>NC_088781.1:34724356-35349356 GCF_958450345.1 Calliphora vicina | reverse complement strand
ATCCCAACCAGAAAATAAATAAACACTTTACACTCACTTCTCTAAGAGCTGGATGTTAATACTTGTGGATTACAACTTAAATTCTCTTTAAATATTTGTAGAATGTTACTTTTTCATTGTTTTTAATTCATTATAAAAAATTTCACAATTCTTTACATTGTTTATATCACAATCACTTTACACTTTGTACCACGAAGTTACGACTTATATATTACATACAATTTGTGCACATGTTTCAAATTATTTTCAATTGTCATTATTTGACGTTTCGTTAGCATTGTAGCGCTTGCGTTTAACCCGTGCCGCAGTGTTCATTTTACTAAAGTGTGTTGAAATATTACTTCTCTTGTCCATAATATTGTTTGGTTTGCTTGAGTCTATTTTTATTTCGATTTTTTACGACATTTTTAGCCGGCTATTAAAATAAACGTAAATGAATCGTTTTTGTGCGTTTGATTTGGTAGCTGCTGAATAATATTTTTCATATCTATGATAAGTTGTTGGTGTATTTGCGTTTGTTTACTTCTCACTACCCAGCAGTTAAGCAAGTAGTCAATGTATCCCTTATAGACTTACTATATATAAGGGATACATTGACTGTCACTAATTTCTGATCACAAGGCTGGGTCATTTCAGAGCAGAGATAAGGCAATTGGTTACTTTATACATCCCAGGTAATCTAGCGTGAATTCAGTTGTCACTTAAGTGTCTCTAAGTAATCTAGAGTGTAGTCACATTAATTATTTATTTTATTCTGCACTTTAGAAAGTAGTTATTTAATCCATCAGATCCACCAATCCATTGATTAGTTGTCGGAGAAACCGTATATTTTAAAATAACTAGTTATGTAGCTGATCAAGTAACCAGTTAGGTAGCTAGTAAGGTATGTAAGATATGTAACCAGTACGAGAATGCAATTCGTTGACTACTTTGTAATCCAAAAGGGTCAATTGTCCCCCTGCTTAGAACATGTACATGTTAATAGTTAAGTAACCAGTTGTCACCTGAAATGATAGTAAAATCATTAAGTCGGGACAGTCTCCTAGAACTGCTGGATACTGATTTTGTACTTACATTAATATGTGTATGTGTTTCTAATTTATAACGATTATCAGGCTTTGAAATTTAAAACGAAAGTAATGAAATTGAAAAATGTCTTATTGAAGTATTGAATGAAAAATATATGAGAACAATTTCAAAATTCTCCTCTTTCGAATGAAACTTAATTTTGAATGCGTAATAGGCCCCCAAAGTTGTTCACCTTGGTCCTACAAAATTTACTTCGAAGTTTTATTGCCTTTCATTGGAGGAGATTCTTCTTAAAAAACATATACAGTAGGCCCTTAAAGAATAACATCGGTGAGAAAGCTCACAACATCTAAGAAATACCAAATGTGAACTGATTTTTACAAGGATATGCTTTCTGAAACTCATAATCTCCTGAAACAATCGGTATTTAGGTGTGAGATATATGTGCCTAATACTGATACAAAGACGGAATGTCCCTCATTGCTAATACGTTGAAACATACTAAATCTATTGGAATTAATTAAAACATTATCAACAAAAATTGGTCAATTCACAAGATCTCTTATCAGTCATATTGTCATAATGTCCTAATATATCACGACTCGACAGCTCGGTTTAACCGATTCTTAGGCATTCGGCTCAGGTCTCTGCTGGTTGGCTACGATAACACAATAAACATAGCATACAGAGTAGTATTATTTTAGGAAATTGTTTTGTTCGAAAAACAATAAAAACCATTGTGAAATATTAGGATATTTTGACAATATGACATGATAAGAGACCTTGTGAATAGACCAAATGTATTACAATTATTTTTAAGCGAATAGTATGTAAGGATATTATGTAAATCCAACGACTTTTATAAATAAAATGAATAAATAAATAAATAGGTAACATTTTCCTATAATCTAATAATCAGTTTGATCATTATAATTTACAGAAGTTCCTATCAGTTGACAAATGGGCTATTATACCCTCTAATATCTTAAAAATTATATATATCGGTGTGAAATAACTTGAGGTAGTTTCTCTGCCAGATAATTCTTTAGACCAAAAAAAAAATTGAAATCCATTTTGAAAAAAAGTCAACAAAATTTTTGATTTTGCAAAAAAAGTCAAAACTCGGATCCCACTAAGCGACCAAAGGAAAAGACTTAAGCTTTCTTTTGAGAAAAAAGAACACATTTTGAAAAAAAGTCACAAAAGTTTTTGATTTTGAAAAAAAATTACAAAAATGTTTTATTTTTAAATTTTTTTTATTCGGAAGAGTGAAAGGTATCCCACTAAGCGACCAAAAAGCTCTTCAAGGAAAAGACCTAAGCTTTCTTTTTTTTAAGGATTTTTATGGATTTTGTCATTCTGTTTGTAACACTTCGAAATATTCATCGCATACCCAAATTCTAAGACGATCTAGCTATGTTCGTCCGTCCGTCTGTCTGTATTCTAAAAACACGATAGGGCGCAAACGGAAAGATCTAGCTGGCTTGATGAAGCAATATCGGTCCATGATTGCAACTAGACCCCCCCCTCAGGAAAAAATATTTAATTGTCACATATTGATGGTGGGTATTCCAGATTCGGCACAGCCAAATATAAAACTTTTATTTGTTTTTTGTTATTTCGTTCTACATACTTTATCTAAAGCTATGACATCGAAAGTACATCAATATTATTCATTTTATGTCTTATCACTATCAATTCAAAATGTATTTACTTAATACACATTCTTGTGTGAAGTAGTGATTATTTACGAATATTTGTATTTAATACTGTGTTATTGAGTGCTTCGTTCCAGCTATATTTTATACATAAAAGTAAATATTAACAAAATAATGATGAATCATAATCAAAATAAAAATTGTTGATGAAAGATAAGAAGCTTAGTGAATCCTAACTATAGCGGCAATGAAACAATAATACCGAGATTTATTTTTGTAAGATTTTAACGATGCACAGTGGTATGAGAAAAAAAAGAGGGAAATAAATCTGTAACTTCTAAACCCTTAATTGAATGAAATTTCACATTCGCAAAGAGAAAGTGTAGTCGAGTTTAAATTTTGAATTTGGACCTCATGAGCCCACCAGGAGATGTGTCAGGGATCCCCAAAGTAGGACAATTTTAAAAATTATCCTATTTCTTCGTTTGTGTTCCGATTTCAAAAAAATTACACATATAGAATCTTCTTGCCGAGCACTACATAAAACTTCTAGCTATCAATTATCTCTTATAGCTTAGGAGATATTAGCATTTGAAAATTAAATTTTCAACATTTTTACCCACCCTACTCCAGTTTATTGATGACCCCGGTTCCAAATATTTACCGATTTTCTCCATTTTGCTTTTGTAGGATTAACAACAGATGTATATATCAAATAAAGAAAGAATTGTTTAAAATTAATGACTGAATCCAAAGTTATATGCATTTGAATTTAAAAAGGCGATTTTACGCTATTTTTTTTTTGGGAAAAAAGTACTTTTATTGTTTTTAAGTTATCTAACAAATTTCTAAGAGGATGTATAATGAATTTGTACTGTTTGAAAAGCTAACTTTACATCAAATATTTTAAATGAAAAAAAAATATATAATTTTTGATACCGAGGGGACCAGGTCCATTCAAAAAACGCCTATTTTTTATGTAAAATTCAACATTAGGGCAAAAATTCTCAAATCGCATAGTCGATATCAAAATATAGTTACCTATTTTAGATGGCCCAATATGTTCTTAATTATTTTGTTCCAGGAACGGGGTTCCGATAACCCCGAAAAAATCCCACTTTTGGGATTTTTCAAGACTTTTTTGGAAATTGCAGAATACTTGATAATAAATTTCAAAATTTGTTTTTATTTTTCCATTTTAAATAGAATAGCTATAGAAATCTACATAACTGTGAAATTTCATTAAAAAATATTCATAAATAAAAATTTTTTTTCACTTTGAAAAATTTGTATCTATGCAAAAACTCAATAAAAAGCATTTTTTTCATATTTTTCAAAAAAATATTCCATGAATTTTTTAATTGTCAAAAGTTATATACATTTTTGAAAAGTAGACAAAATCCTCTATCCATTGATATATAACGTGTCTACCTTATGTTTTTTAAGTGGCAAATTAATTAGGGAAAACTTAACAAAAATTTTTAAATTTGTTATCAAGTATTACGCAATTTAGTGCTCGGCAAGAAGATTCTATATGGGTAATTTTTTTGAAATCGGAACACAAACGAAGAAATAGGATCATTTTTGAAATTGAACATACCCGAGGAGTCCTACTTTGGGGACCCCTGGACCAGCTCCTGGTGGGCTCATGAGGTCCAAGTTCAAAACTTAAACTCGACTACACTTCATCTTTGCAAATGTGAAATTTCATTCAAATCGGACTAAGGGTTTAGAAGTTACAGATTTATTTCCATCTTTTTTTTTCTCATACCACTGTGCGATGTTGTTTAGTAATTTCTATACACTACTTTAAAATAAATTAAAAATAAATAGTGCAAATTCTTTTTCTGAATACATGATGCTATCAGCGCAAAATTGGTGTAAACCTAAACTATTTACTTAGTGGTACATTCAACTTACACCACTTTTGCTACATTATTTTGTTATATTATGCTCTGTTCAGCGCTAGCTTCCCTCAATTTTGTATTGATAGTTGGTAACTTAAGGACTGTATGTAACTCCAGAACAGCAACCAAAAAAATGCCCGAAATAATTTTTAAACATTAATTCCATAAAATTGACTAATTAATAAAGCCAATTGAATGGATATTAAAAACTTTTTTCTCTGTTTATTTAATTAATTTAAATTTAAAGTTCTCCGACTCTATAAAAAACACCCTTTATTTGTCGGTCCAGAAAAAAACAGTTTGAAATTATTTTCTATAACTTTAGCCGTTTATGCTCTCTATACAATCAATCACTTTTACATATTCATATTAACAAATTAAAGCATATTTATAGGGATTTTAATTGTTTATCAATTTATTTATTGTAAAATTTGTTTCTAGTATTAAACAATTCTATAATTGTATACAAAACTTACCTCATTTCCTTTGCCATAATAATCTTCATCGCTGCTCACATCTCTAGGAATGCGCTGGAATTTATGATCTTTTGAACAGCAAGGCATATTTTGTATTCAACGAAGCAATTCATGCACTAATTTGGAAAAACTTTAGGCAAATAACAATGATGATCGTATCTTAATATTTGACAATTTTAAACAATTAATGAAATTAAATGCAAATTTTATAACACTGCAACTCTTATATATTTTACTAAATTTATTTATTACGACTACACTTTAGCATTATACATACTTAGTTGGAATGAAGTAAAAATGCATTTTTAAGGTTTATTTTTTAAATGATAAGAAATTGGTACCATGTACTCGTATATGGAACTCACAGTTTCTTTTTTGCAATTAAATTTTAATATAAAATTGTGTGTTATTAATTTTACTGAAGTATTATGTGTTTGGCTCCCTGTGACATGCCCTAATACACACCTTTTTTATCGTAATGTACACATTGTTATTTTTATCAACATGTTATTGCTTTTTAAACTGAAACCTCTTTAATAAAACCACAAAAAGTTGGTAAAATACTTTAAACAATTGAACTTTTAAAAAAACATTTTGTGCAAAAAAAAGGAACGCATTAAAACTCTCAAAGGGGCCCATTGTAAAATATTTAAATAGTAAATAATATATACACACAGGGTGAATTCCAAAATGCAACCTTAAAAAGTCGAGCGATTCTTAACGCAACCGTGTAAACTTTGATAATGTTTCATATCGCAAAATGTATGAAAAAGTAAAAACTAACTTAACTACGCGTTTGCTTGCTTTGTCTTGATAAAGGTATGACTGCATTGCATACAGACATTTTGGAATTCACCCACAAAAACCAGATACGTAGTAGCAACCGAATTTGTTGCCAATCGAATGATTGGGTTGCACACAAATAATTTTTGGGTTATAGCAACAGAAAGTCAGTGGATAAAGAAGAATTTCAATTAATGGAACCAAACTTGTCTTACCACTTCTAAAATTTAGTAACTACAACTGTAAAATTCGGTCACTAAGACAGAATCATTAGATTGACAACAAATTCGGTTGCTACTACGAATCTGTTTTCTCTGTGTAGAAATTCTTAACTACTGGAGCAATCTGTTGAAAACTTGGAACAGCAATAAATGAGGAGTTAGACTTTACTCAACAGCTATTGTCGGTCAGAGAAAACAATTTTTCGAACTTATTTAATATATATTTAGAAATCCATTACAAATTATTCGATTTCAGGTATCGTCGACTTTCCACACTTTTAACACTTCCAATTTTATTATTCATTTAACCAATAATTTTTACTAACTGTACCATATTGTACGACAGGAAATTTTTATAAAAATATTAGAGCTTTCTCATAAATAGTTCATTAGTAATTCTGCGTTACCCTTCATTCTTTCTCATTTTCATTCCTTATTTTTCTAAACTACATTCTACGTTAAACTTCCAATCCGATTTCCAATTGCAACATTTGCAATGCATATTTATATAAAAAGCTCGGTATATGCTTGTCAAAGATTAGGACAATGAGACAATATATAAATGATTTGATTAATCAGGATCTTGTGGCAATCTCCGATTGGGGTCGTGAAAATAGAGTCGACTTCAATGCTTGCAATACTCACTATTGTATGATGCAATACAACAGATCATGACTCTTCATCAGTTTCATCTCATTCACACTATCTGATCCTATTTACACCACCCATATCCGACCGAAAATAGAATGCTACTCTCATGCCATACTTCAAAGTCTATATTGGAGCTTGACGACCGCGTATAAGAGAGGGCTAAGGTGCTTATCGGTGACAGTACTGTATCCAACTCTAATGATTTACTGCAGCACCGTCTCTATATTGATTGTGTTTTACTGTTCTATTGATACTACAATGGAATGTGTTCTACTGATTTTCCTGATTTTTAGGTAATACACATTTTTCATAAAGAACTTTGTGGTCGATTGGACCTTTATTTGTAAGAGTCCAATTTTTTAGGCGGACTAGCTTATCTTCCTTCCTTATGAAACCTATGGAACGGATAAGCGATATGCATTTCCTTTCATCGATAAAGCCAACTCGATTTTATGTCTTTCAACATGCCTATATGAAGAGCAAATCTGTTTCTGGCATTACACTCGCTTGAAATCACTCAAGCACAAGGAATATGCATTGGTGGCCCTTTACCAGTGTGAAAGCCGAGCCGATCCTTATGACTTTGGACAGATTGATTACAGACATTCTGGCAAATAAAGTCATTATCTCTTCTATGTGGACTACAACTATTTTCATAGTAACGAACTGGGACTCTTTACAGGGAGGAGTTTTATCGCCTGCTCGTGTAATTAGACTCTATGATGTGTAAGACTGTTTCGTATGCTGATCATGTTGCTGTGTCTGTTTCTGGGAAACACCTGGCGGCTCTATCACAATGTCTATAAACCGCTTTAAGTACAATTAGCCGCTGTAATAATGCTAGCCGACTTGGTGTGAATTCTGGGGAAATGAAGCTCGAGCTCTCTTCAAGAAGTAAAAAGCTACCCCCTTTTCCTTTACCGCGCTTAGATGGGTTGGAAATCAACCTCTCGGATAGTGCGAATAACTTGGATATAATTCCAAACTCAAAACTATCCTGGTACTTGAATATTTACTCATAGGCGTCAAAGGCAGCTATTGCCATATATGCTTGCAGAAGGATTACACGAAGGACCAGGGACATAAACCCAAGGAACGCGAAATTACTCTTCGATATGGTGGTTAAGACCGATGGAAAGAATCCTGCGAATTTCTGCACTAATGATCACAGGAGCGATACTCCATAGCGAGCTTTGTGTGTTATATTGAACTGTCCACCGAATGGCCGAATTAACCTTAAATTCAGCTGTTATTATCAGTATTATGGGGTCAAGGATATCTGTTTTTACTGGCTATGCCACTACTTTGGGAATTTTATCTAATATTCCTGGTAACATTGACTATTGCACAGCCTTCCTTGCCAGACTCTTTTTTGTATCTAATGTGGGCTGTTCACCTTCATTTAGGGAAAATGACTCCCCTCACCGATTCCGGAAGGGGGTACCTGAGATCCAGGCTGATATTTCGGCCATGAAAAGACCGGTACACTGGTTGAGGTACTACAGGTTATTCGATGAGAATACCCGAATTTGTAGTAGAACTGCAATTAAATATCTCTCTTATGTTTACACGACATCCAGATTGGTAGATGAATGCCGGGTGTATTTTGACGAGATGGTGAGACATTCTAACCTGGAGTTATTCTGAGTGCCGGGTCACATATTATCTCGGACGGACTGACACAAGCAGCCTCACGCTTGCAAGACGACGATATCGATCATTTGGTACACCAACCAACCTTTATGTTGTAAGTCACTCAAACAGCTCGATGGTGTAACTTTGACTACTTGCTCCATATCGAAGCTTACATGGCTTCATTAAAGGCCTTATTAGTAGTAAGATTTATAAATTACATTTGGTATAGAAATTCTTTATTAACCTTTAATAAATTTAAAAATTCATTATGAATATTAGGGGTTGATATTTATGGATTAATATTTTTTTTATTTAACACAAATATTCAGTGATGAAAACTATTTATAAAACCAAAATGCGTCGGGCATCATCTCCAAACTCGTTAAAAGTGCTGAATGTTAGTTGCAAGTGAATTTTTTTTTGTTAAAAATACATTTAACAGATAAATTTTTAAAGAAATTTAAATTGGTAATTAAATTATATAAAATGAATTCGAATTTATAACTCGTTCATCACACAAATTGTTCTTCCTATGGATACATTCTTATTATAGTAATTTTGTTGTTGCAATAAAATCCATTTAACACTTTTATTGTGAAAACGTTTTTACTACGTAAACATTTTAAACATAATGTTAATTAAACACAAATACATATTAACATTTGTTTGGAATAAACAATTTAAATTATTTATGTATGTTTTATTTAATATTGATCGTGATTTACTCCAACTCTTTAAAAAATATATTAATTGAAAGATCAAAAATCATTTGTTTATTATACATTTTTGCAAGGTCTTTTATTATATATTTTCACTATATATATTTTTTTTTTCTAATTTATTATATTTTTTTTTTGTTTTTACTTTTGCTTTTGCTTTTTCACTTTCCCCAAAAACATTTGTTCACTCTACACAGTTTGTTTTCATACTGCGTGATGTTTCTTTCTGTTTAGTTTTGCAGACACGCCAAAACGTTTTGTTTGTACGATCACTGAAATTGTTAGAGAAAAAACATTGCGAGGGAAATGTGGTGGCACTTAATCGTTAATTGTTTTGTTTGCAATTTATGTACGACAAAATTCATAGAGAGTAATAAATGCGTTATGATAAGAGGCAAATGCAAATTACTTACTCTCTTTAGTTGTTATCATAGCTGCCAGATATGACGATTTATGGTAATTTTGATGATTTTTTGTTTCAAAAATAACAAAGTACCGATTTAACGATATTTCCGGGAAATTCTGCAGAAGCTTTTCTTATTTGAAAACATTTATTCATAAAAATAAATATATTTAAAAACAAGTAAGAGAGCTATATTCGGATGTGCCGAATCTTCTATACCCTTCACCAAATTATACTTCAAAATAAAAATTTCAAAGATTTTTAGGTAAACAAAATTTATTTTTTTTTTCCAAAGTTGTTTTTTTAATTTTTTTGAAAAAAAAATTTTTTGTTTTTTCTTTTTTTTTTTGGAGAAAAAAATTCGGGTTAAAAAATATTTTTTCCGATTTTGACCCATTGTAGGTCAAAGTTACTATAGTCTTATATACGTCGTTGCAAAGGTCTTTGAAATATCATTAGATATCCATATTGTCTATATTAATGACTTAGTAATCCAGAAATAGGTAAAAAAATAGGTCAAAAATAGATATCTGGGGTCTTCAGAAAATTGATATCAACAAACCGACGGACAGACATGGCTTAATCGACTCCGCTATCTATAAGGATTCAGAATATATATACTTTATAGGGTCGGAAAATTATATTGTGGAAATTACATACGGAATGACAAACTTATATATACCCTTCTCACGAAGGTGAAGGGTATAATAATAATAATAATTTTTCAATTTCCCTAAAGCTTTCCTTCCTGGTGCAAGAAGAAGAATCCGGGAACTGAATCTCGATAATTCGACTATACATACATATACTTGGATAGCATTGCATCAATCAAGATTCTTAACTCCAACGTTATTAGGTCGAAATGTATTTTTAATTGTATCCAATCAATGGCACAACTGATACAACATCACGTCGAGTTGATATCAGTTACAGGACATGAAGGCTTCCGAGGAAATTAAATATCTGATGAATGCGGAAACACTCCTGTCGTGACCGTATAGAATTTGATAGATGAATGTGCTTTGAGAGAAACGTAACTCATGTGGTCAAATATCATCACTTGTAGAATATTCTGGATATTCTGGCCCACTCTGACAAAGGAGAGGATCAGTACTCTTGGTAGGAATTAGAATAGGCTATTGTTGAAGTTGTTTAGATAGAGAGGAGGAAGGATCAGTACAACAATGTCTATGTGACTGTGCGGCCTTACAAGAGTGTAGACTACTATCTTCTACATCTTGGTATAGATCTTTTTCATGATCTGGATTGTCTCAGAGATGTGTCACTAGTACATATGATCAAACTTATTACAAGTACCGGTTACTTCTCACGGGGACCACAGGAATCACATAGCCATCGAAATTAGGACGGGCAAATATTCTCCTTTCATTTTTGATTCTCAGCATAAGAGGAACAGTATTTCTAAGGGTACAACAATGGGTCAAAAGACCTCCGAGTGAACTCGCTAAATTGCGAGCAAACCAAGAAACCTAACCTACTACTAGAAATCTTCAGATTTTTTTTTGAAGATTTTTGAAATTCGAAGTTGCGATTT
Organism: Calliphora vicina; assembly: GCF_958450345.1. Classification (NCBI taxonomy): domain Eukaryota; kingdom Metazoa; phylum Arthropoda; class Insecta; order Diptera; family Calliphoridae; genus Calliphora; species Calliphora vicina. Next base: position 35,338,319 of record NC_088781.1, on the reverse strand, counting down.
TTAATCGGGATATTGACGATTTTTTTTTCAAATTCATCTGGCAGCACTGGTTGTTATTAATATGAATGAATTTAATAACGGTTAATTGATCATGTTCTGATTATTTTTGTTTTTATGGAGATCAAAGTCATTAACATTTATAAAGTTTTGTTGTTTTGAATATTCATATTTATTAAACTAAAGTTATTACCAACAAAGTTTAAAGTCACAAGAAAAGAAAATCTCACAAAAAAATAAAATAAAAAATTGATATTGACCAATAAAGTACCAAACAGGTAAGTCTATTATACAGATATGTATTTATTCATGGTTATACACATGGCCGGCTATTAAGAGAAAAATTATTATGTGAAAATAGGATTTTTCGAGATTAACCGGAGTTAAAAACCCATCGCGACCTGTTACTCAGATAAAAAATTATAGACTCCGTTTTTTGATAATTATTTTATCAGATTTTAGATGTTTAGGTACGTAAATACCAGATGTGATATTCCATGATTCAATAAAATAAAAATAATAACAATTTAAAGAAAAAACTTGTTTTCTACATAAATAACAAACAATACCCCTTTCACACTAGGCAATTTAGTTGCGCAAGTCTCTTGCCCAACAAAAAAACGGCATGCAAAATTTTCTTCTCCTTAACCCGACATTACCTCTTGCATCAACAAACACAAGAGACATGCACAACTAAATTGCCTAGTGTGAAAGGTGTCCAAGTAACAAATAAACATTTAAAGTGAAGTTACTTAGAGACACTAAAGTGACGATTGACTTCACGCTAGATTACCTGGAATGTATAAAGTAATCAATTGACTTATCTCTGCATTACAGAGTTCACATACGTCTATTTAATTCAAATCTTTCGTAAATCATAGGAAAAATTCTTCATAAATTTGTTTGTTTCCAAACATTAAAGAACTAATTCTCACCATTTTCCCCATTATATAGTTATTTACCTTTATTGTTGTGATTTTGATTCATTATTTCTGTTGTGGTCCAAAGCCAAATAAAAACAGTCACAAAACACACATTTAAATGGTTTTTTATAAGTTCATAAACACACGTATGCACATGTCGCAGAGACGTTATCAATTACCCCCATTCGCAATTTTCCATTTACAGAGTACATGAGAAATAAACTTATACCTACTCAATAAGTTTGTGGAAAACATTTAACTAGATAAACAAAAGGGTTTTTGAGCTTTCAACCAGGAGCCAAATTATCGCATTCCTGATCGAATAGGCTATCGTATAGAAAAATGATTTCGATATCGAAATTATGATAAAATGTACTCAATTTCTCGCAATTTCCCCTCTTTTTCTTTTTATACCCTTCACCATCGTGAGAAGGGTATATATAAATTTGTCATTCCGTTTGTAATTTCCACAATATAATTTTCCGACCCTATAAAGTATATATATTCTGGATCCTTATAGATAGCGGAGTCGATTAAGTCATGTCCGTTTGTCTGTTGAAAACAATTTTCTAAAGACCCCACATATCTTCGGGATCCAAATCTTCAATAATTCTGTCAGACATGCTTTCAAGAAGTTTCCTATTTAAAATCAGCAAAATCGGTCCACAAATGGCTGAGATATGAGGAAAAAACCAGGACTACCTCGATTTTTGACCTATATCTGGATTACTTTATCATTAATATAGACAATATGGATATCTAATGATAGATATTTCAAATACATTTGCAACGACGTATATATGACCATAGTAAGTTGGACCTACAATGGGTCAAAATCGGAAAAAATATTTTTTAAAACGAATTTTTTTTTCACCAAAAAAAATATTTAAAAAACCAAAAATTTTTTTTAAAATTTCCAAAAAAAAAAATTTTATTTAAAAAAAGAATTGTTAAATTAAAAATATTTTAAAATAACAATTCCAAAAAAAAAAAAATCCAAAAAATTAAAAAATTTAAATTAAAAAAAATAAATTTTGTTTACCTATTTGGTGAAGGGTATATAAGATTCTGCACAGCCGAATATCACATTCGTGTTCGAATGATCTATTGTATCGAAAAATGATTTCGATATCGAAATTATAGTAATATGTACTACATTTCTTGCTCGATAATGAATTTTGCTTGATATCGAATGCGGTAATTCGGCCTCTGTTATCATTTTCGAAGAAGTATGGTCGAATAATCTGCACCAAACAGTTACCCAGAAAATACCCAGGTATTTCTGGTACTATAAAATGTTTTGCTTGCTAATATTGCGCTGGCTTGTAACGTTCAAAAAGTACCAGATATAAAACCTGAGGGGAAATTGAACTAGTCCCGTGACATGTGAAAAGAGGATTTATCACTTCATATCATTTCAAATGTCCAACAACACAACACAAAGGAAAAATCCGACCGAATATTCTCGTCACCAGTATTTGGCAGAATACCTAAACCGAAACATTTGTAAAGGAAAAACATAGATTATGGAATTTTAAAGGAGAAACAAGTTTTAAATTAATTAATATAATGTAAAATATTTATTGTAAAATATTTAAGCATAATATAAAAACTATTCCCTTAAACACAATCACCCCTATCGGCAATAACAAGTGAAATGTTGTTCCCATGAAATATCCATTTCCCTCGAAGAGAAAATTGGTATCATGATATTCCCATCAACTTTTCATTCACAATAGTTCATTTTGTTCGTAACAGCTCCTTATTGTTTACAAAATTCCATCTAAAAATTTCACAACATGGGGAATTTTTTTGAATGAACGAGAAATGGGAAAAGGGAAATTATTTATTGTGAAATATTGATTCGCGATAGGGGTGATTGTTTAGTTCAAGGTGAAAAACAAAATTAATTGAGTCCACAATGTAGAGTGGATTCCGGAGGGCACATAAAAGCGAGCGGAAACATGCTCTAAAATTAAAATAATTAATTTGTTTTAAAGAAAACTTTAAAATGTTAAATTTTTTCGGATTGGGCCTATCGAACCTGATTTTTTAGGTTCGAATTTTAGATTATTTCGGCATAAAAAAAGATTAATCTCTTCTTAGCACATTGAAATTTTCTATGTATCAGCCCAATTATGAATACAAATTCCCCGGGAGTTTTTTCCATTTTCTCATTTTTCCTATTCAAATTCAATGTGAAAAAACTCTCGGGGAATTTTTATTCATAATTGGGCTGTATATGTTTTGAAAACGTTCAATGTTGTATAGTGAACGAGGAAACTTCATTTATGTTTAAATCAAAAATACAAACCTTGAGAATAATGTATTCGATGGAGAAGACCGTTTTTAAACTGTTTATTTCTATTACAATAATAATAAAATTGTGTTCGTTCACATACGACTCTGCTTTTTGTCAGCCAGTGTCCTAACACACTTACCCTATTTGGACACTAAATAAACTTACTCATACCATTTAAAGTAAACCATTAGAAGATCAAACATTATGTCATTGCTGAATAAAAACTTCAATTTTAAGCACATACATTTTTAAATTGCATTTTAAAATTATTTTATATCTAGTAATTCAATTAATTATTGTGCGTGTAGTCAGTTAAGCGTAAAACTTACATTAAAATTTACATAAAACACACTTCTGCTCATTATGAACAAACAAACTTTTTCTGATTCACTTGATTGTTTGAATGGCCAAGATACGTTTCAAAACTATTTGTATATAGTCAAGTACTTGTTGATAAACTTTAGTTAGAATAACGTAGCTGAAAGCTTTTATTTTGCTAATTAGTCATTGTTCATAATTGTTTGTACTCGAAAATATACAATTTTCTCAACATTTCAGATGTAAAGTTAGAAATAAACACAATTTTAGCGTTTAGCTTTGAGTAGAAAAGAAAACAAATAAAATGTTACGGCAAATGTGTTTCTGTTACTCCTCTCAATTAATACCTTGTTTATTTTTATGATGTTTTCCGATATGGATCATTTATAGGAGGCAAATCCAAATATTAAACATTTATATACTTGATTTTTGATAACATCAAATATCATTTTACTGGACCAGACATTAGATTTACAGATTAACATAGATTGGTGCAGGGGGAGCATGAGAATACATTAGCAAAAGATTCTAGGCAAATTACATTCTGTACGATTATGAAGTGTCAAGTTCCTGAGCTCTTCATTTCTAAATGTTTTTTAATTTTTTGGAAAAAAATTATTTCGAATTTTTTAAATTTTAAAATTTTTTTTTTTATTTTTTCAATTTTTTTTTAATATTTAGCGAAAAAGAAACTTTAGGTGAAAAAAAATCCGGGTTAAAAAATATTTTTTCCGATTTTGACTCATTGTAGGTCCAATTTACTATGGTCTTATATACATATGTCGTTGCAAAGGTTTGAAATATCTATCATTAGATATCCATATTGTCTATATTAATGACTTAGTAATCCAGATATAAGTCAAAAATAGGTCAAAAATCGTGGTTGTCCTGTTTTTTCCATATATCTCAGCCATTAGTGGACCGATTTTCTCGATTTTAAATACCAACCGAGCCGGAAGAATTCCGGAGATATTGAAATATGAATGGTGTATGTAAGTTATTTGGAGGCTTCGGAAAGATGATTTCAACAGACAGACGGACATGGCTTAATCGACTCCATCCTTCTCATGAAGGTGAAGGGTATAAAAACTAATATTAATTGCACATGTAGCATACACGCACGATCCATCAATCCATTAAAATGGATCGCGATCCAAATATCAAAATATATATGTATGTATTGAACGTGTAGCAGTGCCCTTAAATTACCTGGTATGTGATGAAACCCATAGATTTCAAAATTACTGATTTTTAAAAGTCGATTTCGGTAGATTTAAAAATTAACCTCAAATTTTAAATAAAACTTCTTATAAATTCATTAAATTTCAAAAACGTTTTTAATTTTATTTCAAATAAAAATTCATTTTATAATATTAATATGTAACTAAAAACTACAATAATATATTCAATACTATAATTCCTTACCACCCATTATCACAATGTATAATTATCACCCATGTTCTGAAAAGCGCATATCGCTTAAAATTCGCGTTTTCGATTTAAAAACGCCAGGTGTTCTAACAAACGAAAACGATAGAAATTTTGCGTTTTCAAACCGCTAGTGTATACTGAAACGAATAGCAAATCCCGTGGTTTTCAGAACATTCTGAAATGCGTTTTACAACCTTAAGCAATTTGAAAACGCTGCGTTTTCCAGAACATGGACGTATGTTTTAAACTAAAGTTATACTGACTCTATTAAAATATAACCAGACTTTGTGTTAATGGAGGCTAAGAAGGTAAATCCACAAAAAGTACCAGAAATTAAAGAAAATTGAGTATTTTATAAGAAAAAAATAAAATAAAACAAATGAATTGTTTTTTAAAAAAAAAATTATTAATGATATATGGCAGATATTTAGTTGATAAAAAATATAAATTAATATTGAATTCAAGATTTAAAAACTAAAGTGTTTAATGATTATATTTATATACAAAACTAAGTAAAGAACAAACCTAAACTAGTTATGTTTTTGTTACAATAATGAAATCATTGAAAAGGTTTAATTAATAAATTTTTCACTTTAGTTACATATTTAAATGATAAGTTTTATTATGTATTTTTAAATATAATAGTTACTGTTTGTTTAAATATATATAAGTAAAAGTAGTTAAATATTTACAACAAATCATATTTGTTTAATTAATAGCATAATTTAAATATAATATAAAGAAAACTCTTAATTTTAACCAAACAAAACTTAAGACTTAGACTTTGGAAGACTAAGAATATTTTCTGTAAAGAAAAAAGAGAAAGACAGAAAAGAAAAGATATAAAGGGGATATTGAAGGAGTATATAAGAAATATACATATATATTAAAATACTTAAAGGCCAATTTTGAAATTAATAACACAAAAGTTCCGTCAAAAAGTTTAAAGTTTAGCTTTTTGTTAATGCTTTTGTGTTAACTAAATTTTGAGACATTTCTTTTTTTTATTTGCCAAAAATTTACCTATTTCTAGTTGATCTAGAAGGTAAAGAACGTCTGCCTTGCGCCGGCTTATCGGGTCCCTTGTAATATTTTGAAAGTGTTTTACTTTGTCTAGTAGGACGACCAGAAGTTCTGAAATTATTGGAAAAAAGATAAATTCTGTTAATAAATTGTGTTTATTTCAAAAGGTTCGTAAGAATTAATTCCTAATTCAATTTTCAAAATCAAATTAAATAAATTCTCAATAAAATTCCATTAAAGCTTCAGCACGAATTAATTCATTGTCTTAATTATTTAATACTGTAAACGTGTTGACTTCATTCCTTTAAGAATTCATTAGGAATTGAATCATTCAAGTTTTGTTTAATTCAAATCCACTACAAAATAGCTTTAAAAATTTATTAAATGATTTAATTTCTATTCAATTCAAATCTATTATAAAAAGGTTTTGACCATTTTTATACCCATCACCTTCGTGAGAAGGGTATATAAGGGTATATGTTTGTCATTCCGTTTGTAATTTCCGCAATATAATTTTCCGACCCTATAAAGTATATATATTCTGGATCCTTATAGATAGCGGAGTCGATTATGCCATGTCCGTCTGTCTGTTGAAATCAATTTTCTGAAGACCCAAGATATCTTCGGAAGTTTCCTATTTAAAATCAGCAAAATCGGTCCACAAATTGCTGAGATATGAGGAAAAAACCATGACAACCTCGATTTTTTACCTATATCTGGATTAATATAGACAATGTGGATATCTAATGATAGATATTTCAGAGACCTTTGCAACGTCGTATATAAGATCATAGTAAGTTCGACCTACAATGGGTCAAAATCGGACAAAAAATATTTTTTAACCCGATTTTTGTTTCACCAAAAAAATTAAAAACCAAAAAAAATTTTTAAAATTTGAAAATAAAAATTCGAAAAAAACAATTTCCAAAAAATGAAAAAACAACTTTGGAAAAAAAATAAATTTTGTTTACTTACAAATATTTAAAATTTGTATTTTGAAGTATAATTTGGTGAAGGGTATATAAGATTCGGCAAAGCCGAATATAGCTTTCTTACTTGTTTTTTAATACATTTTGTAAATGATTATCTGTGGACTTTTGACAAAATAACTTAAGTGGAATTTTAAAATGTTTCATGAGAGTGTAAAAACTGTTGAATTGATCGATAATTATTTTATTACAGATATGCAACAAATGACAGTTGTCATAAAAATAATATCGAACCGTATGGTTATTTTGACGTTCTACAACCACTTTTCAATGGTTGTGGTTTGCAGAGCGAGAGAAAAAAAATACAATTTTCAATAGGCAACGAGTGTGATATATATTTGTCATTCTTTCCGAACCACAACCATGTTGACATTTTCTTTTGTTTGTTGACATATTACTGGAACCAGCTGATTCATATCTGTATAATTTGTGATTCTAAGGTTTAATTCTGTTATGAATTAATTACAAATTTGAATGAAGCTAAAGAATTAGAGTTTGGTAAAGGATTTACGGAATGAATATCTGACATTTTTTTTTAATTCCGCCTTATGATTTTAATGAATTAAGCTCAAATTGAATTAATTAATTCGTAGATGGAAGAATTAATTTTTTAAACTTACGTATGGCTTGCAGTTTCCTCCTCAGTTTTACTATTGTTTGCGTTGTTGTTGTCTGTTTCCTCATCTTTAGATTTATCTAATGTACGGGATTTTTCCGATATTGTGGGTGATGTTTTACTATCCTTTTCTTTGTCATTACTTTCAGCGGTCTCTAATTCTTGTACTTTATCCACCAGACGTTTGCGACCTCTTCTTTTGGGTGTTAATATCTCTTCTTTAATGCCAGCATTAGTTTCCTTTGTTGTTAAACTATTAGGGTCCGATTGTGAACTTATATTGGCATTTTCCAAGTCATCCTTTTCGGGTTTTCTAAAAATAAAAATAAACAAAATTAAAAATATACAAATACATTTAATAAAAATTAATTAAAAACTTACTCATTATCTTCGGCAACTTCTGGTATTTCCACAACCTCATTATGTTCTTCCTGCTGCTCATTGGATTTGTCTTTAGTGTCAAGGGCTGCTATATTGCGAGCACCTCGTGCTGCTGTTGCCGGCACGGTACGACGTCGTTCCTGAATCTTGGTGGTTGGTGATTTTTTCACTTCTTTCTTTTCCTGTTTTTCGGTAATAGTTGCAGCCTGTGTAGGCTGCATACAATTGTCCTTGTCATTGCTGCGCACCATTAGTGTGACTTTATCGATTTGATCTTCCACATCCACCATTGAGGAACCATTATCACTTTTATTGCCTTTTCCCTCGACCACCACAATTTCCTTAACACCAGCCGTCTTGGTGGTAGAGTCAGCATCTTGTATTATTGTATTGTTGGCCATGGAAGAGGATAATTCCTTTTTCCTTTGCTGCTGCTGTTCTTGAGCCTGTTTGAGCGACTTTTTCAGGGCTGATCTTATTTGCTGTATCGACTGTTTACTGTTGGGCATCACCGTTATGGCGTTGGTTAAACTGGAAGAGCTGGCGGCTTCGGTTTGTGGATTGTTTGCCGCATTGGTTGATATTTTTTGCAAACCTATGGCTTCCAAAAGTTGTTGGCCCAAAGTGGCCTTACTTTGCAATTTCTTTTGTTGTGGGGCTTTAGATGGCGATAGATCTGTCGGCAGAAGTAGGGAATTTTCGCTGATGATGGGTTTTGTGGGACTTTGTTGTATTGGATTGTCGCTATTCGACATAATACCGGTGGCAACTTGATTTATAGTTTCTTCTAATAGCCTTTCTTTGCTGGGTGAAATTGATGAAGAGGAAATAGGTGTGTTTTTCAACTCCGTAGACAAATCTAATTTGCTTCGAGAGGAGTGTATTACAGTTTTTCTTCGTTTAATAATGGGACGCGTTATAAGCGGCACAGAGGGTATAACAAATGTATTAGTGACATCGGTTTTTGGCTGTAACGCTTCAAAGTTGTTAGTTGTTGAGGTCGTATCGTAGGAACTGGTGGTGGTAACAGGTTCCATTAAGACAATATCATTATCCAAATCAATTAAAGCATCAAATTCACTGGTCGGCAATGTTATTAAATTTGAAACACTATTGCGTCTACGTCGTTGTACTTTTTTGTTCTTCATAATGGCAGTCTTTTGTCTTTGCAGCAGTGCCATTAAAGCTTCATTGGCTTCCACACCACCCGACCCATTTAGCAAATTGAATTGTGTCATAAAATCATTATTTAAGTCGATTTGTATGTTGGCTGTAGATTTGGTGGTCCGCTGTCTAGCTTTTTTGGGTGGTTTCCCTTCAGTGAAGGTATCTTCCTCATCGGATATAACTATAGAATCTCTGGCTCTTTGAGCAGCAGCTCTGCGTTGTCTCTTTTGAGGCACCGCCACAGTTGTTGTTTCATTTTGTTCATCTCTCTTCAAAGCAACGGAGGTGCTGGAGTTGCAGTTAGTTAAAGTGCTTAAAGGAGGGGATTGTGTGGGCTCTGTGTCTTCGGGTGTGGCGGGCACCAATTGTACCGATGTTTCTGGTGGCAGTTTATAGGGTATTGATTTATTAATTTCAGCTTGAGCCGCTTCTAAGGCCGAGACTTTTGCCGGTGGTATATAGGCAGCTGACATGTTCTCATTTAATGTAGTATTTTTTAAAATTTGTTGTTGTTGCTGTTGCAAAGCTTGAGCGGCCAATAGAACAGGGGCCAAATAGGGTCCCAGCAGTTGAGTCAAATCTGTGTCTTGCAATAAATTGTTATCCGACATAATATCGGTGAATTTGGAGTTCTTTAAACGTTGTAATTGTAATTCCATATTTTGTTTGTTTACCGGCCATTTTAAAGCTTTCAAAATCAGCTTCAATAAATCCATATCACGTATGACACGACCCAATAAAATATCCTCGGGAAATGTGGGTTTGGGTGCAGTGTTGGTGAATGTGGTAGCAGGATCTTGCTGCTGTTGTTGTTGCTGTACAACAGCTGTTATAGTGGCTGTAGTGGTGGGCACTGGTATCTGTGGTAATGGTGTAACTACTGCCGGTATTTTACTACTTAAATTTAAGGGCTCTTTTTTAGATTTATCTGACGACGACGACTTTTTCTTGGGAGCAGCAATAATAATTTTATCGGGTAATTCATCTTCGGCCGCCTGATTAACCACTTCCGCTAGCGGAATTTTTGGTATATTCTGTGTGTTTGGCGTTTGTTTTTGTTGCGAAGATTTCAGCAATGACACCTGACCCGAATTGTTGGCCTTAATATTATTCAATGCCTTGACCAGATTCTTGCGCTTTTGCTGCAAAACATTATCAGCTGTGGGCGCCAAAGGCATGTTGTTAATCTTTTTCGGTTGTTCCTTATCGGTGCTGTCTGTATTAATGCTTCCTATAACATAACCTCCACTACTAAAGGTGGTTATTTGTGTGTTTGGCTGTTGAACCTGTTGCTGGTGAGCCTTAATCGGGTAAAAGTTTAATGCCGGTGTGGCAGTTGTTGCGCTATTCGTTGTATTTGTGGTCTCTATAGATTGATTTGGTTTTGGTGCCTTCTGGACTGCTGTGGCTGGTTTTTGCGCTATCGATTTGGGTGTATAACGTGATTCCAGTAGTAGACTTTGCCGTCTTTGTGAATTAGAAATCATTTTTTGTTGATTATCTCGTGTCAATGGATCGGCAACCGAAACATTAACCACTACCTCATCTTTTCGGGAGACCGTTGTTAAGTTTTGCAATATAGCTGGAGCTTGTGTTGCGGCTAGTATTGGTGCTGCTGGAGGTGGTAAGAAGGCTAATGAATTTTGTGGCGCTGGTACCACAGTTTCGTCTTTTTTAGATTTTTCCTTGGCATATTGTTTGCCCATAAAATCGGAAGATGTGAATTCAGAAGTATTTGAACTTTCGGAAGGGCCTTTGGGCTGTAATAAGACAAATAGGTAAACAAATTAATATTTTAAGTGAAAACTAGTATTAAACATTTAAAATCATACAGAAATCCAAAGAGCAGAAATTCATTTACAAAAACCTAAATGGTGAGAATGAATTTGCAAAAATTTTGAAGCATTTTTAGTTTCCCCTCTATATGTTTTAAATTTTCAAAACTTACCAAATTGCTTAAGAGAAAATCCCGAAATACTTGTTGAGTATGTTTGGCGATCTTTGACAATGAAGCCGTAGCCTCCACCTGACGAAAACACGACTTGCAGAGCACCTTTGGAAGTGAGTCATTTTCCGAAATCTGAAAGAAAATAAATTCGTTAAAAAAAGTGGATATTTTTTTGGCCGATCATCAACAGTGACGATCGCTTATTATCTTAGTTCAATAATTATCATTAGCTACATTCCAGTTTTAAAGGAAATCCATTCCTGTATTAAAATTTTCAATATATTTTGATGCTTTTCTAAATAGTTCTGACTAAAAACTGCAAAGCTCACAAGTACAGCCGTTAAACAAAATACTTGAAATTCTAACTAGAGAAATACACATAGAGCGGAAACTATGTAGAAAAAAAATCAAAATAACAAATTACTCAAAAATCACACATACGAGTGTTGTTTTTGATTTCACATAGTTTTATTTAACTAATTCATTCTTACCACTAAGGTTTTTCATAACTGAGTTAGGTCTTTGACAGCAGAGTTTCCAATCTGTGTGTATTTATCTATGGACGAGACACTATTATTTGTCAAACAAAAATAAAACAAATCATGTGTCTGATACAACAAAATACGTTGACTGTATTTTGTTGTTGTAAGAGTTAGGTTTTACGTCTCATCTGTATGATTATGACCTTGCAACATAAAAAAAACTCTAAAGTTTACTTGACATTTGTTTTATAATAAAACTAGTCAGTATTTTATGTTTTAAAACAAAGTAAACTTAACAATTTACTGCCAAAAATAGTAGTAACACAATTAACGTATATGCATTACTACAATTTAAGAGAGCACGTTCGCTTTCAAGAGAATTAGACAGTAAAGAGCGTCATTATTTTTAGAAACAGTGGCACTAAATAAAGCAAATAATAATTCGACAAGGCATAATAAGACCTTATCGTTATAAATTTTTAAAATTTTTTATTTAATTTTTAAAAAAAAATTTGGTTTTTAAAATTTTTTTTTTGGTGAAAAAAGAAATTGGGTTAAAAAATATTTTTTCCGATTTTGACCCATTGTAGGTCCAACTTACTATGGTCTTATATATGTACGTCGTTGCAAAGATCTTTGAAATATCTATTATTTGATATCCATATTGTCTATATTAATGATATAGTAGTCCAAATATAGGTAAAAAATCGAGGTTGTCCTGGTTTTTTCCTCATATCTCGGGAAAACTTCTCGAAAGCATGTTTGACAGAATTATTGAATATTTGGATCCCAAAGATATCTGGGGTCTTCAGAAAATTGATTTCAACAGACAGATATCTATAAGGATCCAGAATATATATATTTTATAGGGTCGGAAAATTATATTGTGGAAATTACAAACGGAATGACAAACTTATATACCCTTCTCACGAAGGTGAATGGTATAAAAATAAATTGGTGGTACTTTAAACCACAGTGACCGGTGAATAATCCAGTAAGTATTCTCAAGTCAACCTTTCCGAGCGATAGCAACCACTGAGATCTACGTTTGGAGAACCATCACCTTCATCGTACCCAGCACAATATGAGTCAATTGTGCGCACCTGCCTGGCTAACCGACATAAAATATATCCTAGTATTCCTTTCAGGTATAAGGAACCCAAACTTCCAATCTAACATCAAAGTTGGTGACATATAGTTTGATACTGCAAAACTAGTCTCATTCCCAAAGATGTCTAGAATGCGCATGTGCCCAACCAGATCACCCGTCATTGCAAGAGATATACCCGGTAATCAGCATGCACTACTATAGGCTTTCTCCATTACCAATATATGTAAGGGTGTGATGCGTAGGATTGCACCCAGAGCATAAGTGGGGCAGGTCCTCGTGTACCTAGTAATAAAAATAAAGATGATACGACAGACCTTATCAAATAATGATCTCTCAGTCACATGTTCCACTCTATTCCACCATGCCAAGGCAGCTTATGTTAATATTGGCCTTATCACTATTACCAATATTTATATAAAGTTTTAAGAAATAATAAAAAGAATATGATGAATATGAAGTAAGAATGCTGTTAAACACGGCGGTGGTTCCATCATGATATGGGGGTGTTTCTCCTCTTCTGGTGTCGGTACATTATATTGGGTTAAGAACAAAATGTGCACCTCGGACTACGTAAATATATTGCAAAGCATAATGCTTCCACTTGCTGAGAAAGAGATGCCCTTGAGATGGGAGTTTCAGCTGGATAATGATCCGATGCAATTATCAAAATTGGCAAAGGACTGGTTTGCTGTCAACAAAGTACCTCTTATGGAATAGCCTTCGCAGTCACTCAAAAGGAAGCTGGAGAGTTTTAGTCCGAAAAATAAGGACGACTTGTGGGAAAAAATCCAGGAAGAGTGATTTTCCATTGACAATGACGGTTGCTATAAAATTGGTTCCATGAGTCGCAGATGCAATGAAGTTGTGAAAAATAAAGTTGTAGCAACAAAATATTAAAATAAAATAATTTTTTAACAAAAAATTAAAAGATTTGCCTCTAAAAATTTAATGCTTTTACGCGTTTCTATTATTTTTTCCACTAAAAATATTCACTCTTTACATTGTTAGTCATATAATGTATTAAAATATAAATGAAAAGAGGAACTATTATGTTTTATCTTATGTTGTATATCTGATAAACAAAACTGCATATAAATTTTTTTTAACAAAATTAAACTTGACTTTTAAAAAATTCGTTTCTATTATTTTTTCCAACACTGTATATATTTTTCATGTTCGCAAATAAAATTTATAACCTGACCTTTACGAAAAAAAATATAAATAACTGTTTCTCTCAACCACTAACCTAAAATGTTATCTTATAGATAGAGTGTCCAAAAAACCGGCAAAATTAAGAAACCGGTTTCCGGTTTAACCGAAAAGGTGTTTTTTTGAAAAAACCGGTTTTGATTTTTATCTTTTAAAAAAACCAATTAACCGGTTTCGGTTTTTGTCTTCAAAAAAACCGGTTAACCGGTTTATACTAAATTTTTATTCAATATGAAAAATACGCTACTTTAAAATTTTTGAATTCTTAAAGCAATATTGTCAAATGCTACAATTTTCTATATAATTAATCAATATTTTTAAAAATGGTATCAAAGTTTTTCAAAAATATGGTTAAATGAGCTTTTGAAAATATATTTCATTTAAACCGATTAACCATCTTAAAAACCGGTTTTTCAAAAAACCCAAATGTTAAAGAAAACCGAAATCGGTCGAGTTTATAAAGATGAAAAAACCGGTTGACCGGTTTTCGGTTTCGGTTTTGGATACTCTACTTATAGATCACTCTCTCAGTGATATAAGATAAAACAAGTAAGAGAGCTAAATTCGGCTGTTCCGAAATTTATATTTTAAATATTTTTAGGTAAACAAATTTTTTTTTCCAAAGTCGTTTTATTAATTTTTTGGATTTTTTTTTCGATTTTGACCCATTGTAGGTCCAACTTACTATGGTCTTATATACGTCGTTGCAAAGGTCTTTGAAATATCAATTATTATATATCAATATTGTCTATATTTAATGACTTAGTAATACAGATATAGGTAAAAAAAATAGCTCAAACATCTTTTTATACTCTTCACGAAGGTGAAGGGTATAAAAAGATTTTTAAATGTTTGTGAATTTTCCATTGAATTGAAAGTAGAACCGCTATTTTCGGTCTCTGAAAAAAAAATTTTACTTATCTCGAGAACTCCTATGGCTCCCTTCTGAATTTTATATACCTTTATATCGAGCAATGGCTCATATTTAAATCGTTGGAAAATGTAAAATCGCCTTTGAGATATCCTTTGTTCAATAGTGATTTTCTATGCTATATCCTGTTTTGATTAAAAACAGATTTCTAGAAATAAAATTTTAAAATCTACGATTCATTAGCTTTAATAATTTAAAATTATTGAATTTTACTAACAGCTACTTCTAAAGTTGTACTTTAGGTATTTTGCACGCATCTATAACCAAACAAATTCCGCAATTCTAGAGAACTTTAATTTTTGTATAGCCATATTCGAATCCAGAAGAGTAAAGCTTGAACAAGTAAGAGAGCTATCTTATATACCATTCTCCAAATTATACTTCAAAATAAAAATTTTAAAGATTTTTAGGTAAACAATTTTTTTTCCTGTTGTTTTTTCATTTTTTGGAAAAAAAAATTTTCGAATTGTTTTTTAAAATTTTTTTTAATTCAAAATTTTTTTTTATTAAATTCAATTTTTTTTTTCAATTATTTTTTTTAATTTTTAACAAAAAAAAACTTTTGGTGAAAATGAAATCGGGTTAAATTTTTTTTCCTTTTAGACCCATTGTAGGTCCAACTTACTATGGTCTTATATACGTCCTAGCGAAGGTCTTTGAAATATCTATCATTAGATATCCATATTGTCTATATTAATGACTTAGTAATCCAGATATAGGTCAAAAATGTGTAAAAAATCGAGGTTGTTCTGGTTTTTTCCTTATACCTATCTCAGCCATTTGTGGATCGATTTTCTCGATTTAAAATAGCAACCGAGCTATATTGATGTATGAATCGTGTAAGTTATTTGGGGGCTTCGGAAAGTTGATTTCAACAGACAGACGGACAGGGAGACGGACATGACTTAATCGACTCCGCTATCTATAAGGATCAAGAATATATATACTTTATAGGGTCGGAAAATTATATTGTGGAAATTACAAACGGAATGAACTTCTTACGAAGGTGAAACGAAATTGTTCGTTTCGTTCCGGTCATAAAAATATATGAAAATTTTAAAGCTCTTTGCCCACTGTTAAATTTTTTTTTTTCAAATAACATACAAACATCATAAACACACACATGCAATCGCCATACATACATTTACCAACACTTTTACATATCTCAACATTTCGCTTTTATCGCCAACAAAAATCTATCATTTTTACTCTCCTGTTTTTGCATATATTCCCACACACACATGCATACTTTTCTAATGTTAGTGTGTTAGTTGTGTTTTTTTTACAACATTCAGCATTTCATTTTTAGTTTTTCGTTCGTCTTCTTTGTGCTCATTTTTATTCACAAAAATTGAAAATGAAACTTATGTTGGTGTAAGTGAGTGAGATATTTGCTCTGTGTCATAGTGTTAGTGTAACTAAAAAAAAAACAGCATTTGTATGAGTGTGTGTTAGTTAGTTGCTGTTGTTGGTTGTTTTATTTTAGTCAATATTTTTTTTACACTTTTATTCTTTTTTTTATCAGATCTTCTCTATGTTCTATATAAAAAGTACTGAATTTTGTATGTTTGTACGAATGTTTTGTATGTTTGTTAGGTTTTCTGTATGTGTATGTTTGCTTAATGGGGGATTATTTATTCTTTTTTTCAACAAGCTTTAAAAAACAAAAAAAAAACAGAAAAAAGAAACATTTTTGTTGTTTAATGTGTATGAGTGAGTATTGATGTTTTATTTATGTTTGAGAGTAGATATGATGGCCGTATGTTCCAAGTGGGAATGTTGTAAAATTTAATAATAAACAAGATTTTACCGTTGTATACCTACCTATTTGTTTTCGATTTTATTCACAACTCTTAAAATGCAATTTTAAAATACATATGTACATATACATATAGGCAAAAACAAAAAAATATTAAAATATGTAAAATTCATGTAGGTATGTAAATATCTAGGCAGGTACATACATAAGTATAAACTTAGGTACGTAAATCATTAAATGATTTGCCTGTTATTTGAAAAAAGTTGAAAGTGCTAAAAGTCGACTTTTTAAAAATTTACTTGTTGTAACTATAAAATCCTTATTTTCATTACGGTTTAATCTGTTTTAAGGCTTAGAGAGCCGCAGTTTACACCACCTATGAAGACAAAAAGTGTCATACAGACTCCCAGACCAATGCTGCGTCTTCCAGGCAGAAATCCTAGCGATCTGGAAAGCCACGGACTTGATAAGATCACACGTCACAGAGACGTCTATAGTCAGGCAGCACTGAGGGCTATGAAATGACATATTGTACACTCGAGCATAGTGCTCAACTGTAAGAGTGCTCTAGAAGCATTAATCGAACTATACCTTCACAATCAGATTGTTTGGAGCACCAGGGCACTGTAACATACAGGGGAATGATATAGCAAATGAATTGGCCAGACGTGCTTAGGATCTGGACTAGGTATATTAATAGAGACGTGGAAGTTAAACTTCCTATATGCCACTATTATATATTGATCTTCGAAAGATTTCGGGACTCTACCAACCAATCCTGATGTAGTTTGGCCAAAGTTGTATGCAAAGGCAACCCGAATACTAATTGGGTTGTATAGGAAACGTCTGTGGTCTTTATTGGGAGTGATAACCAGGCACAGCTCAATTGGAGCCTTCATTGGTAGATGGCATATCGGCGCACAGGACTTCTGTAGGTTGTGCGAGGATATTAAGTAACTAGAAACAGTGGAACATATTCTGTCCTACACTACATGGTCTCAGGGAAAAATGGCTAGGGGAAAGATTTCATGATTAACTGGGGGATATTGCTAGATATGATATAGGAAATCTACTAGGATTTATCATTGGCTGGCTATTTTTAGGTACCGGGACTATGTGAATCCCAGGCAAAGAGCCACCTTAAGAGCTCTCTGGTTTTATTTTCTTTCAGACGTACGTAATTGGCAAACAAATTACAAGAAATCATTCTTACAAACCTTTGTATCAGTGCACTGAATGCCAGAGATGGTACTCAAAAAACGCAAAGTGGTGTTAGTGTGCAAAGCCAATTTTACTCTCTGCCGATGTCTGCTTAAGGGTATCACAATGGATGCCCTGGGTTTTATTTTTACCTTTTTGTTTTAGAGTTGGGATTTGGTCCGTATATATTCGATTTAAAAAATATTTTTAACCATATTTTTTTTTAATTTTCATTTAAAAATCGGGTTAAAATGTAGTTTTTCCGATTTTGACCCATTGAAGGTCCGACTTACTATGGTGTTATATACGTCATTGCAAAGGTCTTTGAAATGAGAAATAATATGAAGAATTTTTTATTGATATGTATTTTCACAGTACATATTTACTATCTAAATTTAAAATTTCTTGACATTAATTTTTTATCAAATTTTGTAGAACCTAGGTAAGCCACTTTGGGGCCATATAAATCAACTCAAGAACACCCCAGTTCAGA
Organism: Calliphora vicina; assembly: GCF_958450345.1. Classification (NCBI taxonomy): domain Eukaryota; kingdom Metazoa; phylum Arthropoda; class Insecta; order Diptera; family Calliphoridae; genus Calliphora; species Calliphora vicina. The sequence continues at coordinate 35,320,039 of NC_088781.1, read as the reverse complement.
CTATTTGATATTTCATTAAGATATCTTCAATCGTTCACGAACTAACGAATTATTTCCGAAATAAAAAGTTTCTTAGCCACTGCCGCCAAATAACTTACGTACATAAATTATACATCAACATATTGGGTATGGTAGTCCACATATTTTTGCTAATTGGAAATAAGGAAAAACGATTCATAAATGCCATAGGCATAATCAAAAAATATATATATAATAGGTAGGTACAATTAAAATTTTGAATATGTTCAAAAAATTATTCAAAGCAGACCATAAATTACCAAGGCATAATCGGAAAATCGAATACAAATTATGTGTAGGATTTCGATACCTTCGAGAATTCTGTTTTGTGCAACCTACAGTGAATGTCACTTAAAATCGTACACCATCGTAGTCAAATTTTATTCATTAGTTTTAGAAAGTTGATGTTTTGGAAATATTTTAAAATGCTATTTTTATATTGCGTGTGCTATTACCTATCAGAAAATTGGGTATAATTTTAATTGCCCTTATCCACAAATAAAAAAATTGGGTAAGACTGTCAGTGCCCAGAATATCAACGCTTCATTTAAAATCGTAAAGGCACTAAAAAATAGCAAATTATACCCTACAAAGTATTAGGATTATTTAATATTAACATTTTTTTTTAATTTTTAAAGTTTTAATTGTAATTTAATATAATTGTACGAATTTAAGTGAAATATGAATTTTGAGATGTTCTTTAATTTTCATCAATATATTTTTAACGAATTGAGGTTTTGTAAAACTTTTTTGTTGAAATACATAGTTTTTGTTCCAATTAATAAAATTACTTTTAATTTTTTATATAATTACTTATTATTGCCTGTATAATTTCATAATATTTAAAAAAAAAATATGTTGTACGATTTTGAGTGACACTCACTGTATATTTATTTAAATTATGTTCGTGTTAAATTTTGCAAAGTTTGCTACCCGTTAGTTTTAGAATAAATTTTCAATTCGACTTACGTTATCGTATTTTAGCGATACCTATGTATGTATACTTACTAGGGTATTCAATTAGACGGTTTTTGGGGGTTTAATCGGTTAATTTTAAATTATTCGATTAACCGAATAATTTGTTTTATTTTTAAATTGAAATAAAAAATCGAATTTTGTGTAGGTACTTATTTAACTATTTTATTAATAAAAAGAACAAACTAAAAACAAAATTTAGTTTTTTTTAAGCTTATAAAATCCACCATTATACCATTGGATTCCTTGTTGATTTTTTTCCGGTTTGAATACTTTTAATTACAAAAAAATATTTAAATTCAAAAAAAATAAATTTCGGTTAATCGACACAAATTAATCGATTTATTTGTTATTTGAAAATCGCCAATTTTGAATTATTCGAACAGTTAACCGACCAAAATTAATCACGGTTAATCGATTGAATACCCTAATACATACATACTTACTAAAGGAACTACAATTACTGTTATTGATAAAATACCGTTAGCGGAATAATCTAAAATACCATTATTCTATAACAAGTTTTGAAAATAATTTGTACCTAATCCCATATTATGTCAGTCCGAGATTGGCATTATCATTAAAGTATCGAACTAATCCATATTAGCGTTACTAGCTATTACTTTTTAACCGTTTCGAATCGATAGCCAACATTGACCATTTGTTAAGATAAATTTCAGTATGTACGTTATTTAAGATATGTGCCTAATTCCAAAAGAATTTGTACATTTCAAAACTCCAATATTTCCAATTAGGTTCTTTGTTGTAACTGCATTAAACAATGCAGTGAGCAACAACAATGAAAACAGATAGATTTAACATACTACAAGTCAAACAACAACAGCATAACTTGTTTTTTCTACTTAACATATGACACCCGCCATATGTAAGTTAGCATAAACATACACATTAACTCACACATGTTAAATTCAAACACAAAAAAACTAATCCTTAGTTGTTCTTGGTGTTATTTACAAAGACAAAAATAACTACAGAACAACAATGAAAACAACATAGTAGTAAAAATACAACGACAATGAACGTAAACAATAGCAAAGCAATAAAACATGAACACGTAAAGTGAAAACAACAACAACAGCAGCAACCAAAATAAATAAATGTTATTATTTTTTGCAAAAACACATTCGCACGAATAGAAACCACAACAAAGATAGAGAGATGGAGGGAGAAAACAAAAACTGATGCAAAAACAAAAAGAAGAAATAACAGTGATGCCATGTGGATTTTTAGCACAATTTATTTAATGCACTATTTTATGATGCCAAAATATTTTAAATTTAGCTTTTTTTCGAATCCCCTAACGGAGTAGCTTTTTATTTAAAAAAAAACATTTACTATTTAAAAGCTTTAATCAAAATTAATGTTTAAGTTTAATAATTAAATTATTAAAATTATTTTTTTTTACTACACTGAAAGGTAGTAATTTTAAATTTACGCAAATTATAGAAACAAAAAAACACAAAACTGTTTCATAATGTGCGTGCATAATGTTTTTGCATTGATTTGTTTTGTTGTTGTTTAGTTGAAGGAGGTAATAAATTATTTAGATTTTACTTGTTTTACTCTCATTTTACATTGACAATGAATTGCAATTGTTTTTATTTATGTAACTTACCTTTAAATAAAGAAATTTATCCAATTTATCCCTTAAGCCGGCAGTTTTTAAAATGTAAACACATTCCGCCACTGAATTTTTGCCTTTAGTATTGGCCGCACAAACGCGGCATAAAAACTCCAAATTTGAATGAATATCCATTTTGCAGCAGTGTTTTGCGCTCACAAATTTTAATATTAAAACCAAACACTTTACTGCTGCTGTTTAAACAAGATTTTTTTGCACTTTTTTGCCTCAAAATTATAAAAACATTTTAATTTTTTGTTTAATTTTAACACAGTATTTTTATAATTTATTTGCACTGTCTTTTATTAATTTTTTTATTATTTTGAAAGTTTATTTTATTCAACACAACACTCACTGGAGACTTTAATAGTATTTTGTTTTCTTCTTTTCTATTGTTTATCGTGTTATTTTTCTTTTTTACATTAAAAAAAAATTGTTTTGTAAATGTGTTTGTGTATTTATTTTTATACTATTTACTTTGTATGTATGAGTATGTATTTTTTCATTTTATGTTTTCATTTCTAAATTCTTTAATTGAAATGTATTGTTTTGCTTTGCTTCTCTTTCACATTACACTCTCTTTTTTTATTTAATTTTTTGTTGACTTTTTTTAATGCACTGAGAAAATTGCAGTTATTTTTTTCCAGATGTTGCCATATTATTGGTTTTAGCTAGAATAAAGATATTTCTGATTAGTATTTGGGTATTTCGTATTTTTTTGAATAGATTTAAGAAAAATCTCTCTATTTTCCCAAAACAGTTCAAAATTTAGAATTTCGTGTTAAAATTTATTTTTAGTTAAAGGTTATATTGTTGAAATCTCAAGCATTGAAATTATTTTAATTATTACAGATAACATTTTAAAAACTATTACATTTTATAAAAACTTAATGATTTATATTATTAATTTTATGATTTTGAAATTTTACAACATTTTTATAATTTCAGGTTTCAAATCTTTGGAGTTTTTCTGCATATTCTTGATAAAAGGTGAGTTTTAAAGTAATTTATTCTTTTTTATATTTAAGATAAAATTTAAGATTACATTCTCATTGTCAAATTGAGTTGCAAAGAATCCCTCTGCAACAATTATAAATCAGGTCTAACATTATTATTTTTTCTGTTTTGAATTTCGGATTATTGGTTGAATTGTGTATTTAATTAATTCGGTGTACTGCCACCTTCTCTAAATCCGTCTTGTTCTGCACTATATTTTTACATTCAATGGAGCTTTCTTGGAGCATTTCCTAAAAAATACAACACAAAACATTCAGACTAACATGAAATAGAGATTGTCTCACACGTTGGTACTTTTCCGTACTAAACTGCTTAGGATAATGATGAACATTATTGTGCACGGACACTGTTAAATCGACTAAGAATTTCATATGGATGTGGAAAAAATAATGAAAAATTTAAAATATCCCAAAATAAGTCTAATGAGGCACCAATGCACATAATTTAAACTGTCTATATTTTATCATTAGGAACCTTACCCAACAAGGAAAAAATTGGATTAACAGATTAAAGAAATATTTAAAATAAGCTATTTTTACCTTGCTTTAAAATGTATAAAATCGATGCCTTAATATAATTAAAAGGACCTATTTATTTCGTTTATTTCGATAAATGGCCCGATCATATAACATAATTAGCCAAACAAATGTCGACTTAAAAAAAAACGAGTTTATATTAAGGCATCGAAATGGTACTTAGCATTTTTACACAGTAAGCTAACAATTCTTAGATGCTAAACAATTGTTTAACCCATTTTGTTATGTTTACAACGCAGCAGGTACACAGCTTAAACCGAATTTCAAATTGGAAATGTTGCATTTCTACCTGTTTACAGAAAATTTTATTTAAACAAGACAAAAATGTATTATTTTAAACTGACAATTCATCATAAATTATTGGATTTAGATTTGAAAGTGTTAAAAATTTCTTGGAACATTATTATAATTTTTATGCAGCTGACAAAATTTGTTTACTGTGACATTTATAATGATGTTTCTGAAGGGAAATTTAACATGAATATGTACATGAAAATAAAAATTGGCTCATCTCACTCTTCACCATACTTGGCCAATTTTGAGGAACGATTTCAGATTTATCTAAAAATTCAAAGACCCGGTTATTAAATATAGTTGAAATACACTAAAAGTTAATAAGACCCGTTTGACATTAGGCAATTTAGTTGCTCAAGACTCTTGTGTTTGATGATATCGGAGGTAAGGTCGGATTAAGTAGAAAAAAATTTAGCATGTTGTGTTACTGTTCCTCAAGAGATTTTGATAAGTAGGAGTGGTACCACCCATACAAATATAGATGCTTATTTCGAATATCTCTTGAACTGTAATTGAGACAATCTTCAAACTTTATACGAACCAAATTCTTATCAGTACACAAAGTCTAAATAGTTATTTTCGAATATCTGGAGAACTATAACCTTATTATTCTACATAGTTTGGATGAAAATGGGCGGTATTATATTAGTGGGCGTGGCACTTTCCATACAATGTAAATTTTTAATTCCGAATATCCAAAGATCTATAATCGTAAATTTATTTAAACTTTGAATCAATTTCTTATTACTGTACGGATTTTGGATGAAAATGGGCGGTAATATATTAGTGGGCGTGGAACCTACCATATAATTTCAAGATTATTCCAAAAAAATTGTATACTTTCAATGGCAAATTATTATTAATTATGTTCATTTAATTTTTTACATCCTTTAAAATTTTTTGAATTTTACTAAGATAGGGGTAGTGAAGCACAACGGTTTAATTCTAGCACTGTATAAATATAATGTTAAGAAAGTACCTTAGGTACCTACCGATCAGAACCAAGGTCACTTCTATATCTTCCAAACTGTAGCGTTTTGACCTTCCAATTCAAACTAAATCATACATATAAAAGACATATTGAACTGAAATCTTTATATTCTGGTCCATTTTCAATACTTCCAAATAAATTTATTTATTTATACCCCTGAATACCATACTTTCTACATTAGGAACATGCTGAAATTCAGAAAAGCTTAACCGAACTTAATAACAATATTTTTTACAATACTTATTGGGTGTTATTTATAATACTTGATTCTTATATCCATTAATATGTATAAATTAAAAAGTAATTCTTCCAAAACGCTCTATTAGTTTTATTTATAGAAAATTAATATTTAAATAGATGGTTTTAAATATAGTCCCTCGATATGCATAAATTTACTTTTCAAGCTATAACTTGGAGAAACTTGTCCTGAGGCCAAATTACCGCATTCGATATCGAGTAAAATTTATCGTAATTTTCTTATTTGAGATTATGGCATTCGATATCGAGCAAGAAATTTAGTACATTTTATCATAATTATCATAATATCGTAATCATTTGTCGATACGATAGCTCATTCGGTTACGAATGCGGTAATTTGATCATAAAAATTCCCTTACTTAATTTTTAGTTTGTGTAATGAAACAAAAAACAAAAAGAAAAACAAAACAACTTCACAACAAGTGGCAGCACAAACACACAATGATATTTAGATTAAAATTAACTACAAAGAGAATGTACATTACACAATTACTAAGAGAACACAATAATGATGTTCTCTTCTATATCTTCACATTGAATTTTTTCCCGTTTCTTTCACATGTGTGTTTGCTCAGTATGTTTTGCAGTTTTCCATTTTATTCTATCTTTTTTATTCTTATTGTGTTTGGCTTTTGCCTTGTGTGAGAGAGTGTGTGTTTATTTCATTATTTTTTTTTAGTTTCGTTTTGAGTATGTTGAATTGAAACCGCTGTTTAGTTACGTTGTTGTTACGTTTATATTATTTGTTTTTTTTTTGGTGTGGTGTTGTTGTCTGTTGTGTAGTATTGTATTTGTTGCTTTTTTTCTATTTGTAGTAGTAGTTTTTATATTTGTTTCTCTTTGTGTGTGTGTGTTATTTTTGCATTTGCTTCAGACGATAAAAAAAATAATTTTTATTTAAAAAAAAAAATTAAGTTGTGTGTATGTATGAAGGGAATTTTATTGTCGTAGCAGTATTATTAGTGTGTTTGTGGGCACATTTTTAACATTAAAGTACTATGTTCTTTTTTTGGCTGTCGTAAATTCAGAATATGTAGTTTAATTATTATAACAGCAATTATTAAGATAGACAACGCCACCTAGTGGCTACCACTAATAGAGGGAAATTAAAAATTTTGAACTGTATAATAGGAAAATCAGAGAGCGTGTTTCACTAATTTTCTTTTACTTAGAATTGAATATTTTAATTACTTTTTTTTTTAATTTATTAATTATCTTTACAGTATATTTGTTTTATTCTTTTCTTTGTAATTTTCAACAATAAAAATCACTTGTTTTCCGTTGTTGTTTTCTTGCTTTCGCTCGTATTCAAAACACACACTTGCACTGTAGAGAGATCAAATGAAAACTGTTTCGTGTGTTAACAAAGCAGGCTGCCGTAGCTCATCGTCATCGTTCAACTAACTAACCAACACTACCACACTCCATTAATGTATCAGTGTGTGAGTGAGTAAATGTGTGTGTAATTTTTTTTCTTACACACACATGCATATTTTGTGTTGCTGGGTTTTTTTCGTTGGTGTTTTAGGCATGAGTGTGTTGGTGAGCATAAGTTGTGTGTATGTGAATAGAGAATGTGTCAGTGTTTTTCGCATTCAGCCAGTTGCTTTGTTGGTTTGTCTGTCGTGTTGTTCCTCTATGAGAAAGTGTGTGTTAAATTTATGAGTGCACATTTTTAAAAGTAGTAGTGAAACTTTTTTCAATACAAAAATTTAGATTTTATTTTATACATTTTTTTTCAGTTAACACTTTTTTTATGTAAAATTGAAAATTTAAAAATGAATAACTAATAATAAATTAATTTTTTTTAAAAAACTTTTTTTTTTCATTTCAGTTCCGGTTTTTCAATTTATTATCTTTTGCACACTATGACTTAAAAATGTGTATGCATGTTAATTTTTGTTTGTCCATGAGTTTTTCCAAAAAGCTTGATTTACATACATATATACATACCTACACACACACTTAATGTATGAATTCATTTGCTTGTAGTGGTGTATGATATGCATGTATGGAAATGTGTATACAGAATGTACAGTGGGTTGTAATATGTAAATTACCTGCATTGTTACAATTTTTGTCCTACCTAGCCATAGTAATAATTAGGCTGATATAACATAATATAACATATTCATGATAGACTTGCCACCTTTTGAAATTTCCAAAACGGGACAGCACTAAATGATCTGGGAAAAATTCAAATAAATTCGTTTATAATTATTGTCCTATTTTATTTATTAAAGTCAATAATCTAGACTTTAAAAAAACACAAACGTAAATAAAATAGGAATAGTTAATATTATAGGAATATGTTTATTTGTTTGTGACTTATAGCAGAATAAACCACTGGACCGATGGTCTTGAAATTTGTTATGTATGTTCCCCTATATCTGGATGGACCAATAGGCTATTTTAAAAATTCAAGTGTTCGTCGCACTTCCCATACAAAGTAAATAGTTATTAAGGGTACTCATTTAAACGCTTAAGTTTCCCATTTGTGCAAATGGGCAATTTTGCGCAACATGTTTCATGAACCCACCTTTTCAATTTTGTGCAAGTTTATACAGAAAATTTATATTTGTCAAATAAAAATACATAAATTCAACAAAAGCTTTAATAATTTTTTTTCAAATTGTATAAATTTTAATTTTAAAATGTTGAATGAAAGTTAAATCTTTGGAACAAACGGTGGTATACATAGCTTGGAGGACTTTGTTTATGTTCTAGCTGTTGGTTAATGTTTTCATACACAATGTCATTTAATACAATCATTCTGTTCCAAAGTTACACAATTTTCACATGCACAATATTTTTATATTTTATTTGATTTTTATTTCTTATAAATAAAAGTAAACAAAAGCAGCTGATTCATCAAATGCACAATAAATTCAAGTTTGCGAGTCTAAATTGTCGCGCAAACTTATCGGAGTTGTGCAAACGAATTTCCATACATTTTTTGACATTTCATTTGCGAGAGTGTAAAAATGCACAGATTGCACAGTTTGCGAGGCTTTTAAGCGTTTACATGAGGACCCTTATTATGTAATATCTGATGAACTATAACTGTGAAAGCCGCAAAACTTCGCAGAATTTACTTCGGTATAATTGTGCGCATCTTCGCTAAAAATGGGCGTGACACATACAAAGTAAATAGTTATTTTCGAATATCTGGAGAACTATAACTGTGAAACTATTCTACATAGTTTGGGTGAATATGGTATTGTGTTAGTGGGCGTGGCACCTCTCATACAAAGTAAATACATAATTTCGAATATCTGGAGTACTATAATTGTAATGTATTTAAACTAAGTATGAATCAAATTCTAATTATTGTACGGAGTTTAGCTAAAAATGGTCTGGATCGGAACAGTGGGTGTGGCACTTTCCATTCAAAGTACATAGTCAATTTTAAATATCTGGATAATTAAGACTGCGAGATTTTCAAACTTTGTCTGAAAATTTATTTTTTATAATTTTATCTAATTTGTTTCAAAAAATAGTTTATAAAATCTTTCACATTTTTTTTATTTTACTACGATAAACTTTAATAAAGTTTAATTATTTCAGTCCATAATTTTGAATTTATATTTTTAATCAATTTTATCAGCTTTTATTAAATCTTTATTTGAAGTAATAAATTCAACAAATTTAGCACATCTTAGCTCTGAAATTGGAATGGACCAACAACTCAGCTTTAACTAAATTTACAAGCATCCTAGAACGATTATCGTGCCATTTATGTTTCATGAATGTATACTGTAAACATTATCTTCTTCTTTATTTATATAATTCTTCTGTACGTCTGTTAGTTACTGAACTCCTCCTTAACGGCTGGGCCGATTTCGATGAAATTTGTTGTGTGTGTTTGAGTGAGTCCCTGGATGGTTTAGATTCACAATTGACCTATATAGGTACAATGGGCATGGCACCTCCGATACAAAGTAAAAATTTATTAATGCATATCTGGAGTACTATTATAGTGGGAGTCTTCAAACTTTGTGGGAGCTATGGCAGAACAACGTTTGCCGGTACAGCTAGTTTAATATATAATTGAATGAGTTTTTTCGGAACTCATAGAAGTTAACGCACTAAAGGTTTATAAAACAGATTTTGTATGAAAATTTTATTTTATAAAGCTTTTATAAATTTAAAATATGAATATGGAGTAAGAATATGTTGTTAAATAGTGATTTTTTGAGAAAATACTATATTTCAGAAATTAAAGCATTCTTGTCTATTGGTATTTCCAATTTTTGATTTCTTTATATTTTTTGTGGTAATTAATGAAAAAGTTATGTTTTTTTTTCAAAACGGGACAAATGGCGTCCCGTTCAGAGTATCGCCGGCACACGGGACATTCGACTCTAAAACTGGTCTGTCCCGTCGAAAACGGGACGGTTGGCAAGTCTAATTCATGAATAGTTTTATCATAATATGTTGTTCTCAGATTATGATATCCATAAGCCGAGAGCAACATAATATGGCAAGTTCTTCATCATATAAATGGTTGATACAATCTTGTGAGTCGTAAATTAGCCATATTATGGTTACCACAATCATGTAAATAGTTACTGTGACTATAATATTGTTAAAAAACTTCTAACAATATTAAAATGGTTACAGTAAACATGCACAACTATATTTTTTCTCTGGGTGCAAGTACGTAACTTTACCAAAAAAGAAGAGAATTGATTTTCCAGAGCCCCAATCAAGGAAACCCAAACATACCGCTTTCCTTTATTAACTATATTGTAGCAGGTGTTGAGCTTAACAACTTTGCGATATTCGGGCATGTATAATATCAAAACGCATAAAAAAGCACACAACAATTACAATTTCCCCTATTTATTTATGAAAAACGGGATTTAAGAAATCCCGAAAACCCCGGGATTTTCGGGAACGGGATTCCCCGTTTGGCATCTCTAGATGTGGATTAACTAGAGTTATTACTTATGTTTTAAGAAGAAGCAACTACTAATGTCAGTGTTTCGTTTTTAGCCGAAATCGCAGTTTTTCATGGCTCAAAACTGAACACAAAAATTATGGTTCAGTTTTCGGTTATTTTGGTATTATTAGCACACCAAATTTGTTCACAATATTCTTCTAATTGTACAATTATCCAAAGACATATTTTTCATGTTTTGAAACAAGTAATAGTTACTGAGACACAGAGCAGAAAATTAGGTAGGTAGTGGTGCTATTATTTTTTCCCAACTGTACTTTCAAAAAAAATAGCAAAAGATCCAAATGTTCATCATCACACCGTTTCTAAAGCCATTAAACAGTATAAGGAAGACATGAACATTGAAGGAAAACCTGGATCAAGAAGAAAAAAAGTCTAATAGATATTGGTAAGGCAAAAGAAGTAGAACAAGTTCAGAAAATTCAAGATCGTACTTAAAAGCAAAATGTAAAATTTTATAAAAAAAAATACACCAGCCTTTTCACAACTTCCGGATCAAGATTGAACAAGGTAATGTTCAAGAACAATGCCGGGCAAAAAAAAACAAATAAAATTCCCACAGAAGTGCATTTGTGACATCAGAAATATACATACAGTTGCGGCGAGCTATTTAGGGACAAATATTTGTATTTTTTGTATTAGGGGTATGAAATTTAATGTTACTATTTTTAGTTGCTCAAAAGTGTTTGAAAAAATCGGTACTGACCCGCCTTAGTGACATGATATATCCGAAACGTTAAGAAACTATTATTTTACTAAAAAATACTAAACGAAGTAATCGAGAAAAACTATAAATATTTGAATTTTATGGAATCCAACAAACCAGAATTAATGTATGAGAATCCTTGAACATTTTTTTCGTTGAGTTTGGGACAAGTAATATTATAACAGATTTTTTCTAGATAAACAACCCAGTGGTAGTGACTTAATGATGATATGACCATATTGAATGTTGTTAGATCCTTCCATGCTTCCAAGATCGCAACTATCCTTGGATCTAACAACTTAATTTTACCTCGAATGTTCCATCAGCCCCTTACGGTCATACAATAGGTAGGATTTGACCATCCAATGTCTTATCGCCGTCTGGTAATTAACATAGAAAGTTACTTTATAACCCTAGGTGACAGTTTCCAATACACTTGATTCATCCGGAAGCCTAAATGATATCAGATCCGTCATACCTTGTAATCTTCCGGAATTATTCCAGAATACCTATCCAGAATTGAGACCCAATTTTTATTCTCTCCAATTAATTTTTTCTCCACAGCAATTTACTGTCACCAGCTAGTGTAAGTTCTACTCCTTCCGCTTGAAACGCTCCACTCCTCAGATGAAGAGAACAAATTCCGTCTTCTCGAGGTAGACTTTTAGTCCCATGGTTACATCCGAAGAGATATCGCCTTGCGCCGTTTGCATGATATCCTTGACAGTGTGAAGAAATTATACCGAGATCGGTATCACTTCATTATCGGCGTATGCAGCAATCTTCCTTTTTATATGGACCAGATAACAACATGGAACTTGTTTCGTTCATTTGACATTTTATCAAAAATTTAACTGATATTTTATTAAAATACTCGATCCTAGGTAGGGTCGTCACATTAAACTGTAACTTCTCCCGATTTTAATAAAATTCCCAAGGCTATAGAGGAGGTGTCGATAAGTTCAAGTTTAGAATTTGAGCTTGCCCCAAAGTGGGGCACCTAGGGTATATCACAAATTAAAAATAATTGTTCTTGATTCGATTTGAAAGATTTTTATGTGCGACCGTCCATGTTAGTCTTGTAATCAAACTACAGGTCAGAATTTCAAAAATAATTCGACAAAATTTGGCACAAACTTTTCCATTAATCCAAGGACTAAATGCGGATCAAATTGTTCCTAATATTTGAAATCCTATTAAAATTTTGATACAAATTTTAGAAACTCAATAAATATATAATATAATGTAGCTCAATGAAATTTTCAAAGTTTTTTAAATTTGTCATTCTAAATAACAAGGTGTAGAAAACTTGTCAAAAGGTCAAAGGGAATCCCGCAATTTCTAAAAATTGGAGCGAAAATACTTTGGAGATAAATAGAGAACACATCAAGGTTTCCAAAGGGGCTTTCCGTTTTCTGATCACAGCTTTGGGATTTTAGAACATGTGGTCCAAAGTTGAAATTTTGATAAAAAAAAATAGGTCACATTCCGAAGAGCATAGAGGCGACATATTCGAAAAATAGGACATGTTTTTTATACCAAAATGTTCTCCGTAAAGATAGCTTACAGAACACCATAAAATTGTTATATGTTCTTAAAGAAAGCTTTTTTTTAATAAAAAAGAGTTGAGTATTCTTTTCGTCAAAAAAAAACAGCAAAAATCTACTATTTTTTTTTTAATTTTTAAATTGAAAATCGTTTATTTTTGGACCCATAATCTATATTGCTCTGAAATCGTTTGTATATTATGTCTACGCCCATGTATATCCCAATCGGAACAGAAGTTTAGAAATGCCAGATTTCCAAAAATTTTTTGATTCTGCCCCACTGTGCCGACCACTTTTGTTCATTTTAAACCATTGTAACATATTAAAAAATTATAACAATATGACATGATAGGATTCCTAGTGAATCCACTAAATATATTCTCCGATTATTAAGGGAGTTGGAAATCAAGACTGTGTCATTAAATTGCCAAAAACTATCTCAAAGTACTTGAACATTTTTTTGAAAATCGTTAGAAAAATGTTAAAGATCTTAAAACAATAACATTTGGTCAATTCACAAGGTCTCTTATCATGTCATATTGTCATAATGTCCTAATATTTTACAATGGTTTTTATTGTTTTTCAAGCAAAAAATATCCTAAAATAATACTATTCTGTATACTATGTTTATTTTGTTATCGTAACCAACCAGCTGAGACCTGTGCCGAATGCCTAAGAGTCGGTTAAGCCGAGCTGCCGAGTCATGATATATTAGGACATTATGACAATATGACTGATAAGAGAACTTGTGAATTGACCAATTGTTACATATGTGATAGATACTACCTCTTCAATGCCCACTTAAAAACTGGTATTTTCACTTACTCTTAATCCTTTTTCTTACACCATCCCACTGTGCATTGTATTGGGTACTGGATGTGGATGTGTATGTATGTGTTGCGTTTGCTTGCATTTATGTAGCTTGTCATTAAACATGCTGTTGCTTTACTTACTTGTCTTCTTTTGCTTCGATTTTATTTATTTTTTTTCATTTTCGTACTTTATACTTGTTTACAAAAATAACAAATGAACAAAAACAAAAAAAAACAACAACAATTTGAAGCGTAGCGTATTTACACTCAAATGTACAAATAAATGTATGTACATCGTTCGGATGTGTGTACATGTTGATTTTGAATGTATTGTACAAGTATGGGTTATGAACTTTTTTTTTTTAGTCACTCTTCGTCTTTCTTTTCTATTCCAGCACTTCATCGTACTCGTACTTGTACAACAAACAGCATTCAATACCCCATACATATACATTTATACATACATAGATACAAACAGACAGACAGACATACACACATAGATACATTCAGTATAGAGTAAAGTTAGAGTGTACCCAGCAGTTTAGCAAGTAGTCAATGTATCCCTTATAGACAGTCATTTTCACTAATGTTTGACCACTTGGCAGACTCCTATTTATATGTATTTTGGGGCATTTGACACGTATGTGTTCTTTGTAGTGCAGACAGAAGACAATTGGTTACTTTATACATCCCAGGTAATCTAGCGTGAAGACAATTGCCACTTAACCCTTAATATCCCACTGGTACCGTCAGGAACCAACCAAACAAAATTAAAATTTTGTTCAACGATTTTTGTCTAAACTTCCCGCTGCGACTTTAAGGATATTTCTTGATACAAGCGCCACAGTTTGAGCCGATTGCCACTGGAAACCGACTTTATTTGACTCACGTAGGTTCAGTAAGGTGTCAAAACCTCGAAAAAACAACTTTTGCGAAATTGCGTACTTTCAGAAAAATAATTTGGTGTTAAATACGTAAAAATTTAAGCTTAAAAAAATATTTCCGAGATCGTTATAGTGCCTAGAAGCTATTGTGAGTGTTTAAAATAATAATTTTTATTTTAGTGGATTTTTTTAAATTTTTGGTTGGTCCCTTACGGAACCGTCAGTCACCGGGTGTTCGAAATTTACCAAATATAAAATTCTATATCAAAGTTTTTGTAACGTTTTTTTCAGTTTGTTGATTAGAAATGTCGATTACAATTCGTGATTTTAGAATAGAAGAAGAGCTTTGCGAGTTTGTTAATTCGGTTGCGTGGTCGGAAAGTGAAGATGATGGTGATTTTTCTTCTGACGACAGTGATTATGACCCAGACTTCGATATTGATGCTGCTATACGATCCAGGCTACGATCGTCTGTACAAAATACGTCCGATAATCAATGCGTCGCCGGAATAAATTTCAAACGAATAGCAAAATCCGGAGTCATCGCACATAAGAAACAATTTGTCAACCCATGGGTGCAGTGTATTGTTTCATATATCGTTTCATATAGTGTTTAATCTTTGTCTCACAAATTTGTTCATCAACAAACAATCTTGCTCGTGTTTCTACTTTTTGAAAATAACAGTTCAATGCGGCATTGAACGTTTCATGGAATCGAAGTCACAACAGTTTCATGGAATGAGAATAAGATTGTAAATATAGCATAAACAATGGTTGGAATGAAGCCATATATTTTGGCCGATAGTCAAACGCCAGAGAATGCACCAACCGTTGAGCTATATAATAAAAAATGGTCATTCCATTACCATGTCCCAACAAAGTTCAGGAATATAACAAATACATGGGAGGTGTTGACCTTTTAGATTCGTCACTCGACCGTAGTCATATCCGCATAAAGTCACGACAAAAGGTCTCGAAGTTGAAATTGTTGCGAAACGTCATCGCCCAATGTCTGCTCCGATGCCGCCGTGTGACATTCGCCTTGATAACGTTTTAACCATTTACCAGAATATGTCAAGGAAGGGTACATCCCTTTTTTTTCTTACCTAGCACAGTTAAAAAACACCTATGAACAAAGACGTATAACAAAAGTTGTTCAGAAACGTGAGTTTTATAACATTAATTTTGTTCAGCTTAAAAAAAAATCAGGCTATTAAGGGTTAAGTGTCTTTAAATAATCTAGAGTGTAGTCACTTTAAACATTTTGTGAGTAATTCGTACAAACTGGTTTTATACAAATTGTGTTGATATAATTCTCATACAGTTTATTTTTATTTTTGCTTAAGTATACTGATATCCCATGTAACATAGCGTGAAGTCAATAGTCACTTTAGTGTCTCTTCTCTTAGTAACCTATAGTGAAGTCACTTAAAACGTTTATTTTGTACTGCACTTTAGAAAGTAGTTATTTTAGATACGAGTTGTCGGAGGAAGGTTTGTTTACAACTAATCGTTTATTGGACTGTCTATGTCTTTTTATACCCTTGACCTTCGTGATAAGTTTGTCATTCCGTTTGTAATTTCTACATTTTTCATTTCCGACTCTATATATATATTCTGGATCCTTATAGATAGCGGAGTCGATTAAGCCATGTCCGACTGTCTGTCTGTCCGTCTGTTGAAATCAATTTTCTGAAGACCCCAGATATCTTCGGGATCCAAATCTTCAACAATTCTGTCAGACATGCTTTCGAGAAGTTTGCTATTTATAATCAGCAAAATCGGTCCACAATGGCTGAGATATGAGGAAAAAACCAGGATAACCTCGATTTTTTACCTATTTTTGATCTATATCTGAATTACTAAGTCATTAATATAGACAATATGGATATCTAATGATAGATATTTCAAAGACCTTTGCAATGACGAATAAAACCATAGTAAAGTTTTTCTTCGCTAAATATTAAAAAAAAATTTTCAATTTAAAAAATTTATAAATTTTAAAAAACAATTCGAAAAAAAATTTTTTCCAAAAAATTAAAAAACTGCAAAAATAATAAATTTTGTTTACCTAAAAATATTTAAAAAATTTTATTTTTAAGTATAATTTGGTGAAGGGTATATAAGATTCGGCACAGCCGAATATAGCTCTCTTGCTTGTTAGCTGACTACTTGTGGCCAATTAGCACCCGTACATGTTAAAATAACTAGTTATATAGCAGATCAAATAACCAGTTAGGTAGCTAGTAAAATAACTGACGCTATGTAAATAGTATGTGAATCCAATGTGTTGACTACTTTGG
The DNA here is from genome assembly GCF_958450345.1 of Calliphora vicina. Classification (NCBI taxonomy): domain Eukaryota; kingdom Metazoa; phylum Arthropoda; class Insecta; order Diptera; family Calliphoridae; genus Calliphora; species Calliphora vicina. Next base: position 35,303,093 of record NC_088781.1, on the reverse strand, counting down.
ACCAGCTATCAGACAGTCTCATCGTAATCAAAAAGGGTCAATTGACCTGCTGCTTAGGACATGCACGTGTTAAAATGATGGATAAAATCACTAGTTCGGTACTGTCTCCTAGAACTGCTGGGTAGTTTTGTATGTATCAAAACCAGTATGAAGTTTTTTTTTTTTCATTTTTGTATTTTTGCTGTTGCTATTATTGTTGTTGTTTGTTGTTTCTTTAGATTTTTTTATTTTATTTGAATTTTTTGTGTAAAAGCCCACATAACCAGCTTGCTTTTGCACTTTTGTACTGGTGTTTGCATGTGTGTATGAGCATTTTGGTGTTTAATGCCTTTTTGCTTGATTTGCTTCGATTGTAAGTTTTCGTAGCAGGAGTTGAGCTGAACTGAGCTGGTTGCAGCTTTCTTTCACATTACATATTTTTGTTGTGAGTGAGTGTGTGTTGGACAACAATAATGTATTTTTATTTGAATAAATAAATAAATACACACATTATAATAGATTATGAATGGGTTTTACAAGCATATTAGTGCAATTAGCCACTTTTTGAGTTTATGATGTTTAATGCTTACTTGGTTACGTACATATGCACGAGTATTATTGGATTTTCTTTGTATATTGTATTGGTATTTGTGTACGTATTTTGTAATTTCTGCATCGTGTTGCATGGAGAAAATACCAATGCAACATTGTGTTTCCTATTTAAATGGCTTTTAAATTAATAGCTCCTACATTCATGCATTTTTTGTTAATGCTTGCATTGAAGGCTAGATAATGTAGATATGTAGAATGTATTGCATTGTACATATGTATGTACGTTTGTAATGGATTGATAAATAGCCAAATGTATCCTCATAAAGTGGCATATGATCGTGCCACATAGCAAGTTAAATTTGTTGGAAACAAATATCCAGTTTGGTTTAAGTCATTGAATTGCAAAACTGTGTTTGAAAAGAATTTACGGTAACTGATATTGTTGGGCCTATTTTATGTACATTAGACATGATCTTAAAATAACTGCTGCAAAATTTTGAGACCAATTGGATAACTAGAACCCGTGCCAGAAATCGATTAAAAATTGTGAAATTATGTAAACAATGATTTGATTTCTTAAACAATTTTGCAAATAGTTTTAGCTGTCAAGGAACAAAATAAAACCCATACAAAGCCAATTTATTTTTTGTGTACATTTTTATGTATAATCCACAAAATTTCCAGATATAAATACTGAAATAGAGGATCCATCTGAAAAGGAACATCAGTTGGATTTATCACAATTTTTATACCCACCATCAAAAAATATGGGTGTTGCTATTCCTTTTGTAACATACCAATATATTTGTCGCAGACACACTTTAGTATATACATATATTCTGGGTCCTCATAATATTCTAAAACGATCATGATATGTCCATCCGAAAGGAGCTAGCTGGCTAAATTTTCAAAACAATAAAATAATTAATATCGTGATGAAATTGGACATAAAAAAGTTTTATATGAACCTAAATCTTTCTATCAACTTTTATAAGGATCGGTCAATAATTTACCCTATCTCCCATATAACCCCTATATCAGAAAAAATATTTTATTGTCATACTATATTGATGGTGAATATAGAAGATTCGGGACATTTTTACTCTATAATGTCCGGAAAACTATAAAAATTTCACAAACGACTATACAACATTTTTTATCATAACTTTTAAACTACGTAATTTTGATTTAATTTTCAAAACATAGATATTTCCATTAATATGATACGAATACATATTATTTATTTCAAATGGTCAAAGTACATAACTTGAGATATAATGTTCAAAGGTGTGTATTTCAAAAAATTAAATTTTTTAAAAACCTTAAATTTGATAACCAAACTTTATTCTATACTTGTGAAACATTTGAAGTTGCACACTCGTTTAGTTTAAAACTTATGAACCAAAATTTAGTATGAAGCATGATTTTCCTACAAAGTTTACATATGTATGTACATTAGGGTGGCCCCCAAAAAAGTTGTTGATTTTCCCAACGAAAAAAAATCATTATACGAAACGGCTTCACAAATTTTTTGTTCTATGTGCAGTATTTCGTGGTGGTTTTTGTGATTTTTTTCAAACATATGAAATATTGGTATCATGTAAAAGGTCTTTGAAAATAGCTTTCAGTGTCATATTAAAAATTGTCGAGTAAGTCAAAAAATATTCGAACTTTTCTAATTTTTGGCAACAATTCAAGTTTCTGAAATTTTTCAAAACGATCATTCACATTAATCCAGCTTACCAAATACTGACGGCAGGACAAAATTTTTGAGAAATTGTCTCGTTAAACAAGCTGAACTTTCATTTTAGTTGGAACATCCACACCTTATTTTTCTTCCATGGGCTACCCTAATGCACATAAGAAAAATTTAACAACCACAAAACAGCAATGAGTGTTCCGTATTCCAAAGTAAAAATAAATAATAAGTATCATCTAATGTACTGGTTCAATAAAAATACAGTGTTGCTACTATATACATAGAGAAAACAGATTCGTGATAGCAACCGAATTTGTTGTCAATCGAATGATTCTACCTTAGTGACCGAATTTCATAGTTGAGGCTACAAAATTTTAGAAGAGGTAACAACAGTTTGGTTGCTTCAACCGAAATTCTTGATAGAACCGAAATATTCGATGTGTGCAAACGAATCATTCGATTGGCAACAAATTCGGTTGCTACTACGAATCTGTTTTATCTGTGTATTATTGACAATGATACAGTCATTCCGATAATTAATTTGGTAACAACTCTGTTTAAATACAAGGCGATACATAGATCCCAAGCTCTATCCTCAACATTTGATTTAAGTCGTAGAACGTTTAGAGTCATGGTAGGCGTTCATATTGTTCAGGTTACGATGATTTTCGTCAAACAACCCGAATGTGAACAAAAGAGCGTAATAGAGCGTAAAAATACACACAATTCATTCAGTTTCTTGATGTTGTTGTGGATATTTTATTTTTTACCCAAAAGAGCACACAAATTAAATGCCTCTTTTTGCGTACCACTGGTTTAGAGCTTCAATTTGAAGTTTCGGGTTAGGGGTCTAAATAGAAATATTATCCAAAAAAATTTTAAAAATGAAATGTTGAAACAGTTATTCCTGGTAATATCTTTTAGGGAATATTAAGTCTCTAAATTATTGAATATGAATGAAAATAACATGTAAATTCTCTGCGAGATATTAAGTTTTCCCTATCAGTGTTATGTATCATGTTATGACATGTTATGTATCAGTGTATAGAGGATTTTGTCTATTATTCAAACAAAGTATACCAAGTAGTCCGACTCGCTATTTTTTAAAATTACTTGTGAATTCAAAACCCTTGTGAGAGAATTAAACACTTCAAAATACTAGAAATTTTAACTTTGATTTTCCGACTAAATATACATATACCGAACCACTTTATTATACTTCTACACAATATTTGGGTCATTTTTTAAAAACTTTGCAGGACACTTTTATTTTCGAAACACTCTAATTTTGCTCAAATGAAAAAAATATTTATTATTAATTTTTGACACACAATTTTATTTGTAGTAGAATTTAATTTATAGAACAGAGTTTCAATTTTTGGTATTGAAAATAGTTCAAAATTTAAATGAATTAAAATTTAAACATTTTTATAGAACTATGTGTGTCTGGTGAAAATTAAAAAGGCACCAATACATGTACATTTTTTTTACTAACACATGTTTAGAGTTAGGTACTGCTGTCTTTTTTTGACTTTTGACAATTATAAAATTCATGGAATTCTTTTTTGAAAAATATGACAAAAAATGCTTTTTATTCAGTTTTTGCAAAGATAACAACTTTTATACCCTTCACCATGAGTTGCAAGGGAATATCGCACACCCAGTTCAAAAGTGACACAACTCCAAATTTATTTTTTGTGTTTATATACCCGACAAATTAATTTAGAGTTGTGTCACTTTTGAACTGGGTGTTCGATATATAAGTTTGTAAGTTCTACATTTTTCATTTTCACCATGAGTTGCAAGGGAATATCGCACACCCAGTTCAAAAGTGACACAACTACAAATTTATTTTTTGTGTTTATATTTATTAATTAATTTATTAAATTAATTTAGAGTTGTGTCACTTTTGAACTGGGTGTTCGATATACATATAAGTTTGTAAGTTATACATTTTTAATTTTCGACCCCACAACGTTTTTTTTTCATCAAAAAAATGTTTTGTCATAAATTCTTTTTCCAAAAAATATTTTTTTAAAAATTAAAAAAAAAATTTAAAAAAAACGTTTTAAAAAAATTAAAAAAACAATTTAAATTTATTTTTTTTTTGTTTTTTTTGTTATATTTTATATTTCTAATTTATTGAGCTTTAGGTCACTTTTTATATTAAATAACAATGTTTATTTTATTTCCGATATTTCGCTACTTCATTGAGTAGCATCTTCAGGGAAACAATATTTAAGGTATTTATAGACGGCAATACTGAGTATTAATATTTGTCAAAAACTCAAGTATCATAATACAATTTCATCGTCTAAACAAAATTTGTATTAGATTTTCAAAAAATACAAATGATTTTTTTGATTTACGGTCGGTATTGAAAATTTGTTTTTAAATAATTCAAAAACTTTTTATTTTCATATGTATCGGGTATGTATTTATAAAAACAAATAAGGCAAACAAAAATGTCAAGAAAATATAAAATAAAAATAAAATTTTCAGAAAAATATCAATCAACAAAAAAATAAAATATTTGTAATACTATCGTGTAAACAATAAATGTTTTTTCGAAACGATTTTTTGAAATACCGACTGATTTTAATAATATTTTAAATTTGAAAAGTGTTAATACTCAGTATTGCCGTCTATAATATACAATACATATGTATAATAAAAATTTTTAAATAAAACAATAACAAAATTTGTCAAAATTGAAATTTTTAAATATTACACAAACACAAAAAAATATTTTATATTTAATTTCCTTTTCCGTTTTTATAAACTAATACCGTAGACAGACGACAGAGTTAATTTGTATTAACAGCACATTAATGTGAATTAAAATTTAACCCTGATAGGCGACAGTTTTTGCATTTAGTAAACATTTGTTTGTTTGTAAACAATTGTTTAATTGTGAAAAAATTTGTTTGGAATTTACATCGTTATCGAATGGATAGACGGTAGAAATTAAGATTAGCAGCTATGCTATGGTGTAAAATCAGTACTTTTTGAAAAAAAGCTGAAATTACTTTTGTTGAAACTGCTTCATAATGCAAAAATTGTACATGCACTAGCAACCATAAATCTGAACCTGTTGATTCAAGTTGGAATCGCAGTAGGACACTCTGAAATAAGAGAAAGACAATTGTAGGTTTAATATCACCATTTTATGGAGGATATAATTCATAAATGACATATATTAAAGGACCGCAACAGCACTTTTTGGGAGTGTGACGTGTTTTCGATAGACGATAACAGGTTTAAGGAAAACTTTCGCCTCAACAGGAAGTTTTTCCAAAAAGTGTGTGAGAATGTTAAAGATATGGAGAGGATGGTCACCAATATGAGGCTTTGTATTCCACTCGATAATTTTAATTTTTCCTGTTCAAAAGTAAACAATTTCCCAACTTCTGATGTAGCTAAATTCAGTATAAATTCAGTTTGATTTTGTGTATTTACGTCAAAGCTAATGCGCATTAGGATGGTGATAATTCACAAGTTAATTTGAATTAAGACTACTAATGCAAATTAACTCAGGCAATAATGTAAGATTTGTTCTATATATATTTTGTTAAATATTATGCCTTATTAAGTAAAACAAGTAAAAGAGCTATATTCGGCTGTGCCGAATTTTATATACCCTTCACCAAAATATAATTTAAAATAAAAATTTTAAATATTTTTAGGTAAACAAAATTTAATTTTTTTTCCAGTTGTTTTTTCGAATTTGTTTTTTAAATTTTTTTTTTGTTAAAATAAATGCCTCATTTAGTTATTATCCATCAAAAATTAAAAATACTCTAAATTTGGAACATTTAGAAAAACAAAATAAAAATACTTTTCCAAAAAAAAAACTAAATAAAGGATTCTCATTCATATACTCAAATATCTGAAGTTTCATCATAAAAAGTTAGCTTTTAAATGTTTTAAACAAAAAAAAATTATTTTAATTGTGTTTAATTTCAATTTTTATTACTTTATCTAAAAATACGAAAAATGTATCCACTTTGACAGTAACTGCAGAAAAAGTATGCAACCTAGAATAACGATTTTAGCTATTAGTGATGCAGAATTTTGTCTACTTTTACCCGGTACTAATTCTAAAAAATCAATTAAGCGCCACTTTGACCATGATTCAACCCAACGTGCGTCGTCTGTCTACATTATCTGCATCTGCCTTAAAATTTATTATTTTATTTGTTGGTACATTTATTATCTGTAACATTTCTAACATATAACGACGTTTAAAATTGTTTTCTATATTCAAAACTGATATATTTCTAAAGTCAGAATAGTAATTAGAATTAGCACAATGTGATGATAATGCAGGACACAAATCTGATCAAAAATATAGGGACATTTCTTAACAAAAAACAGCATTATCATCACATTGTGCTAATTCAAATCACTATCATGACTTTAGAAATATAAATTTCAGAATTTTAATTTCAGAATTAGAAAATAAATTGGGAAAATGTCGCTTACGATAATTTTGCACTAAGGGCTCGATATGATTACTTCTGGTCATATGTATTATGATCGCTTTGGGTAATATGATTACTTCAAAACATATTATGATCATGTGTTTGGACTACAATTATAAATTTATCATAATACCTATGTATGTTGCTTATCGATTTTCATCACGATATTAATTATTATAATACAATTATAAAAGTTCAAGTCAACTTTATCAACAGATAGTATTTGTGGACATTTTATGCCGTGTTTTCAACAGACAAAAAGACGGTCATAGCAAGAACGTCTTAGAATATTATGAGACTAATGTGGGTCTGCGAGAAATATTTTGATGTGTTACAAACGGAATGACAAAATCAATATAATGATGATATTAGTTAGATCATAGATACCGGATCATAAATAGTTATCTTTTCAACCTTTAAATTTTCTATGAGTGCAACATAGGCATTTCTATACTAGCTCTTATTTGCATGATTCAAATGGCTTATTTCACCATACATCCATCCCCCTTTGCAACAAATAATTTAAATTTTGCACAAAAACTGTGTCTTTCTTTCATAACGAAACATTTTTAAACATAAATTCATTATTTCCTCTTTTCTTTCATTTCTATACTTTTATTGTTGTACATTTGTTTGGCTGTATGTTTTACATTTTCTTTCCCACACTATTCACACAATTTCAGCTTTCACACACTCACACATCGCCAAATTCTCTCTTACACGCACTCACACATACATTTACTAAAAATAAAAACGTCACACACGTACACTGCTCGCATGTGTAAAAAAATAATGTTAGACACAAAATGCGAGCAAAGCAATTATGGAATTACCCACATTTATTGTGTTCTATTTAATATCTCTGTATGGACGTGTGTGCCTGTGTATGAATGTTTTCGAGCGTGTTTGAAATTGCTGAATATAGAAATTGTGAGTGTGTAGTGGTTATTCAGCCATGTGTTCTTGTTGAGAAATGTGTGTTTTCTGTTGCCAAGACGATGAGAAAAAGAATTGTGTGTTTTTTTCTATGTTTATTTATAAATTGTAAATGTATGGATATATCGTGTTTAATACATACACAAAATGTGTATGTATTGTTATTGTTCGTTGAATAACTAATTGCACTCACACAATTGCGTTCTCTTGTTTTTCGTTGTGTGTTTCATCATTAAAAATAGAGTTTAATTTGAAAATATGTATGAGAAAACTAAAAGAAAAATAAATATGTAAATTACACTTTATGAACTTTTAACTTCCGGGTGGAATTCATAAACAATGCTTAAGCTTTTGTTTTGAGAGGGGTTTAAATTGAAATTAACATATACATACATTTGCTTTATAGCCAACATTTAGGTTTTCCCCTATAGAGATTTTGATATTTGATTTTGTTCCAAACATATGGTCAGGTTAACATAAAGAACAAAAATTAGATTTTGTTTGGAATAATGATGATCTTGCATTTTTTATAAGGGGGCATAACAAAATGTGGTTTTACACTTTTAAGTGGTCAGCGTGGGCCATACTTACATACACATTACTAATGTGTATATAAATATGTATCTACTATGTACTTATCTATGTCCTAATCCGTACGTAGGACCAAATCTAGAGAAAGTTATGTTACATGGGTCGCTGGCAACAAGCGAGTATACTCGGAGCCCCTAAGATCCATCGTTATATACTTAAATGTATGTATAATCTATGTAACTTATATGTACGTGAATTAAGAATAATAAAAACATGCATCCAAATCAAGACGAATTTGAAAATCGTTGAAACCTTCCAGTACTTTCAATTCCGATCAGACCACATCCCTCACTGTTATATCATTGCGATAGTCAAGATCAGAGGCTCATATCAGAGAGCTCATACCAGATAATCTGATATGAATGAAATACATAGATCATATCTATTCCTGTGTTCATTTCCGATGCATATTTATACCCCATAGTGCGGAGGGTATATTGGATTTGTGCAGATGTTTGTAACGCCCGAAAATATTAGTCTAACATTCCTTAAAATATACCGATCGACTCTGAATCGCGATGTCCGTCCGTCTGGCTGTCCATGTAAACCTTGTGCAGGTAGCAATTCTAAAGATATTTCAATAAAATTTTGGTACTGAAGGCCTGTTTCTCGAAGTCCTTTTTATCTAAAAACATTAAGGAAACCAAATATTCTTTTTTGAGTTATCCAAGGATGAAGGACATTTTCCAAATTTTGGAGGTACTTTTTATAAAACACAGAGATGATAAATATCTAACCTCGGTAGAAATAAAATAAAATTACCCTAATACATTTGCATAGAAATACAACCCAATTATGAAAAAAAATTCCCCGGGAGTTTTTTCCCTTTGCGTTTTTTACATAGAATTTTAATAGGAAAAATGAGAAAAGGGAAAAACTCCCGGTGAATTTTTTTTTATAATTGGGCTGATAGAGTTAACGGAATCCAAATCGAATGAAAGCGACTGAAAGCATTCACGAGTCTTATCGATTGATAGTTATTAGCCCACAATTATATGTATATTGCATACAAACCTTTCCATATTCCTCTTGAATATTGCATTAAATGTTATGTTTAAGATCGTTGTCTACTAATCATAAATTGATTGAGTAAAATCGAATAAAATGTTTGATTCTAAATGAAAGATCTGATAATTGGCTACGAAACAAGGTTAAAAAGCGAGAAGTCTTGTATTTTAATACTTTCTAAATACAGTGAAAGCTCTAGTATCGGGCTGATTTCGTAGACTGACGAATTTTTCAGTTCCATGCTTTTGGAGATATTTTTAGAGTAAATTTTAATATAGGCGCACGATTCCTTGTCCGGACACTGACTCCATTTTTCTCTAAAACATCTCCAGTAGCCGAACAAAATTCGTAACGAAAGATAAAACTGAGCCAAATATTATCACAATAGTTTTGAGTTGTAATATATCGCTCCATATTATAAACTTTAGCAACTTGGCGTTAATATCTTATATACTGATGTACGCTATAAAAGAAAATCATTTTTGCACCAAACCTTGCGATGAAAAATGGATCCATTACGATAATCCGAAGCGTAAGAGATCGTATGAGAAACTAGGCAAACCAGCCGATTCGACACCAAAGTATTTGGTGGCAGCAAAAAGGGTCCTATCTGTTATGAGCTGCTGAAATCTGACCAGACCATCACATGGAACATGTACCGAATTCAACTGTTTCGTTTGAAGAGAGCATTGGCCGAAAAACACTCAGAATATGCGGCCAGATATGAAACCGTAATATTCCATTATAACAACGCTCGGCCATATATTACAATACCTGTTAAAAAATATTCTTATTGAAGTGGTTGGGAAGTTTTGCCGCACCCGCTCCATTCGACTACTTTTTGTTTCGATCGATGCAGAACGCTATATGTGGGATACGCTTCACTTTTGAACAGAGTATCCGATATCGGCTTTAATCGTTCAAGGCCTCAAAAGTTGAAAAATGGGAAAAGGTCATAGCTAACAATGGCTAATAGTTTGAAAAAAGTTATATTGTACAAATATTTCAAAATAAAAGCTAAAAATTTGAAAAACCCCGCATTTTTAGATTCCGTCCATAGTTCCGTAAACTTTGAAAAATTGCTTATAGAGGTTGTTTTAAATAAATTCCACGGTTTATTACTACGTCTGGCTTTGCAGTAGTATATCTTGTCAAGTCAGTTGTCCATGTCCATGTCAAAATGCAGCTCTGGCCACGCAGGGCCAACAATACGCCAAGACGATTGCCGCTATAAATCGGTTCATTGTTGGGAAATTGTGTTCCCTAGATAATGGGAATGTTTGTTGCATGGGTTGGTTTAGGTGGTAGCTCGCTGATTGCGTTTAGACAAATTTGGTTCTTTATAATAAAGCCATAATAATACACCAAATGAAATTAAGTTTCGTTAATTTTGTTTTATTTTCAAAAAGAAGATTGTATTTTTAACACCCTATAATTTAATAAATTTATATTTTCTAAATAACAACCACATCCTCTTTGGATCATTTTATTGATCTTTTTTCAATTTGTCAACTGGTTAGATTTATTGCTGGATTTCTGCTATACTTAAAGCAAATGTCATCCTGGAAATATCTAATGTATGTTGTTGAGAAAAAAACTACTATAACAAACTACTATAACGTTTCCAGACAATTGCATCTTAGTTCCAGATTGATACGAGTTTCACTTGTCCATAGATGGTCAACCCAGCGACAGCTCTATAAACCGGGAACAACTTTCGATAGCAGACATGTTACAACAACATAACAAGTTATGTTAGTTTAATTGATTATCGTACTCTTTTGGGCATTTCCACAGATAGGTCCACCTTAACCGAAAATTTAAAGGTTCATAAATAACTGATTTTTCTAACATTATATTAAAACATTGTCAAAACTTTTTAACCCTCTAATCCGCAAGAGTGCCTCAAGGCATGCATTACAAAACAGCAATTATCTCAAAAAGTACTTATATTTTTTTTTTTTTTTAATTTAACCATAGAGAATAGACATAGAGCGGAAACACTCGAATGTGTGATTATTTTGAGTAATTTTTTTGTTTGAGTTTTTTTCTAGTTTCCGCTCTATGTTCTCTATGAATTTAACTGTGACTTTAGTTACAGATTTGTTAACATTTCTCTCGAAGGTCGAAATGCATTCTGACTTATAGTTTTTGTTCTGTCAGCTGTTTTGTGAGTGATGTCATAATTTTAGCACGTGAAATTGTTTGTGTTATTTATTTTTTTTAATCAAAGTTTTACTTACTTTTAGTCGCCCGATCTATTCGAAATATTTTTTATTAGTTCTTTTTAATTAATTTTTCAATAAAATCGTATCATAATTATTGTTTTTTACTGTTACTGTTTTTTACTTAAACCGGCAAGAATGCCCTGAGGCACTCTTCACCTTTTTGCACCTGGTTCCTAAACTTAATTTTCAAATTATTTTCTGATGGCTTTTCTGAGTTTATTGGGTCATAATTACCTTAAAAAAATTATTGGACAACTTTTTTTTAGCTTTTTAAAGTTTGCGAGTTAGAGGGTTAAATATGTATGTGTTATTCTCATGAAAATTGGACTGAAAACTGAAAAAAATATATTTTTTTTCCTAATAAAATGGCTGAAAATTTTAATCAAACCAAAATTTTGTGGCGTTAACTAAAAATCAAATTACTGAATGTAATAATCACTCTGAAAATTTTATTCTGATATTCAATGTTTGTCTAGTTCGTGTCCGTTAATGTATCTGGCATAGAGTATCCAAAACCGAAACTCCACCGATTTCGGTTTTTTTAAATTTTCGGTTTTTTGACAAATGGTTTTTGTAATATGGTTAACCGGTTATAATGAAATATATTTTCTAAAGCTCATTCTAATATATTTATGAAATTTTTTAGAAAATTATAGCATTTGACAATATTTCGTAAAAGATATAAAATAATTGCATAAAGATAGATCCTTAAAAATTAAAAATGCTAAATTTTCGGAGGATTTTGTAAACAATTCACATTTCCTATTAGCGTCCACAAATACAAATAAATTTAAGGTGACCTTTTTTATATTAAATAAAAATTTAATATAAACCGGTTTTTTGAAGACAAAAACCGAAACCCTTTAACAGGTTTTTTTTAAAATACATACATTATCAAAACTGGTTTTTTCAAAAACACACTTTTTCGGTTAAACCGGAAACAGGTTTTTAAAATTTGCCGATTTTTTTAGACACTCTAATCTGGCATAAATCGATATCCTGACAACAGCTTGGATTTTAATAACTTTATTTGTGTTAAGCTCCCTTAATTACAAGCATACAGAAAATATACAGCGGAAACTATAAAAAACTCAAAGAAAAAAATTACTTAAAAAAGTTACACATACGAGTGTTGTTTTTGTTTTCACATAGTTTTTTAGTACCTAATACACTTTAGTACCTAATACACTTACCACTTAGGTTTTTGACAACTGAGTTAGGTCTTTGTCAGGAGAGCTTCCGCTCTATGTATATTATCTCTATGATTACGAGTATAAGTATACAAAAATATTAACATTTTTAAATTTTGAGTTGAATTTACTTGACTAATCGACATTACAAACACGACAGACAAATATGTCACGTTACGAATGTCACGTGACAAATCTTACTGAAGATTGTAACACAAAAACCAATACAAACATTTTAACAAGACTACTCTCTATGGATAGCTACACTATTTCAATTAAATTTTAAAAAAATATCTCAATACTGAAGATTGTAACTTCAGTATGATTTGTCACGCGACATATTTTCCATCATGTTTGTAATGCCGATTAGTCAAGTAAATCGAACCGTTATTGATATAGATGTTTGAGTTTCAACGTTGAGTCATATGTAACTGTATACCCGGAAGTGTAAATATAAGTTACTTTCAGGATTTTTCACAAATAAAAGATTTCAAATTCATAAAATGTATAAGTACAATGAACCATTGACATTACACACATACTCATGCATATGGTTACCCACACATACAAACCAATTATGCTTGTATTGAAAATTCTATTGTTAATACACACTATAAATATTTTAGTTTTTTAGTAAATGCTTCAAAACTTTAATTTTTTTGTTTTATTTTTTCAATATCTTGTAGTAAATTTCACTAATACATGTAATGAACATATTCATACGTACTCATAGATATGTTTGAGTTGTTTGCTTTGTAGCTGGGTGTGCGTCATTCCATTTTATACTGTATGCTTTTTTTGTTTTTGTTTTTTCCTCATATTGTATTGTTGGTGTTGTTGTTGGTTATTGCATGCATGTTTGTCTGGCTGGCTGGCTGACGCTGTAGTACTCGTATATATTATTCGTACTATATGATCACCACCCCCCGTTTAAGTTGTTCGAGTACGAATGAATGTACGTATGTATTCGATAAACCTCATTCATACACACACTCTTTATTTTTGTTTTATACTTTTTTTTTTGTTGTTTTCCTTCGTTTTGTGTCGTGTTTTTTTTTCATTTCTGTTGATGATTTTCTATCACGTGAGCATAAATGTAGTAGAGACAACATTCATACACACGAACACACAAACTTAAACATGTTGGGTGAATGTACAAACTTACAAACATACCTAAATACAATACATAGCTACATTAGGCTGGCCCCATTTATAAGGAGTTAAAATAAGGTGTGGATGTTCCCAACTTAATTCAAAATTTATTTTTGAGGAGACAATTTCTTAAAATATTTGTCCTGGCATCAGTATTTGTTGAGCTGGATCAAAGGATAAAAATGTCCTTTTCAAGGAAACATATCAAATATTGGTATCATATGAAAGGTCTTTGAAGGGCGCTTTCAATGATGTATCTGAATTATCGTTCATATATTGGTTTTATTATGTAAATGAAAAATATTTTGTTTAGTGTAAGAAATAAGAAAAAAGATTTCTACATATTACTTCCGTTATATGTCACGTACGATATACCCTTATTTCGATCGATATTTTGAACAACAATGTTTCGAAAGAACTTACTATTTTTTAAAATATAGTACCCTCTGAAAGACCAGCAAATACCAAATTATTTTTCAGATACTCTTATTTTTGCAAAATCTATTCCACTTTATAGGCGTACAGATGTCACGTACGGTGGAGACCTAGGGTAAAACACAACTTACAATTTTTTTATATTGAATGTGGAATATTTCGTATTTCCATTGACATGTCTGAAAAAGAGAGCTGTCCATTGCGAAAGTATTGAAAATATTTTTTTAAGAAATTTTTTTTTTTTGCTGAACAAAAAATTTATATATGTAATATAAAGTAAAAATGTTTTTGATTTTGTCAAAAAAAATGTATGTCTTGAATTTAGAAAGTCCAAAATTGTATGTCTTGAGTTAAAAAAAAATTCATTTTGATAGATATCCAACTCTCATCCCACTAAGCGAATAAAAAGCTCTACAAGGAAAAGAGATTTATATCGAATATAAAAAACAAAGGGTCCATTTTGAAAAAAACAAATTTTAGATTTTGAAAAAAGACCGATTTCAAAAATTGGTTCACTTGACATGAAATCATACATATATAATTTATGGTGTCACAAATGTAAAATGTAGAAATAACATGCCGAATGACCTTGCCACTCTTGGTGAAGGGTATAAAATTGTTATTTATTTGTCATGCTTCCTTTGTGATTAATATTAAAGGTTTTCTTTATTTCATGAGATATTTTATTTAAACTAATTACACTATGCAACAAATGAAGACTTTTGGAAAAACACAAGATCATGACAGTATAGGTTCAACTCTACTACCAAAGGGTAGTAAAACCCTATACTCAGTTTGTCCATTTGGTGACCAATTTTTTTTATGGGCCCCCAAAGTTTCTGAAAATCAGTGGGGCCTCTAAAAAAGGTGTCATCAGTTTTTGGTTAACAGCTAATTCAGACCTTGTGATACGGCTTAACTTTATATGGCAATAATATAGCTAAGAGTCCGCCAAATAAATTTTGTTGAAATTTGTTTCCAAAAAATAGCTTTTTCGTGCACTTTTGTTGAAAAAATATAGGAAGAAAAATTTTTTTTTTACTTTTTTTAGAATAACTTCCAGGGACTCCTAATTTTTCAATAACAATATTTTGCAAATTTGTATCTACGGTAAATCTGAATAACTCTTGTGAACATATCAATGCAATCCGAACATATCTAGGCATTCTAAATAGCTGTCAAAAATCATTTTGTAGCTTAAAAATTTTAATTTTTTACTATTTTTTGACTCTAAAACGAAAATTTTTTTGTTAAAAATGTATGTTCGAGGTTATACTTCTCTATTGTGCTGGAATAACGAAGAATGGGCAAATCATTATCGGTATGATCCGGGCGCATCACTTTATCCAATCTTGATCACGCAAGACCGGCTTGATACAAGATATGAAAAAACATCAAAATTTTTGAAAGTCTGCAAGGTTTGTGGAGCTTCTGAAGAGTAAATATAATCTTTTTATATAAGTTTTTGATATCGGTGGAAACCTTATGACTTGGAGATTGACATTTTAGTGAAATGAATAAATGTTGGGTTTTTTCGGACGTATTTTACCTTAAAATCTAACTATATTATAAAATGGTGATTTTCCATCAAGAAAAATAAAAACTTCGAATTAATGTAAAATTTTAATAGTTACAGACATCACAATAAAATTTGGAAGTAATATAGATCTAAATGTTCTTAAGTCAATGGCATCACTAATGTTGCCATTCTTTGTTTTCAAACATCGAAATTCCTAAAACGGGGAAAATGTGTTCCAAAAACTGAGTTTTTTTAAGAAAATAGCCCACTTTGACGTTATTTACAGTATGATAGTAAAAACATTTTGCATATATATAAACAATATATAGGGCTATACAAATATGACGAGCTTTTGAGGATCGGTGCTTTGCGTTTTTAGAATTTTTTACTCAAACCTAAAATTTTGTTTCAAAATTGGCCAAGTTTGTATAGGGCTGGGGGGTACAATGTCCGCTTAAGTTAGTAAAATTTTACTT
Source organism: Calliphora vicina (assembly GCF_958450345.1). Lineage (NCBI taxonomy): Eukaryota > Metazoa > Arthropoda > Insecta > Diptera > Calliphoridae > Calliphora > Calliphora vicina. The sequence continues at coordinate 35,286,844 of NC_088781.1, read as the reverse complement.
TATACGTTTTTGCATTAAGTTATCTTTCCAGATCATAAAAAAATGTATATAGCCACGAAGAAAATTAGTTTTTTATAAAAGAAAAAATATGGGGACTTTTTTGGGAAAAAACTTAAAAAACACACGCATACAAAGTTGAAATATATAAAAAGAAGCTTCAACTTTGGATGCGTGTAACTTGTTAAGTACGAAATAATTGTTATCAGGTTTATTTAATTTTCTTTAGAATTTTATCGCGAATATACGTCGTATATAAAAAACAAATTTCGACCTTTCGTAGGCCCATCATATATAAAATACAAAAAAAAGATCGAGCAAAATTTAAAAAAAATTAAACTTAAATATCTCTTGAACTAAAAGAGATACCTGCAGATAAAAGCATATTTTTGTAGACCTTCTCAAGGACTATCTACATTTTAAATTTCAGCTCATTCGGATCATAAATGGCTTTTTGGCGATTTTTTTTTTTAAATGTGTGACATTGAAGGTCCACTCACTGATCCCCATTCCGAACACCTGAGCCGAGTAAATAATACAGCACAACATAGAAGTGTGGACTTGATCATACTATTTTAACAAAAAATCTTTGTTTTAGCGAAAAAAATAGTAAAAACGAAAATGGTTAAGGTACAAAGTGATCTTTATGTGCTATTTAGAGTGACTAGACACGTTCAGAATGCATTGATATGTTCTCAAGAGTTGTTCAATTTTACCGTAGTTACAACTTTGCTAAATATTGTTAGTGAAAAATTAGGAGACCCTGGAAGTTATTCTAAAAAAAGTAAAAAAAAATTTTTTCTTCCTATATTTTTTAAACAAAAGTGCACGAAAAAGCTATTTTATGAAAAAAAATTGTAACAAAATTTATTTGGCGGAATCTAAGCTTTATTATTGCCATATAAAGTTAAGTCATATCACAAAGTCTGAATTAGCTGTTAACAAAAAACTGATGACACCTTTTTTAGAGGCCCAACTGATTTTCAGAAACTTTGCGGGCCCATAAAAAAAAAACGGTCACCAAAATGGACAAACTGAGTATAGGGTTTTACTACCCTTTGGTAGTAGAGTCGAACCTATATAGTCATGATCGTGTGTTTTTTTCACTGTTGCACTGTGTTATTTTAAATAATTATATGTAAAATTTTTAAAATATGTATTTAAAATTTTTGCAATATGTTACAGAAATTTTAATATTTTTTCTACTTACACGATAAATATACATTTGAATTGAAATACCCTTCACATAATACCAATATTTCATATGTTTCCTTTACGAAAAATATGAAGGAAATCATAAAATCCATAAAAAATTTTCCTTTTTATCCTTTGTACCAGCGCACCAAATACTGAACCCAATAATGAATCTTAGAATGAATTAAACTTTTATTTTAGCTGAGAACATCCATACATTTTATTTGGGGCCACTCTAATGTACATACTTGAACATTGGTGCAAACGTATTCGTCGTACTTCTGCTGTTGTCGTTGTTGTATCATTTTGTCAATGCGTAAAAAAATTTATAAAAAAAGAAAAAAATAACAACACACACTCACACATAAATATTTAAGTTGAAATGAGACTCATGAATACAGCACACATTTCTGTAGAAAAAACAAAATACAAAAATTACATCAAATTTACTCTTTTTCGATTACTCATTTTTTCGTGTATGTGTGAAAGAGCGTGTGTTTTTGTGTGTGAGTAGTTGTGTATTTATCTATAAATGTATGAGTTCAGGCATTATTACGAGTGCAATCTGAAAACACATTTTTAAATTTAATTGACAAGGCATCAGACCTTTACAATACATTTTCCTAAAAATCCTTTTATTTTGCTCACAGAATATTACACCAAAAGATTGAAATTTATCAAATGATATCTCCAAAAAGATATTTTAAATTTTCTAAAGATTTTCCAGAATTATAAGTAATGTATTTACCAACATATACAAAATTCACATTGGCACCATAAGGGGCTATATATATTATGTATCGGTTTAGATAGCGGAGTCGATATAGGTATGTCCGTCTTTATGTTGAAATAAATTTTCCGTAGCCCCCAAATAACTTACATATATGATTCATACATCAGTATATCGGGAATTCTCCCGGCTCGGTTTAAAATCAAGACAATCGGCCCACAAATGGGTAAGATATAAAGAAAGACTTGGGCAGCCTCGATTTTTGACATACTTTTTATATACATATATCTGGATTACTAACATCATTAATATAGACAATATGGATATCTAATGATAAACATTTCGAAGACCTTTCCAACGAAGTATGTATATAACGTCGTGAACTAGAATGGGTCAAATCATGGGGTAAACAATATTTTTAACAAAAAAAAATTGTTGGGTTTTAAATTCACCGAAGTGACCTCACCAACAGCCAGTCAGGTCAAGTCCTGCGACCACTTACTCATGTTGTTTTCAGATTCGAATTTAAAAGGATTAAATTCTTACCAGGAATGAGGTCCATGCACCTCGGAGCCCCGGTTTCGCACGATATTTTCCCTTGGGACATAACATAAAAGTGTGAAGCTTCGCCAAGATGTCCAAACGTGAACCAAGGGGGAAATAAAATTGGACAATTAATTATAAAAGTATGTATTCGAAAGCCTTTATAAAAAAATCAAACTGAAACGAATATTTTTCTTTTACAATCCATATTTAAATAAAAAAAATCTTTGGATGATTTTATAATAAATACAATTTAATATCGTACGTGACATACCGTACGTGACAGTAATTTAATTTTGTATAGCCATGAAAATTATCGAATTCAGAACAGTAAAGGTTCTCCGTTTCGTCCCAATAGCTTTTAAAAAAACAATTTGATTTTGGCTGGTTTAAATATTCCGTTGAAATCTACTTACCGAAACCACAAATGGATGTTTAACAATATAAAGTTTAAGGCCACAAGTTTTGCTATAGAAAATTGTTTCACCAAAAAAACAAGTTTTTCACCAAACAACAGTTTTGTACCGAAAACAGATTGTAATGAAATAATCAGTTTTTTTCCTACAAAAATAATAGAAATGTTTTCAACAAAAAAAAAAACTTTTTCACCAAAAAAAATAAAACGAGTTTACTAAATTTGAATAAAGTCCTATTTGTCCTTCATTTCAAGACCAATTTTCAAACGTCCCTCCTATTAAAACGCACTTGAAACTCATGCAATACAATGAAGCAAAATAATATAAAAAAAACTGAGCACATGCAAACACATACAAATGCACAGAAAATGTACAAAAATTCATACACACTAACACATCCGACAACCTACGCGTTAATAAAAAAAGTATTGGGTTTTTGTTCTAAAAATGAAAAAATTTAAATTGTATTTAAAAGCAAAAAGGGGGCATAAATACAAAAGTGTATAGATTGTGGGTTTTCATTAATGTACTCTTAGTTATATTGCATGTATTGGTAAAATATTGTGTAAGTGTGTGTGTGCGATTTTTGCTGTTCGGGGAGCTTTTTTAGTAATTTTCCATTAAAGTGTTGCTGTTACTTATGTAATTGTATTAGTAAAATTTTGCATTAATGTAATTTCTATGACGCCATAATATCAATAAGAAAAAAATTAAATACTATATAGTAGGTACATATGTAATAAACAAAAATATACAACAAGCTTTTTCTATTTTATCTTACACTTACATTGACACAAACACACACACATTCCTGATACAAAAATAGCAAAAACGACAACACAAAAAAATATTTATAAAAATATATGTACATAAAATGTGTGCCTGTAAATACAGTTCCAGTCAAAATAATAGCACCTCCGATCCTTAAAGCATTTAACATAGGATATACTTATTCACCCTTATAACGAATCAATATTTCACATGAAATATGTTGTGAAATTTCTAGATTTTGTAAACAATAAGCTACTTCGTTAGCATATATACATATATTTTGATATTAAAATAAAAATATATCAATGTACAAATAAAAAATGTGTCATTTATGTAGCATGAAACATCTTAACTTACCAAAGAATTCTCACTCACTTAATACCATATATGATTAATCTATAACAAGTCCATTGTTATAGAAAGTTCAAAAAAAGTACCAGTATAATAAAGAAAAAGTACCATGCAATATCCCCTTGTGTTTCCACTCATTAGAATATATAAAAAGTACCAAAAAGCAGCCACTTGTGGATTCCTACTCACTCGGGTCCATATAAGATTTATTTCATGTTTCTATGTTCATTGGTAAAGAAATGTCTAAATGTACCATTCGAATAAAGAAAACGTACCAAAACGTGTCCCCCTAGAATTTCGACTCACTTACGACCATATACGCTTAACTTCATATTTCTGGGTCCATTATTATAGAAAATTCAAAAAGTACCATTAGAATATAGAAAAAGTACCAAAAAGCCCCCATCTGTAGTTTCCCACTCACTCGGATCCATATAACCTTTATTTCATGTTTCTAGGTTCATTGGTGAAGAAATTAAAAAAAAGTACAATTCGAATAAAGTAAAAGTACCATAAGGTCTCCACTTGTAGATTCCCAAGCTTTATTTCTATTCTAATAAAGAAAAACTGAGTGAATTTTCAGTCACTTAGATCCATATATGTAGTTCACATTTTGTTACCTAAATATAATCCCCTATTCTAACTTCAATCAGATACATATCAGCTAACTTTAATGTCGATAAGTAAAATAATTTAAAATATTAAAAAAGTACCATCAGGAGACAAGTACCAATTTTCATTTTCATCCTTGAACACCATTCAAGTTTGAAATTTAAAAATAGTTCATTTTGCCAAAATTGTTTATGCTACAGACAGATGTTTCAAACGATTAAAATCTGTATTAATATGCCCAAGAAAAACTATGTTTTAAAAAAAGTACCAAACTGTTTACCCGGATTAGGCCCAATATACTCATTGGCACTCAGTTTTTTTTATGAATCGAGAAAACAATATTAAAAAAATTATCGAAATTAGCCTTATAATTTCAAATAAAATGTATTTTCCCGTTTTTAAAAGGTACCCATTTTTATTCCCATTGCGATGATAAAATTTTTATTCAAATTTTCCCATAATACTTGTATGTCAGTTTATAGAAAAACATATTTCATGAAAAAAGTACCAAAAATAAACACAATTTTTATCCCTTAACAATTCGAATTTCCAAAAAGTAACAAATTTATATTTTTTTATTTTTTGATAAGTAAAGAATGCGATTTAAAATTTGTTTCTAGATACATAGGGTGCCAAGAAAGTTCCAAAATACAGTTTTTACCCGTTTTCTCCCCTAAAAGGTTCGAATTTCGAAAATGTACGAAACACCTGTAAGCTTATCTTTTAAATGGAGTAATATGCAATGTTAAGTTTTTTGTATCTTTATTAGTTTTGAAGATATAAGGTTATCGAATTACATGTTTTTACCCCCTAAACGTTCGAATTTCCAAAAATCCCTTCTTAGTGGATCGTTTTGGTGATTCTAGCTTCAATCGTTTGGGCAGTTAGTAACGTTACTCTTTTATATATATAGATTAATGAAAAGTTCATAGGAATATCACGATAGCAATTTCCCCTTCTAGGGAAATCGATATTTCATGGGAACAAAATTGCACATGTTATTGCCGATAGGGGTGCTTATATGTAATTTTATTTCTATATGAATTTTAATTAAATATAATATAAAATCGTTAATTGATCTTAATTTCTTCTTTAAGTAAATTTTTCTCTAGGAAATATTCACCTTTCAATCAATTATAACGGTATTTTTGAAAAAATATCCAGATTTTTTGCAGTAAGAAATTCGTAAGAAATTGTTGGAAATATATGGAATATTTACATTTCCGTTTTAAAAACCGCTATTAAATTATAATTTGAATCTAATTACCTATATCGAACTAAAAAAATTTCCTATTTTTTTAATAACAAAACAGTAGTGCAAATAATAAATTACCAGTTTAAAAAATTATCATTTCAAAATATAAAAAGCTGCTGAATTCAGTGTAAAAATATTTACAGATATTGGAAAATTGTAGGTATTAAAAGACAATAAAAATATAAATTATATGATGCGAAACTATCGCCTTTCATCATAACATGCTTGGCTGACTATTTTAAAAATCAGGCTATTATTATCTCTACGATGATCAAAAATGACGACTAGTGTGTAGTTATTCGCAGACGATTACGAGAACAATATTGAAATTATTTAAATCCTGATTATGTATGCATAACAATATTAATGTCGTTGTGCTATTATTTTGACCGCAGCTGTATGTTTGTACATTCATACTTAATCATCATCATCATCAACTACACAAACAATAACAACAACAAGAACTATATGTACTATTAATAAAATATTCAACAACTTCATTATTGTCTATATAAACATCATTATCACAATTATTCATACTTACACAGATACAAACATACACAATCGTAAATTGTTCATTTTTAGAATAATTCTCTCTTACATACATTCTTACAGACAGAACGACCGACACAACCACCCAAACAAACACTCGCCACTCACACATATTTTGCTTTCGTTTTTTCTTAATTTTTTTTTTCTTCTTTACTCGTCACTAAATTATTTTCTCTATGTGTGTACATGCAAATGTGTGTGCATTTTGTGAATCCGTGTATAAGTATGTGTGAGTTTATTTTGAATATTTTTTTTTTTTGGTTTGTTTGTATCTCTCCGTACTACTCGTACTTGTGACCGGCCTCAATACTTGTGCACAAGTTGCTTATCAGCCTTTTACACAAATAATAATAAAAAAATAAAACAAAATTCTTATGTTTTTGTTGTTGCTGTTGCTTTTTTTATTTAGCTGGCTTTGCTAACGTTATTTTGCTGCTGTTGATGTAGTTGTTTTACTTGTTTGTTATTCGTGTTTCTTGTGTTTTCTTCGTTCACATATTCGTTGTTGCTTTCAACTCATAAACGAGTGTAGATTTTGATGAAAGCCTAAAAGTATTCTTTGAAAATATGATATTTATAATGTTAAGGTTTCTGGTGTAAATAATTTACATGCCTACTTACAAGTGTATCTACATACGTTTACATGATGTGTAAATAAATATTGACGTGCATGTAAGAATGTTTATAATTCATATACAATGTAAACAGATTAGCTTTAACTGCGTGTAACTTGTTACAATTGGTATTTGAATTATGGTTTTTAAAAGAAATATACATCTACATATGTAAAAAACGTTATCGATGAAGATGAATTGTAGGGCAATAGCACCAACTTTCCATTACTTCCTCTACGAAACAATATGATCACATAATTCTCCCTAGATTTGAAACTTCCATATAATTGATGGTCTGCCAGGTATTTTAAATGCCGCAGAAAGGTACTCAATTGACTGCCTTGTATTATTAGTTGTTGTCTTTCTGGATTGTTTGATTCTATAAATTGCAGATAAAACACTTTAGACCACAACCGCCTTATAGTCCAGACTTTTGTCCCGTCCAATTACTATTTGTTTATATCGATGCAGAATGCTCTCTCTGGCATAAGCTTCACTTCAGAACAGAATATCCAAAATTGGCTTGATTCGTTCTTGGCCTCAAAATATGAGCAGTTCTTTTGGCTCGGAATCCATATGATGCCAGAAAAATGGGAAATGGTCATAACAATGGCCAATCTTTGATATACATATATGGCCAATATTTATTTTTTCGGCAGATGAATTCAACGTTGGAGTCAAATCCCTTATCAACGAGAATTTTCTTCAGGTTTGGAAAAAAAAATAGTTATTCGTGAGTAAATCCTAAGAATAGGGTGTGAGGGAGCAATTCGTTGCCTTATTCATATATGTTTGCCATGGCAACTGGACATGTGCGCACCCTTATACCCGATTTTGAGCAAATGCGGCACCCATCTTACGGAAAGCTCTCTCATGTCCAAGTGTTCATTCAAAATTGAAACCACTTAGCCATGTGAGTTGCATATGAGTTGCACAATCTCTCGCACTTTCAATCTCTGATTGGCCAACTCCATATCGTGATTTTTTTTAAATTGTTTCGGGTGTAGAGAACTCAACTGGGAGTCAAGGACGTTCGGTATTTTCCTAGCTTGTACGGACACAACGAAATTCAGTAAACCATTTTTTTACCATTAAAATTGATGATTCATTTCTGCAAAAAATAATGTTTAATGAGCAGACGAAATTCACTTTTTTCCAATTTCTCCTCAAGTCACGAGGTAGTCTGCTATCAATGGCTGTCAAACACAAACTAAATGCCACAGCTTGTTCAAATTTTGACAAGAGTCAACTGACAGATGCCTGTTTATAGGAGCAGTGTTGCCCTTTCACTTAAGAGCCGGGAAATTCAAATTCTTCTATAGCCATGTGAAATGTTATTATTGGGTTTATGACTTAAAAATACGTCTTTCTGGCGGTTTCATGTGTGGCAGCATTTTCTGGGCGTTTTTCGGCCTGTGGGAGTCACTTCAAACAAATCTGTACCAAATTCACTGTAATTATCTGGCCGTATTTCAGCAGATCATAATAGATAGGCCCGATTTGCTCCCACCAAATACAGAGCATTACCTTAGCGCCATGGATATTTAGCTTTAGTATCGATTCGTCTGGTTGGCCGAGCTTTACATACGATCTCTAATGCTTCGCGTTATCTTAATGGATTCATTTTTCATCACAAGTAATGATTCGGTTCAAAACTTATTTTCTTTTATAGAGTTTAATTATCATTTCGGACATGCAAAATCGTCTTTCAAGGTCTCTTGGCTTCAATTCGTATGGTACCTAATTTCCCTGCTAGTGGATGAATCCTGCTGATCGCAAACGGTTTGAAATTGCTACTTGAGTAGCTCCCAGTGATTTTGCATGCTCTTGTTGAGCTTTAAAACAATATTCATGGAGTAATGCTTTCAATTCCTGATCTTTAAACTGTCAAAATAACCACTTCTGAACCGCACAAACCATATCTCGCACGTTGAAGCCAATGGAACAAATTCACTGTAAGCTTTGGTGAGCAATAGGTGTGCTGATTCGTTGACGATTCGTTGGTACAAAATTTGACATTTTCGATGTAAAAAACGTTGTTATTTACACTATAATGTTCAATAACTAAGTGAGAATAAAGGACAGATATGTAACCTTCAAAATAACATATAAGTTATTAAAAAAGAAATGCGTTCAAAAGATACGCCATCTATTGAAAATTCCTCGTATTTAAGTCATGCACCCAATAAAAATTGAGACTTAACCAGTCGATATTCTTAAAGATATATTAAACCACAAAATATAATATGGTTACATTTTAAATAAATAAATATTTAAAATAAAGTGTTAACTTCAATTTAAGTTTTTGTTGTTAATAGGGATTAAACGTTTTTTTAATATTCGAATATTTTGTTTGAATGTTTACATAAGCAGATTGTTAGTTCATTTTTATTCACTTATGTTAAAAATAATTTAAAAATTTTACCCCAAAAATAACTTTTGTATATATTTCAATTGCAATTTAAATTTAACATGATATTTCACCATTACGGGATTAAGATATAAAACCATGTTATTCGTAATAGCATAAAACTGGCATTCAAATAAATTCAACTTGATCTATTACCACATACTGCAGACATATCACTTAAATGGACTAGATTTTTTTTTAAAATAGAAAACTTGTGGTTTTTTATACTTTTGTCAATCAAAAAAAAAATAAACCACAAAACACCATTGTGTAACTTTTACTTTCAATTAAATATAAAAAAAAGAATATTAAACACAAATAAAAAAACAATGTCAAGATTTTTTAATACCCAGACATAATTCAGCAAAATAAATACTCGTAACATGTTACATTACATGTGTAAAAAAATAAATACTATTAAAAAAAAAATATTATATTTGTTGAATATTTTGAAAATTTAAATTTATGCAGATATAAAAACAGAAAAAAAAAATTATGAAATTTTTTGTATATTTCAACAGGTTTTTTTAAAATTAAACACAGCCAACAAAATTTTCCATAATACTTAGACCAATTTTTTATGTTTAAAAGTCTTGTGTGTTTGTTAAATAATTTTCACATTCCCAACATGGGTATGTAAATTTCCCATTAGCCGCGCCTTGAATATTATTTACATTAACAAAATTTTATTTGGGCTGCTTTTATTTGTTTGTCTTGTTTTTGTTACGAGTAGAAAGAACCTTTAGGATTGCAAAATTTTATATTAAATCTTACTTTACTCCTTGTATTGGCTGCCAGAGGAAAAACAGTTGTAACAAAAATACATACAATAATATACTGCAAAGCAAGGTCGAACCACTAACACACTATTCTTGCAATACTTTTTCATAATGGCTAACTTTCAATAAACTGTTAAATATAGTAATAAGTGTTGATTCACACTCGTCAAGTTTACTTGAGAAAGTAAGTCTTGAGTTTATAGAAGAGATAGGAAGAAAAATAAGAGGAAAATCGTTCCAATCTCCTCTCTACAAACTTGACGTGTGTGTACCAGCAGCCACTTTGAGATGCTAGAGTTAATTCCAGAAACACCAGACTCCTCTTGATCTGATTTATATGAAACAATCAGTTTCAATTAATAACACAAGACGGTTTCCTTAAAATCATAACAGGAAGAAAAAGAGGAAAATATTTACAATCTCCTATCATCTACAAACTCAAGACTTACGCAAGTAAACCAGCAGCAACTTTGAGATGCTAGAGATAATTTCGAAAACTCCAGACTCCTCTTGATCTAATTTATATGATCAAAAGTTCATAGTACCTTCCATTTGAGAAACAATCAGTTTCAATAAAAACCATAAGACGGTTTCCTTAAAATCATAACAGGAAGAAAAAGACGAAAATGTTTACAATCTCCTCCTCCTCGCAAGTAAACTTGACGTATGTGTACCAGCAGCAACTTTGAGAAGCTAGAGATAAACACCTTGATCTAATTTGTATGATCAAAAGTTCATCATACCTTCCTTTGGAGAAACAATAAGTTTGCTTGAAATCATAACAGGCATTGCTATACGACACACTTGGGTTCATCATAATCGGTCTCGTTTTTATACCTGGAAAGAAAGGGTTGAAATTAAGAATACCTACTAATCAGTGCCCCCTTCCACCCTATTGAGTCCTCAGCCAAACTATCCAAATCGTCAGATCGTGCTAAAAGAAGCTATCCAACTTCCCAAATCTCAAATTTACCAATGCCGGACAGTGACAGAGTAGATGTTCAACCGTCCTCTCAGCTTCTTCGTTGTTACAACGAATCTACTTGCATACAATACAATCACCAAATCCAATCACGAAATGTTTGTCATACGAATAGATCGGTGACAACTATATTCATTCAATTATTGACTTTGACGTTCTATAAATAGTCTCTATGGACTATCTTGTTTGGCATACTTGTAGAGTCTGGCAATAATCATACGCTTCCTCTATGGAGGCGGCACCCCGAAAAATCGATCAACTTCCGCTTCTTAGAGTGAAGTGCCCCTCTTTGCAAGAACGTCTGCGATCAAAGTGTAGAATGTCTCTCCATATCGATGAGAGACACCCGGCATTCCAGAACCAAATTAGATGTTTTACAAACACCCCTGATATATTTCAGGGCAGCCTTATTATCAGTATAAATTCGAATATCAATCTCGTAAATCCGATAAAACCTTAACCAATTAAATGACTGAAATTTCATCCTGCAGAGCACCATATTGGTCCGGAAGCTGAAACGACAAACCTGTCCCTGTTCGTGCAATAAAAAAGTTACCACTCACCCCTTTCCAAATTTCTGAACTATCGGTGAAGACCTCAAATGGAATGGTGATGGAGGTTTCTCATATCATTCTATCCACTCGTGATCACCACGGAAAATTCTCTGTCCAAGACAGATTTCAAAGTGCAGTAGTCAATATTGTCCGTGATTTCTGACAGACTACCAAGCAAGGAGGCGTCTCCAGAGTCCACCTTATTTCATGTACCCGAAGCATTGAGTTTAACCACGGAGTTAAGAGCAACTCCCTTTGCTATGAGATCTGATGATAGCCAGTTCATCATGGTGAAAAGATCCTTTGATGGCGTGGTAAGAATTGAACCTGCGATCATTAGTGTAGAAGTTCGTAAGATGTTCTCAAACGGTTTACAATGGGTGACTTTTGAAGGAGCTCCCCAACAGACAAGTACATCATACATCAGTATGGACCCGTACATTGAAGAGTCTTAACTAATACATGCAACAAAATGTAGGGTACCCGACTGCATAACAAAAACAAGACAAGAACTGATGTGAACAATGACAATGCCCAACAATTTGAATGCATTCACCCAACAACCATTCAACATGAGACATAAATTTGACCTCATGCAATCATTAGAGTAGAGCATGGCATACTAGTGTGTGTGTATATGTGTAAGTGTATTAGTGTGATATTTATATTTGTATATCTGTGTATGTGTAAGTGCAACAGTTTAGTTTTTTCTACAAGAAAACCAAAAAAAATCAATTCAATTCATTCGAGTATTGGCCCCATTTTTGCAGGCTGACAACAACCATGACACACAGCATTGGGCGTTTAATATTTTTTTGTTTTTGGTTGACTCTGTTGTTGTCAAAGTAGTTGTTGTTATTGTGTGTTGCTGCAGTTAGCTGTTGGTGCTGTTGCCGTTGTTATGAATAAGTACCACAGAAATATATGGCTGTTGAAAGTTTATTGTTTTGATTTTAGAATTTGGGATTTTGTTTTATGTGTGTCTTGGGTAGACGCTTTAAGTGATCTTGCAATGACAGTGTTTTGCAAACTTTTAGTTCGATATATTTCGTTCATCCTTTTTCCAATTTGTTTATTCGTTGGTATGTTTATGAACCATCTTCAAAATATGCGTTTGTTTCGGTGATGACCATTTCATGCGCCACTAATCTCTCACCTAGGAATATCAAATATTCGGAGCTAAATCTGCACAATATGCTGGGGTAGCAGTTCGTAGAACAATTTATGAACAGAAAAGTCAACTGTCCATTGGTGTCTGGTGTGTTGTGATTTATCCACGTTTCGTCCAAACACTCTTTTTAAGTGGTCACACGGTTGCACTGATCATATGTATGTAGATTCTTTTATCCAAATGTTCATTTTAATGTTATGTATCGCTCCGTTGAGATACCTACAAACTCAGCCACTTTCATTTTTCGATCATCCAATATCGATGACGCTTCGTGTGACAATAATCTCTTATTGAGGAGTAGCAAATAGTCGGAGCTAAATCTGAACAATGTACTGGATAGGATAGCAGTTATGGTTTTATGCAATTGCGTCAACACACATGCATGTCGGTGCGTCTTCATGGATTCCTGTATAAAAGCTGTGCATGTCATTCGCCTGTGATCATTTTACCCTGTTAAAAGTCATCGATATGAATGCGGAATCATTCATGCATCTCAAAATCGCTATCGCCATGACCTTTTTGGACGGTAGACTTGCATTGGCCTTCTTTGGTGTAAGTTCATTCCGAAATGTCTAAAGCTATGATTACGCATTGGTCTCTGGTATGCTGTGATTTATCCACGTTTCGTTCTTTGGCTTGCGGTTGAACATCGCCAAACACTCCTTGTAAGTGGTCATTCAGTTGCGCTGATGGTGGATAGACTCTTTTTGTCCAAATATTACTTTAAAACGTTATGTATCATTCAATTGATATACCAACAGTCTCAGGCACCTCACGATCGTCCAATGTCGTTCACAGTTTTCTGGCGTCTCTACCTTTTATGGATGACCTAAAAGCTCGGATTGCAGTGGAACATTGCCAAACACTTTTTCGAAGTGGTCACAAGTTGCGCTTATGGTCGATAGATATTTTTACGAGGGCAGGTTAATAAGTGCGTGACTGTTATTGATAAATACTATGTGAACTCTGCGCTATCAATTTCAATTGTAAAAAAGTGGTTTATAGAATTTCGTTGTGGCCGTACAAACACGGAAGATGCTGAATGGTCTGGACTACAGTTAAGGTCTTTACGTGCAAAACAATTGAAAAAGTTCACGATATGGTTTTGTACGATTCGAGATTGAAAGTGTGAGAGATTGTGGAAGCCATAGTCATCTCAGATGGCTCAGTGATTTTAAGTTTGAATGATCACTTGGGTATGATAATGGTTTCCGCAAGATGAGTGACGTTTTTGCTCACAATTGGATGAGCACAGACTATAAATTGTTCCCTCATCCGTCCTAATCTCCGGATTTAGCCTCGAGTGACTATTTCTTGTGTCCAAACCTGAAGAAATGGCTCGGCGGAAAAAGATTGGACTCCAGCGATGAAATCATATCATAAACAAATACATATTTTGATGACCTCGACAAATCAAATTTTCTGGAATGGATAAAAAATTGGAGAAACGTTGGAAAAGGTGTAAAGAGCTCAAAGGAGACTTTGATGAAAAATACATGACTTTCAGTATAAATACAAAATAATCAAATCTCTGCCACATAATATGTAACACCTTAGATTTGTAACATATTTAAAAACCAACACATCAAACTGAATAGTAAAACTACCGGGTAGAAGTTCGAATCTCCTTTTTCATAAACTTCTAAAGACATAAGTTTTGATCATGTCAACTGTTTGTAAAACAAAAGAATTGAAGGTCTTTCGGATGAAGAGATCAATGTCATTTAAAGCTACAACCAAGTTAAGAACCAGCTGACCGCTAGTCAGATCCGCATAATAAAATTAGTCCTCAAGACAGGCACGGATCCAGGTCAACCATTTGGCGGGAAAATAAAGTTAAATTTATTTTATATTTCTCTTTTTTCCTTTAAAACTTTTCGATTTTGGGGGGAAATTTCATTTGTTCAACCCACTGGATCCGTGACTACCTCAAGACCTTCTCAAGTTATGTGTGAATAACCGCGTAATTTGGCGCATTTATCCCATTTAAGTAAATCCTAACATTACCCAGTACATGGAAACAAATACGTGTAGAACGATATAACACAAAGAGCAATAGCAAGAACAACAGGACTTTGAAGTTTCAATCCGGTTGGTATTCACAATAAGACCGCTATCATGACATACTGTCAGCCTTTGGGGCCATGTCCAATCTATGAGTTAAGTTATCCAATTTTCTGAGTACTTTACTCTGTGATGTGTCACTCATAACCAGGATAAGCAGATCAGTATCTCCTAATGTGGATCGAATGATTCTGTATGAAAAAGAGTTTCCTACGAAACCAATTATCATTTGATCCAGACACAGTTCAACCAGTGGTTGACTGATATGATATACATTGCGTATCCATAAAATTATAATTACTGAACTCAAGAGAAGTATTAATACATATAGTACATGAATAAATACTAGGAAGAATATAAAACTGATTATAGGCCTAATCCTTAATTTGCGAAGATGACATAGCATCTGGTACGTAATCCTGTATTTAAGACTAAGATAGCTAGGTGATGTAAATTATACTGAGACAAAATATTCTTATATCGGTCAGTATTATACTATTTGGAACGATGACTTTATACAAATTGAATCCTTCAGGGGATTATATACTGGTCGAAAGGAACCTACATGCTGCATACTCTACTACAAGGCGAATTAATAAATTGACGGTAAAATCAGCTGTTTCCTAATTCGCCGTGGTTTAATGTAGGTCTTCTGTCAGGCTTTGTTTATGTTTACATTTGTTATTAAAGATAACAATAACAATATTTGAATTCGCCTTGATTTTAACATTTCTTGTACATTTGAACAACAAAAAAATGCCTGTTGTATTTGTTGTCGCGACGCACTCACCTTGTTAATTCGCCTTGCTTTAATACTTCAGTATTTTATTGACTGTTTTATATATGTAGTGAGTTTCTGACACTTTAAGAACCTCTGTTTTAAATAACAAAAACTTTTAATGAACCCTTGTCTATAAATTGATTCTATTTACATGTTGTAATACTATTTTGAACCCTAAAATTTTATTATTTATTCATGTTGGTATTTATTGATGTTTTTGTATAAAAAAAACACATTACGAGTAACTATTACAACACAGGTTGTCCTAGATAATTTTTTCCTCAACGTCAAAATATGATTTTGTTGTTATTCAGTTATTTTGGGTGTAATTTTGTATTTGCAAATTGGTGCAGTTTTGGACGTTGCGACGACGACGGTGCCATTTTTGGCTAAAAAGAATATCAATTTTTGTTGTTTAAATGGCATATTTTTAGTAGCAGTACAATGCCAAATAGAAAAACAATATGACTAAGAGTTTAAATATTTATTTATTATTGCGGGGAATGTTGTGGTATTAAATAATACAATGTAAACGATCTAAATGTGTGCTGTTTTGTAGATATTTTGTTTTAAATTTAGAAAGGTTTTAGTTTTTTTTTGTTTAGTTTTAAATTACTTTAAATTCGCCTTTATTTTAACAATTTTAAGCATTAGCTTAATGTATTTCATGTTGGAGTATTTGAAATACATAGCAGTTAGTTATTTTTAACGAACTAATAACATTGTTAATTTTAGTCATACACCACAAATACACTTGAGAAAATTACTTAAAAATTTAATGAAATTTGTGTCGCTTTGTTAAGTATTAGTTTTTTGTTGTTGTTTGATTTTATAAATTAGATGAAAATTATTTTACGTTAAGTATTTCTAGTTGGTGGGAATTTTTTGTTAGAAACAATAAAACAAAATTGAAAGTAAATATTTATGTTAAGGAATATTTTACAATAAAGTATGATTTTTATGATTTTTCAATTTGTCAGTTTTAATTTTTAATGATGTATGATGTATAGATAAGATCAATATTAACCCTGAGCCAAATAAAGACATTCTAAATTTGTATAAAATGTTTAACGATTATTTATTATTTTATATTACAGTACAATTAAACAATTATAGAGGTGAGACAGACTAGAGTATCTGGCTGGAATCGAACCGATAGTCCCCAGACTGATCATGTCTTTCATGTGTGAGATATCATCTAAATTTGTTATTCGTTTGAAATTCCTATCGATGCCAGTATGTATGGAATATAACATCGTGTATATTTCCTCCACAGCTTTGCTGGGTGGCTTGTATCCCAAATGTCCAATTAACCCTGACTCTGGCTCATAAATTAGGCAGAATTTGACCGATGGCATTATGTTATGTTGGTTTTGAGAACCGCTGTGGTTTGTTGCTTTTTTGTATAGACCTGTGACCACCAGAAAAAGTCTAATAGGATCATACGGCACGATATCGGTGGCCAGTCCACATCACCTCCACATGAGATGACCATGCCCTCAAATCGCTCGTGCAGAATGTTTAATGTGACATGAACTGTGTGGCATGTAGCGCTGTTCTCTTAAAACCACATGTTGTTGGTGTCCATATCATCCAATTAAGACTAAAACAAATTGGTAACACTATGCGACAGTCCAAATCAGCGGGAGTTCTGATTACCGGGAAAAGTTACATCGGTCAAAGAAAAAATGTATATAGGTCCAGAAACGATACGCATGACTGGCTGGTTCGAGATCTAACGAAGAAAGGAAACAACTGCGTAAATAATCCATTCGTACCAATGGAAAACGTGCTCATGCCCCCTCTGCATGCCAAACTGTTTATCGTCAAAAATTTCATCAAGGTCTTTGTGAATCAACCGAAAATTTTCTTAGAAAAATATTTTCCCAAGAATCAGTGAATCGAAATTGAATGAAGGTGTTCTGAATGGGCCCGGAAGCTCATGAAATCAATGGAATTTAAAGACGTTTTAGTCGGTTATGATTACTTTGCGTGGAGGGTAGTGAAGAAAGACATACGATATTTTTTGGGAAGTAAGAGAGCACAGCATTACCCCACTCTTGTGACCAAGATATTGCAATACTTCCAGAAAATATAGGTGAAGTGTCTTTTGATACTGCATCATTCAGCTAGCCTCAGATACGTACAAACATGATGAGTGCTTCCATCAACTGGACATGTTCATAGAAACGCGATATAAAGTTAAAAGTCTGGAATTTGTTGGTAGTCGCAAAATACGTACGATACCGGCAATAAAGAAGAAGATACAATGGGAGTTTCCACCGAGGGTACAGACAGATCCTCATCCGACACAGACTCCCAACAAGAAGGCGCACCATCATGCAAGAAAGAAAAGACAGCAAAGAAACGAATGGGGTCTGGTATTTTTAATTGAACAATTTGAGGATGATTTTGTTAGCTAACTTGAAAAGCTGGCTCCCACTCAAGCAAAACCAAAAATACTGCTGTCCTTTATTGACTATTTTGTAGCTTAACAACTTTGCTGAACATCAATTTGCGATATTCAGACATTTAGATTGTCAAAATGCATGAAAAGGCACTAAAAATTACAATTTCCCTCATACGATAAGAGAAATGAATCGATATATCTCGAGTCTTAGACCTGACCCAGCGAAACTCCATGACTACATAACTTTTTTTACCGATATAACTTATCCCAGTAAGCAGAACCCCCGTCAATCACTGACCGTTACCATTTGTTGCACTGACTAATCATCGATCTATAACGCTCGCTGTTAACAGTGATGACCTGGCCACACAATATCGACTGCCTTGGATTCTCTAGCACTCTCTCATGGACAACGGCGATGATTTCGACAGATCTTGCGTTTTGTTGTCGTACGGTTGTTGGTTCATTGTTTTCTGAACCAGTAGACTCAAATTTATCCACTGCTTTGCGAATAACAAATCTAATCGTAAGTTGGAAGAAGCGCGAAGCGAATAGAACCAACATTTTGATAAAATAATTTTCTTCTTCTTGGACCAGCACTCAGGGTTGTACCCTACTCAAGCAATGCTTTGTTTTGGAACTAGAAAAATACATTATGGGAGGGAGGAAAGAGGTTATGTGGACATCCTACATTGATAGTGACAGGAAAGACTTTAGCGAGAAGTACGGCTAAAGAACAAATTTTTCTTATAGTGTGTTGTGCCAATCGAACTGGTCAATCGAACACAAAGGGATGTGTTCTTGATGAAAAACGTGTATTACGTAAAAATCTGCTGGTATCATGATCAAGTTCTCTAATTTAATCGCTGGGGCACCAATAATCACCTTCGCCCTCTCCTGTACGCGGACGAGAAGCCTTAAAAACACCGACCGATACTTAGGAGTTGTATTCCGCTTTCAGTCGGATATAGGTGGTGTAAATAGTGAGGAGATCGGATGCAGTGATAGAAAACCGAGACACTTGAACAATGAGTTTAGTTCAGCGGACAACATTCTTAAGCCCAGAACATCAAGAGCGTCTCATTTCTCAATATTTACACCACCCATAAATACAGATGAAGCGACATGATCTGTCGTTCGTTTTGGTGTCAATATGCAACACTGAGTCTTGCGAGCATTGAAAGCGATCTTATTCGCACGACTCCATTCAGAGATTGTCACAAGGTTCAGATTAAGGGAATCATTCATGTTTTGCTCCAAACTCCGGCAGGCTTGGTCTATAACTGAATGAATGTGAATGGAAAATGTTGCTGCAATACAATAGATAGACTGAGGGAAAAACGACGTTGCAAAATCGACAACCGTTGCAACGGTTGGAGTCATTTAAACACCATACGGTGTCACTTTTTCGACATTGTAAGTTTACAATTTGTAAACAAACGGGTACGAACCGACAACGCAATGTTGTTAATTTATTCGCTGACTCATCTCTACGTGAGTTTTAATTTTATTTACATTAAAAAAGTGAAAATATTTTAATAAATATAATGGATAAAAGTGATGTAAATAAAAGGTTTAAAAACCAAAATATAAAAGAAAGTGTAATTGTGTTTAATAGCGAATTTGTGAAGAAATTAGAAGATCATCGACATGCAACTCCAAAAATTCCTGAAAATTGCTTCAGTTTTTGTACATTTAAAAGGAAAGTACACGAACGATGACAAATTGTCAACGGTCAGTTATAAAATCGTACACAACAGATGGTGTCAATTCGGCAACGGAATGATGTAATTTTTTCGTTGTCAAATTGACACCGATCGTGTACAATTTGTACACATACGGGATGATACACTATTGACACTATTGATACACTATGGTGTCAAATCGTACACGGATGTGTTAATTTTTTCGCTGTGTGTAAGATTGGAAGTTTAGAAAAATAAAGAATAGAGTAGGAGAAAGAACGGAGTCTTGCGGTACCCCTGAACTATGTCTTTTTATAATATGTACGTTTTGTTGAACGCTATATCCATCCATGTTGAATTGGCAAAACAAACCGAATAAATGACAGTCAATTCGACAGATGTAGCTTCAACAATATGGACGTTATCAACTGTCTAAGCCCCTATTGCAAGTCAGTTTACAAACTGTCTATGTAGTACCCGAGCTATATTCATATAATTTTTTCTGATTACATCTCAACCATTTATGGATAGAGTTTTCTGATTTTCAATATCCAAACTCTCGAACATATGTCAGATATATTAATATAAGATATGCCTTTGGAAAATTTATTTCAACATACTAAAAGGCAGATGGATATCGACATAAAAAACGTCCCTACCCAGAATATATGTATGTACTTTATAGGGTTTTAAAAATTAAATTTAAAATAAAATTTGAAAGCCCACGACAAATGTTTATCCGTTATATTACACAGTACAACTCATGATTTTGGGACTCAATTCTGACAATTGCACGTGAAAGTAGCCCCAAAAATAAGAACTTCTGCATCATTAGTTTTGTCAAGTTGGCTGCCGTAAAAATTTAATGGCCATACGAATTTTTTTTCTTCAAGGTGGATTTTTATCACTTTTTCTATATTTTAGCATGGTTATATCTCGTATACCGTACGGAATATCTGTTTTGTGGCTGAAAGAAAGTTGTAGATATTGAATAGTAGAAAAAAAGTACGGAACATACCTACCCGAAAAAGATGCATCCAGTGCCTTAAAAATCGCAAAAATGCCCATTTTTTTAATTTTTTTTTACCAATTTTTCACCTTTTTTGCTCAATAACTGGATTACAAATCCAATTATGGACCGATCACCATGAAATTAGGTCGCGTGATTTATGTTATATGAAAGTTATTTATCATGAATTTTGTATGTATACCATAATTTTTAACAGATTTATGCACTTTAAAGTGATTTCCGGAAGCGTGTCTTATATGGGAGCTATGGCTAATTATGGACCGATCATAAAAAAATATGGTACATATAATTTGTTTGGCCCAAGGAAGAAGCCTGTTGAAATTGGCTGAAATCGGTTCATTATTTCACCTAGCCTCCATACAAATGTCCTCCCGAAATTGGACTTTATCGGTCATAAATGTTTAATTTATATATGTATCTCCTCTGTCTTTGCCCTGCCTTAGCAGGGGTGCGGACTGCGACAATAGGTAGTCCATTTTTGCACGGCTTAGCGGATCTATCTACTCTGGATATCAGGAGGATGGATTCGTTCATTCGTGCGTCAGGTTGGTTCGTCATTGAACCCAGTTCTGACATGTGAAGAATCTCTTGAGGTCCTGAGCATGATCTTTAGGGTAACACAAAGGGACCAATTTCATGGACCCAAGTGAGATGGCTGATAACTAGCTGCCTTCATAACCTAACCTATATGTATCTACACAAATTTCGCTCTAAATAAGTTTTGTATATACAAAATTCATGTCAAAAAATTTTATTATGATCGGTCCATAATTATTCATAGCTCCCATATAAGACCCGCTTCCGGAAATCACTTTAAAGTGCATAAATCTGTTAAAAATTATGGTATACATACAAAATTCATGATAAATAACTTTCATATAGACATAAATCACGCGACCTAATTTCATGGTGATCGGTCCATAATTGGATTTGTAATCCAGTTATTGAGCAAAAAAGGTGAAAAATTGGTAATTTTTTTTTTTAAAATGGGCATTTTTGCAATTTTAAGGCTTTGGATGCATCTTTTTCGGGTAGGTATGTTCCGTATTTTTTTCTACTATTCAATATCTACAACTTTGCTTCAGCCACAAAAGAGATATTCCGTACGGTATACGAGATATAACCGTGCTAAAATATAGAAAAAGTGATAAAAATCCACCTTGAGGAAAAAAATTCGTATGGCCATTAAATTAGTATGGCAGCCAACTAGACAAAACTAATGATACAGAAGTTCTTATTTTTGGGGCTACTTTCACGTGCAATTGTCAGAATTGAGTCCCAAAGCAATGAACTGAAAAATGTTGTACTGTGTTATGAAACTAATTTAAATTTATTGCCAATGTATACACAAATAGTTACAATAAAAATATATTTTATAACTTTTCATTTTATGTAATTACATGTATTAACCATACTAAAATGACTGCTTAAAAATGTGCATACAATTTCTTTAAATCATTTTATGAAATACATAGTTTCAAATGATTATCTTTTAACACCCACAACATCAAACGATTTCATGCGCTCCTTATTTGCAAAAATAAAGCAAAACCAAAAACTCTTAATACCCAACAAAAAAATCGTATTGAACAAGCAGATTTGGATTAACTGCATCGCAACAAATCGTGACAGTTTTATAACCCCAAAAAAAAGAGTGTTAAATGATTAATTTTCTCCATATTTTGAAGTTTTTTTTTTCTACTAGAGGACTTAAGTATTTCCAGTTGCATAATATTGACCACTATGAAAAAACAAAACGAGCACAAAAGAACAAGGCATATGCTAAATTTATTGTTCAAAATGTAAAAGACTAACTGACCGACTTATCGCATACAATACGTAACACTAACGAAACAAAAAAGGGCTTAATACATGAGAAGGCCATTTGATGGTCGTTGCTGGTCATTATGCCTTTGTATAAGTAAGTTTGTTTGTGTGCATTATTAATGCGGTTAAGTTATTTTAACCACTGACTAACTACATAGTTAAGCCTTAAGTTTGAACATTTTTCAAAACTATAGTCCAGTTACGAAAAGCCTTTGTGACAGAGTAAAAACACCAACCAACCATGTAAGGCTGTGTTATGATTGTATTAACTATGTGCCATTACAAACAAACCAGCACATTGATATCCACTATTTTCCATATCTAATTTTATCTATAGTCTATTTTGCATATGAACATTTGCCACCAGACAGACAGAGATATTAAGTGGTGTTTGTGAATTTGATAGAAATTGTATTAGTTTAACTAACACAGTAATGTCCAAGTGGACATGGTTGTTTAAGTACTATCTAGAAATACTTATTTACAATGATAGTAAGTTACACGATTTTAAATACACCATTGCCAATTGAATTACAATAATAAGTACACAATTTTAGCTTCTTTCAAAATAAGTGTACGATATTTTACAGTGACTCTAATCATAGTGCTACCTTGCGCCCTAGATAACAGAGAGAACTCTAATGTAGGATTTGGACTTTTTATACCCTACACCACCATAGTGGGGAGGGTATATTGGGTTAGTGCTGATGTTTGTAACGTGCTAAAATATTGTCAACACCCACCTTAAATGATAGCAATCTACTCAGAATCACTTGCTGAGATTAAGCGATGTCCGTCCGTCCGTACATGTAAACCTTGTAATCAAAGTACAGGTCGCAATTTCAAAGATAATTCTATAAAATTTGGTGCAAGCTCTTCTATTATTCCACGGACGGAGCCTATTAAATTTTGTTAGAATCGGTCCATTATTTCACCAAGCCCCCATATAATTTCCGTATCTGAAAATAATTAAGCTCTCATAAATATCTTATTTATAATGATATCCAAATCAAATTTAACACAAATAAGTTTTATATAAGCCTAACTTTTTGTGATGATCGGTCCATAATTAGTCATAGATCCCATATAAGGCCCACTTCGGAAAATCACTTTAAACAGCATAAATCTCTTAAAAATGTTGATATTCCAATAAAATTTAACACAAATAAGTTGTATATGTATATACAAAAGTCATTACACCAAATTTTGTAACGATCGGTCCATACTTAGTCATAGCTCCCATATAAGACCCACTTCTGAAAATCATTTTGACGAGTATAAATTTCTTAAAAATGTTGGAATCCAAATAAAATTCAACAGAAATAAGTTTCATATACTTAATTTTAAAAGAAAACTGCTCTTCTCAGTGTTCTTTATGGGTATGAGCTGTGGGTACATGTATGTGTACTTGAGTTTAACATAGGGTTTCCTTCCATGATAACACATTTAAAATGTTTTTAACAATCCGTTCTCATCCTTCTTTTAGACGTTTTTCACATTTCAACACAAAAGCCTAAATTGTCTTAGAAGATTGAAGAGCACTACAAAAGTGTATGTCATGATAGGTAACTTAAAATCTGGCGTACTAATGCACAGAGGGGCAGAATCAAAATTTTTTGGAAATAAATCTGGCATAGCAAAGTAGTATTCGAGTTTAAGTTATTAAAATGGGCCCTACAAATGCTCCATGGGCAGCTTTATGGTGGGTCAAAGTAGGGTACCTTCGACATGTAAAATTTTTAAAAACGTGCCATTTTTTGTTTCCCATCCGATTTTTGTAAAGCGCTAGGCTAGGTCTTGAAAAAATGTGATATATATCTCTTATAATTTCCGAGTTATAGGCATTTCAAAATTTAAATTTAAAAAATTATCCATACCTTGGTCCGCTTTTTAAAAAATATAGGGCGCACTTTTAGACAGAATGGATTTGAATTTTGTTGTTAGTTACACAACTATATTACCAATAATATAGAAAAATGGATCCAGAAATAAACTATTTTCAATTTAAGAATTAAAAAAATAATAGATTTTTGCTGTTTTTTTTGGGCGTAAAGGTAACTTAACTCTTTTTTTATTACAAAAAAACTTTCTTTAAGAACATATAACAATTTAATGTTTTTCTGTAAGGTATCTTTAAGGAGGACATTTTGGACAATATAGCTAATATTTAAAAAAAAAAATTTCGCCCGCCATATCTAAAAAACCAAAAAAAGATCGAGCAGAATTAAAAAAAATAAATAAACCTAAATATCTCTTGAACTAAAAGAGATAACTTACATATATTGGCGTGTAATTTTGCTAATTAAGCTATTTACAACTTTTGTGTCTTTGGTGACCCCCAATGAAATTTTACCGCAAAAAATTTCGTACAATATTTTAATAATTAAATGTCCGTTTTGAAAGGACTTTTTTCGATTTTCTCAAAAAGGGGTCAAATTGACCCCTAAAGAAAGGAGGGGGGTTAAGATCTTCCACAAAAATGATCCCCATAAAATTCCACAATATAACTCTGACAATAAGAATTCTCTCAGATATTAACTTAAATTTTTTTCAGTTAGTATAATGCTAACTTGGATAAAAAAATTAAAACTTTATTCTATAAAAATGATCTACTCAACATTCCCTTTCAGAATTATAGGGTCGCTGTTCTGTTCCAATCAAAAAGTCTCAATTTGTTGGACAATATTACACCGCACAGTGGTATAGAAAAAAGATGGAAATAAATCTGTAACTTCTAAACGGTTTGTCCGATGTGAATGAAATTTGATATGCGCAAAGAGGAAGTATTGTTTAAGTTTTGAATTTGGACCTCATGGGCTCACCAAGGGCGGGGCCAGGTGTCCCCAAACTAGGAGACCTCGGGTATGTTCATTTTTAAAAACGATCCTATTTCTTCGTTTGTGTTCCGATTTCAATGATGACATATATACAAAGGAAGAGGTCTCCTACTTTGGTGACACATGGCCATGCCCATGGTGGTCCCATGATGTCCAAATTCAAAACTTAAACTCGACAACACTTCCTCTTAGCGCATGTCAAATTTAGAAGTTACAGATTTATGTCCCTCTTTTTTTTTTATACCACTGTGCACCGTGAAACAGTAATTTTTACACATTGCAGAATTTCTGTCATGGATTCCGAGCCAAAAGAACTGCTCATCTTTTAAGGCCAAGAACAAATCACGCCAATTTTGAATTATTTTTAATAAAAATTAAAAAAAAATAAAACTAAAGTATCCCAGAGAGAGCCTTCGAAACAAATAGTAGTCGGACGGGGCAAGGTCTGGACTATAAGGCTGGTGAAGCGATACTTCCCAACCACATCAGAATAAATAGTTTTTAACACATATTGGGCATTGGTTAAGTGTTGTCAGGATGAAATATTACTCATGTCTGGCCGCATATTCTGCACATTTTTCGGCCCTTTTGATCCCACCAAATACATAACGCCACGGATATTTCCCTTTGGTGTCGATTCGGCTAGTTGGCTGGGCTTCTCATACGATCTCTTACGTATGTGAAGCATACGTACCAAATGTCCTTGCTTTTGGATGAATCCTGCTACTCGCAAACGTTTTGAAATTACTGCTTGAGTAGCTCCTAATGATTTTGCAAGCTCTTGTTGAGCTTGACAACAATCGTCATGGAGTAATGCCTCCAATTCTTGGTCTTCAAGCCATCACCACTTCAGAAACGCACAAACCATCTGTCGCACTTTGGAACCGATGCAACACATTCACCATAAGCTTTGGCGAGCAATCGGTGGCATTTTTTTCAAATTAAAGAAGTAAAGCAAATCTTCCCGCATATGACTCAGTTGGTGACATCTTATGGCGTTTTCTTTTCTGACACAAAATGTTGCCAACATATTTTGTACCATTTATTAAAAGTTACCCATACCCTCATAATGTTTTACATTTTTAACGATCACAATAGAACAAAAACCATTACCATTTATGCAATTTTATTTTATGTACCTTCTAAATGTAGTTTAGAAAGTTTAAAAAGTGCTGAATTTCTAACCCTTTGATAAAATTCAGGGTGAAACCTGTAGCATATATTCGGGGTTTTAGGGCAACATTATTTGCAAACAACACGTTATACCCTTACCAAACTACATTTGTTTTAGAAATGAACGGAATAAATGCCAGAAAAGAAAAAGTCATTAATTACTGTTGATAGCAATTACAACATACTGTTTCATCGGAGTGAGTGTAAGGTGGACTTTCATCTATAAGTAAAGCCATCATTTACTTCAGCATAAGAACCTAGTCCGAAAATTCCTTCGGATTAAATAACATTCTGGGTGAATGTAAGCTTGAATTTTGGTTAATGTCTTTCCTATATAGTTAAATAAAGTCATTTGGCTTTCACTTTCATTAGTGAAGTTGATAGACAATGGGTTCCCGATTTGTTCCACTTAACTTCTTCAGCTAAGTGGCTATTCTTTTATTTATTTTAGCTGGGAGATATTGAAAAACATATCCGCTGCAATTGTATAATTAACATAATGATTCGTTCCATGACTTCCATTGTATTTCTAAGCATATCTAAGAGTATCCTTTCTTGAGTTCTTGTCTTCGATAAGTCTTTCCCCGTCTTTGACAGCACACCACTTGTTAGAGATTATATTGCCTGAGTGAGCTCTAGTACAACTAGTAGCATTAATATAAAAGGTCAGTATATTATCTAAGAAGGAATATACGTTTGGTTTCGTACTGAATAAAACATTCAAAGAGTACTTGAAAAACTGTCTCATCTTTTCCGGCAGGAGCAAAACGAATCATTAAAGTCTGAACCTATTCGCATATTATCGAACGTCCAATGGTCAAATGTCTCTCCGATTACAATCAATAAGTTTTACTGGAAAAGTAAAAGAGTTGACAGACAGAAGTGTAGCTTAACTTTCGATAATTACTTCTGGGAATATTGCTGTCATATATTATTTTACATGTCTTCATAATAGAGCCTGCGCCTGGAAGACATTGGCATTACCAGGGAAACGTAAGAACAAGACTAACCAGTGAAGACATTAAAATCGTAAATACCTTGCTCCATTATATTATAACAATTAATATGGGATGTTGATTGTAAAATGATTTCTTCAGGAATCCTTAAATGAAAGTAAGTTCTAGATTTTTTGTTGAGAATATATATGATGGATATTTATACGATGGATATTCCAACCTATTATAGCGTGATTAGTTTTTTCGCTGAAGCACAAAATTTGAAAAAACTCCGCATTTTTAAGTCATATTTCCAATAGATAGTGTAAAAGACTGTTGAATTTTTGTTCAAGTATTTCAAGGGAACCGATCATTAGTAAATCGATCAACCTGAACACCTCCGAAAATTTAAAAGACTTCTATCAACCCCAATTTACTGTGAACATGGTGTAGTGCCATGTAAATGTTTTTGATCGTGTATTTATGAGCTGTTTGTTTGGCCATTGGGGTGCAACAATTATTTTTTTTTCTATTTTATTTTAATAGTTGTTGTAAGTATGTTTGTCAAACTTTAGTTAGAATTTATGTTTTTAAGCAAATGCTAGTTTATACGGTCACTTTAAAAAAAAAAATAGCATGTTGAATGCAACACAAAATGTGTGTGTTTTTCGGTCTTTGTAATTTTAATGTGTTTCTTATGATTTGTTTTTAAATCAGCGTACTTGTAGCCACAGAAAACTAAACTGAATTCGGGTTTTATATTTCATTATTCATTTCAATATAGTATATTTTTTCTATTTGTTTGATTGGGTGAGAGGCCTTTAAAATCGTGCCATTAAGTATTGTCGCTGTATGTTGTGCTGGTTGCATCTGAACCATACCCTGTGGTGTGTAATTAATCTCTATTTACGACATCCTTATAAAAAAAATATCGTGATTTTGTATTTTTTGTTGGTCATAAATAAAAATAAGAAAATCAAATATATTTGAAATAAAAAAATAAAACTATAACATGTTCCTTTCTGGTTAGTTTTTTTTGTGTGGCCAAAATCTGTAGTGGCACGTTTTTGGGACAGATTTTTTGTTAACATCTTTTAATGGTATTTTCGAGGGGTTTCTTTGCATATTTCTAAATAATAAAACTGGATTTTAAAAATGTCATTAAACAGTTTTTATGATACGTTTTCTTAATCTAACATCTAATATTAGCTTAATTGAATTGTATAGCTTCAGATAATAAATTATAATTTTTGATACCTATTTTTTTTATAATATTTGATGCAAAATCTTTGCCTAAGGTTTTATTTCTTGTAAAATAATTAATTGTTTAAAGCAACTCTTGTCGCAACTTTAACAAGCAAATGCCTACAACAATTTAATCTTATTCATCTGTGTTTTTTTTTTAATGAAATTCCAACACTTTACTTTTTTTTACAGCCTTTAGGCAATTGTTTCATTTTAATTGGCAAAAGAAACTAATTAAAATTCTTTCACAACTTCATTACACATTTCAAGCCCACCTTTGGCCAAACCATCAGGCTTTATGATTAATAGCAATTATAAATAACTAATGCAGGCTTAATCATTTTAATTTTTATTTATTTTATTTAAATTTTAGATTGTTTAATTAATTTTTGTTTCTGTTCTATTAATGAGTCAATTACGATTTCTTTAATAAGGAAAACTTTGACATTAATTTGTTTGTTTTTTTTCTAACTTAAACGAGTGTAATTAACCCAAAAATAATCATAAAAAATTAGTTTTTAATTAAAAGGGTGTGTTTTTTTTATAAAATTAATGACCATTAAAATTTAAAATTCTTAATTTCAACAATAACAGCAAAAACATTAACCTTTTATAAATCAATGAAAATCAACATATTTTAAATAAACAATTAAACTTTTTTTTTTTTTGCAAACTATTACTTTATGTTTTGGAATTTCTTATGATTTGTTTGTAATTTATTCTTCTAATAAAACAACCACACCTCTTAATCGTCCAAAATGGGAAAAAAAACGTTTGAAATTTTAGATGAAAAGGAAAAAAGCGAAACGTCAATAGCATATTAACAACACTGGGAAACAATGTTTTTGTCATACTTTTCAGAGAGATGAGTATAAATGGAATATTCTGTAATAATGAGTATTTTGGGTTGAAATTCATTCAATAAGTCTCAGAATATCCGAAAGTACACTATCATAAAGTATATGGATTTCAAAGAGTCATGGTAAGTCTTTTTGAATTTCCCGGCTCTTGACTGAAATGACAACATTGCTCCTGTCAACAGGCATCTATCTGTCTGTCAATTGACTCCTGTCAAAATTTCTACAAGTTACGTTTGTGTTTGAGAGCCATTTGGGAGAAATTGGAAAAATGTGAATTTCGTCTGCTTATTAAGCATTATTTTTTGCGGAAAAAATCAGCACTCAATTAATAGCTAAGCTTGGTAAATACTATGGGCACTGTGCACCATCAATGTCAATGGTAAAAATGTGGTTTACTGAATTTCGTTGTGCCTCTACAAGTCCCGAACACCTGGACCAAAAATTGTGGAAGTCATTTTTAATTTTGATCAGCGGTTTCAATTTTGAATGATCAGTTGGGTATGAGAAAGCTTTCCGCAAGATCGCTACCGTAAAATGGTAGAAACATGTGCAGTTACTAAATACTCCCTCTTCCATCCTAATGTCCAGATGTAGCCCCGAGTAACTATTTTTGTATCGAACCCTAAAGAAATATCGCGGTGGAAAGTGATTTGACTCCAACATTGCAGTAATCTAACAAAAAATACTTATTTCATTAACCTCTACAAATCTTATTTTTTGGAAGGGATAAAAAAATTGGAGAATCGTTAGACAAAGTCAACAAGGGATACTATGGATTTAAAATCCTCGCGCTTGAAAACGTACAAATTTTTCAAAGGGGGCAAGGTTTGTGGAACTTCTGAGGAGTAAATAAAGGCTTTTTATATAAGTATTTGATATTGTTGAAAAACTTAGGACTTTAGGATTGATATCTTAGTAAAATTAAATAATTTTATAAAATTTTGGGACTTCATTTACTTTAAAAACTAAAAAAATACAAATAAAAATTTTAATTAATGTAAAATTTTAACATCTAAAGATATCATAACAAAATTTTGAACTAATATAGACTCAAATGCCCTTAAATTTGACATTTTTTATTTTCAAATACCGAAATTTCTAAAACTGGGGAAATCTGTTCCAAATACTGATTTTTTTTTACAAAAGTGCCTACAGTGACGTTATATACCGCGTGATAGTATAAAGCTTTGTAATTATTTAGGAAACATAAATGGCTATACAAATATGGAGCTCTTTTTTCGATCGGTGCTTTGCCTCTTTAGAATTTTTTACTCAAACCGATTTTTTTTTTAAACATTGGCCAAGCTTCGATAGGTCTAGGGGGTGCTATGTCCGCTTAAGTGAGTCAAATTTTCCTTTACATGATTTTGAATTAAGTTCTTTTTTCGAATCATATCAAATTTTATATAGACCCGAAGAAAATTTTGTTCTATAAAAGAAAAAATATATGGGCTTTTTTCGGAAAACACGTAAAAAATACGGCACTTTTTACATGTTCAATTTTTGGATGCGTATAACTTTGTATAGGGATGAGATAACAATTAGCAAGTTATTTTTACTTTATTTAGAATTTTATCGCCAATATAGCTGATAATTCAAAAATAAATTTCGACCCTCTCTAGGCCCGCCATATCTAAAAAACCATAAAAAGATCGAGCAAAATTAAAAAAACAAGTAAGAAAGTATGGTCGGTCATGCCCGACCAGTGATTTTCGGAAGTGGGTCTTATGTGGGAGCTATGGCCAATTATGGACCGATCACCATGAAATTAGGTCGTGTGATTTATATCTATATTAAAGTTAACTATGTTGAATTTTGTGTGTATACCAACATTTTCAAGCGATTTATGCACGTTAAAGTGATTTTCGGAAGCGGGTCTATATGGGAGCTATGACTATGACGTAACAAAATTTGGTGACATGAATTTTGTATATATAAAACTTATTTGGAGCAGAATTTGTGGAGATACATATATAAATTAAACATTTATGAGCGATAAACTCCAACTTCGGAAGGACATTTGTATGGGGGCTAGGTGAAATAATGGACCGATTTCAGCCAGTTTCAATAGGCTTCGTCCTTGGACCAAATTTGATCGAAATATCTTCAAAATTGCGACATGTGCTCTGCGCACAAGGTTTACATGGACAGCCGGCCGACCAGCCAGACGGACGGACGGACATCGTTTAATCGACTCAGAAAGTGATTCTAAGTCGATCGGTATACTTTAAGGTGGGTATTAGACTAATATTTTTGGGCGTTACAAACATCTGCACAAACGCATTATACCCTCCCCACTATGGTGGTGTAGGGTATAATAATCAATAAACCTGAATATCTCTTCAACTAATAAAAATAACCTGCGTATTTTTGTAGATCTTTCCATGGAATATTTATATTTAAAATTTCAGCTTAATTGGATCATACATGGAATTTTGGCGATTTTTTTTTAAAAATTTGAGACCCGAGGTGACTAAATTTGAGGGGTTACGCACTGGTCCCTATTAGCGTTAGGAAGCTGAAAAAACGTAAATCAACGTAAATTTCGTAACAATATTCTAATAGTTAGCGAGATACCGGAAAATAAAACACTGGCCCAATGAGCAAAAATATTAGAATTACCATTTGAGGGATTTTTAAATAATTTTTTATTGAATTCGGAGGTAATTTTTCTACAAATTACGTATAAATTTACATTGCAAAATCTTAAGTACCAAACTTCATATATATTTAGTGGATTCACAAGATATTCTATCATGTCATATTGTCATAATGTTCTAATATTACACAATGGTTTATTTATAAATGACGATATTGCCTTTCAAGCTACAAATGTCCTAAAATAATACTTCTCTGTATCCTATGTTTATTGTGCTGTTGTAACCAACCAGTAGAGACCTGCGCTGATCGCCTAAGAGATAAGCCGAGCCGGCGAGTCGTGAAATATTAAAACATTATGACACTAGGATACCTTGTGAACCCTCTAATTTTGTTATACATATTTGCAAGCATTTTAAAGTGTTGAATGTTTAAGGTGTGCTACTTTAAGAACCCACAGCGCCACACCTGAGGGGTCTGTCAAATTCGTCATTAAAATTTTAACTAGAGTACTTCTCTGTAAATCCTGAGTAAAATTTCATGTCAATCGTATCAGCCAGTTTGAAATGTTAGATTTATTTCCAAATTATTTGAATTCTGCCCTGATTTTGATAAGTTTTTAAACTTATTACTAAAAATTAAACTCAGATAGCGAAAAGTTTTCTTTAGACAGATTTTTTTCATAAAAAATGTTCAAATCAATAAACAATTTTGTTACCCAGTGTTGTCTAATTGAAAAATAAATATAAATATTTTTTTGCATATAAATTGCAAAAATAAATCCACAATGATTTTGAAAAACCGAAACAAAAAAAATCAATGCATCATTACTATTGAATACGAAAACAATAAAACCCTAAAAAAAACTCAAAAAAATACGATTTATATCTTCAAATAAAATTGGAAGACAAAAAATAGAAACAAACTCATAAAACATTGAAATAGGCATCTACCAGCAACAACATATTTTTATGTGGCTGAAGCACGACAAACATTGTTTCATTGTTTGTTTGCTAAAAAGATGTTGCAATTGTTTTCATGTTGTTGTGGTTGATACCGCAAGGTGTAAGGTCAGATTGCTGTTTTCAGTTTTGTTTTTGGCACGAGTCAATCAATGAAAACGAACGAAAAACTAAAAAAACTTAGTTTGTCATCTCATCCACCAGAAAATAACTATAATATCAGAGAGATGTTTTGTAGTTGTTTTAATTTTGATTGAATGATTTATTATGAACAACCATGTCATCCTAAACGAAGATCATTTCAAGTATAATTTGTATGGCATTATTTCCATGGTTTTCCATTAAAACATAGCAAGTGTAAAGTTTGTTTTTTTGTTAATATATTAAAGGGTGTGCTTTGTATATATTTTGTATGACAAATTAAATGTCAATGTATTTAACGCCAATATTTTAATAATAAATTTGATAAATTTTCAGATTTGAAAGTAATGTGTAAATCAGATAAATACTTATGTATTGAAATAACTTGATGGGTTGAGTGTTATTAGACATGTTATGTCATTAATATCAAATACTTAAGTTAAAATATTAAATAATATTTTAATATAACTTAATACTCGTATGTATATATTTTTCATAATAGAGTTGTATATGGGACGAAACGAAAAATTTCGATCAAATAAATGAAGGTTCTTTTCAACCGGTAATATTCGTTATACATGTTTTCCATGGGCATACAAGATTTAAAGTTCTCCAGAATTTCGAAATTAGTTTTAGTTTTAGGTTTAAAATTCATATTTTTTAATAGATGAGTGTCAAATACCTGAAATACAACTGTTAACAACTTTAGAAATGTTACTTCGATATTACAATTTTTATCTCATAGTAAAGCTAATGAATCGTAGTTTTTTTTCTAGAAATCTATTTCTCACTTATCATAGAAAATCGTCCTTGAATAAAGGATATTTCAAAATAGTTATCTTGCTCTTTCAAAAGATGTTCCTTAAATATGAGCCATTACCATCGAAAGTGTAAAAATAATTGCTTGTGATTATCGAGTAACAAATAATCTATAAACAGTTATGATGTCAAATAAAAACGTCTAAACCTCCATTGCTCTGATCCCTTACTCAGAACCATAAGTAAATGCTCTATTTCATGTTTCTAGGTACTTTATTATACAAAATTCAAAAAGTACCATTAGAAAAACGAAAAGATCTCTCTGATTTAATCGCAAAATTAACGATTTAAGGTATTTGAGTTTTTTTATATTAAAAATCGTTTTTTGTACAAAATATGAATGATTACAGACTGAACTTACTAACCTTAAAATCACAGCATTTACAAAGTTATTAACGTTTAATGATATTTGAATGTTTTATACTAAAAATCGCTTTTTAGTATAAGGGCCTTAAAATTTTTGTAAGAAAATCACAAATCATTTTTGTGTGCTTTTCATGCAAACAATTTAAAATTACATCCTTTCGTGTTTCTGAATATGTGTGAACTCAGATTAAATGCATTATTCATTTAAAATTTAAATTCAAAAATTATTTGAAAACTGAGTGATCACAGATTGAACTTTTTTTCCTTAAAATTATAATATTTACAAAGTTATAAACGATTTAAAATATTTCAGCCTAACTACGAAAGCCTTAAAGTCGATTTTAAGTCCATAAAGTTGACTATTATTTTAAATTTCGTACCATAAAACAAATTTCAAATATAATTTAAAATGTTGTTTTATTATTTCAAAAAAAACTTTTTGTTTTGAACTTTTATGTACATTTTCTTTTTTTAATTTTTTTAAATTTCTATTTATTATTTACATTCATTGAAAAATATTTGAAATTATTTGAATGTATATGTTGGAAAAAGTTTTGAAGCTTCCCTGCAGGAAGTGTCAATAGTGAAACTATACTGATTTACTATTGACACAGTCACAAGTACTAGTGACTTATTTTACCCCAGACAATGCTATTTACTATAGACATTTAACATGTGCGTGTCATTGGAAGTCTACTACTGACGATATTACTATTGACTAGGTACTGATTCACTAGTACATTTTAGTAATAATCTACACTTTTGGTACTTTTCTGAAGTAGATGTAAATAATGAAACTTCATATTTTGTTAACATTTGACGTTCTATTAAACAAATTAAAAAACGAAATGGTATGAATTCATAACAGATGGAAGAGTCGTCTTCGTTGACGCTTCATTGACAATGTCGCTAAAAAGTCACCAAAATTGTCGACAAAACTGGTGACTTGGAGACACTTGTCCCCAGGTTTCCTTCAGGGTTTTTTCAAATAAAAACAAAAGTTCTATTTTAAAATAAAGTCGACTTTAACAAAAATTAACTTTAAAATTTCTTTCGTAGTTATGGTGTTTGTGTCTTTTGGTATAAAATATGAGTGATCACAGATTAAGCTTATTTTAATCAAAATTGCAGCATTTACAAAGTTATAAACGATTTAAGATATTTTAGTTTTTTTTACACCCTTCACCATGAGTGGCAAGTGTATATATATATAAGTTTGTCATTCCGTTTGTAATTTCTACTTTCCGTATCCCCCAAATAACTTACATACATAAATTCTTTTCACTAATAAAAAAATTAAAAAAAAAATTTGCCATACATTTTTTTTCGCTAATACATTAAAAAAACATTTTTTTTTTAATTTTGAAAAAACGAATTAAGCCAATTTCGGACACTCTGTTTCGGGTGAGGCAAAACTTCCCTACTACTTCTTTGTAAATAGTTTTTAACAGCTACTGCAACATGTTGGTCGAGCGTTGTCATGGTTTCGAGTCTGGTCGCATATTGTGGTCGTTTTTCGGCCAATGCTCTCTTCAAATGAATCAGTTGCGTTTGGTACAGGTTCTCTGTGATGGTCTGGTCAGATTTCAGAAGCTCATAATAGTTTGGAACCTTTTGATCCCACAAAATACAGAGCAATACCTTACCGCCATGAATATTTGTGTGGGTGTTGATTCTGCTGGTTGGACGTACTTCACATATGATATCTTACGCTTCGGTTTACATTAATGATTTTATTTTTAATCGCATGTAATGATTCGGTGCAAAAATTATTTTATTTTATAGCGTTCAAGCTGCATTTCAGACATACAAATCGTATTTCCAAATTTGAATCCTGCTGCTTGTAAACATTATCAAATTGCTGCTTGAGTAGCTCTCAATAGTTTTGCAAGCTATTGTTGTGTTTTAAACAAATCTTCCAATTCTTGGTTTTCAAACCTTTTTCGCTGGCCTGGGCGATCTTTGTCTTCAGTTTAAAAATCACCACTTCTGAACCGCACAAACTATCAATCGCACAAATCGCTTATTTACCATAAGCTTCGGTGAGCAATCGGTGTACGTCAGCGGCACTTTTTTTTCAAATTAAAGAAGTAATGCAAAACATACCGCATACGACCCAACAAATTATATATATTCTGGATCGTTATAGATAGCAAAGTCGATAATAGCCATGTCCGTCTGTATGTTGAAATCAACAGTCCGTAGCCCCCAAATACCTTACATACATGATTCATACATCAATATATAAGGAATTCTTCCGGCCGACAGAATCGGCCTACAAATGGCTGAGATATAAGGAAAAAACCCAGATTACTAAAGGTAGGGTCACACATGGCAAATATTTGTTTAAAAAAGCGTAACCACTTTTTTAGCACAAATTTGTTTGATGTGTTTACTCTCACAAGTGTTTTGTAAGATCAAACAGCATCAAATAAATAGACAATATGGATATCTAATGATACATATTTCAAAGTCCAATGCAACGATGTATATAAAGTTATAGTAAGTTGGACCTACAATGGGTCAAAATCGGGAAAAATATTTTTTAACTCGCATTTTTTTCTCATTAAAAAAAAATTTTAAAAATTTTAAAAAAAATTTAAAAAGTGTAAAACTAATTCGAAAAAAAAAATTTAATTTTGTTTTAAAGAATAACTTGGTGAATGGTATATAAAATTCGACACAACCGAATATAGCTCTCTTACTTGCTTTTTTATTAAGTAATGAATACGATTTGAAATTTATTTCTATGTTTATTGGTTTAGATTAGGAAAAAGTACCAAAATACAGATTTTACCCGGTTTGGCCCCCTAAAAGGTTCGGATTTCAAAAAAGTACCAAACACCTGTCTGCTAATTTTTTAAATATATAAAGAATAGTACCGAATTGACCGTTTTTTACCCCCTTAACCTATGAATTTCCCAAAAGCTTTTTTTGGTGGATCTACATAGGTATTAGGTAAATAGTACAGGCATGTCTTTTTTTGGTTTACTTTAAGAACATATACAAATCTTTGATTTTGGTGGAAGAACCAAAAAACATATCCGCAAACGTTCAAAAATTGTGCATGCTCTACTTTGAAACTCCTCTGCCTATTTGAAATTTCATGTAAATCGAATCAGTTAGTCAGAATTGGCAGATTTATTACCAAATATTTATGCAATGTTTCATCTTTAGGCGCCATTGCAATTAAAAATTCACTTTCCTTTCCAATTGTTTTACATAATGCAAAGTGTTTCAGAAATTAAACAGCAAATATTTCATACCCAGCCAATAGTTTAAACAAAAAGCATTATTCAAACTTATCGAAGGCGTTTTTAAAAAGTAGGCGTTTCAAAATGCACTTACCTTCAAGCTTTAAATATCAAAAATTAAACAAAAAAGAGAGCAGCAAGCAGACAAAAAAAAAATACCTAAAATTAACCATAATTTTTGGGTACACTTCAATTGTTTCTTTCCAGTTGTCTGTGTGCATTGTCTGCCAGTTTTAAAACAAAATTGTAACAGTTTCTTTTTATCTTTTTTGGTTTATTGTTTAAATGGTCAGTAGGAATAAATGTTAATAAACTTTTGGAGCTGTTGTTTAACAAGGAAATTATGGTGGAACAAAAGAAAAGTAAAAGTGATTATAGGGTTGTGGCAAAATAAATAGACTATGGCTAAGAGTTTTTGGCTATTTAAGGCAGATGTATAATAGTAAACTTTATACAATGTCTGCCTTGGATATACTTGTAACAGGTTATTTATTTATTGTATAAAAAAATATATAATAATAAATATAAATATTTTAGTGAATTTTTCTTGCTTTTTCGAGGTGGGTCTCCCAATAATTGAATACATTAAAATGTTTAGTTTTGGTTTTTGTTTTATTAAAATTTTTATTTACTTTTTGAAATTGATTTTTAATTTTTTAATAAAATTTTATTAATGAAAGTGTTCAGCAGTTGTCTTTTCTTTAACCACATCTATCGTACACAAATATAGATACGGTTTTCAAATTAAATTGAAATTGTTTTACAGCCTGGAAACATCTGCATACATGCGTTTTTATGGCCAATGTCAACACGTAAATAAGAAAATGTGGCATGACATGGTCATGAGCGTAACAATAGCTGCGTGATTGTTACTGAATATTCTGAATAACAAGCGAGATTGCAAAGCGAACGCGTGCACGTAATACATTCGAAGCATGCTGAGTGAGAACAAAAATTGTGACATTTGGAAATGACAGCGAAACTTAAGGGCAATGCTACTCTCTTAAGTGGTGTCAAATCATAACCAGAGAATAATATCATACAGAGAACTTTTGTTGTTGGAGAGGTTTTTTATTCAAAAATTTTTAAATAAAATTGTGAATTTTTTTAGACGATTCTCCACATAATTAATGATAACTCAAAAACGGTTAGTCCGCTGTTATAAAATAAACTTAGAAAAATTAAAATTTGCATAGCCTTTAATCCGTTTATATATCGCGTTTTAATTGGATCAGTAGTTTCGGAGTTATAATAACAAATCGAAGCCCATTTTGTGAAAATGAGCATATTCACTTTATTGTAAATAAATTCGAAAATAATCCATCGATTTTTATGACCGATATCTCATTTTGTTGCTATTATATGTGGCTTTGCGACAAAGCAATAAATCTGAACAATTTCTGGCGTTTTCGATTTTTCATGATTTTTTTAAAATAAAAAAAATTATTTTCACCTAAAAAATATACTTTTGTTTCAATTTGTTTTTATAACTCCGAAACTACTGAGCCGATAGAAACGCAATATATATTTGAAAATTTGTCCATAGTATAGGAACATTTTTTTCAAAATTCAGTCAATCGAAAGAAGAACTGCTCAATTTTATTTATATCAAAAAAAAACTAAAATTTTGTGAAAATTAGTGAATTCACTTAATTGTGCATAAATTCGAAACGAATTAGTCGATTTTTATGATCGATATCTCATTTTGATGCTATTACATGTGGCTTTGTGACAAAGCAACAAATCTGAACAATTTCTGCCTTTTTCGATTTTACACGATTTTTTTTAAAATAAAAAAAAAAATATTTTTACCTAAAAATATATTTTTTACTTCAATTTGTTATTATAACTTCGAAACTACTGAGCCGATTGAAACGCAATATATATGTGAAAATTGTACATAGCATGGGGAAAATTAAAAAAACATTAACTTCTCAAATTTATGTATATCAAAAAAAAAAACTAAAATTTTGTGAAAATGAGCGAATTCACTTAATTGTGAATAAATTCGAAAATAATCAATACATTTTTATGATCGATATCTCATTTTGTTGCTATAATATGTGAATTTTCGATAAAGCAATAAATCTGAACAATTTCTGCCGTTTTCGCTTTTTCATGATTTTTTTAAAACAAAAGAATTTCTATTTTCACATAAATAATATATTTTTTGCTTCAATTTGTTATTATAACTCCGAAACTACTGAGCCGATTGAAATGCAATATATATGTACAAATTTGTGCATAGAATGGGGAAAATGTTTTCAAAATTCAACTAATCGAAAGAAGAACATTAAGTACTCAATTTTATGTATATCAAACAAAAAACTAAAATTTGGTGAAAATGAGCGAATTCACTTAATTATGAATAAATTCGAAAAAAATTAATCGATTTTTATGATCGATATTTTATTTTGTTGCTATTACATGTGGCTTTACGATAAAGCAATAAATCTGAACAATTTCTGCCGTTTTCGATTTTTCATGATTTTTTTTTAAAATAAAAAAAAAATTATTTTCACCTAAAAAATATATTTTTTACTTCAATTTGTTATTATAATTTCGAAACTACTGAGCCGATTGAAACGCAATATATATGTGAAAATTGTACATAGCATGGGGAAAATTAAAAAAAACATTAACTTCTCAAATTTATGTATATCAAACAAAAAACTAAAATTTTGTGAAAATGAGCGAATTCACTTAATTGTGAATAAATTCGAAAATAATCAATACCTTTTTATGATCGATATCTCATTTTGTTGCTATTATATGTGGATTTTCGATAAAGCAATAAATCTGAACAATTTCTGCTGATTTCGATTTTTCATGATTTTTTTAAAATAAAAAAAATTTCTGTTTTCACGCAAAAAATATATTTTTTGCTTCAAATTGTTATTATAACTCCGAAACTATTGAGCTGATTGAAACACAATATATATGTGAAAATTTGTACATAGCTTGTGAAAATGCTTTCAAAATTCAATTAATCGAAAGAAGAACATTAACTACTTAATTTTATGTATATCAAATAAAAAACTAAAATTTGGTGAAAATGAGCGAATTCACTTAATTATGAATAAATTCGAAAAAAGTCAATCGATTTTTATGATCGATATTTTATTTTATTGCTATTACATGTGGCTTTACGATAAAGCAATAAATCTGAACAATTTCTGCCGTTTTCGATTTTTCATGATTTTTTTAAAATAAAAAAAATTTCTGTTTTCACGCAAAAAATATATTTTTTGCTTAAAATTGTTATTATAACTCCGAAACTACTGGGGCGATTGAAACGCAATATATAAATGGATTAATGGCAATATATATCTCAACTTTTCTAAGTTTATTTTAATAATATCGGACGAACCCTTTTTGAGTTATCATAATTATGTGGAGAAACGTCTAAAAAATCTATAATTTTACTTAAACTTTTTAAAAAAAAACTTGTCCATAGAATATAAATTTTGGACCATATTTGTATTCCTGGAACCACAATACATCAAAACTGTGTAGTGGTTTAAAAAGTCTTTAAATTTTTTTTCGAATTTGTTGCCCATTAAATGTCCTCATTGCTCCTA
Source organism: Calliphora vicina (assembly GCF_958450345.1). Taxonomy (NCBI): domain Eukaryota; kingdom Metazoa; phylum Arthropoda; class Insecta; order Diptera; family Calliphoridae; genus Calliphora; species Calliphora vicina. The sequence continues at coordinate 35,245,345 of NC_088781.1, read as the reverse complement.
CTATTGATGCCATCCACACCACTGCTTTTATTAACACATTTAATTTTATTTTTTTTTTATTTTTTCCTGGTGATAAAATTTTTTCTTGTTATTTAGTAGCAAAAAATATAAATAGAGGCTTGAAATTCTACTCGTCACCATATTTTTCACCTTTCAAAAACAACAATTTCATTCATGTCTACTATCAGACAACAAAAAACTTCCGTATTAAACATTTAGCGGATAAAAAACACTTTTCAACAGTACAAAAAAAAAACTGTAAAATATGTTCACTATTTTTACAACAATCCTGTTGTACATAAACAACATTTTTTTTTAGTATTTTAGCCAGATAAATGGAAAACCGTTTTACTCAAGCGACCTTGAAAGCAACTCCCATAAGCATTTTACCAGTACTTTCAGTTTGAAAGCCTGTTTCAAAATAATGTTTGTATTGTTTATTTATGAAAAAAAATAAAACTTATTTTTATAATAAAATCAACAGTAAAAATCAACCTAAAAAGCTATTACGAAATATATAGATTAAATCCGGTTTCCGTTATTGACATGAAGTAGGCGTTACTAGATTCTTTATGGTTTTCAATTTTCGTTTTTAGTATTCTACAAAAGAATAAGCAAACTGATTGAACAATTATTATTTATTTTAATTGTTTTAATTGAAATAAATATAATAAATTATTGTCAAAAACTTTGTATGGTCAATTTATTAAAAAGTATTAAAAAGCATTACAATGTATTTTGTTTTTTTATGAATGTGTTTATGTAGAAATAAATTATTTTAAATTATTTTTTGAATATGTATATTGACATATTTTTATAAAGCATTAATAATTTACTGATCCGACTAACATGAAGTTTTACATAGGCGTAGCTGAGGAGTATTCGAGTTCTCAAAGCTCTTAGATATGTACAATGTAAAAGATAATTAAACTTCCATTACCTTTATAAAGGCTTTTAAATACCTATCATAGATATAAATAAAAATTTTAATAGAATAAATAAATTAACAACAAACTGTAATAATAATCTTGTTCCCATAATCAATACATAAATTGTTACAAATGTTACACAATCTAGTGCTAGTATTATTTAGGATACAGACATTTCAAAATATTGGGAAATCAAGCCATTCACTTAATTTGAAATTGCTTTAATTCCGACATTCACACAAGTGTTCACAGTGACACGCAGGCATATATAAATAATAAATGAACTAAACGATATCAATCATTTGATACAGTGCGTATTTTAACACATTTAAGACTTTCAGCAAGAAAAGGAAAAAACATAGAAATAAAAATTTTCATATTTTAACATGTCGCAAAAACAAAAATCTAAATAAAACTTAAAAACAATTTAAATTGGGTGTAAAAACTAGCTGGGAGTCTATGGTAAAAATGATAAGAGTTTGAGCGGAAATTTATATATTAAAACAAGTAAGAGTATTTTATTCGTCTAGGCCGAATCTTGTATACCCACCATCAATGTGTGACAGTAAAATACTTTTCTGATATAGTAATGTCAATAATGGAGTGATCCTCATAAATCTTGTTAGAAAAATTTAGGTTCATATAAAACTTGTTCAAAGTTTTAATTTTTTGATGGAAGGGAGCATACTAAATGAAAAAAAAATGTTGTAAGTTAATGTCTGACAGAATTCTTATTGTCAGAGTTATATTGTGGAATTTTATTGGGATAATTTTTGTGGGAGATCTTTACCCTCTAGCTCCTCTCTTTAGGGGTCAAATTTACCCTTTTTTCGAGAAAATCAAAAAAGTCCTTTCAAAAAGGACTAAAATTTTCTACGAAAATATTTCAGTGGGTGTCACCAAAGATACCAAAGTTGTAAATAAAGCTTTTTAAGCTTAATTAGCAAAATTCAGAATTATGGGGTAGCTATTCTGTTCCAAAAATGCAGTTGGACAGAGTTATTACAAGACAATTATGAATATTCAAGTCATTTTATGAGGGGGACCTCGTATGGGGACTAGGGACAAATGTTTCCCGATTTCGCCATACTTTACAGTATAATTTCAAAGAACTTAGAACTAAAGCAACATATTTATGACTGCTCAAACAGTATTTCGGGGGGACATTTGTATGGGGGCTAGGTGAAATCATGGACCGATATTGCTCAAGCCTTATCAGGATTTATGGAAAATTTCAGCCAGCTAGCTCCTTTTGTTTGAGCCCTGTCGTGTTTTTAACATACAGACAGACGGACGGACAGACATTGCTAGATCAACTTAGAATCTTATAAGAACCCTTAATATATGTATATCCCGGATAAAATATTAAAAAATGCAGCACTTTATATGCAATATTCGAAAGCTTTCCATAGCATCTATTAATGTTTTAAACTTTATACAGATTCGGCAAATGCATTATCTTTAGTGTAGGGATATTCTCTGTACAAATAAAACAAGGCAAACTGGTTCAATTTTAAAACGTATGACAAAAAAAAAACTTTAAAATACAAAACAGTTTAAATTGAAAAACTTAAACTGTGTTTCAAAACAAGTCATAAATAAATTAGAAGTCATTAAGAAATAAAGAGCTTAAGGCCATAAATTGCAAGAAAACTATACAAAAATTAATCCTGTAATAAAGGCAATTTGTGTGGCTAATTAAAGTAATTTTTTTAATTTAGTAATTTAATAACCATGAAATGAAAATTATTGTAGACTAGAGGTTCAATGATAATTTGTGTTAATTTGTTCATTGTTGTTTTTGTTGGTACTTTGTTACAATACTGAAACTAATGGCCATCAAAGTTTTCTTGGAGTTTTTTTTTTAATGAAAAATCATTTGCTTAAGTTTAGTTGGTTTTTTATTTGTCGGCCAGCAACAATTATTAAAAGTCAACTGTGCGTTGGTAAATTTTAGTTTAGTTTTTTATAAATTTTATTGTAGTACTTAAAGTTTAATTGTTTTTAATAAGAAAATTAAATTATAAGCCATTCATATTTGTAAAGGGTCTTCCATGAGGGATTTCCGAACTGTGACAGTTGATAGCGGTCATAGTGTTGAAATTACTGTAATTTAATCAGTTTACCTACTTATGGGTTAGCAAAGTTGAAATTTGTGGAATCAAAAGTGGTCATGGTCATCAAAAGTGGAGGTGATGTGAATTGAACGCCGAGATCATGTTATTTGACCCCGTAAGACTCTTTCTGGGGGTTTCTTAAGTCGCAGGTCGATGGGAATAAGCCACAAACCACAGCGGCCCTCAAAGCCAACATAATCCATACCATCGCTCAAATTTAGCCTGATTTATAAGCCAGAGTCATGGAACATTAGACATTTCGGATGCGAGCCATCCAGTGAAATCGCGGTGGACATAAGGGAATTCAAAATTTTTGATGATGTCTGAAACACACTTTGTTTTATTTAAATTAAAGACAGAAAGCGCTTAATGAAAAACCCTATATATGCAATTAATTGAAATGGTAATTGAAACCACATCCGTCTTAATTTTTTTTTCAAATTTATTTTCATATCAACAAGTATAGGTCTTAACTCTTTTGTTTTTTTACAGGTTCTCTCTAACCTGTATTTGTGTTTTCAGTCTTTTGTTGGAAAATTGCACGCATGTGCTTAAATTGTTATTATTTGCTTTGTTTAATTCTCAATTCAATTATCAATTGAAATAGTGCTTAAATTTGTTTAACATAAACTTACCCTGTACTTATGTATTTAAAACAAATTTAAACTTCAGGAGAATTCCTATTGTATTTTATAAATACTCTAAAGGTATCATTATAAAAGCTTATAGATGTTTATTTTGTGGCGTAATACAACAATATATAAATCCGTTTTGCACCACACCGCTTTAGGTGTCAAATTAAAACAGGATTTCAATACAAAACAATAGCAAAAATGACTAACAACTTTATTAATCAATCACATTTGGGTGCTAACTCAACTATACAGCTACCACTTAATGACAATCACTTTGCCAAACATTATTTTTTCCAGCAATAATGGCTCTATAAACAAATGTTTTCAAAAATACCCTCCAAAAACCTCATAAAATACAATACATTTAAGCAAATAAACTAGTTTTTGTAAAATTATTAAAAAATTATACAATTCATTCATTCTAACAATTAGCGAAATTAAAATAATATTCTAATCATAACAATTAATCAATACTAAAAAAAAACTTAATTTCATAATTCTCGTCGGTATAAATTTATTAGTTTTGTTGTAAAAATCTAAAAAAAAAAATACGTAAATTACTAATAAATATTAACTTTATCTTGTCTTTGGTTTAATGGATTTTTAATGCAAATTATTTTTCTTTTTATTGAAACACAACTAACACCTTTTTCTTCATATTTGGTGAAGTTAAGGCAAAGAACTGGCTAGAAATTATTTATAATTTCTGGTTGTTTTAATATTTTCTTATAATTATTTAGTGATTTGCATGTAGAAAGGAAATTAGCCGCTTTTGCGTAATTTATAAGAACACGTTTTGAGTTTTGTGAAAGAGATATGATACGAAAATACGAGGGTTAGCAGTTATAGTTTAACAAATGGTAACATTAATGTATTTGACGTTTACATATGCTCAAAATGTGTCCAAATTGTATCATAAGAGTGCTTACTGTTTAAGTTTTTAACAAAGACTTGAGTTAAACTCTGTCAAGTAGCTCGTCGGCCTCCATCCATATCTGATCCAGTTGTGTTACCCAAGGTGCAAATAGCATATATCGTTACCTTAATATAGAAAGCCCCTAACTTAAGTTTTTTTTAAGTCAAGATTTTTTGGCTAAACGAAAATCTGGGCAAAAAAAAACACGAGTTAGGGCTTTTCTACTTATGCCAAAAATATAAGTATTAACCCTCGTATTAATTTTAAATAAATATTGCTTATATCGGAATGAAAAAAGAAACAACATTGTTGAAGAAATTTATGCAAATCTACAAGTAATTTGATGGACAGTGTGACAACATAGTGTTATGTCAACAACTGTGAATTGAAAACTACACAATTCTAAATGGAATTAGAATTAAAGCAGAAATAAAAAGATCTATATTTTTTATTTTAGATAAGATAACTTTACACAAAGATATCTAATCGAGTGTCAAACATATTGTAAGATTTCTAAATACAACCAACATGTTGCACCGTGTTCTAAATATCGTAAAATAAGGAAATGTATTTGCAAAACCACAATTTCAAGTATTAAAAAAATTGAAAAATTTAAATCGAAAATGAAACAAATTTAAGATTTTAAGGAATTTTATTGGGGTAATACAGGAAATTTAATTCCTGGCACGAATTTGCTTCATATTCATATTTGTTCGATTTTAATAAAATTACGGGGGCTATATGTATGCCAAATCTTATATACTTTCCCAATCTTATATTCTTTGAAATGCATTCATTTGATATCCAAATACAATCTATGTTTATGACTTAGTAATGTTTGGATATTTTTTATTTATTGACAATTATGGACCGATCCTCACAAAAGTTGGTAGAATGATTAATATTAATTATTCTAAGACAATTATGAATGTTGAAGTCATTTTCTGAGGGGGCTTTGGATGGAAGCTAGGGAAAAAGTTGCCCGATTTTCGTATAATTTCAGAGTACTTAGAACTAATTTGTGCCAATTATTATCAGGATTGCCGAATAATTAACACACGGGGGAACATTTGTATGGGGGCTAGGTGAAACTATGGATATAGCTCATTTTCAATATCAAACATACCTTATCAGCAGAGAGTATTTGTAGAAAATACTCTCAGCCAGCTAGCACCCTTCGCTTGGGCCATTTAGTGTTTTTAACGGACGTAGATAGGTAGATTGTGTTAGAATTTTATAACAGATTTTGATGAAATTTTCAGGGAATCTTCCGAGTAGCCTAGAGGTTGACACTGTAACGTCAGATTTTCGGTTTGTGGGCGGAGGAGCGTGGAAAAATCAGATTTTTAAACTGTACCGCTAATGGCATACAGAAAAAATATTTTGTCAAAAAAAATTATATTTTGTGTAAAAAAAAGAATTGTTGTCAAAAAAAATACAAACTTTGGAAAAAAAAATTTTTTGTCTAAAAAAATTGGGGCTGCTTTCAGAAAGTGATCAGCACTGGAACACAATACTACAAGAGGCATCACTCGCATAGCCATTAACAACAAAGTCTTAATTGACCTTTGTAATACAGAGAACTGGTGTGAGAACAGCACTTTCGATATCGAAAAAATGCTTACAAAGAAATTATGAACGTATAGCAAACAAAAATGGTGGCCATTTTTCCTCGATGCACCAGGCGTCGATTCGATTGCTGAATTGGATTGCACTCGCAGTGGCATCATTGGGAATTGCAGACAGAACCACCAACTTGCTAAATCAGCAAAACTCCGGCATGGCCACAATCCTTAAAACATTCAAAATTATCATTTGGGATGAATGCACAATGGCACATAAGAGATTGCTCGAAGTGCTCGAGCTAAATCATGCAGGGTCCTTGCATGATTTTTGAGGAAACAACCAACCGAGGGGAGGCGCTCAGATTTTTCTTGCTGGTGACTTCTGGCAAACTTTGCCCGTTATTCCTCGATCAATGCCCGCAGTTGAGTTGAATGCATGCTTGAAATCTTCAGACCTTTGGAACCGAGTCGAAAAAATCAGACTATCGACGAAGATGCGTGTACATTTGCTGCAAGACCCTTCTGCCGAAACATTCTCAAAACAACTGTTGTACATTGGAAATGGAAAAATTCCAATTTATGCCGCCACAAATGAGATTTCATTCCCTCTGAACTTCTGCCAAATGCAAATGAATATTGAAGCCGTTGTCGACAAGGTATTTCCCAAGTCTTACAACCAACTACAAAAATTCGGATTGGCTGTGGGAACGTGCAATTTTGGCATCAAAAAATTATGATGACAATAAGCTCAATGAGCAATTGAAACTGCCTGCGGAAAAAATTAAATACAAATCGATTGACACAGTAAATTTTAATTAATATTGGGTGTGTAACATATTTGAAAACATTTGTACAATATAAATTTATTCAAAGTATTGTCCATTGTTAGCTATGACATTTTCCCATCTTTCTCACAACATATGGATTCCGAGCTAAAAGAACTACTCATCTTTTGAGGCCAATAACGAATCAATCCAATTTCGGATACTGTATTCTGAAGTGAAGCGTATCACAGAAACAACTTTCTACATCGATCGAAACAAATGTTAGTCGGACAATTTTTCATGTCTGACCGCATTTCTGAGCGTTATTATTATGGAATATTACGGTTTCATGTCCAGCTGCATATTCGGATAATGCTCTCTTCTAATGAATCAGTTGCTTCCGATACAAGTTCCCTGAAATGGTCTGGCCAGATTTCCGGCCAAATACAGATTAGGGTATTTGGCTTTGGTATCCATTCGACTGTTTGGCCACACTTCACATACGATCTCTTAAGCTTCGGGTTAATGTAATAGATCCATTTTTCATTGCCAGTAATGATTCGGAATAAAAATGATTTTCTTTTACAGCGTCAAGCTTAATTTCGGACATGCAAAATCGTCTTTCAATGTCTCTCGTCTTCATTCGTATGGTACCTAATTTCCCAGCTTTTGGATGCATCCTGCTGCTCGCAAGCATTTTGAAATTGCTACTTGAGTTGCTCCCAACGATTTTGCAAGCTCTTGTTCAGTTTTACATGGAGTAATGCCTCAAATTCTTGGTATTCAAACTTTTTTAGGTGGCCTGGCCCATCATTGCCTTCCGTGTCAAAATCACCACTTCCTATGAAACACATTCACCATAAGCTTCGCAAACAATTGGTGTACTTCACCAGTACCTTTTCAAATTAAAGTAAAGAAAAACTTCCCGCAAATGACGCTTTGTTGGCATAAAATTCGACATTTTTGAAGCAAAAAAAACTTTTTCGTTTATGCTGCAATGTTTAATAACTAAGTGAGAACAAATGACTGATTTGTACCCTTCAGAATGACATATAAGTTATTAAAGCCAAAATCCCGCATTTTTATACACCCAATACATACACAAACAAAATCTTTAAAACCATTAACAAAAAACTTTCCATTATAAAAACGATTTAAAGTTTTATTTATCTAATATTTAATTAAAGTTTCTTAGAATTTATATCACACTGTGCAGTAATCATTAATTGCAAACAAGTGTGATAATAATGGCAACTTAACAAAACTGTAATAAATTCTCTTGTTATTCGCATGTTTTAATTTCGATTGACAATCGTGTCGTATTATGTGTGTTGTGTTTTAGTGAGCCAATTGTTAACATGGTTTTGTGTTTTTGGCGGCATTAGAGTAGCTGTCTAACATATGTTTGCCTTTCATTCATATTTCGTATGTGTGAAGACAAGTTGTTATTAGTTATTTAACGAAATATACATATTTTTTTTATAAGTATGAGTATATATCTGAGATACTGCATATGTATCTAGATACATATCGTCACCCAAAATGCAAAAGGGCCTATCATACTTTGAAAATTTTACAGGATAGACAAAAAACTTAATAAAATGAAAAGTGTTGTGGTTACAAAAATAGAAAGCTAAAAATTTGTGTCTGCAAAGACGTATGCCTTGATGCGCTGTACCAATATCCATTAAAAACTCAATTTTGATTTTTTTGGTTGTTACGCCCTTTTGATTTCAAGTGACGATATATTTTTTTAATATTACTTACTGATACATATTTATGATTTGTTTATGTCGTCAGGTGTAAAAAGTTATTTTAAATATGCTGTTTAATAAATCCGATATATTATTATGATACATGAAAATAGTTGTAAAAAAAAATAAATTAATTTATTCAATAACATGATGATGAAAAATATTTTTCTCTTTTTTCACAAATGACTGGACGGTTATTTTGAAGTAAATTTTCACTCGTTTTCGCAATACTTTAAAAAAATAGTTGTCTACCAAAAAATAACTGTTTTATGTCAGTCATAAAATGTTCCTCTTTAGTTTAAAAATGTCGAAATTTTAAGGAGGGATTTACAATAGATGACATATCTTTTGAACGCGTTTTTTGTTTTTATTAACTTATATGTTATTTTGAAGGGTACATATGACAGCATTTATTCTCATTTAGTTGTGGAACATTATAGTGTAAAAAAATATTTTTTTTGCTTCGAAAATGTCGAATTTTGTACCAACGATTCGTCATAAGCGGAAAATTTTGCTTTACTTCTTTAATTTGAAAAAACCGATTGGCCACCAAAGCTTATTGTGAATGTGTTTCATTGATTTCTACGTGCGAGAGATGGTTTGTGCGGTTCAGAAGTGGTGATTTTGATACGGAAGACAAAGATGGCCCAGTCCAGGCAAATAAGTTAGAAGACCAATAATTGGAGGTATTACTCCATGAATATTGTTATAAAAATCCACAAGAGCTTGGAATATCATTGGGAGCTACTCAGCAGGATTCATCCAAAAGCAGGGAAACTTGGTACGAATTTTGCATGACCGAAATGAAGCTTGAACGCTATAAAAGTAAATCATTTTTGCACCGAATCATTACGAAAAATACATCCATTACGATAATCCGAAGAGTAAGAGATCGTACACCAACCAGACGAATCGACACCGAAGCCAAATATCCATGGCGCTAAGGTAATTATCTGTATTTGGTGGGAGCCAAAGGGTTCTATCTATTATGAGCTGCTAAGATCTGACCGTACATCACAGAGATCGCCCTGTGATGGCCTGTCCAAAAAAGTTTTAAGACCACGAATTGGAGCCATTATTTCATGAGATTGCTGTAGAACTCAACAAGAGCTTAAAAAATCATTGGGAGCTACTGAAGCAGCAATTTGAAAATGTTTGCGAGCAGCATGATTCATCCAAAAGCAGGCAAAATGGGTACCATACGAATTGAAGCCGAGAGACCTTGAAAGACAATTTGGTATGTCAGAAACGATGCTTGAACGCTATAAAAGAATATCAGTTTTGCACCATTATGATAACCAGAAGTGTAACAGGCGGCCGCATGGTAGAGTCAGGAAAGAGAGCATATATCTTGGGTCCAAACATTACGTCCCTTTGTGTAACCTTAAAATTGAAATAGAAAAGGGCCAGATAGAAATGAAAAGAGAAGGGGAAAATCAGATAGAATAAGAAGTAGGAGAAAATAGTGAAATGAAGGTGGTCAGAAGAGAAGAAGTGAGGAGAATAGTTGCACCAGTCATTGAAGGGTACTGGGTCACTCCGTGAAGATTCCAGTGTCTGACTTGAGTATCCAATTGCTATTCCTAATGAAGTCATTGATGCATTCTCACTTCATGTCCGATAGCTCAGAAAGTCTATTTAAGGAACGCTGTCCCAGAAACCTGATGCGTAGATCTCCTAATGAAAAAGTAGATGAAAATGGTCTTATTCTTCTCTTCATTTTGACAACTTCTACAAAAGTCATTAAAGGGCAGGCCAAGTCTCCACGCATAGTTGGCAAAAGTGCAGTGTCCGGTTATCACCGCCACTTCATTTCTTAACTGTGAGCGATATCCGACCTTTTAATAGCCGATATTTCGGCTTGAAACTGAATTCGATATTCCTGAATGTAGACACGTCCGCCAACTCGATCTCCCTTCCTAGCACCGTTCGTATAGACTGTGAGACTCGTTTTAGTATGTAAAGGTCCCATCACTGATTCCATATCTGGAAGATTCTGTATACTTTCGATTATACTGGCGTGACGGTATAGTACATGTTTCCTGCACCAATCGCATTTAGCCTGAAGGTAGTAGCGTAATTTTTCTGACCCTTAGATCCACAGGGATCCAGCTTAATACTGTATAACGCGACTCTGGTGCAGTCGTTGTTAGGGCTCCTGTTATCAGAATAGCAATTCTCCTTAAACCTGAAGCGTAAGAGATCGTATGTGTAGCCTGCTCAACCAGTCGTATTGACTAAAAAACCAAATTTCCATGGCGCTAATGTAAATCTCTGTATTTGGTGGGAGCCAATGGATCCTATCTATTATGATCTGCTGAAATCTGACCAGACCATCACAGGGAAACTTTACCGAATGCAACTGATTCGTTAAAAGCGAGCATTGGCCGAAAAATGCCAGAGTATGTTGCCTGACATGAAACCGTAATATTTCATCATGTCGACCCTCAGCCACATGTTGCAATACATGTTAAAAACTATTTACAGAGAAGTGGTTGGGAAGTTTTTCCTCACTCGCTTTATAGTCCAGACCGTACCCCGTCCGACTTTTATTTGTATGGATGGTGGCAGAACACTCTCTCTGTGATACGCTTCACTTTGACACAGAGTATCCGGTATTGCCTTAATTCGTTCCTCGCCTCAAAAAATGAGCACTTTTTTTCGGAATCCTTATGTTGCCAGAAAGATGAGAAAAGGCCATAGATAACAATGACCAATACTTTGAATAAATTTATATTATATTCAAAATAAAATTTAAAAAAATCCCGCATTTTAAGTCATATATGCAATATTAAGAGAAGAGAAGAGGAAATAAGATTTTAGAAAATTGAACTCGCAAACAACCTGTTGGAGTACTCATTTATCTTAAGAATGTAAAATTTATATATGGGACATTTCATGTCACTTATATATATATAAGTTCCCGTCGCTCCTACAAGAAGCATAGGGCCACAATAAAATGTTTGAACATCTTTCTATTTTGTGCTAACGCCTTCAATTCTCCCCAACTTTTGCCATTTATATTTACTTCGGCCTCAATGTGTCTTCTCCATGTATGAGCTGGGCGTCCCTTTCTTCTGTTGCCTTGCTGTCTATGGCAGTTCTAATGATGTCGTTAGTCTGGATTCTAAGGTTGTGGCCGATCCAACGAAATTTTCTTCTACTTATTTCAATCGATAGGATTTGTTAGCCTGTTTTTTCCCAGAATGTATGATTAGATATACACAGAGAAATCAGATTCGTGATAACAACCTAACTTGTTGCCAGTCGAATGATTCTACCTTAGTGACCGAATTTTACAGTTGTGGCTACAACATTTTAGAAGTGATAACAACTGACTTTCTGTTCATAGAACCGAAAAATTCTATGTGTGCAAACGAATCATTCGATTGACAACAAATTCGGTTGCTATTACGAATCTGTTTTCTCTGTGTAGTGTTCGGCCAGAATACACATAGGATCTGCATGTATCGTATATCACGAGTGGCAGTGTTCCATGTTTCGCAGCCTTACAGAAGGTTGGATTTTACATTGGCATTGAAGATTGCAATTATCGTACTCAGATATAAAGAATGTGATTTCCAAATAGATTTTAAGTGGCCAATTATTTGACGAGCCTTCTGCAAGCGATTAGCGATGTCCTCACCCGATAACAGAATTGCTGGAAACAATTGTCAATAAATTCCGGGAGGTTGCATTAATACGTAAGGTTTTTATCTTCATGACATCTTTTTTTCAAACCTGCAGATTTTGCTGCCAGCGTTAGGCTTCTTAAGTTCGCCACGAGATCTGAGTAGCATTTAGCCAGTAGTTAAATTTCATCTGCAATATCCTCCTGCCCTAATCGATGACTCTTCTGAGGATCGTGTATAGAACTATATTAAATGGAAGTGGTGACAGGACACATCCCTGTCGGACACCTAACCCAACTCTTACAGTTTCAGTCAGCAATTTGCATATGAATAATTTAATACATTTTAAAAGATATGTTTGAACCAGATAATCTAGTATCATCAATAACTAAAATGTTGATGAGAGCAATTTTTGTCTTTAAAAAATTCATAAAAATAAAATACTTGCTGTTAGACATTATCTTTTTTTTTTCTTAAAACGATTTATATAATATGTAAATTTCATTTGCATACCTGTAACTAATACGAAAATATTTGCTATTAATGTTTAAGCAACATTCCTCAAGTTTTTTTTAAGTCTTTGCAAATTTTTTATTATTTTCTTTTATAATTTGTTAATACATTTAAATGTAGTTTTTTTTAAAGAAATTTCAAGCAAACAATTTCAAAATTCATCACTGCAGGGATTCCACTAATTTCATCATTATATCTTTAAATGAATTATAATTGTTGGATAATAAAACGGTTATTTAAAAAGTAATAATAATATACATTTCATAACACACTTTTCATATTAAACAAAATCAAATATTATTGCAAAATCGATTTAATACAATGATAACATTAAACAATAAATCACCTAATAACACAAATTTTAAAAGCCTATGGAATTTTAAATCAATTTCGCTAAATCTGCTATTTGAAAGTTTGTTTCTTATGTCTTTCGTTTTGATCAAACCAAGCTGGCTATAATGTTAATTGTTTACGCTTAATTTGTTGCAAACTAACCTTTAAACGGGAAATACTAACGGAAATTGTTATTTTTATTTTATACAAATAGAACAAACAAAGCGGATATTCTGACAATTTAAAATCAATTTTCATGTATCAATGTGGCTTTTAATAATATGTGTTTCGTTATGAAAATAAACGTGTAACAAACTTAATTAATTGACCATAGAAACCAGAGTACAAATGCTCGTTAAGATCTACAAAAATAAACTTTTTTGAAAAATTGCGAATTCATGCCAGTTGTGGCCTTTACAAAATTTAGTTTATTTTTTAGCTAAAAAAAAGAAAAGGAAAAATATAATCAGCTACATTTAGAATAACTAAAATCAAATGCATTTTGAGTTTAAATCACTTCAAGTTGCTAAGCTGTAAAAATAAATTTGAAGAAAAAAAAAATCAAGCAAACTAAATTATGAAAAAAAGGCAAAATCAAACAACAATTTAAGAAACTTGAAAGAAACCAATACTCAAATAGACATTTTAAGGTGGAGCATTTTAAGGCTGAATGAGTGACTGACAGAGTGGCTGGCCACAAACAGAATTAATATATATTCTAATACATAGTTACTATGGCAAGGCAAGTTGTAATATAAAGTTGAGACAAATACATTTTGCATTTATTTACTTAAATTGTTACTTATTCTCTTCTTATACAGACTCATAAATAATTATTTGTTATTGTTTTTGTAAGTTGTTCAATGTGTGTGTGTGTTAACAGAAATTGCATAAAAAACTAAACTAAAGTAAAAGTTTGAAGTTGATTTTTGCTAAAGCGGGGTGTGTTGAGTTTTAGTCTATTTATACCCTACAATAGGCTGGCGAGTATGTAATATATTGTAAAAATATAATTATAAAATTTCCTGTTTTAAGTACCTACTCACTAAAACCTACGCTACTACCACGCAAAAAAAATAATTAAAAAAGTACTTAGAAAGGACTAACATAGTTTATTTAATAAAATGGAAAACAGTAAAGAACACAAACTGTAAAAGTCAGCTATAATACTTAACCTTCGCTTTACCAATACCCATCCGTCTGACCATTACGGATTTAGTAGTTTAATATTTTTTTTTAATTTTGTTTCGATTTAAATGAAATTAATGGCCTCATTTTGTATCTTCAAACGAATTTTCCTTTGCGTTTCCGTTTGGAACGAAAAACAAAAAATTTGGTATTTTATGAAACGAAACTATAATTGCGTTTCAAGTCAATTATTTGACGTGGTACCAAGTATGAAAACATCGTTTTTATGTCAACTTTCTGCCAAATAAATTAAATTATTTTTATTTATTTTCCAACAAATAAAATCTATTGAAAAAATTTTGAAATGTTTTAAATTTATTTGGAAAACAAATTTTTTTGTTATATTTTTTACGTATGTAAAGAAAAAACACATTCTCAAAAAAATGTTTTTTCTTTGAAAATTTAAAAATGTATTGAAACGAAAAAAAATTCTCAAAGTTGGATTTTGACGTTTCAAGCGCTTGGGACCGTTTTGTTCTGTTTTATAAAATTCAATTTTATATACAGAAACGAAAAATACGTTTTTAAAAATATGAAAATTCAAAAATGACAATTTTTTTCGAATAAAACGTTTCGTTACATCTTACAAAATTAGGACATAAGACTCACTGAACACATTTTAGAGTTTTGTAGAATTTATTAAAATCATTTTAAACTTTTTATGGGGTTTTTTGGATTTTTTAAAGAGAGCAGTACCACCCGGGTGGCTATTGGTAAACCAAGTACATAAAAAACCTTTGGTAAAGCGAAGGTTAATATACAATGGGGAGCACACATGAGTACATGTTTCTATTCTGTGCATTTCTTATGGAATAAAAATAAAACTAATAAAGCAAATCCAAAAATTTGTTCTGTCATTTATTTTATATTTAATATGTAACATAATGAATTACAATTCAAAACAAAAAACATCCAGTTCCAAATAAAAAAGCAGACAAAACTAAAATAACTCGAATGTACTCAATTTTGCACCCCACAATAACCTTAGGGAAGAATAGCATTTTTTAAATTTTTTTTCAAAATCCGTTATTATGTATATAAATTTTTACACGCATTGGAATATTTTCTACCAATTTTTCATTAACTTTATTTGGATTACTCGCCCTCTCGTGCTTAATCCGCTGTTAAAGCTCGCACAAATTGGTAGGAGTTTCAACCGCCAATTCACGATTCACTAAAAATTCTCAATAGGATTGAACTCAGGACATTGAGCTGGTAACGGCATTAATAAGAAATTTTTCTAGGAACACCATTCTTTATGATTTTTGACGTGTGCATTGGGTCGCCATCCTATTGAAAAATTACTTCTTCTGCAGGATGTCCTCTTTTATATACAAATTATGCCAAATTATTACTTTATCTTCCCCCATATCTGTCATTTCTAACTGGCTGGTCCGAATGACACGAAATTACACATCGCACAGTGGTATGAGAATAAAAAAAGAGGGAAATAAATCTGTAACTTCTAAACCCTTACGCCGATTTAAATGAAATTTCACATGCGCAAAGAGGAAGTGTAGTCGAGTTTTGAATTTGGACCTCATGACCCCACCAAGAGCGGGACCAGGGGTTCCCATAGTAGCACACCTCGGGTATATTTAATTTTTAAAATGATCCTATTTCTTCGTTTGTGTTACGATTTAAAAATTGCACATTTAGAATCTCCTCGTCGAGCACTACAAAACCTCGTCGTAGCTATCAATTATCTCTTATAGCTTAGGAGATATTCGCATTTGAAAAATTTAATTTTCAACATTTTTACCCACCCTACACCAGTTTTTTTGGTGACCGCGGTTCCAAATATTCTCCGATTTTATCCATTTTTCTTTTATAGGATTAACACTAGATCTATATATCAAATAAAGAAAGAAGTGTTTAAAAGTCATTACTGAATCCAAAGTTACATGCATTTGAATATAAAAAAAATTAATAAAGGCGATTTTTCGCAATTTTTTTGGGAAAAAAGTACTTTTATTCTTTTTAAGTTATCTAAAAATTTTCGAAGAGCATGTATAATGAATTTGTACTTTTTGAAAAGCTAACTTTACGCCAAATATTTTAAATGAAAAAAACATTTATAGTTTTTGATACCGACGGGATCAGGTCCATTCAAAAAATGCCTATTTTTTATGTAAAATTCAACTTTAGGGCAAAAATTCTCAAATCGCATACTCGATATCAAAATATAGTAACCTATTTTAGATGGCCCAATAAGTTCTTAATTATCTTGTAGAGGGTTCCGATAACCCCACCCCTATTATGGATATTATAGTCAAAAAACGAAAAATCCCATTTTTGGGATTTTTCAAGATTTTTTTTGGGAATTGCGGGATACTTGATAACAAATTTCAAAACTTGTTTTTATTTTTCCATTTTAAATAGAAAAATCTACATAACTGTAACATTTCATTAAAAAATATTCATAAATAATTTTATTTCAATTTGAAAAATTTGTATTTATGCAAAATTCAATAAAAAGCATTTTTTGTCATATTTTACAAAAAAGTATTCCATGAATTTTTTAATTGTCAAAAGTTATATACATTTTTGAAAAGTAGACAAAATCCTCTATCTATTGATATATAACATGTCTACATTATGTTTTTTACGTGTCAAATAAATTAGGGAAAACTAAACAACTCGCTGAGAATTTACCTAGCACTGTTATTTACATTCATAAAAATGTTTTTTTTTTCTCATACCACTGTGCATCGGTAAAGCAGTGGAGTAATCGAGTTCAAGCTTTGTAGATGGACCTCAGTCTCTCGCTATATGCAGGTGCTGTGGGTTATCAAAGTAGTGCACCTCAGACATGCAAAATTGTTTAAACGCTTTAAAATTTGTCGTTGTTTTTTTAACGTTGTTTTACATATCTTATATGTAATTAACCAGTTATACGTCAAATTTAAAAAGAACTGCTCATCTTTTGAGCCCAAGAACAAATCAAGCCAATATCGGATATCTGTCGCAAAATGGAGCATATCCCAGAGAGAGTTTTCTGCATATACAACAACTATATAGGTAACTGAGAGCCAAAAACCTATGTCTGTTGTTAAAAACCCAATTCATGAGAATGTATACCTGTATGTGTGAAAAGACAGTAATTTTTTACTCTCTCCTTCCGTTCTATGCGTTTATTCTATGATTTTTTGCATCGATCGAAACAAATAGTAGTCGGACGCGGCACGGTCTGGACCATAAAGTCGATGAGGCAAAACTTCCCAACCACTTCATTCTAAATACTTTTTAACAGGTATTTCAACATGTGCCTGAGCGTTGTTATGATGGAATATTACGGTTTCATGTCTGGATGCAAATTCTGGGTGTTTTTCGGCCAATACTCGCTACAAATGTATCAGATTTCAGCAGCTCATAATAGATATGACCCTTGTGGACCCACCAAATACAGAACATTACCTTAGCGCCATGGATATTCGGATGTTTAACCTGTCTTCACTCTCTTACTCTTCTGGTTACCGTAATGGATCCATTTTTATTCCCAAGTAATGTTTCGGTGTAAATATGTTTTTTTTTTATAGCGTTCAAGCATCATTCGGGCATGCAAAAACGCCTTTCAAGGTCTCTCTGCTTCAATTCGTGTGCTACCAAAGTTCCCCAATTTTGGATAAATTCTGCTGCTTTCACACGTTTTGATTTTGCAAGCTCTAGTTGAGTTTGGCAATTCTTCGTCTGCAAACTTTTTTGGCTGACCTGTGCGTTCATTGTCTTCCGTGTCAAAATTTCAATTTCTGAATAGCATAAACCACCTCTCGCACATTGAAACACATTCAGCATTTTTCAAATTAAGACGCATATGACGCTTTGTTGGCACAAAATTTGACATTTTCGAAGCAAAACAAAAAAAGTTGTTGACATATCTGTCAATTTGACGATTCAAAATGACATATAAGTTATAAAAAACAAAAGACACGCCATCTGTTGTAAATACCGCATTTTTAAGTCATACACGAGGACAGTTTTGTATGCACATATTGGCGAATCTGAATTAATTTGCGAAGGGAATGGTAAAGTAAATAGAGCCAAAAATTTATTTTTTTAAATTTTTACCAAATCTAAATTTGTTGGTTCACTTTTGCATTTTGTCAGAAATATCTATATACATATGTATGTAAGTATAAAATTACATTAAAAAAGATGTAGAAACAAAAATTGTATTACATTTTTTTTTGGTACATCCTTTTATGTTTAGATCACATTTATATCAGACATATTCTTGTCCGATTTTGCGTTTGATTCACTGTATATATTTTGTCAATGCATTTCCTAAATACTAAGGCATTACCAAATATTAGAGAATACTAATTGATAATGCCGTAGTCATATGCCGTTGTCCATTTTTAAAATTTGATTTTAAAGAATTGTTATAAAAATGAGGATATCTTAATATACTATTATAATCCAAATTGTTTTCATTAATTTTATTGTAGCATATCATTTGTCCGGTCTTGCTCTTTACCAATTTTTAATTCCACTCTGTAATTAAAACTAGTGCAGACTTTGTTATTTTTTTATTTCATCAATTTTAATTCGCACACAATATCTTGTCCATGACAAATAATCATGAGGTGGTGCTCGCTCGTCGTTGTTAGTTTTAATGACAATGTACTCGCATGTACTTCTCCATTATGAAAATATTTTGCTTTTGTATCATTATAGTTTTTTTTTATAATTTTTATAATTATTAATATTATTGTTGTTACAAATGCAGTTCATCAGTTTAGTTTGGGTTTTTATTCAATTATTTTACTAAGAAGGTCAACTGGTTTGATCGGGTGGTGTTTAAACTAAGCTAATGTTGTATGTGTAGTAGTTTTAGTGGTTGTGGTTAAAGCAACTAAGTTACATACTAACTGACTACTTATATATATTTATTACACTAACTATATTCTAGCCATAAGCTTCTCTTAACTGATACTTGTTTTTATTAGTTTAATGCGAGTATTAAAATTGCTAGATTTAGATTTGTTTTAAATTTAATAGTTAATGTTTTTCAGTAGTTTTATTCTTTTTATTATATAAATTAAATTTTATTTAAAGTTAGTAAAGTTTCTGCCATACTCTAGAATATTTTATTTTGAACATTCATATTCTAAATGTTGTTTTTTGTTTATTGCCAAGTTCGGGTGTTTGCGGTTTTTGCCCTGACTCTGTTGTGTGGAGGTTTAAAAGGTGTGGTGTGAATTGCATTTTTCTTTAACAGGAACTTTTTTCTTAACAACAATATAAACAATATTTTATATTGTTTAAATTAATTGTAGAGAAGGGAATTATAATTAATATTTGTGTTTTTGTGTTTTTTTATATAAAACACATTTAACTTTTATCACCTCTCACTTATTTGACCGGTATGATTGATGTGAAATAGAATTGGAAGGGTCTATGTTATTTTAAATATCGATTGTTTTAAATAAAAACAATAGGACAAAAAAATGCCCTTTTAAGAGATCTAAGTTAATGTTAGGTTATTTTATTTGTGAATATTGACAAGTTTGAAATATGTAGTTAAAATTCAGATAAATTTTATTGAAATTATTATTGGATACCGCAGGAGCTTCAAATTGATGAAATTTATATCTTCATTAATCTGTGAGAAACGATTTAAGCTTTCTGAGAAATAAAGACCACATTTCTTGTATCTAATTATATATCTCGAGAGACTATGACAAGACTATGACTAGACTATGACTAGACTATGACTAGACTATGACTAGACTATGACTAGAATATGACTAGACTATGACTAGACTATGACTAGACTATGACTAGAATATGACTAGACTATGACTAGACTATGACTAGACTAGACTAGACTAGACTAGACTAGACTAGACTAGACTAGACTAGACTAGACTAGACTAGACTAGACTAGACTAGACTAGACTAGACTAGACTAGACTAGACTATGACTAGACTAGACTAGACTAGACTAGACTAGACTAGACTAGACTATGACTAGACTAGACTAGACTAGACTAGACTAGACTATGACTAGACTAGACTAGACTAGACTAGACTAGACTAGACTAGACTAGACTAGACTAGACTAGACTAGACTAGACTAGACTAGACTAGACTAGACTAGACTAGACTAGACTAGACTAGACTAGACTAGACTAGACTAGACTAGACTAGACTAGACTAGACTAGACTAGACTAGACTAGACTAGACTAGACTAGACTAGACTAGACTAGACTAGACTAGACTAGACTAGACTAGACTAGACTAGACTAGACTAGACTAGACTAGACTAGACTAGACTAGACTATGACTAGACTAGACTAGACTATGACTAGACTAGACTAGACTAGACTAGACTAGACTAGACTAGACTAGACTAGACTAGACTAGACTAGACTAGACTAGACTAGACTAGACTAGACTAGACTAGACTAGACTAGACTAGACTAGACTAGACTAGACTAGACTAGACTAGACTAGACTAGACTAGACTAGACTAGACTAGACTAGACTAGACTAGACTAGACTAGACTAGACTAGACTAGACTAGACTAGACTAGACTAGACTAGACTAGACTAGACTAGACTAGACTAGACTAGACTAGACTAGACTAGACTAGACTAGACTAGACTAGACTAGACTAGACTAGACTAGACTAGACTAGACTAGACTAGACTAGACTAGACTAGACTAGACTAGACTAGACTAGACTAGACTAGACTAGACTAGACTAGACTAGACTAGACTAGACTAGACTAGACTAGACTAGACTAGACTAGACTAGACTAGACTATGACTAGACTATGACTAGACTATGACTAGACTATGACTAGACTATGACTAGACTATGACTAGACTATGACTAGACTATGACTAGACTATGACTAGACTATGACTAGACTATGACTAGACTATGACTAGACTATGACTATGACTAGACTATGACTAGACTATGACTAGACTATGACTAGACTATGACTAGACTATGACTAGACTATGACTAGACTATGACTAGACTATGACTAGACTATGACTAGACTATGACTAGACTATGACTAGACTATGACTAGACTATGACTAGACTATGACTAGACTATGACTAGACTATGACTAGACTATGACTAGACTATGACTAGACTATGACTAGACTATGACTAGACTATGACTAGACTATGACTAGACTATGACTAGACTATGACTAGACTATGACTAGACTATGACTAGACTATGACTAGACTATGACTAGACTATGACTAGACTATGACTAGACTATGACTAGACTATGACTAGACTATGACTAGACTATGACTAGACTATGACTAGACTATGACTAGACTATGACTAGACTATGACTAGACTATGACTAGACTATGACTAGACTATGACTAGACTATGACTAGACTATGACTAGACTATGACTAGACTATGACTAGACTATGACTAGACTATGACTAGACTATGACTAGACTATGACTAGACTATGACTAGACTATGACTAGACTATGACTAGACTATGACTAGACTATGACTAGACTATGACTAGACTATGACTAGACTATGACTAGACTATGACTAGACTATGACTAGACTATGACTAGACTATGACTAGACTATGACTAGACTATGACTATGACTAGACTATGACTAGACTATGACTAGACTATGACTAGACTATGACTAGACTATGACTAGACTATGACTAGACTATGACTAGACTATGACTAGACTATGACTAGACTATGACTAGACTATGACTAGACTATGACTAGACTATGACTAGACTATGACTAGACTATGACTAGACTATGACTAGACTATGACTAGACTATGACTAGACTATGACTAGACTATGACTAGACTATGACTAGACTATGACTAGACTATGACTAGACTATGACTAGACTATGACTAGACTATGACTAGACTATGACTAGACTATGACTAGACTATGACTAGACTATGACTAGACTATGACTAGACTATGACTAGACTATGACTAGACTATGACTAGACTATGACTAGACTATGACTAGACTATGACTAGACTATGACTAGACTATGACTAGACTATGACTAGACTATGACTAGACTATGACTAGACTATGACTAGACTATGACTAGACTATGACTAGACTATGACTAGACTATGACTAGACTATGACTAGACTATGACTAGACTATGACTAGACTATGACTAGACTATGACTAGACTATGACTAGACTATGACTAGACTATGACTAGACTATGACTAGACTATGACTAGACTATGACTAGACTATGACTAGACTATGACTAGACTATGACTAGACTATGACTAGACTATGACTAGACTATGACTAGACTATGACTAGACTATGACTAGACTATGACTAGACTATGACTAGACTATGACTAGACTATGACTAGACTATGACTAGACTATGACTAGACTATGACTAGACTATGACTAGACTATGACTAGACTATGACTAGACTATGACTAGACTATGACTAGACTATGACTAGACTATGACTAGACTATGACTAGACTATGACTAGACTATGACTAGACTATGACTAGACTATGACTAGACTATGACTAGACTATGACTAGACTATGACTAGACTATGACTAGACTATGACTAGACTATGACTAGACTATGACTAGACTATGACTAGACTATGACTAGACTATGACTAGACTATGACTAGACTATGACTAGACTATGACTAGACTATGACTAGACTATGACTAGACTATGACTAGACTATGACTAGACTATGACTAGACTATGACTAGACTATGACTAGACTATGACTAGACTATGACTAGACTATGACTAGACTATGACTAGACTATGACTAGACTATGACTAGACTATGACTAGACTATGACTAGACTATGACTAGACTATGACTAGACTATGACTAGACTATGACTAGACTATGACTAGACTATGACTAGACTATGACTAGACTATGACTAGACTATGACTAGACTATGACTAGACTATGACTAGACTATGACTAGACTATGACTAGACTATGACTAGACTATGACTAGACTATGACTAGACTATGACTAGACTATGACTAGACTATGACTAGACTATGACTAGACTATGACTAGACTATGACTAGACTATGACTAGAGTGTGACAATTTTCTAAGATTTTGCAATACCACTCAGTAATTAAAACTAGTCCAGTTTTTATTTATTTTTTATGAACTGATACCACTTTAAGGTCAAGAGATGATTTCTGTTAAACTATTTAATAACTTACAACAGCATTGACATTTTATTAACGCCATTGACTTTGATTTTAGTGAACAAAATCCTTCAAAGCAAACATTACATGACGGAAAATATCAAAAAACCTAACATTGGGTGTGTGATTGTTTGGCCAGTGACCACTTGATGTTGATAAATTTCCTATAAAAATAAACACACAAACAAAAAAAAGTTAATTAAAACATTTCAATTATTTGCCAAAATGACTTAACAAATTCACCGCACCAAATAAATCAAACTGTTTAAAAAATGTGTAGATAAATACAATACGGCGCTATATGAAACGAAAGAAAAAACTACAATATTTACTGGCACACATGAAATCTATGATTTTTATTATTATTAAGTTTTGCATGTGTGTGGCACACTGACAGCATATTATTTAAAAAAAACCGTTAAATTTGAAATATTTTAGATGTGGGGGGTTATTCGTATTTGTAGGTATCATGTGTATTTTGTTCGGAATTTTATAAACAAAAAATAATAAATGACTGTGATAATGACGGTGGAGTTTAGGTTTTCAATGAAATGGAAAATAAATAAAGATCTAATGGTAAACAATAATATTATGTTTTATAAACTTTAACTTAATTAAAAAAAATACATACAAACAGACATGATTTTGTTAAAATTAAAATACTCGTATTGTTAGGTGTAACAGTGAAATCATAATTAATGTCACAATGAAATCGTTTTTATTTTTTATTTTGTTCAATTATTTTTTGGGTCTTTAAACAGGAAGTTTTAAATTGTTGTGTTTGCTTGAAATTTTAATTAAGTTATAAATTGTTGAAATATTTTCTGTTTGATGAAGTCGAATGTGGAAAATAAATGATACAATTTTTATGCATTTCAATTTATTTTATTTTTAACTGTGAGTAAAGGTCACATTTTGTGTTTCATCGAACAACAAAACATATTTAATTGACAACTATTTATATAGAAAATAAGTAATAAGCATAGTTGTGGACGACTTATTAATTGTAGATTAGGGTGGTAATGATTTGTTCGGGGGTATTTGAAAAAAAATAACGCAGTGAAACAGTTCAACAAGCACAAGGTCATGATGGCATAGGTTCGATTCTACTACCAAATGGTTGTAAACCCCTTAACTCAGTTTGATGATATTGGTGACTAATTTCGTTTTATGGGCCTCGAAAGATTCTGGTAATCAGTGGGCCCTCAAAAAATGGTGGCATCAGATTTTGTCGAAAATCTAATGACACAAAAACGCTATTTTTTGGAAAAGACAGTAACAAAAATTTATTTAGTGGACTCTTGGCTATATTATTGCCATATATGGTTAAGCGGTATCACCAAGCCAGAATTAGCTATTGGCCAAAAACTGATGACACCTTTTTTTGATGGCTCACTGATTTTCAGAATTTTTGGAGGCCCATAAAATTAAATTGGTCACCAAAATCGCCAAACTGGGTATAGGGTTTTACTAGCCTTTGGTAGTACAGTCAAACCTATACTGTCATGACCGTGTGTTTTTTGCACTGTTGCTCTGAGTTGTAAACAAAAATCAAAAAAAAATCCTTAAAAGCTCTTTTGATTGATATAATTTTTGTTTGGAAGAAACTGTATAAATTCTTCATGAGTAAAGGTTGTTTTATCTAGAAAGCTTTTCCCAAATATCTTGATTACTTTAAAACTTATTTAAAGCTTTGGTGTAACCTAGATTCTGGGAGAAGCAGTCAAGAAATTCAAATAGATATTTGGGAATCCATGTTAAAAACATGTGTTTCATGTTTTTAACATTTAAATCGATTCTGTACGCAATCACAATAAATGAATAAATGCTAACAACAAATAAATATGACTCGCCCTAATTTAGATTGTTAGACCACTGCTGATTTTTTAAAAATAACTGTCTGCGCTGTCTTTATGTATAACAGCACCACCTTGGCCAATAATCAGCCAGTTAAACCAATTGATTTTTAATCAGTCAACAATTGTAGTGCCAATAATGCGAGCACTCACTCACTCTCACATACCAAACTATAAATGCGTTTTTCAATCCATTTAACCTTGTCCACACTTAAAATGTTTAATGTTTTTAATAGTTGTGATTTTTTGGTTGTTGTAAAAGTTGTACATAGTTTGAAAATAAAATAACTATAATAATAATAAATTGTGTTTGGCTACCACTCTTGTATGAACCATACAATACTCTGGTTTAAGCCAAATAGCTAAAGTCCACCATCAGCAATTGATTTATTCATTTATTCACATTCACAATTCATTCACAAAAATTCGCTTAATTCGTCTAGCTGCAGTGATCGTATACGATCATACTACATACTGTTTATTTCTTTATTAAACCCTGCGTGTATTATTGCGTTTATAGCGCTCCCTTTACATATATTTTTTGTTTTTTTGGTTACGAGTTTGTCTAATTTATTAAATAACTATTCATTTCTTACAATTTTCATTTGCACCAATTAAATCGTTTATCGTGTGTATGAGTTGTTCGAACATATCTTTAACTTACAACATTTAATTAATGCAAAAAACATAAATTTAATACAATTTCCATGGTGTTGCTCATGTTGGTGGGCTGTTAAAATGTTGCTGCAGACAAATTGTTGTAGTAGTTAGACAGATGACCAGCCAGCCGAACCAACCGCTACATTTACAGACTTATTTACGCATAATATTTCCATTTTTTCTGCTCATGTTTAGACCTCGCCAAAAGGCTTAAAGTTTCTAACTACAAACTTACCTACATACATATATGGTGGTCGTCAATATTATGATTTATGTTTGAATTTTTCGTAACAATTACTACTATTTTTTTTTAGCAATATTAAGTCTATTGCCGAAATCAATTGTAAATTTTATTGATTATTATTTTTGCACATTAATCTTTTTATAATCTAGGCTGCAAATAAAAAGATCCATTATCATTTTCTCATAATTAATCAAATTCAATTATATATGATTAGGATCTAAGTGGAAGAAATCAATCAATGTTATATGAAATTAGACTTTCGTTAAATTATATGTAAAAAGCCTAAATGAAGGCTTTAATGTACTAAATAAAGACACCATTTACTTAATAAATTAGAAAATGTATCTCAAAAAGGATAGCTTTAAAATTTAAAACGGCAAAAATATATTAATATGACCCTTCCGAATTTTATTTTAGCGACATTTTTAATTTAGGCTAAGTATTATAAAATCCCGAAGCTGGGTTTCAAAAATGGGAATAGTGGATACCGAGCCAAAAGAACTGCTCATCTTTTGAACCCTAGAACGAATCAAGTCAACATCGGATACTCTGTTCCAAAGTGAAGCGTATATCAGAGAGAACGTTCTGCATCGATCGATATAAATAGTAGTCGGACGGGGCACGGTCTGAACTATAAATCGGGTGAAGCAAAACTTCCCAACCTCTTCATTCTAAATACTTTTTAAAAGGTATTTCATGTGGAAAAGCGTCATGATGGGATCTTACGGTTTCATGTTTGGCCGCATATTCTAGGTTTTTCGGCCAATTCTGGCTTCAAACGAATCAGTTGGGTTCGGTACAGGTTCCTTGTGATGGTCTAATCAGATTTCAGCAGCTCATAATGGGCAATTACCCTAGCGCCATGGATATTTAGCTTTGGTATCGATTCGGCTGGTTGGCCTTACTTCCCATATGATCTCTCACGCTTCGTGTTATCGTAGTATATCCATTTTTCATCGCAAGTAATGATTCGCTGAAAAAATTATTTTCTTTTATAGCGTTCTAGCATTTCGCATGGTACTCAATTTCCCTGCTTTTGGATGATTCCTGCAAGTTTTTGTTGAGTTTTCCAACAATCTTCATGGAGCAATGCCTCCAATTCCAGGTCTAGCCCGGAAATCTTTGGCTTCCTTATCAAAATCACAACTTCTGAACCGAATAAACCATCTCTCGCACGTTGAAACCTATGAAACACATTCACCATAAGCTTTGGTGAGCAATTGGCGTGCTTCGGCGGCACTTTTTTGTCAAACTAAAGAAGTAGAGCCTAACTTCCCGTTAGGTCACAAAATTTGACCCATCGAAATGACATATAAATTATTAGAAACAAAAACTCCCTAATTTTCAAGTATTTTTTTTTTTTAAATGCGTTCAATATTCCAAATTGTACCCATTTTATGTCGAAATTTCGTAGTTAGCCCATTTGGTCTAACAGCACAAAATAGGGAATCCCCAGCATTTTACCAGTTTCGAACCAGTTTTTTATCTTTTAATTTTGTCTACTTTCGTTAAAAATTTTTCTTCGATATGTTAAATAACAAACATCATATTAAAGGGAGTTTTTTAAGCCCCTTTAATCTAATATTATCATGATCATAGGATCATTTCTTCCCACGCTGATCACGCTAAGCCTAAATGTCATAATTAGTGCCACCTTAGGTTAGGTTTCCAGGCAGCCACGAAAAGAAGGAAAAAGAAGAAGCGTTACCTGAAAGTAGAAGAAAACAGAAGAAAGAGGAGAGATATAAATGAAAAGAGAGAAGGAGAAGATTGAAAAAGTTAAGAAGGAGATGTCCAAAGAATGAGAGAGGGAGGAGATTTAAAAAGTTGCATGCCAATGAGTCGGCTGTTATTAGGTTACTCTAAAGAGATCCCCATGCCTGGTCTTTTTAACCAATTACTGCTTCTTATAAAGGCATTAATGCCCTCAAGCCTCATATTCGAGAGCTCAGAAAGACTATTTAGGGAACGATGTCCCAGAAACCTTAGGCGTAGATCTCCTAATGCCGGTCAGTGACAAAGAAGATGAAAAATAGTCTCATCGTCCTCCTCGTTTTGACAGCTTCAGCAGAAGTCGTGGTATGGCAAACCAAGTCTCTTAGCGTGGTTACCAAAGGTGCAGTGTCCAGTTAGGAACGCCACTACACCACTCAATTGTGAGCGTGTAAGGCCAAGAAGATATGTTGTTCGTCTCCGATTCAGTCGGGGCCATATCGTCCTGGTTATAGTGCATGTGGGTTCACAACCCCATCTTGTCTGAGCGAGCTCATAGTAGAAGTTACTAATTTGCAGCTTGCATTTAGATAACGGAATCCCACATAGGAAATCTATGTCTACGTCAGGTAACATGGCGCCTTTTTACGCCAGATCATCAGCAACATAGTTGCCCGTAGTATCCCCGTGTCCCCGTACCCACTCGAGTATGACTGTTGAATGTCTCGCCATCCTATTTAAGGATGCCCGGCATTCCTGGACTAAATTAGATGTTGTGTGTACACCTGTTAGAGATTTTATAGCGGCCCGACTGTCAGTATATATACGAATATCCCTGTCTGATATCCTGTTATGACTAAGCCAATTAGCCGCCCTTTTGATAGCTGATATTTCAGCCAGAATAATGCTACATTAATTTGGAAGTCTAAAAGATAACCTAATGTCGAATTCCCGAATGTATACACCTACGCTAACTCGATCTCCCTTCACAGAACAGTTCGTATAGACTGAGAGACCCGTTGTGTCATGTAAAGGTCCGTCCATTGCTTCAGTATCGTACGGAATTGAGAAATCGAAATTCCTCGCTATGATGGGCCTTGAAATGCAGTAATCAATATTCTCTGGAAGAGTCTGAATACTACCTATTATGCTGGCGAGACCGTATGGGCCTTGAAATGCAGTAATCAATATTCTCCGGAAGAGTCTGAATACTACCTATTATGCTGGCGTGACCGTATGGAGCATGTTTCTACGCCCCAATCGCGTTTAGCCTAAAGGCAGAAGTAAATGCCATTTTTCTTGCCATTAGATCCACAGGGATCCATTTCAATATAGTAAACAGCGACTTTGTTGCGGTCGTTCTTAGAGCTCCTGTTATCAGGATTGCCATTTTTCTTAAGACTTTCTCGAATAGCATGCACGTCGAGCCACTGTCTAATGCCTTCCACCAGACAGAAACTCCATAAAATAGTGTCGGCTTAATGACCGCATCACATAGCCAGTTAACGAACTGGGGTCTAATACCCCACTGCGTACCTATCGCCTACTTACACACATACATAGCCGTCAAGGCTTTTGACGTCCTTGAAAGGGTATTAGGTTTCCAGGATGTGCCATCTTACTGACCATTATATTAACCCGGATTCAGTTTAGCATCGTAAAGAAAGACTTCGTCGGAGTTCAACGAAGGGCTTCCGTCATCAGGATTGTTATTCTCGTCAATACTCTATCGTAGATAGATCAATTTGAGGCATCGGTCTGGTAGCCGCGTTAAGTAGCCAGTTAACATTTTTGGACCTGATTCCCCATCTCATGGTAATGGCCTTCCTGCAGACATACATTGCTTTCATGGCCTTTGATGTCCTTGCCAGAGTATTGGGTTACCAGGACAGTTAATTGTTAAGAGCGATTCCCTGGTATCAGGCCCGCTAATCTCCTCAATACCATTCAATCAAAGCAGCTTGAATATACAAATGATTTTATGGTGGTTTTAGATAGAAATGGTGTAGAAAAGTGTGATGGTCACTTAGTTTAATTTGCAGGTTGTTTAGCCGTATGTTAATTGATAAAACAGTTATTCAATACAATATCATAAGTAGGTCACTGTAGGAGAAAGGAATATATAGTTAGTAACGTCTTGTTTCCGCAGTAAGAAGTACAAAACATAAAAAAACAGATCATGACAATGAATAATGATTTTTGTTTTCCATATGCAGATCATTATATAAGAATGAAGAAAAATATTTCGCAAATGTATGCAGAAATATAGTGAACATATTTTTCGCTTCATTAAAATTTAAGTTACAAAAAAAAAGTAATTGTGAGTGTATAATAAATATTATTTTTAATTAGATTTAACTTTAATAATTAAAACCCTTCCTACGACTTCTCATTTATATAAATATGTATCACTTCCATTTAAGAATCGCTATAAAACTGTAAATTTATTACCTCTACAAAAGTACTATAAATACAAAAATGAGTCATGAAAATTCTTATTAGCAATTCTAAACTAAAACAAATATACATTATTTACCCATTGTCAGATTAAGATCATGGACCAATATTAAAGCAAAATTAAAATATACAAAATTAAAAAAGGTAAAAAATAATAAAATTACAAAGAACACAAAATTGGTTTCTCAACTTTAAATGGCCATCAGCAATTCACAACAGCTTAAGAACTTTAAAGTTAAAAAGTCTTAGATCTTTTGTTTAAGAATATCCATATCATATTAACATATGTAGTACCGCTACTTTTAAGTGTTTTTATATAATAAAAAGTACAAAAAACTATTATTTTTTTTAATATTTAAATACTTCCTTTTATGCAATTATTTTATATTGACTATTCATAAATAATTGAATTTATTGATGGCTGTCATTTTGGCGCCAACGCTATATTTTCATTATTATTTAAATTTAACTCAAACTATTTGTTCTATATTTGTAACCAAAAATATGTTTAATATTTTGTTTGCTGTTCATAAAATAACCACAATCAATATCGATTGATCTGTTTTGATATAAATAATATTAAATAACAAAATTAAATTACTTTAACATCTATAACTTCTTGTTTAACTACCACAAATTATACTCGCACCACATTGTCAAAAACATTATATTGATAGATATGTCCTTGTAAATTGTAAATCACGATTTCTAGCTATCATTATTTCCGCCCGCGTTTATTTCTTTTGTAGCCAAAAAAAAAAGTTAAGTAAATGACAAAAAATGTTGCATAGTTTGTTTGTACATGTGATCAGTGCTAGACAAACCTTTTATGGCTGTTATTAAGTCACATAAAATTAGAGTTTATTTTTATTTTGTTTGGCAAACAAACATGTCTATTAATGCTATTAATATACCTTTAAAATGATGTGGGGTGGATCGACGCCAGGGTTTTAATTTTGTTTTATTATTTTTGTAGTTTTTTTTTAAATGTTTAACAAGCATTTTGGATGTCAATGAACACAGGGTGGACCAAATGTTGCAAGGGCAACTTGCTATATTTTGAAGGAATTTTGTGTTCGTGAATACAGATTTTTTTTCCAATGAAATGATTAAGCCTTTCAAGTTTACATACTTGTATTTGGTATTGCCACAAATAATATAAAGAGTCTTCCAATAGCTCTTCCAAACTTGGACAGTTGATAGCATCCATATTGTTGAAGTTACATCTGTCGAATTGGCTGTCATTTATTCAGTTTGTTTTGCCAAATTCCCATGGACGGATAAGCGTTCAACAACACGTGAAAATAATAGAATTGTTTTATAAAAATGGGCCCTGGAGTAGTTGGAAGCAAGCCCTAATTATTGTGAAAGTCACTGTTTGGTGTGTATTTTGGGCTAGCGGCGTCATCGGTACATATTTCTTTGAGAGCAATGTTGTCCAGGCCATGTTCACAAGGGCAATTATTATAGATCAACGAATGACATGTGGTTTCAACAGGATGGTGCTACGTGCCATACAGCTCATGCCACATTGGACATTCTGCATGAACGATTTAAGGTCATGGTTATCTCATGTGGTGTTGATGTGAAGTGGTCACCGAGGTAGGGCGATTGCACCCCGTTAGACTTTTTCTTGTGAGGTTTTCTTATGTCACATGGCTATGCGAATAAGCCACAAACTACAGCGGCCCTCAGAGCCAACATAACCCATGTCATAAGTCAAATTCAGACAGATTTATACGACAGAGTCATGGAACATTGGACATTTCGGATGAGTGCTACCTAGCAAAGCCGTGGTGGACATTTGGGCCATTTTATATTCCGTACATAACATCATCGATAGACCTTTTAATAAAATATCATTGAATAAAAAATGTCGATGATATCTCAAACGCAGTTTGTATTATTTAAGTTTAAATATAGAAAGTGCTTAATGAAATACCTTTTATATAATATTCCATAAAAGGTTTGTTCGTTAACATATCGCAATGAAATATCTTAGATGGAAACAAAATTACGATTTAGGAAACAATTACAAAAAAAACAAGCAAAAATTCTTTTTGGTATTTTTTTTGGAATTTGGAACCGCAATTTTGGGATTTTAGAACACTTAGTGTAAATAAAAATTTGGATTAAAAATAGTTTAAATCGAAAGGGCCTATTTACACATCTATTAGCATATTATAGGCGTTTTTAATTTTAAATTTATCCTTCTTGATTTATCTTTAAAATAATATAAAAGCGTTATAAGTTCCCTAAGAAAATTGTTTACCTGGATGCAAATAGTAACAAGTAATAAAGTATGGTCGGTCAAGCCCGACCATATAATACTCTACACTAAGTAAAAGAGCAAAAACATTTTTCTTTTAAAATTTCCATAATTTATATTTTTGAGTGATTTTCGGAAGTGGGCCTTATATGGGGGCTATGACCAATTATAGACCGACCACCATGAAATTAGGTCGTGTGATTTATTTCTATATGAAAGTTATTTATGTTGAATTTTGTGTGTATACCAACATTTTTAAGAGACTTATGCACGTTAAAGTGATTTTCGAAAGCGGGTCTATATGGGAGCTATGACTAATTATGGACCGATCGTAACAAAATTTGGTGACATGAATTTTGTATATATAAAACAAATTTGGAGCGGAATTTGTGGAGATACATATATAAATTAAACATTTATGACCGATAAAGTCCAATTTCGGAAGGACATTTGTATGGGGGCTAGGTGAAATAATGGAGCGATTGCAACAGGCTTGGCCCTTGGGCCGAAAAAATAATATATACCAAATTTGATCGAAATATCTGATATACTTTTAAGTTCGGGTAATGTTTCGTGCGCATCGCACTTTTAATCGTTCTACCGAGAGGTCTATTCGCAGTATGGTTGATCAATTTGAGTCCACTAGTTCATTAAGCAATGAACTAATGGCGCAGCAGAAACCAAGGCAATCCATTTTGCGGCGCTCACAAGAACTCGGCCTTTCACCGACCACAACTTGGCTAATATTGCGTCGCACAGTGCTTTATAAACGTTTTTTTTGGAAATAATTCGGTATCTCAAGAACTGTATCAGATATTGTTGCGAAATTTCAACTTCCTAGGGGTAATTGGGTCCAGTCCCTCAAATTTGGTCACCTCGGGTCTAAATTTTTTTAAAAAAATAAATAGACCTTGAGAAGAAAATCAGCTATATTGGCGATAAAATTCTAAATAAAAAACAACTTGCTAACAGTTATCTTGTCACTATAAAAAATTACACGTATCCAAAGTTGGAACATGTAAAATGGGCCGTATTTTTGTAGAAAAAAATTTTCTTCCGGACTATATAAATTTGTTAAATGATTTGAAAAGAGAACTTAGTCCAAAAGGGCGTAAAATAAATGTTGGCTCACTTAAGCGGACCTAGTCTTACCAAACTTATCCAATTTAAAAAAAAAATTGCTTTGAGTTAAAAATACTACAAAAACGCAAAGCACCGATCCTCAAAAAAGCTCATTATTTGTATAACCCTATATCTTATTTAAATATATACAAAGTTATTTTACTATCACATAGTAAATAACGTCACAGTAAACACTTTTGTAAAAACACATTTTCCCTGTTTTTTTCGATATTTGAAAATAAAAAATATTAAAAATTATATTACCATAGATTTAAGGACACTTGGTACTACATTAGTTCTAAATTTTGTTATGATATTTTTAGCCGTTAAAATTTTATGTTTTTCTTCATGGAAAATCACCATAATATAATTTTTTTTTAGTTTTTAAGTAAATGACTTCCGAAAAATTCATAAAATAATTTTGTTTCACAAAAATATCAATCTTCAAGTGATAGGGTTTTTTTCAATACCAACACTTATATAAAGTGCGTATATTCCCGAAATTAATGCCTTAAAATGCCTTAGCTCTCATGTTACTAAAAGGGAGGTCACACGGCATGTATGCCATATGTATTTGGACATACGCCCAAAAATATTAGTCTAACACCCACCTTAAAGTATACCGATCGACTTAGAATCACTTTCTGAGTCGATTAAACGATGTCCGTCCGTCTGGTTGGCTGGCTGGCTGTCCATGTAAACCTTGTGCGCAGAGTACAGGTCGCAATTTTGAAGATATATCAATCAAATTTGGTACATATTACTTTTTCGACCCAAGGACCAAGCCCAAACTGGTTGAAATCGGTCCATTATTTCACCTAGCCCCCATACAAATGTCCTCTCGAAATTGAACTTTATCGGTCATAAATGTTTAATTTATCTATGTATCTACACAAAATTCGCTCCAAATAAGTTTTATATACACAAAATTCATGTCACCAAATTTTGTTACTATCGGTCCATAATTGGTCATAGCTCCCATATAAGGCCCACTTCCGAAAATCACTCACGAATATAAATTATTGATATTTTAAAAGAAAAATATTTTTACTCATTTACTTAGTGTAGGGTATTATATGGTCGGGCTTGACCGACCATACTTTCTTACTTGTTTTTAACTATATATGTATTTAATAAGACGCTGTTTCGATCAGATTAAACCAGTCGAGGGTATGGAAGTGATACTTTTGAATTATATAGAAAAACGGTATTAAAACGGTAGAGAACGCAGTTCGGTTAATTATCCTGAGTTATGAGCAAAATAGAAATATTGGAGTGTTGTTAAAAATAGATTAATAAGACAGCGAATCTATTACATGGAGGTCCCAAAAATATGTGTTTTTTATTATTTTTATTTATGATTTTTGTCATACTAACGTTCGTTTTAAACATAAAAAACTAAAAGTAAAACTCTACAAACCGTGTGTATGAAATCAATCCAATTTTGTGGAAAATCTTTGACATGGCTTATTATCTGACAGTAGTAACTTTAGATTTTCTGAGCTACTTATCTGATCTGATTCCCTTTTGATCCTTATAAACGCCTATATGACCCATATGATATCCATTTCGATATTATGACCACAAAACTATTACCAAAGAGACGTATAACACTTTGATATTTTAAACGAAGAAAAAACGCAAACTAAGATTGTTACATTTTGATAAAAAAAATGCTAAAAATAAAATTAAAACAACATACTATCAAACTAAGACAGTTTTACTTTATAAATAAATAGACATTCGTAAAAATACTAGCATAGGAAAAAAAGGCCACAAAACCCAACTACATAAAGTGAATGTCTTTGGCGGACTGCAAAAGGCTTAGATTTTGTTTGGAGCAAGCTTAGTTTAAGTTGGCTGTGGCAAATTGTGCAATTGAACCACGCCAAAAATAACTGCAAGAAACTAAAGTAAAAAAAATAAACAAAACTTTGGAAAAAAAAGTACGACAACCAGAATTTAAGTATCACAGCAACCAGCAATACCACCTTAAAACCACTCAATAATTTTTGTTTTAATAAAATCAAAAAAATAAAAATTTTCTTAAACTATATGTAGTGGTAGTTATTTTACAATACAATTTTTATATTTTATTTTTAGTTTTTTAGTTCACATGTTACAAATGATTTTGTTGAAATTTTCATTTTTAATACAAGAAAAAAAAAAAACAAAATCATGGAACTTGTTTAGAAATTATTTAGTTGAGTTTATGATTGAATCGTAAAAATTTCGTGATTTTTTGTTAAGTTTTATTATTAAGTTATTATTTTTATTAAAGGGTACCTGGTTTTTATATTGCTCTAACTCTAATTAACCTTAACAAAATTTGTTGTTATATGACAATTTGGTAATATTGTTGGTATTAAAGTACGAGTACGAGATTATGTTTGAAAAGTTGAGTCATAGTTTTGATTTCAAAATGGGTTTCAATTGTTTTCTTTTTTTTTGTAAAAGCTAATCTTTCATTTTCTTATCTCTATGATTGAATATGTATTGTCTTTAACACCTTAAAATTGAAATTTCAATTTCATAGTTTCCATCAATCATTAAACGACAAATTAATTGCTTTGATATACATAAATAGTTCAATTTATATGCTTTTTATACAATATTTATTGCAGCTGATTTGGTGCGTTTTATAAAACAATTAAACTGCATGCGTGCCTGCTGATTGCTTTTAAAATTGTTTTTATTTTTTATTGATTCATTTTCGCTGCATAGTTTTTGAAAGTGAAACCATTTTCGGCGGTAATTTGGCATTGTTGTCTGTCGCTTTATTTGTCTTTTTGTCTGTCTCTCTGTCGATCAATCTATTTTATCCGTCTTTATGGCTTAATATCACAATAAACTATTATTCAATTTTTTAAATCTCTATTAATGCGTAAATACTGTTGATATGCTGTTAACTGTTGAATGGTATGTTGTTGTGTGCCTTCAATCAAAATAAATATTGTAAAAGGTAGTTTTCATTTATTTTTCATTTTAAATGCTGGTAAAAATCTGTTTAAAAAGAAGAAAAAAAAATACAATTAAAAGTACATGTTGTGGTGTATTGTAGATTTGTTTTAGTTAAAGGAAAAACTGTTGAAAATGAAACATTTTTTCTTGAAAGTGATTGATTGCAGGGGTTATGTAAACAAAAGAGTTAAGGCACATACTTCATAGGAAGGTACTTTACAAATGAAATCTTTGCTGATGTCTTTTTTTCTTTATGTTTTAAATAAGTTTATACCTGTATGTATGATGAAAACTGTAATGACTTGTTGATGTTATGACAAATATTTTATAAAATATTATTGTAGATGATGTGGTCAGTAGCAGTTTTAGCCTTAAGAGGTTTTCTAAAAAAAAACATGCAT
Source organism: Calliphora vicina (assembly GCF_958450345.1). Lineage (NCBI taxonomy): Eukaryota > Metazoa > Arthropoda > Insecta > Diptera > Calliphoridae > Calliphora > Calliphora vicina. The sequence goes on along the minus strand of NC_088781.1, from coordinate 35,208,085 downwards.
TTTACTACATACTTTATTTTCATGACAGTGCTAAAGAGATAATTAATTTTAAAGGTACATTTGAAAATTTGTCTTTGTTATTAGAGCGGTGTTTTCAACAATATTTTGTATTTTTATTGCCTTTGAAGAAGCAATGCAATAACATCGGTATTCACAAAGAAACTGTTTTCCATGTGCATGAAATCTAAAAAAATTGAGGATTGAACAATACCAGGGATTCATTCATTCAGAAAAATTAGATTCTTTATTAAATGAAACACTAAAATTGTATTGGGTGAATGATTTAAAATGCGGGATTTTATCAAATTTTTAGCTTTTGTTTTGAAACATTTGTACAATATAAATTTATTCAAAGTATTGATCATTGTTAGCTATGAACTTTTCCCATCTTTCTTCCAACATATCGATTTCCAGCCAAAAGAACTGCTCATGTTTTAAAGCCAAAAACAAATCAAACCAATTTCGGATACTATGTTCTGAAGTGAAGCGTATCCCAGAGACTAATGATGGAATATTACGGTATCATGTCCGTCGTTTTTCGGCCAATGCTTCCCTGTGATGGTCTGGCCAGACTTCAGCAGGTAATAACACAGGTCAACAGCAAAAAAATGCTTGAATAACCACTAGTTATATAGATTTGATGCACCATGGCCACCTATGTAAAAAATGGTAAAATTTTCCAATTCTGTGGAGAGACTTGTGGAGTAATAATAACAAATTGAAGGAAAAAATATAATTGTTAAGTAAAAATAAAAAAAAATTGTTTTAAAAATACCATGAAAAATCGAAAACGGCAAAAAATTTTCAGATTTGTTACTTTATCGCAATGTAACATGTAATAGGAACAAAATGAGATATCGATCACAAAACTCGATTTATTCTATACGAATTTATTCAAAATTAAGTGAATTTGCTTATTTTCACAAAATTTTACTTTTTTGTTTGATATACATAAAATTGAGTAGTTAATGTTCTTCTTTCGATTGATTGAATTTTGAAAACATTTTCCCCATACTATATACAAATTTTCATATACATATATATTGCGTTTCAATCGGCTCAGTAGTTTCGGAGTTATAATAACAAATTGAAGCAAAAAATATATTTTTTGCGTGAAAACAGAAACAAATTTTATTTTAAAAAAAATCATGAAAACTCTAAAACGCCAAAAATGGTACAGATTTATTACTTTATCGCAAAGCCACATATAATAGCAACAAAATGAGATATCGATCATAAATATTTTCGAATTTATTCACAACCAGCTGACCCGACAGACGTTGTCCTGTCCAAGTTAAAAAAAAAGCTTGTGTTCAATTTGTGAATTTGTGTGAAGCAGTTTGAAAAGGGTCAAAATAGTTAAAAAGAAAAAAAAAAAAATAACAGAATACATGTACATCAATGTACATATTATGAGTTTTTATATAAGTAATCGAGTTTTGGTCGGAAAAATCCGTGATCACAGATCGAGCTCCTTTTCTTGATTAAACGCTTATTGGCCAAGTTATTAGCGAATTTAGATATTTTGAGTTTTTATATAAAAAAAATGATTTTTGGCTAGAAATATGAGTGATCACTGATCTAGCTCCTTTTCTTGATTAAACGCTTATTGGCCAAGTTATTAGCGAATTTAGATATTTTGAGTTTTTATATAAAAAATCGAATTTTGGTCAAAAATATTAGTGATCACAGATCGAGCTCCCTTTCTTGATTAAACACTTATTGGCCAAGTTATTAGCGAATTTAGATATTTTGAGTTTTTGTATAAAAAACGACATTTGTCAGAAATATGAGTGATCACAGATCGAGCTCCATTTCTTGATTAAACGCTTATTGGTCAAGTTATAAGCAAATTGAGATATTTTGAGTTTTTGTATAAAAAATCGATTTTTTGTCAGAAATATGAGTGATCACAGATCGAGCTCCCTTTCTTGATTAAACGCTTATTGGCCAAGTTATAAGCAAATTTAGATATTTTGAGTTTTTGTATAAAAAATCGATTTTTGTTAAGAAATATGAGTGATCACAGATCGAGCTCCTTTTCTTGATTAAACGCTTATTGACCAAGTTATTAGCGATTTTAGATATTTTGAGTTTTTATATAAAAAATCGAATTTTGGTCAGAAATATGAGTGATCATAGATCGAGCTCCTTTTCTTGATTCAACGCTTATTGACCAAGTTATTAACGAATTTAGATATTTTGAGTTTTTATATAAAAAATCGAATTTTGTTCAGAAATATGAGTGATCATAGATCGAGCTCCTTTTCTTGATTAAACGCTTATTGGCCAATTTATTAGCGATTTTAGATATTTTGTGTTTTTATATACAAAAACGATTTTTGGTCAGAAATATGAGTGATCACAGATCGAGCTCCTTTTCTTGATTTAACGCTTATTGGCCAAGTTATTAGCGAATTTAGATAATTTGAATTATTATATAAAAAATCGATTTTTTGTCAGAAATATGAGTGATCACAGATCGAGCTCCATTTCTTGATTAAACAAACGCTTATTGGCCAAGTTATTAGCGAATTTAGAAATTTTGAGTTTTTATATAAAAAATCGAATTTTGGTCAAAAATATTAGTGATCACAGATCGAGCTCCATTTCTTGATTAAACACTTATTGGCCAAGTTATTAGCAGATTTAGATATTTTGAGTTTTTATATAAAAAATCGATTTTTGTAAAGAAATATGAGTGATCATAGATCGAGTTCTTTTTCTTGATTAAAGGCTTATTGGCCAAGTTATTATCGAATTTAGATATTTTGAGTTTTTATATAAAAATCGAATTTTGTTCAGAAGTATGAGTGATCAAAGATCGAGTTCTTTTTCTTGATTCAACGCTTATTAGTCAAGTTATTAGCGAATTTAGATATTTTGAGTTTTTATATTAAAAAGCGAATTTTGGTCAGAAATATGAGTGATCACAGATCGATCTCCTTTTCTTGATTCAACACTTATTGGCCAAGTTATTAGCGAATTTAGATATTTTAAGTTTTTATATAAAAGTCGAATTTTGCTCAGAAATATGAGTGATCGCAGATCGATCTCCTTTTCTTGATTAAACGCTTATTGGCCAAGTTATTATCGAATTTAGATATTTTGAGTTTTTATATAAAAAATCGAATTTTGGTCAGAAATATGAGTGATCATAGATCGAGCTCCTTTTCTTGATTCAACGCTTATTGACCAATTTATTAACGAATTTAGATATTTTGAGTTTTTATATAAAAAATCGAATTTTGTTCAGAAATATGACTGATCATAGATCGAGCTCCTTTTCTTGATTAAACGCTTATTGGCCAATTTATTAGCGATTTTAGATATTTTGTGTTTTTATATACAAAAACGATTTTTGGTCAGAAATATGAGTGATCACAGATCGAGCTCCTTTTCTTGATTCAACGCTTATTGACCAAGTTATTAACGAATTTAGATATTTTGAGTTTTTATATAAAAAATCGAATTTTGTTCAGAAATATGAGTGATCACAGATCGAGCTGTTTTTCTTGATTAAACGCTTATTGGCCAAGTTATTAGCGAATTTAGATATTTTGAGTTTTTATATAAAAAATCGATTTTTGTTAAGAAATATGAGTGATCACAGATCAAGCTCCTTTTCTTGATTAAACGCTTATTGGCCAATTTATTATCGATTTAAGCTAATGTGATTTTTTATATAAGTAATCGAATTTTGGTCTGAAATATGATTGATCACAGACCAATGTATTTTGCAGATGTATTTAATAAGTGGGCATATTAGTGGACGTGGACAATTTTTATTTATGTAAAAACATTTGCGGACTATGTATTACGAACATTTAAAAAAAATTAGTTAAATAGGTCCAGGCGTCCTGCGATTTTAGATATATCAAAAAAAAAATTGGCGTGGTCAATTATTCTTTCAGTCAAAACTAAAATTGGATTACTATGGTCAAAACTAAATTGGATTACTATGGTCATTTAAACAAAAAATTAGCCAAATCGGTGTGTCGCTTTCCGATTTTAGATAAATCGAAAAAAGTGGGCGTAAAAGTAGGCGTGGTCAATTTTTCATTCCGTAAAAACCTAAGTTGGGCTATGACCAACATTTTAAAAAAAAATTGTCTAAATCGGTCCGGCCGTTCTCTACTGATGCAATTATCTACTGATGCAATTAATTAAGTGAATTCGCTCATTTTCACCAAATTTTTGTTTTATGTTTGATATACATAAAATTGAGTAGTTAATGTTCTTCTTTCGATTAATTGAATTTTAACCACATTTTCGCAATGCTATTTTTGTATTTAGAAAAATTATGAAAAATCTAAAACGGCAGAAATTGTTCAGATTTATTGTTTTATCGCAAAGCCACAAGTAATAAGAACAAAATGAGATATCGATCATAAATCTATGGATTCTTTTCGAATTTATTCATAATTAAGTGAATTCGCTATTTTTCACAAAATTTGAGTTTTTTGTTTGATATAAATAAAATTGTGTAGTTGGTGTAGCTCAATGATTGTGCAAGCTCTTGTTGAGTTTGATGCCTCCAATTCTTGCTCTTCAATGTCTTTTGGCTGGCCTGGACGATGTTTGTCTTCCGTGTCAAAATCACCACTTCTGAACCAAAAAAAACATTTCTCGCTCGTTGAATCACATTCACTATAAGCTTTGGTGAGCAATTGGTGTGCTTCAGCGGCACAGTTTTTTTTCAAATTAAGAAAGTAAAGCAAAACTTGGCACAAAATACGATATTTTTGAAGCAAAAAGAAAACTCTGTTGTTTACACTATAATGTTCAATAACTAAGTCGAGTTTGTTTTTGCTAATATCTCAGCCATTTGCGGACAGATTTAAATAGCATTTGAAACAGGACTACGGCATATATATTGATGTACCAATCATATAAGAAAGATATAATTTCAATAGACAGACTGACAGACAGACGTGGCTATATAAAAACGATCCAGAATATATGGGGTCGTAGACGAAAAATGACAAACTTATGTATACCCTGACCACTTATGGTGAAGGGTATAAAAATATAGCAATCTAACAAATATCTTATTACACTCATAAAATATTCTACAAAAAAAAAAAACAATTTTGACATTTTAATTGTCAATGCTTTAAAAAGAACAATAATAAATTAGTAACTCACAAAATAACCTACTTTAAAAATTACAAAATTATGACATTTATTTTAGGTAATTTAAGCCGTAACACGAAAATCATGTCATTTGTTAAAAAAAAATAATGTTTTATTACTATTCTTAAAATTTTCAAACTCATACCTCAAAAAATAACCCAGTCAATGTTATTGATTTGAAATTACCACAAAAATAAATACTTCCTATTATACTTAAGATAAAAATAAACAAAATTCTCAATACCCCATTAAAAAACCAACTATAAAATCAAAACCATCAATTAACATATACAGATACTAATAACAAATATTCACCAACATTCGACAACCTCTGTAGAAACACCTTCTCTACCACCGTTTGGTATTTAATTTTTCTGCACCAATTTGTTTAACGACAGGAAATTTGATTAAACCCAATTTAAACAGATACACTCCAAACTCAATAAACCGAAAAACTAAAGCGGTCGGACAGACAGACAGACGGACAGCTCTTTGAAACCGAAACTGAGCATAGAAAATTAAAAAAGAAGTGGAAAAAAATCGTGTGAAAAATACTTAAAATAAAATTGCGTTAAATTACATTAACACTTTGCAAATTCAAAATAATGCCCAGCAAAGTATTTGCTAACTACTTGTTGATACCTCAAAACACCAATAGAAGCCACTAGGTTGAAGAGTGGGGGTGGCAAGGGGCTGTGTAAGAAGTTTGTTAACCATCAACTATGTGGACGAAAACAATGGTTTTTGGGTGATTGGTAACAACAATAACAAACAATCTCCTCTAAACACACTTAACTTAACAGCACTACAGAAAAACTAAAAAACGTAGCACAATGAATGGTGGGTGAACGAATAAAATTAAAAGAAACTAAAAACTTTTAAACTAAAGTTAAGACAATTTATATGGTTGATTATGTTGACCCAATTCTTGGACATATTAGCGGGTGTTGTTGCATTTTAATGTTGTTCGTTGTTAAAGCCACAAAGTTCTTTGCTTTTTTTATATTTTATTATTGTTTAATGTAATAAAAAAATGGGGAAAAAAATATAGAAAAACATTAAAACCAAAACACTCAGATTGCTCGTGGCCAGATAGAGTGAATAGTAGAGTTTTAAACGCTTAAAGAAAAAAGGTATGGTTGGTGTTTTTTTTTTTTTTGTTTTGTTTGAATATAATATGTATTGTTAAAAATTTAGTTTCACTTTCAATTTGTTTATAATTTTTATTTGATTTTTTTTTGGTTGAATTTTAATGTAGAATTTTGTTTGTTTGTTACACCCTACATTTGGTGAAACTTAATTTGAACTATTTCTATCTTATGTTTATTAGCTAAGCCTGTTAGTGATCTACATGTACCAATAAACAGCTTTTCTTAGATTATCCTGATTATCCTGTTTTGACGACCTAACCTAACGGTTATCTTATCACTGAATAGAATCAATGAGTCTACCACCGACCACACAATTGGCAACTTCTCGTACATTGACTGTACAAACCCCTTGTACGAGAGCTCGGGCTATCTTATCCCTGTTATCATAGCTAGCTAGCTAGCAATCAGCATAGCCCAGGACAATTATCAAAGCAGCAACATCCAGCATGGTAATCCAGTCCGATTTCAAAAGCTCCAGTCTCTGACTTCAAAAGCTCCCTGCAGATAAATGTAAAATTATGTGTTTCTGACATTACACACAATAGACCTCGAATGAAAAGCAAGCCAAACGATGAGTATATCATGAATGCCACCACTCGAATAGGGTTCCTGAGTACTGATCCAACAACTATCTGCTACTTTTAATGGCCCTGTTGTTTCGGCAAACAGCACCTAGTAAGATATAATTGGTGGTCCGAATTTGTCACTAGCCCAAATATCAGTTCTTTAACCAACGATCATCTACCCTCTTTTAAACCACAGCCAATACATGTTAATTTTTTTGGTAGTTTTTAAGGATATACCATATAAATGTTTTTGAAATCGAAATTGTAAAAATCGGCCTGTGATTATCTAATAACAAATAATCTATAAACAGTAAAAATGTCAAAAAGTACCATTAGTTCTCCATATTTTAACTTCACTCTTTAATGTCGATAAGCTTAACAATTTATAGTAAAGAAAAAGTACCATTAGGAGAAAAAATACCAATTTCCCTTTTCACTCTTGAATTTTCAAAATACTTCATTTTGCGGAAATTTTTTATGAACAATATGTCTCAAAGGACTCAAATCTGTATTCATATTTTAAACAAGTAAGAAAGTATGGTCGGTCAAGCCCGACCATATAATACCCTACACCAAGTAAATGAGTAAAAATATTTTCTTTTAAAATATCAATAATTTATATTTTTGAGTGATTTTCGGAAGTGGGCCTTATATGGGGGCTATGACCAATTGTGGACCGATCACCATAAAATTAGGTCGTGTGATTTATGTCTATATTAAAGTTAACTATTTTGAATTTTGTGTGTATACCAACATTTTTAAGCGATTTATGCACGTTAAAGTGATTTTCGGAAGCGGGTCTATATGGGAGCTATGACTAATTATGGACCGATCGTGACAAAATTTGGTGACATGAATTTTGTATATATAAAACTTATTTGGAGCAAAATTTGTGTAGATACATAGATAAATTAAACGTTTATGACCGATAAAGTCCAATTTCGAGGGGACATTTGTATGGGGGCTAGGTGAAATAATGGACCGATTTCAGCCAGTTTCAATAGGCTTGGTCCTTGGGCCGAAAAAGTAATATGTACCAAATTTGGTCGAAATATCTTCAAAATTGCGACCTGTACTCTGCGCACAAGGTATACATGGACAGCCAGCCAGCCAGCCAGCCAGCCAGCCAGCCAGCCAGCCAGCCAGCCAACCAGACGGACGGACGGACGGACGGACATCGTTTAATCGACTCAGAAAGTGATTCTAAGTCGATCGGTATACTTTAAGGTGGGTGTTAGACTAATATTTTTGGGCGTTACAAACATCTGCACAAACGCATAATACCCTCCCCACTATGGTGGTGTAGGGTATAAAAACAACCAAACTGTTTATTCGGTGTTGCCTACAAGATATTTGAGTTTTTTATACTAAAAATCGATTTTTGGTATAAAATATGAGTGATTGTAAATTGAGCTTATTTTCCCTAAAATCGCAAAATTTACGAAATTATTAACGATTTAAGATATTTGACCACCATAGTGGGGAGGGTATAATGCGGTTGCGCAGATGTTTGTAACGCCCAACAATATTAGTCTAACACCCACCTTAAAGTATACCGATCGACTTAGAATCACTGAGTCGATTAAGCGATGTCCGTCCGTCCGTCTGGTCGGCTGGCTGGCTGGCTGTCCATGTAAACCTTGTGCGCAGAGTACAGGTCGCAATTTTGAAGATATTTCGATCCAATTTGGTACATATTATTTTTTCGGCCCAAGGACCAAGCCTATTGAAACTGGCTGAAATCGGTCCATTATTTCACCCAGTCCCCATACAAATGTCCTCCCGAAATTGGACTTCATCGGTCATAAATGTTTAATTTATATATGTATCTCCACAAATTCCGCTCCAAATAAGTTTTATATACACAAAATTCATGTCACCAAATTTTGTTACGATCGGTCCATAATTAGTCATAGCTCCCATATAGACCCGCTTCCGAAAATCACTTTAACGTGCATAAATCGCTTAAAAATGTTGGTAAACACACAAAATTCAATATAGTTAACTTTAATATAGACATAAATCACACGACCGAATTTCATGGTGATCGGTCCATAATTGGTCATAGCCCCCATATAAGGCCCACTTCCAAAAATCACTCAAAAATATAAATTATTGAAATTTTAAAAGAAAAATTTTTTTGCTCTTTTACTTAGTTAGGGTATTATATGCTCAGGCTTGACATACTTTCTTACTTGTTTATACTAAAAATCGGTGTTTGGTACAAAATATGATATGATCACAGTTTTTGAAAACAAGTTCTTACCATTAAGGTTACTAGTAAAATCCACATGGTATCCACGAAACATTGTATTTTTGTACCATGTGTAGCTGGCTGGACCATTTACTGTTGGATGGTTATGAAGTGCCTGCTTTTGTCAAAACGTCGAACTCCGCTTCTGCTGCAGATAATGTTTCGAGTGATAAATGTCATGCTTGGGAATGTACCGCCAAAATCACGTAAAATATCATGAAACGAATCAGATGTTTTAATATCTGTGGCCCTCAACTCAGAAAACGCTACTGTAGTCCAAGTTCAAGACTTAAAACAATACCCTTTTGCCCGAGAACTTTTAGTGGCAAACCGTTTGCTGCATATAGCTTAACATCGACGGACTTTGAGGTGAGAGGTGGGACGGAGACATCGGTACGAGTATTAACTAGAAATATTTGTCTGGTTTTGTGGTCTTTTACTTGTAGATGGAATAGTGTGCTATTCGTGGTAGAGTCTTCACTACCATTACCAGGAGCTCCTGGATTGAAGCTGACTGTTGACCGGTACTGGATGTTACAGTGCTGACCGAACCACATTTATGGCGACACGGAGTTCTACACCTTTGTGAGTTCCGACCATATTTTTGTGGTACCAGCATCGTCAGTGGTCGAGGTAGAATTGACATCACCAGCTGCATTATTAGCTGACAGGTACCGAGGACGAACACGTGCTGCATCACTGCGAGAATGTGAGCGAGCAATAAATTGCTCAACTTGTTTTGTGAGGTTTCGTTAGTAAAGTGTTTTGTAACTGCGTGAATATGCTTAGCTGACATCCAAGAAGCCTTTTTATCCATAAAACTTTACGAGCGGCATCTGCAGGACTATACCCAGCATGTGATTACGTAGTAAAGTTTTGATAGTCGATAAATTATTTTCCGGCGTATGTAATCATACCGCTCATATTGAGTCATATCCGCAATGACTTCTGACAATAAAGATATAAGACTTGGATCCCAAGACTGTTGCTGTTTTTTGTTTATAGCTTGAAATACCTGATGCAGTGGACCAGAAGTTCATAGTTGTGAACCACGATTCAATGTTTGAACTAACCATCTGTGGTTGTGATTCAGCACGTAGTTAAGATATATCGTTGTTCGACTCAGATAGTGCGATTAATGATGGGTTTCTACTGTCGTTAAGATCAGTAAATTTGTAAGATGTTACGGAAATCGTATACATGTATAGTACATATTTAAACTTTTTAGAATAACTCAATTATAAGTTAAGATTTCGCACTAACCAAATTACTCTCAGAGCATGATAATGCAACAAAGTACGTGTCTGAGGTGCCCTACTTTAAGACTAAATAAGACCTGCATAGAATTAAATAACGATCCCCAATATATTGGGTGTATAACTTTAAAGGCGGTATTCACAACATATGGCGTATCTTTTAAACAAGGTTTTTCTTGATAACTTATAGACAACAAAGGTTTTTTATGGCTTCGAAAATGTCGAATTTACATGCGGGAAGTTTTGCTTCACTTTTTTAATTTGAAAAAAAGTGCCGCTGAAGCACCATCGCCGCTGAATACCAAGAATTGAAGGCATTAGTCCATGAAGATTGCTGTCAAACTTAATAAGATCTTCCAAAATCATTGGGATCTACTCAAGCAACAATTTCAAAACGTTTGCGAGCAGCAGGATTCATCCAAAAGTTGGAAAATTGGGTACCATACGAATTTTTAGCCGAGATACCTTGAAAGACGATTTTGCATGTCCGAAATGATGCTTGAACGCTATAAAAGAAAATTATTTTGGCATCGATTCATTACTTTCGATCAAAACTGGATACATTACAATAACCCGAAGTGTAAGAGATCGTCGATACTACAGCCAAATATCAATGGCGAATTGCTGAAATCTGGCCAGACCATCGCAGACAACCTGTACCGAACGCAACTGATTCGTTTGAAGCGAGTATTGGCAGAAAACCGCCGAAATATTGCAATATAGCTAAACATTTTGAAAGATCCCTCTTTTTTATACCCTACACCACCATCGTGGGGAGGGTATAATGCGTTTGTGCAGATGTTTGTAACGCCCAAAATTATTAGTCTAACACCCACCTTAAAGTATACCGATCGACTTAGAATCACTTTCTTAATTAAACGATGTCCGTCCGTCTGGTCGGCTGGCTGGCTGGCTGTCCATGTAAACCTTGTGCGCAGAGTACAGGTCGCAATTTTGAAGATATTTCGATGAAATTTGGTACATATTCAGTTCAAGGACCAAGCCTATTAAAACTGGCTGAAATCGGTCCATTATTTCATCTAGCCCCCATACAAATGTCCCTCCGAAATTGGACTTTATCGGTCATAAATGTTTAATTTATATATGTATCTCCAAAAATTCCGCTCCAAATAAGTTTTATATACATAAAATTCATGTCACCAAATTTTGTTACGATCGGTCCATAATTAGTCATAGCTCCCATATAGACCCGCTTCCGAAAATCACTTTAACGTGCATAAATCGCTTAAAAATGTTGGTAAACACACAAAATTCAACATAGTTAACTTTAATATAGACATAAATCACACGACCTAATTTCATGATGATCGGTCCATAATTGGTTATAGCCCCCATATAAGGCCCACTTCCGAAAATCACTCAAAAATATAAATTATTGAAATTTTAAAAGAAAAATGTTTTTGCTCTTTTACTTAGTGTAGGGTATTATATGGTCGGGCTTGACCGACCATACTTCCTTACTTGTTTTTAGTTAAAAACCCAATATATTTTGTTGGATCTCATTAACCACAAAAGATGGTGTAGGGTACAAAAAATCCATTGTGATTATTAAAATCACTTGCTAGAATTTTTTTGGTTTTCTACTCTGTTGATTAGTTAAAATGTTGCTATGATTTCTTTTTTCTTTGAATTATATTTTTTGCCTTTAAATTTAAAAATTATACTATACAATAAAACACCAGTAATTTTGTATTGATCACTTTAATCAGTTTGCGATTTAAATTGGTGATTTTTTTTTGAATTTCTGCTCTAGTTGGTTAATAAGAATTCTTAAAAATCGATTTTCCGTTTTGAGTTTTTTCTTTGTATTGTTATATTCATTAATTTATTTCATGTCGTGTATGAGATTTTTTGTGATTATTATTATATTTTTGTGTTTATTATGAATTTACCAAATTATTATATAATTGCAAGTCTGTCTGTTGGATTTTTCAGTTTATTGCTCTGATTCTTGTGTTTATTTCTTATGATATCAAATTGCAATTTTAAGTTCTTTTTAGAGGTTTTGTTTTTTTTTCAGAAAATCAAGGTTTTTTGTAGTTTGATTATTATTCAATTTTTTAGTTATTTATGCAAAATGTTTTAGTTGTTTAATTTTAGTATGTATGTTGGTGTTTTGAAATTATAAGTGTTTTTGTTTGTGATCTCTATTACTATTTAATAATTTTAATAATTTTGAAAGCAATTGTCGGTGTTTTTTGTTATTGTTGTAGTTGTAGTTGATCATTTGAATAAAAAAAAGAGAAAATCAAAAAGGTCTGCATAACGGATCTATACAAATTGCATTGGTTGTTAAATTGTACATTTTTAATCCATATAATTTATTTATAAATAATTTATTATATTTCTTTTTTTTATTTAGTTATAAGATTTACCATGATCTGTTTCACACAGCAATACACCCACTTGTCAGTTTGAATACATTAATTTTATGAAATTATTACAGCTTTAAAAAACTTATCGATACTTAATGATCTTAAAGTTAATAAGAGATTCCCAGATACATTTGTAATGGTCTCATAAAAATAATAGATTTATGAATTTATAGAAATTGTTTTGAAGTAAATCAATCAAATTATAAAATATTTATGTAGTTGAAAAAAATACTTTGATCTTTTTTGTTTAATCATTAAACTTTAATGTATAAACATGTTGATGGTCTGTCTCTTTAATACAAAATTGGTTTTAATGTCTGCAGAAATTGGAATGTTTTCAATAGAAAACAAGTGTACAGGGACATTAGAGAGGACTTCTGATTTCAAAAATGTATAAAAGCAGTAAATTACTGTTACTTTTAAAATTTTGTTAATTATATAATTTTGAATATAAAGAGCTTCGATGCCAAACAAATACTTCACAATTGAAAGCTACTTCTACTAATCGTGAGAAATATTTAAACAATAAAATCCCTATAGCAAGCCAATTATTTCTATTTTAAATTCAAACATTAAACAAAATTATTTAACTAACAATAAACTAAATCCAACCATTACAACATCTAACCAAAAAATAACAATTAACTTTTACGTTTAATCGATTTTTTATTTAAACGAATTTAGAGTAAAGTTTCTCCAACTATTGCGTAAACATTTCAAACAACGTATGTTTCGTTTACATTTACAAACATTTGACAATTATGACAACATTGTTGTTAATGTATAATTTGAATTTCAATTTCAATTTAAAACCACTGCATGTAACATGTAACACATTAAAAAAATGCATTTAAACTTAAAAACTAAATTAAAGCACAACAAACATTAAATTGATTTATTAAAACCACATACCCGCAGAAACTCCTAACAATTAAAATTCCATTAAAAAACAAACACACATCGACCACAATTGAATTAAAACACATTTTGAAGCACTGGAAAAAATTTGACAAGAAATTCCAAAACATTGACAGCAACAACAAAACAAGCAGAATATTTTAATGAGATCAATCAATATAGTAAGTAGAGCCAATAAGAAATGAAAATCACTAAAATGACAAAACAAAAAATCACAAAATTTTATAAAAAACGCCTTTCTACAATCAACAGCTACTCCAACATAACTACAAAAAGTTTTCAAAATAAATGATCTAGCAAAAGACCTCAACAGCAACAACAAAAATACTTTATCAACAGAACAATAAGCAACAACATCCAATGACGTTTTTTCTTTTTATCGCTGCTCAAAAAACATAAAAACAGCAGCAGAAACAACTAACAAACAAATGTTGTTATTGATAATGTTGGTTAACAAAAAAAAAAAAAAACATCAACATCAACACTGCGCAACATTAGCCAGCAACTGTTGCTTTATGTTGCAAATGCTGCAATAAATTCGTTTGGTTTTGGGCAAAATAGAAAAAAGCTCCACAACCATATAAAAAGTGTAAAAAATTAACCGAAAAAAAACAAAGTGATTTTGTTTAAACATGGATTTTAAGAAGTTTTGAATATAGTCACTTTAACTAAATTAAAATATAAAGAAAAATATGTAGTACTCACGATGGGCAGCAACGACTAATAGTGTCACTAAAAACTGATTCACGGATTTGATCGATAACAACTGTTGTAGGGTTACTACTTGTGTTTTGAGATATAAAAATGTCTGTATAAAGTGAATTTTTTTTACCAACCTCTAGCTCAGAATTATATACGTGGAGTTCCCTGCACGTCAGACAAGTAGAGTCGAAAGGACTCCATAATAATTCCAGTGGAATTGATTCTGAAACCGCATTGGAAATATGCAAAGCAGATCCCATTCTGGCTAACTCGTCTGCCTGTTCATTGCCATATTGGTCGCTATGTGCAGAGACTGAAAGTAAAGTCATATGAACGACCTATGTAACCTTGACAGAGCATTCTTACTTTATCTGATTAATGAAGATGAAGTTGTAAAGTCATTTAATGAGAGAAAAACACTACATTCATTCGGAAGATGGAAGACTTAGAACCGTCTATATATATTCCGGTGTCATAGAGTAGCGTTGTTGTAGCTTTGATTTTGTAATGTTAAACGTGGATAAATTCAAAATCCTTGTGTCGAATATCGCTCCCTGTTTCCTAGAATTAATAATTCGATCGTAGTCTTCATTCTTGAAGGAATTGATTCGCTTAATAGAGGAAAACTTATATTTTTGATTCGAATGAATAACGTTTTTGCAATTACGAATAAAATGTTATTCGATCAATAATTGTCGATTAATCAAATACAAATTGAACAAATTTATTTTCAAGTTAAAACTAAACAAGTAAGAATGTTATATTCGGCTTTGCCGAATCTTGTATACTTTTATCAACATGTGACAATCTACACAGAGAAAACAGATTCGTAATAGCAACCGAATTTGTTGCCAATCGAATGAATAGGTTGCACATATAGAATTTTTCAGTTCTAACAACAGAAAGTCAGTTGATAAAGAAGAATTTCAAACTTTAGTTACCGCTTCCAAAATATTGTAGCCACAACTGTAAAATTCGGTCACTAAGATATAATCATTCGATTGGTAACAAATTCGGTTGCTATCACGAATCTGTTTTCTCTGTGTACATATATAAAAATGGATGTTTGTATGTGGGTATGTATGTATGTTCCGAATGAACTCAAAAACGGCTGGTCCGATTTTGATGCAATTTTCAGGGAATCTTCAGAAAAGCCCAGCGGTTATCACTGTACTGACAGATTTTTGATATTAGGTGTGTGGGCGGAGGGATGTGTAAAAATCCAATTTTTACATTATACCGCTAATGCCCTATATTTTATAAAAATGGATGTGTGTATATATGTTCCGTATGGACTCAAAAATGGCTGGACCTATTTTGATGATATTTTCATGATGTCTTCAGAAAAGCATTTTAGGTAACAGTGTAAAGTCAGATTTTAATTTTCTGTCTGTAATAAACAATTTGGTTTACTCTTGCTTATAGGGTCATGAATAAGATATTTCCGTACTGAATTTTTGAATTCATTGGAACCAGCCGAAATGCCACTACATGTATTAACATTGAAGGTTGATTCACCGACTTTGTCCGACACTGTATATTAAAATCGAGATGGATATGCAATATAGAACAGATGCCAGCAAATAACCCTTCTGATATAAGGGTTATTTGGACCGATCCTCACAAAAGCTGGTAGAATTGGACATAACAAGATTTATATGAACCTTAATAAAATTAGTTTATGTCCAATTTCATTACGATATTAATTACACTGTTCAACAGCATTTTTGGAACAAAATAGCGAACCTATAATTCTGAAAGGAAATCTTAAATAGACCATTTTTGAAGAATAAATTTATATTCAAGCTAGTCTGAATTTTTTTTACAATGAGTCAAAGGGATCATTATACTAAATGAAAAAAATGTTCTAAGGAAATGTTCGAGAGAATTCTTATTGTCAGAGTTATATTGTGAATTTTTATAGGGATAATTTTTGTGGAAAATCTTCCAATCAAAAAGTCTCAATTTGTTGGACAGTGTTATTATTAAGACAATTATGAATGTTCAAGTCATAATTTTGAGGGGGACTTTGTATGGGGATTAAAATTGCCAGATTTTCGCCATAATTTACAGTATAATATCAGAGTAGTTCTAAGAACTAATTTGAGCAAAATTTTATCAGTATTGCCGCATAATCAACATATTCAGGGCTGCTCAAACAGTATTCCGTGGTACATTTGTATGGGTGATAGTTGAAATCATGAAGCAATATTGCCAATTTTCAATACCAAACAAGAGTATTTGTGGAAAATTTCAGGCAGCTAGCTCCTTTCGTATTTTCAACAGACGGACGGATATAGCTAGATCGTTTTAGAATCTCATGAGGACCCAGGATATATCAATTTTTTGTTCTACGACCAATATTTCGATATGTTACAAACGGAACGACAAACTCAATATCTTTTTTGATGGTGGGTATAAAAAGTTGCTTATATAAACAAAAATTTGGAAAAAAATATGCCAAAAATACAAGATCAATAGTTTATAATGTCATTCCAAGTTGTTTACATTGGAAGTATTATTAGGTACTACTTTCTACATTCATTTTCCAATCGACTTAATTAAATTCGAATAACACACCATGATCGGAACATTATTAAACTTTGAAACGATAATATTGTGGCTACTAAAGACCTAGGAAAGAGTATAGTATCTGCTATTGAGTTAGAATGATGTTCCAATTAATAATAAAAAATATAGATTTAATTTCAAATCAATTTTAGTCAAATTAAGTACTTAAAAATTTACTTGAATAGAAAAAATACTTTGGAATCTAAAGTCTTTCAATAAAAAATTATTTAGTAAACCATTAAACGAGACTTTATATAATTAAAAAGCATATGCCTCACACAATCTCTCGCCCTCTCAATCGGCCAACATCATGTCGTGATTTTTTAATTGTTTTGCGTATAAAGAACTCAACTGGTGTTCCAGAACGTTCGGCATCTTCCATGCTTGTATGACCACAACGAAATTCAGTAAATCACATTTTTACCATTGAAATTGATGGTGGAGAGTTTTCAAGCTTAGCCATTATTTGAGTGATGGTGTTTTCCACAAAAAATTAATGATTAATGAGCAGACGAAATTCACGAGGTAGTCTGGTATCAATGTCTGTCAAACACAAACCAAATGATGCAGCTTGTTCACATTTTGACAGGAGTCAAATGACAGATGCCTGTTGACAGAAGCAGTGTTGCCCTTTCAATTAAGAGCTGGGAAATTCAAAAAGTCGAGGTCTTATTGATGTACCCTCGTAAGCTTTGTACATATGGATAAAACTATATATATGTCAAAGTCTATGCCATACAAAGTAACACTGTGTACTCAGTCTTTATTTATCGAGTCAGATATTTTATTAAATAGACCATAAAATTTCAGAGGAAAAACTACCATAGGATACCCTTCACTGAGTAAATGAACAAAAACCTTTTCTCTTTAAATTTCAATCATTTATTTTCGTTAGCGGGCCTTATATAGGAGCTATGACCAATTATATACCGATTGCCATCAAATTAGGTCGTGTAGTTTATTTCTATATGATACCTCATTCTGTTAAATTTCATATGCAGGCCAACATTTTTCAGAGATTTATTCTCGTTAAAAGGAATTTTCGGAAGTGAGAACGATTGCCATGATATCTTTGGATTCCAAGCCATTTTTTAAGGCCAAGAATGAATCAAGCCAATTTCGGATACCCTGTTCTGAAGCGAAGCGTCTCCCAGAGAGTACGTTCTGCATCAATCGAAATAAATAGTAGTCGGACGGGGCAAGGTTTGGACTATAAGGTGGGTAAGTCAAAACTTCGCGAGCGTAGACATTATGGAATATTACGGTACCAAGTTTGACTGCACAGGTTTCCTGTCAGACTTCAGCAGCTCATAATATATAGGACCCTTTTGGTCCCTCCAAATACAGAGCATTGCCTTGGATTGCCATGGATATTTGGCTTTGGTGTCGATTCGACTGTTTGGCCGAGCTTCACATACGATCTCTTACTCTTCGGGATATCGTAATGGATTAATTTTTAATCGTAAGTAATGAGTTGGTGCAAAAATGAAGCTATACAAATTTGCAAAATTGTCTTTCAAGATCTCTGGGCTTCAATTCGTATGGTAGCCAATTTCCTTTCTTTTGGATGAAACATGCAGCTTGCAAACGTTTTGAAATTGTTGCTTGAGTAGCTCGCAATGATTTTGCAAGCTCTTGTTGAGTTTGACAACAATATTTATGGAGTAATGCCTAAAATTCTTGGTCTTCAAACTTTTTTGGCTGACCTGCGCGATATGTGTCTTCCGTGTCATAATTGCCACTTCTGAAGCGAACAAACCATTTCTCGCACGTTAAAACACATTCACCATAAGCTTTGGTGAGCAATCGGTATGTTTTAGCGGTACTTTAGACCAGGAAAATTATGAAGACGAATTATAATTATGATAACAAATGTTTGGTATTAAAATGTGCTATCCCGGGATAACTAAGGCAGCACTTGTAGAAGATGAAAAACAAACATGGAAGGAAATATTATGGCTACACAAAAAAAAAATAGAGTATGCAAAAACATAAACATTTAATCTGAATTAATTAATCTTAAAGAAATTCCTTTAAAAGTTTAAAACGTGCGTATGGAATTGCTGACATTACCAACTAAATCATAAACTTAACCCTACACTTTAAAAACATTATACACTCGTAGGCCATAAAAACAAAACGCTTAGAAACAAATGCTCACAACAACTTTTGAATATTGTGGTCTGTTTTTGTTTTTCTTCCAAAAAAAAACTCAGAGTTTGTATTAAACCACAAGAAATAAATTGCATGAATAAATGCCCAAATTGTAACAATATTTCTCAATCATTAAATACCAAAGAGAATTTCAAATAATTGTACGTCCGTTAGGCTGTCTATCTATCTAACAGCCTGTCTGTCTGTCTGTCGGCCTGTCCGTCCGTCCCTCTGTCGCATGATATGACAAACCACAACAAACCGAAGAAAAAAGTACAAAACAGCAGCAACTAGTCTTACATCAAAAATTATAAGATGTAAAAAAGTTCAAATAAAACTTGCTACGAGTACTTTTTCAAGTTGTCACTGTATTGGAATCATATCAGTTTTTCTGCCACCCATTGAAGAAAGATACGAGTATAAACGAATCAAAGACAACAAAAAAAATCCACAAAATATTTATAACCCACCTTACTAAATTGAATGCTTACTGGTAGATTTACTTAAAACTTAATACAAGTATTTATACATAGTACGTAGTTAGTTTGTCAGCTAGTTAGTTGCACTGCAGCACAAGCTCAAAACTTTGGCTGTATCACCTATTTGGACTAGCTAGCACCAACAACAAACAGCTTTGAAACTCAACTGTCTTGACTGTAGGTGTCTGCAAAATGTTAAATCAAAGTGTTGTAGTGTTGCTGGTTTGTTACAACTTTGTTTTTGTTGTTGTTGTTTTAGTTGTACATTATTCTGTACAAAGATTTTCCTTTCATTTGTGCCTAAGTTCTGCTTTGTACTAAATTGGTTTTGTACTTGTATTGTTGTTATTTTTTCTATTGCACGCGCCTTGTTTTTGTATTTTAAGCTACCTGTTGTTGTTGCTGTTTCTTAAGTTGTACACATGTTACCGTTGTATTCATTAAGACAATTTGCTGTTGATGTTTTTGTGCAGAGATTTTTGTTGTTATGGAAAAAGCTTTTTCAAACTCTGCTAAGGTCGTTTAATGATCTCAAGAAATAAGAGAAACCATATAGGTGAATATATAAATTTAAGAGAAATTCTCTTAAACTTAAAAATATTTAAACGTTTTGCAGAAACATTCTATTCTGCAAATACATGGATTTGACATAAGTATAGTTGGAGCAGTCTAGAATAAATTTTGGCAAATACATAGCATATCCCAGAAAACAGCAACATTTGTTGGTATGTATTTTAGTAGATGCATCTATAAAGTATATATAGAGCGCCAATGTTTAACAGACTGTGTTGAATCAACTTTGAATCAAAATTTGAATCATGATTTTGGGTAAATTATTAAACACGTCGACTTCGGAAAAAGCTTTACCATGAAGTTTATGAATAATTTTTACTGAAGACTAGAAATGGTTTAAACTAAGTAAAATAGTACTAGTTGTTCTCCTCGTATTTATATTTTAATAATGAAAAATTTTCATTTGGAAAATTACTAAAAAATTTTAAAATTTCTCACAATTAGGAAAGTTTAAATCTGGAATAAAGTAAATTTCGTCTGCTCATTAAGCATTATGTTTTCCGAAAAAAACCATCACTTAAATAACGGCTAAGCTTGAGACATACTATGGGAACTCTGCACCATAAATTTCAATGGTAGAAAAGTGGATGAGGTCTCTAAACCCGAAACAATTGAAAAAATCACGATATGGTGCTGGCCGATCGGAGATTGAAAGTGTGAGAGATTGTGGAAGTCATAGGCATCTCACATGGCTCAGTGGTTTAAATTTTGACTGATCACTTGGGTATGAGAAAGCTTTCCGCAAGATGGCTGCCGTGTTTGCTCACAATCGGGTTTACAAAAGGGTACACACATCTGCAGTTTCCATGGCAAAAATTTATTAATTAGTCTACGAAATGCTCCATCTTCTGACCTTTTCACCTGGTTTAGCCCTAAGTGACTATTTCATGTTTCGAAACATGAAGAAATATCTTGGCGGAAAGTGATTTGATTGCAACGATGAAATCATCTCAAAAAAAAAATCATATTTTGTTGACCTCGAAAAATCTTATTTTTTGGAAGGGATAACAAAATTGGAGAAACGTTGGAGCTCAAAATAGACTATATTTAAAATTAAAATAATTGTTTATTCAAAAATCTGTATTTTGTTCAAAAAGTCACGGACTTTTTTGGTAAAAACATTTTTTTGGCGAAAAATCGATTTTGAATTTATTATTTATGTATATTTCTATATACAAGAGCCTCAAAAGTACGTAAACATCAACAATTTTTTTTTTGTTTTTATACCCTTCACCATGAGTGGCAAGGGTATAAATAAGTTTGTCATTCCGTTTGTAATTTCTAAATTTTTCAATTGCGACCCCACAAAGTATATATATTCTGAATCGTTATAGATAGCGGAGTCGATATAGCCATGTCCGTATGTCCGTCTGTGTGTTGAAATCAACTTTCTGAAGCCCCCAAATAACTTACATCAATACCTCCGAAATTCTTCCGGATATAAGGAAAAAACCAGGACAACCTCGATTTTTGACCTATTTTTGACCCATATCTGGATTACTAAATCATTAATATAGACAACATGGATATCTAATGATAGATATTTCAAAGACCTGTGCAACGACGTATATAAGACTATAGTAAGTAATATAGACCATAGTTAGGACCTACAATGGGTCAAAATCGGAAAATCGGATTTTTTTTCACCAAATTTTTTTTTCACTAAATATTAAAAAAAAATTTTTAAAACTAAAAAAAATTTTTTTTAAAATTAAAAAAAAAATTATAAATTTAAAAAAAAAATTTTAAAATTTAAAAAAAAATTAAAAAACAATTTCGAAAAAACAACTGGAAAAAAATTAAATTTTGTTTACCTAAAAATATTTAAAATTTTTATTTTAAAGTATAATTTGGTGAAGGGTATATAAGATTCGGCACAGCCGAATATAGCTCTCTTATTTGTTTTTTTTAAGATAATGAAAATCCTAAAATATATCCATCCATCTGTCCAATACAAAGACAAGTCCAGGATATACACGGTGTTCATATCCATATTTGCTCTCCACATGCTAATTCGTCAGCAATTTCATTGCCTTGTATATTATTGTGACCTGGTACCCAGCATAGCATTCAATGCGAATTGTTCGTTTGGAACATGCTGCTCTCTACGACATCGGCTGATCATCTTAGATCTAATATTCCTGTTATATAGCGTCTTTATGGTGTGGCAGATTGTGATATCTCTTGTATATTGATCGCATAGATATAATTGTTTAAGCCACTGCGAATAATTCAGCCAGAAATATGCTAAATGTGTCACTTAATCTGGAACTATGCCTAATACCTAACTTTTGACAGAAAATACAACTACCTGTCAAATTCCTTCTTTGGGCCATCCGTTTAAACTTCATTACCATCCAGAATCCAATTATTGATTATTGTCCCTTATGTTACAATGTGGATCTCCTAGTATATTCAGTGCAATAACCCGATTCGCACGTTAGTGATAAAAAACTATATATACTGAAATATCATTGGATAAAAGACGAAATGTGCAAGATATGATTTGATTTTAGACCTATGGTTTTTTGGGGAATCTTTCTTAGAATTTTCCGTAGAATGCGTTTCTGCTATACGATTTTTCGTGAAAAAAAATCGACCCACCCTAATACACACACTTTAAAAACACACTGGCAATACAGTTGATGTTAAATCTAACAGCGCCTTTGATAAACTGACTGATTGCAACTTGCTGTTATTATTTGTATATAGAGTGCCATCTTCTGGAAGTTTGAATGAATTATCTAACGGACAAAACTAGAATGTTCTATTTCTGGCGCATTCATCAGCCTTAATGTGCTAATAAGTAGAAGTATTCACTTATGACAATATATACAAAAGATGGTGGTTGTGGAAATCAGACGTTAAAACCGTCAAATTCAAATTGAAAGTGCAATTTCGTAACAATATTTAAGGATTAGGAATAGTTAAATGTCTCATATTACCAACCCAGTAAAAATTTTACACGTTTTTTGAAGAACATAAGAAAAAAGCAATTATTTCATGTACTTCGGAAAGGGCGCTTCATAGATGAAGTAATGTAATGTGTCTGGCTATTATTCTCTTAGAAGTCTATAATAATATCCTATATAAAAATTCTGGTTTAACAAATGGTTTTTAAATCGTTGTCGTATTTAGACAAACATTCATAGCAGAGCTTTAAATAATCTTGGAAGGTTATAACAAGGTTTATTTATATTCTTGAAAGAGTGTAATAAACCATTAGTTTTGAGTATTGCAAACATCAGAACAAACGCATAATCAAAAAAAAAAAGTTTGTTCTCAGGGTTCTGTTGGTAAAACTACTCAAGGTTTTGAATATTTTCGAATGAATATTAATAGCGAATTTAAAATGCAATTAGCGGATGTCAAAACTTCCAAACTTTTTGAATACCTACTATAATAAACTAATATCTATCATTAAATTTATACTGAATGGCTTTTTCCCCAAAAATATTACCTCTTATAAAAAATACTTTGAAATTAAGCTTTAAGCAGACATTATTAATCATGCATGTTTACTGTATCCATTTCAATGTTGTTACAAGTTTGTTAACAATTTTATAGTCAGAGTAACTATTTATATGATTGTGGCAACCATAATATTGTTAATTTACGATTCACAAGATTGTATCATACATATATATGGTTACAGTAAACAATTATATTTTTGTGACAACCATATTTATGATGAATAATTTTATCATAATATGTTGTTCTCAGATTTTGATATCCATAAGCCGAGAACAACATAATATGGTAAGTTCTTCATCATATAAATGGTTGTCACAAACACAGACTTGTTTACAGTAACCATATTATATTTTCTGCGTGTGTACATGTCTCCTATTGACATGTGACTTTAAATTAACCTGCACTAAGGCCGGGTAACTTATTAAAATTTTAAACATAGTTAAGACTTAATCAATGTTTAAATAAATTTTTTCCATACAAAAAATATATTTAAACATTGATTAAGTAAGCCTTAGCTATGTTTAAAATATTGATAAGTTACCCGGCCTAATTCGATTATTTCTAACAATACTTCATTCAAAAATAGTTTAGCTCTTCCTAAATTTGAAATTCAAAAAGTTACCGCCATGACTGCTGTAATAAATTTCATATAATAATGATCTTCTTTAGAGCTTTAGAGATTATCTTGTGTGCAGACGTCTGTCTTAAGAGAACTTAAAGCTGGTTACTCTGCAAAACTTGGCTACAGTTTTGGAAACTTGGCTTTTACTAAACAAAACACAAGCACAAACACAGACACAAAACAAAAACCAAAGTTTTAAATGCAACTCACTATTATAATTAAGACTATCTATAAAAGTATCTATGTGAAGTGGTAGATTCAAGCAGCTGATTCTTTAAGTTTGTATGAGTGGGCAACCAGCACGTACGAATGTGGTGTCTGTTAAGCTTGATAGTATTCATAGTAGTGGTGGTGGTTGGCTTTTATATGGCTATAAAGTGGATTTTGTATAATTTCTGCGCACTTGAAAGCTAAAAAATCGTATTTTTTAGGTTCCACTTAAGACATTCGAAGTGACAAACAAACAGTTTAAGAAAAGTGCTCGTGCGCAAAGCACGCAAAAGCGGTAGATACAAAAAAATTCAACAAAAATTAATAAAATAAAATAATTTGGTTTGGAATATACAACTATATATAAAAAAATAGGCGATAAATGTAAAAAATATAAATATATTTAACAAAAAAAAAAATTTGATCAAAAAAAATGTGGACTTGTAACGTATTAAAATAAATTAAAACGAACTTTTTCTTAAAACAAATATTTAAGAAATAATAAAAAGAAAGTGTTTGTAATTTAAATGCTGCACTTAAAACAGTTTTTAAACATCTTTTTATTTTAAACTATTTTTTTTTCATTTCTTTTGCAAAACATTTCATTTGAAAGAAGTACTGCAGTTTCTTTGACTGTGCAACAAAAAAAAAATAAAATAAAATAGAAACTGAAACTAAAAAAAAACTCGCGTGGAAAATTTTCCCCTCTTTATCAACAATTTTCTTTTAATGTTTATTTTCTGTGTTTTTGTTTTGAAATTTAACGATTTTGTTTTTCTATTATTTTGAACATCTAACGTGTTTTCTTCAACTCAACGAGTAGTGTCTGTGCTGTTTGTTACACTTGCTACAAAATCTAAATCTCCAGACATCAGCGTCATTGATTTTTCATTTGTGCAACATTATTTCTGTTACCATTTGATGTTGTTGTTTTCATGCTGTTGCCTGAACAGTTTCAGTTTGGAGTGCGTTTAACAAAAAGTTTGAGTGCATTATAGACAACATCGTTTTTCATTCACTATCAACAACTTTTAACTCTATATTAAATCCACTTACTGGGAAACTCTATACACAGACAAAATAAGAAAATCTTGTTGTAAATCGATTGCTGCAACTTACTTTACTTCTGCTACTCTATACAGCAAAAATAATAATAACAACAACGACTTATTACAACATAACTACCACATTTCGTAGCAAGCTAGTAAAAAAGAAACAAAACAAAAAAAAATTAAAAAAGAAATAAAGCCAGAAGAAAATCAGTGCAACAACTATAACGAATAAATAATAATAAAAAAAAAATATTTCTTGTTGCAATTTTTTTTTGTTTTTAATTCAACGTGCAAATAAAATCATAAAGTGCATTATTGTGTTTTTGAGAAAAAATATTAAATAAAAAAAAATAAATTCACAAAAATAACAGCAAATAATTTTTGTTTTAAAAAAAGAATTGAAAAAATAGTTGCATTAATTGTTGTTGCATTTTGGAAAATTTGTGGTGTGAATATATTTTCCTTTGTTTTTCAATTCGCATGAACTTTATTTCACAAAACTATTTCTAACTAAATTACAATTTTTTTGGGATTTCAACACTTTGCCACTCATCATCAGCATAATAAATAAATAAATTACCAGACAGACAACATGGGTTTACTACAAAATCTTAACACCTTATTATGGTTATTTGGATTATTCTGTGTGATTAGCAATACAGGTAAGAAAATTAAAAAAAAAAACAAAATATAAAAATTCAAAACATTTTTTATAATATTTTGGAATACACATATTAATTTTGCTGTTATATAAAAGAAAGTAAAAAAGAAATGATTTATTAAACACTTACGGATCTTGTAAATCAGTTGAGAAATATTATGTATTCGTCAGTTAACAATTACAAATTAGTGGTAAAAATGGTTTATTAAATTCAATGAATTAATTCATTAACCAATTAATAAACAAAAAAAATATTAGATTATATATAAAAAGATATGAAAAACGCCCTTTTCCATTTATTTATATTATGGGGCGTATTACTAACATTGAATTTTTTTGACACAAACAATTTTTGAGAATTGTTTTGATTTGAAAATCAATATGAATTCTTAATTCCATTTTAGAAATCAAATTAAATGTTTTTTTTTTAAAATCTGTAGAATTCATTCTTTTGCGAATTCTCTATTTATAGAATCAACCCCTTACTGAATCATTAAAATTTTCTTTAATTCAAATCCATTAAAAATGTATTGAATGATTGAATTATTCTTAACCTCAAATCTATTAGAAAAATAATTTATTTTGTAAATGATTAATAATAAAACAAAAACAGAATTGAATGAAGAAAACAAATTTAGGATCCAATTTTATAAAACTAAACGACAAACGTTAAACAAAATTAACGTATTCTTCATACAAATTGCTTACGTTTCCAAACGTTTCGTTTTACAAAATGAGACCCTTAATTCAATTTGTATTAGATTTGAATTAACAAAAATTTAATCATGCAAAAATTTAATCATAAATGAATTCAGCGACGAATGAATTCTATTTAAATAAAAGCCTATGAATAAAGGAGGTTAAGGGATTAGATGCTGGGAATAGATCTATAAACCGAATGGCAGTAATTTTTTAAAAGCTCAAAATTTATTAATTAATTCTAAGCTGAGATTCGCACAAATAAATTTTATTGGAAAAACAAGTAAGAGAGCTAGATTCGGATGTGCCGAATCTTATATACCCTTCATCAAATTATACTTCAAAATACAAATTTTAAATATTTTTAGGTAAACAAAATTAATTTTTTTTCCAAAATTGTTTTTTAATTTTTTGTAAAAAAAAAATTTTTCGAATTGTTATTTAATTTTTTTTTTTAAATTTTAAATTATTTTTTTTGTTTTTTAATTTTTTTTGGTGAAAAAAAAAATTCGGGTTAAAAAATATTTATTTTCCGATTTTGACCCATTGTAGGTCCAACTTACTATGGTCTTATATACGTCGTTGCAAAGGTCTATCATTAGATATCCATATTGTCTATATTAATGGCTTAGTAATCCAGATATACAGTGAGCCTCAAAAGTATACACCAAAAATTATATCCCAGTATGCAACATTTCGAGTCAGTTCTTTTTATCGAACTTATTTCGAATTAAAATCGAAAATATGAATTTATTATGATGTTCTATCCAATCTACATTCTTTAGAATATCATATTTTAATATTTTATAGAAATGGCGAATAATGTTCGAGTTTTTAATGTCAAATTTTATTTTTTCACAAATTGACAAATTCATATACATATGTACATATTATTCTTTTGTCAATTTGTGAGAAAATAAAATTTTATTTCTTATTCTATCAATAACATATTCATAAAAATATATGGTCAATTCACAAGGTCTCTTATCAGTCACATTGTCATAATGTCTTAATATATCTCGACTCGGCAGCTCGGCTTAACCGACACTTAGGCATTCGGCGAAGGTCTCTACTGGTTGGTTACGATAACAAAATAAACATAGCATACAGAGTACTATTATTTTAGGACATTTTTTACTTGAAAAACAATAAAAACCAATGTGAAATATTAGGACATTATGACAATATGACATGATATGAGACCTTGTGAATTGACCAATAGTTTAACTCGAAAAATTGATCGAAGACGTTATAAAAGAAAAGTGCAGGCAATTATTGATGTTGTTTTTGACAATTCGAATCTTCAAAATCAGCAAACATCAGAAATATGTGCAGAGTTTATTGCATTTGAAAATGAAAACACATCTAACGCAACATTATTGGATAATAATAAAGGTATTGAATATGCATTATTTCAAGAAGAAATTGCTCGATGGTATAAAGTATATGAAATTGTTCATATATTTAATCGAAATCGAATTATTATAGAACATTTTTAATACCGAAAAAGGTATAGTATATCGATAAAAATTAGAATCAGAATAATAAACTATTTTCGACTCTTTATCGCTCTGCACTCTACTTAGGAAAACACGCACATTCTCGACTTTATATCGAAGTCGATATCGATAAAATTTTACGAAAAAATTATTCATTTTCGATATAACTTCGAATCATTTTGCATACTGGGATGATTTTGTTTAAGATAATGAAAATTCTAAAATTTATCTATCGATTAAAATTTAAACGTTTCGGTTTGTTGGAGAATGGGTTGAATAATAAATTCTTTTGTGAAAAAAAAGATTCAAGTCGGACTATAATGATTTTCATGAACATAAAAAAATCAAAAAATTCGCTGGTGTTTACTCACTTTTGCGGCCGTGTAGGTCAAAAAACGAGGTTGTCCGGGTTTTTTCCTCATATCTCAGCCATTTGTTTACCGATTTTGCTGATTTGAAATAGGAAACTTCTCGAAAGCATGTCTGACAGAATTATTGAAGATTTTGATTCCGAAGATATCTGGGGTCTTTAGAAAATTGATTTCAACAGACAGAAGGACATGGCTTAATTGACTCCGCTATATATAAGGTTCTAGAATATATATACTTTATAGGGTCGGAAAATTATATTGTGGAAATTACAAACGGAATGACAAACTTGTATATAATTATGTTATCTTTAATGAATAATTTTTACAAAGCTCAAAGCATTTCTATAGACTGCCAACAAGTAAACTATATTATAGTCACAGTAATGTTTTATATGATTGTGGTAACAATAACATGGTAAAGTTAAGATTCACATGATTCAATCATATATATGATTGCAGTACATAAATATATGTTTATGGCTATCATGTTCATGCCGAAAAAACACAATATGGTAAATCCTTCATCATGTACATATTTACTGCAATCACATATATGATTGCTACAATCATGTGCAATTCTAGTTACCAGAATTATATAAATAATAACTGTGACTATAATATTGTTAAAAAACTTATTAAAAATCTTAAAATTTTCTCTATTTTCTCTGCGTGTATTAACTGTGGAAAATTTGTTATTTTAATAGGCATTTTTTCTTTTAAATTAAAAATTTAATTTTGTTTCAAGTTCAAATCCTAGTTCTCTTTAATTTTGCATGTACTATAATCTATTGAATAAGTGTTTTTAAATACATTTCATGGCTTAATAATTTTGAAAGTTTTTTTTACCAATCAAAAGGAATTTCAAAACTCTCTGCAATTAAACAAATTATTAACAAAACAATTAAGGCTACGGAAGACATTTACGATTATAAACTCAAATTAAGGCATATTATTGTAACAAAGTGTGCATTAATATTTTAATTTAATTCTAAAGGGACCTCAATCAGCATTTCTACTAAAATTCAAGTTTAAATAAAGTGTAATTTAAGCCTGGCATTATGGTCCAGCAATTGAATACACTTTATATCAATAACATTCTCCAATGAAAAGAAAACATAAATTCAAGCCATATGTTTTGTGTTTAAAAAATATTTAATTGTTTCAATTTTTTTTTCAAGTTTAAAACATAATTATATTAGCATTCAAGTCAAATTCCAACAAAATGTTCAAGTGCTTGAATTTTTCGGACTTTGGCACATATTGTGGGAAAGTTGAAACAATTTGTTTTAAGTTTTTGGTATTTTAAACAAAAATTTTCAAAATGCCAATTTTATAGACTCGAAAATTGTATTTTCTACAATAATTTCAAGATTTAAAGAAACTTCCAATTAAAAAAAAAATAAAAAATATCTTAAAAAATTAAAAACTACAAAAATTTTCTTAAAATTTATTAATTAATTTTCAGCTATTCTGAAATTCATGGTGAAAAAATGTTTTTAACGAAACATTTTTGTAGCCACCACCAAAGTGATGGGGTGTATATTGATTTTGTCATTCTGTTATTTGTCTTAGACCCTCAAAAGTATATATAATCTGGGTCCTTATACAATTCTAAGACGATCTAGTTATGTCCGTCTGCTGTTGACGGAGCGATAGGCCTACAGGGAAATTTTTATATTGAAAATGTGCCAAATCGATCATGAAGAACCATAGTGGCAAGATCGTAATGGTGCGATCACAGTTCATTTACTTTGTTAGAACAATTTACTTCATTTAAATATACATATTAATTATATCTGCGTGATGTCTAATTTCGGTGACTCTTACAAAAATGTTAAAATTACTTTAAATAAAATTAAAAATTTAATATAATATAATTTCGTTCAGTTTTTCATGAAATATTTTAGTAATATTGTATCAAGTTTTTTTATATTTTTTAAATTTCAACCACCAACAAAACTGTATAGTGGGAAATATAAATCAACATTTAAAGAAATTTTGACAGAATATCACTTTCCTCATGTGAGTTTGTTATAATTTATTACTCACAAATAATAGAGTTTCCGCTTAAATATAAATGTTGCTGATAAATTACTTCTTTTTAAGAAGAAATTTTAAACATTTAAAACTAAAAACAAATTCCATACATTCTTTGTATTTATTTTGATGGTTTTTTATTTATTCCTAATGTTGTGTTAAAGGTTTGGCCGACAATTTCTATTCACTTTTCTCTTTGAAGCCATTAATTATTTTAAGAATTATGTGCTGCAGAAAAATAATACTTATGTTTTCTCTAAATCAAGGAGGCGTGAAAGCGAAAGTGAAATTGAATATTTTACTGTTTCTAGCTTTGAACTTTAGTAATGATTTGCAATTACCGATTAACATTCTATTCAATGATTTTAACAAACCTTGTACATTACTAAGAAGTAATGGAATAATGTCCTATTTATGATCAGTTATATAACTGCATACTAACAAGTATCTCCTAAAGACACTATTCTATAGAAAAGTGTCTCCTAAAGACACTTTCTATATAAAAGTGTCTCCTGAAGACACAATTCTATAGAAAAATGTTTCCTAAAGACACTATTCTATAGATAAGTGTCTCCTAACGAAACTATTCTGTAGAACAGTGTCTCATAAAGAAACTATTCTGTAAAAAAGTGCCTCCTAAAGACACTATTATATAGAAAAGTGTCTCCTAAAGACACTATTATATAGAAAAGTGTCTCCTAAAGACACTATTATATAGAAAAGTGTTTCCTAAAGACACTATTATATAGAAAAGAGTCCCCTAAAGACACAATTCTATAGAAAAGTGTCCCCTAAAGACACAATTCTATAGAAAAGTGTCTCCTAAAGACACTTTTCTATAGAAAAATTTCTCCTAAAGACAGTATTCTATAGAAAAGTGTCTCCTAAAGACACTCTTCTATAGAAAAGTGTCTCCTAAAGACACTCTTCTATAGAAAAGTGTCTCCTAAAGACACTCTTCTATAGAAAAGTGTCTCCTAAAGACACTCTTCTATAGAAAAGTGTCTCCTAAAGACACTCTTCTATAGAAAAGTGTCTCCTAAAGACACTCTTCTATAGAAAAGTGTCTCCTAAAGATACTCTTCTATAGAAAAGTGTCTCCTAAAGATACTCTTCTATAGAAAAGTGTCTCCTAAAGACACTCTTCTATAGAAAAGTGTCTCCTAAAGACACTCTTCTATAGAAAAGTGTCTCCTAAAGACACTCTTCTATAGAAAAGTGTCTCCTAAAGACACTTTCTATATAAAAGTGTCTCCTGAAGACACAATTCTATAGAAAAATGTTTCCTAAAGACACTATTCTATAGATAAGTGTCTCCTAACGAAACTATTCTGTAAAAAAGTGTCTCCTAAAGACACTATTCTGTAAAAAAGTGTCTGCTAAAGACACTATTCTATAGAAAAGTGTCTCCTAAAGACACTCTTCTATAGAAAAGTGTCTTTCTATATAAAAGTGTCTCCTGAAGACACAATTCTATAGAAAAATGTTTCCTAAAGACACTATTCTATAGATAAGTGTCTCCTAACGAAACTATTCTGTAAAAAAGTGTCTCCTAAAGACACTATTCTGTAAAAAAGTGTCTGCTAAAGACACTATTCTATAGAAAAGTGTCTCCTAAAGACACTCTTCTATAGAAAAGTGTCTTTCTATATAAAAGTGTCTCCTGAAGACACAATTCTATAGAAAAATGTTTCCTAAAGACACTATTCTATAGATAAGTGTCTCCTAACGAAACTATTCTGTAAAAAAGTGTCTCCTAAAGACACTATTCTGTAAAAAAGTGTCTGCTAAAGACACTATTCTATAGAAAAGTGTCTCCTAAAGACACTCTTCTATAGAAAAGTGTCTCCTAAAGACACTCTTCTATAGAAAAGTGTCTCCTAAAGACACTCTTCTATAGAAAAGTGTCTCCTAAAGACACTCTTCTATAGAAAAGTGTCTCCTAAAGACACTCTTCTATAGAAAAGTGTCTCCTAAAGACACTCTTCTATAGAAAAGTGTCTCCTAAAGACACTCTTCTATAGAAAAGTGTCTCCTAAAGACACTCTTCTATAGAAAAGTGTCTCCTAAAGACACTCTTCTATAGAAAAGTGTCTCCTAAAGACACTCTTCTATAGAAAAGTGTCTCCTAAAGACACTCTTCTATAGAAAAGTGTCTCCTAAAGACACTCTTCTATAGAAAAGTGTCTCCTAAAGACACTCTTCTATAGAAAAGTGTCTCCTAGAGACACTCTTCTATAGAAAAGTGTCTCCTAGAGACACTCTTCTATAGAAAGGTGTCTCCTAAAGACACTCTTCTATAGAAAAGTGTCTCCTAGAGACACTCTTCTATAGAAGAGTGTCTCCTAAAGACACTCTTCTATAGAAAAGTGTCTCCTAAAGACACTCTTCTATAGAAAAGTGTCTCCTAAAGTGTCTCCTAAAGACACTCTTCTATAGAAAAGTGTCTCCTAAAGACACTCTTCTACAGAAAAGTGTCTCCTAAAGACACTCTTCTATAGAATAGTGTCTCCTAAAGACACTCTTCTATAGAAAAGTGTCTCCTAAAGACACTCTTCTATAGAAAAGTGTCTCCTAAAGACACTCTTCTATAGAAAAGTGTCTCCTAAAGACACTCTTCTATAGAAAAGTGTCTCCTAAAGACACTCTTCTATAGAAAAGTGTCAACTAAAGACACTCTTCTATAGAAAAGTGTCTCCTCTTCTATAGAAAAGTGTCTTAGAGACACTTAAGTGACAATTGTCTTCACGCTAGATTACATTGGATGTAAAATTTAAATCATCCAAGTGGTCAGACATTATTGACATTTACTGTCTATAAGGGTACATAAAGGATTTTATCATCATGAAAGGAACAAAAGTAATGTGTTTTGTGTATCCTGCAAAATTTGTGAAAAGGGAGTTATCACGTTTGCACACTAACCAAACGATATCTTTTACTTGAGTTATTTACGAATTTCATTTAAGAAATTAATGTTCTATTAGATTTTAATGAAACTATTCAAAGACATGTTGTCATCCAATACAGTTAATTCAATCATGTGAAACCTATCATTAATTTTAATTTCATGTGTAAAAGCAAAAACTTTCAATTAACCACAACAATTTCTAATTGCTATAGGTATTATTAATAACGTTTAATAAGTATCATATTCAAAATCATTGGAATTCGTTAATTACTGTCATTGTATCAATTCTATAAAAGCTAATAAACGATTTCGTCATACAAAAAGTCATGCAGTAGACTTCCTTGTATAAACTGGCCCAAGAAAACTTTTACTTTCTGTATTTTTTAAAAAAATATTTAACTTTCAATTTCAGTTTTCTTGTATTACAAAACATTCTGTTGCACATTATTACATAGTTTTATACATTTGTTTATTTATTTTCTTTATATTTTTTTTTTAAATATATAAATAAATAGAGTACAAACAACATAAACAATTATGCAGACCTACGACCATTCATTCCATAACTACTTCACATACAGATATTCATACTGTATGTACTAGTAGGCAGACACATAAATGTTTTTCAGTTTTTCTTTTTATAAAATGCAAATTAAATACTTTTGTACTTAATACTGGTATAAAGTTTTTTTTTAAAAAAACACACATTATAAAATATGTATAAATATAAGGTAAGCAAAAACACTTATAATTTAATTTCTAATTACAAGCACGTAATACAAGTAATCGACATGTGTTCCACTTTCATTTTTTTTTCAATTTCTTAGTTTTAGTCCGTTTTATTTCTTGTTGAACTTTTTTTTCGCGCTGGCTTGTTTACTTATTTGATTTAGTAACTGCATTTTTTCTATACTTTTCAATAATTTAAATGCATTTAAATTTTCTTGTTTTTTTTCATAAATATTTAAAATTTATTGTGTTGGTTTAGTTCGACTTCTTATCTGTGTAGTTTTTTTTTTCTATTAATACTTGAACTATTAACACATTAGTTATTGAAGTTTTTAGTTTTTCTACAGCAAAACAGGAAGAAATTTTTTGTTTTTTTATATGTAGTTTAATGAGTTTTAATAATAATTATTATTTATAGTGTTAGTATGCTTATTAGCAGTTTATATGCGATAAAAACTTACTTGACAGTAAATATGCATTTCCAAGTGGAAGAAATTGCTAGAGAAATTAGTGCTATATGGAAGACAAATTTACATATTACAAAATTAATCAGTTTTTTTTTGTATAGATTTGTTTGCAATTAGTTTATTATCCAATTAGTATTAACACTTTAATGCTTTACAACTGTTTTAAAATTATTATATTTAATTATAACATTTGTATAACACATTGTAAATCCAAATGAAGCACTTCCGAACTGGAGTTAAATAAAGTTGCAAATGTTTGCCGTAATATTCAGCTGTTGCTAACTTAAATTTATTACAATTTGTTACTTTATAGTTCTGTGGAAGCTACCTATCCAGCAATAACTAAATAACATACTTTTCAATGACTACTACATACCATCTGCATTACTTAGAAGTAGTTGTATAATGACTTATTTATAATCTGCTTATATTTTATATAACTGCTTATTTTCTTATCATATTCATGAGCACATTTTGTTTACTGAAAATGACTTTCGAGAGACCTCTCTATAAATGAGTTATTTAAGTCATTACTTGTAACTAGTTTTAGTTATAAAGGCTGTTTTTTAAGCCCGATATAATTGGAAATTGTAAAAAATAACACAAACAAGTAAGAGAGCTAAATTCGGCAGTGCCGAATCTTATATACCCTCCACCAAATTATACTTCAAAATAAAAATTTTAAATATTTTTAGTTAAACAATATTTATTTATTTTTCCAAATTGGAAAAAAAAAATTTCGAGTTGTTTTTTTAATTTTTTAAAATTTAAACATTTTTTTTTTTAAATTTTAAAAATTTTTTTTGTTTTTTTTTTTAAATTTAGCGAAAAAAAACTTTTGGTGAAAAAAATTCGGGTTAAAAAATATTTTTAACCCAAATTTTGACCCATTATTGGTCTAACTTACTATGGTCTTATATACGTCATTGCAAAGGTCTTTGAAATATCTATCATTAGGTATCCATATTGTCTATATTAATTACTTAGTAATGAAGATATAGGTTAAAAATTATGCCACCAGCTTGTAAATTGCACGGTGCATTTTTCTGGTTGTAATGTAGTCCGGAGGGTCTATTGTGGATGGTCTCACTCCATATGCGGCAATTTTGTTTATTAACAAACCAGTTGAGCCAAAAATGATCCTCATCGCTGAATACAATTTTGCGATAGAACAGATAAAACAGCTGGAATCGATGTCTGATTTTCAAAGAAAATTTGGATAAATTGGTAGCGTCATTATGACAGAGTATTCCAATCATAAATGTTTAAAAGTTAGGGCAGCATGACAATTTGTTTGACAGTTAACCATTTTTTTAGTTCCATTGGGCTTAAAAAGCATCATTTATTAACCGTAGCTCTTGCACCCTAAAGTACATCCTCACTGGTCTAGTTCTGTATCTCTAGTTTAAATATTAGTATTTTCAGCAATATCCAAGAGTTCTAGTTTCAAACTAACGTTTAAATTCATCTTTCAATACCAAGATATAGTTTTAAGTGAGCTTGTACCTCAATCGCTAGACTTGTGTAACAATTTAAAGTAGTAAAGTGAAGCGTTCCGGACAAGGGCAAGGTCTGGACTATAAGGTGGGTGAGGCAAAACTTTCCAACCACTTCATTCTAAAGGTAGTTTTTAATAGGTATTGCAACATGAGGCCGAGTGTTGTCATGATCGAATATTACAGTATCATGTCTGGCCGCATATTCTAGTCGTGTTTCAGACAATATTCGTTTCAAACCAATCAGTTGTGTTCGGTACAAGTTCCCTGTGATGGTGTGGCCAGATTTAAGCTGCTCATAATAGATAAGAACCATTTGATCCCACCAAATACAGAGCATTACCTTAGCGCAGTGGTGCCCGAACACATACCATCAAAGCTTTTGGTTGTGTTGGTAAAGCAGCGGAGAATTGATTTGATTTTGTTCTGTGAGATGAAATCAAAGCAACAAACACATGATCATTATAAGAACAGCGGAGAATTTGATTTGATTTTGTTCTCTGAGATGAAAACAAAGCAACAAACACATGATCATTATAAGAATACACACAAGTAAGCTTATAGTGTATGTGTATCAAAGTAACGTCAGCAGAATTTTCTTGACCTATTACGCGTGCTAGGGAATTGTGATTTCGGGCACCACTGCCTTAGCGCCATGGATATTTGGCTTTGGTGTTGATTCGGCTGGTTGGCCGGGCATCACATACGATCACTTATGCTTCGGGTTATTGTAATGATTCGGTGCAAAAATTATTTTCTTTTGTAGCCTTCGAATATCAATTCGGACATATAAAATCGTCATTCTAGGTCTCTTGGCTTTAGTTTGTATGGTACCCAATTTCTCTGCTTTTGCATGAATCCTGCTGCTCGCAAACCTTTTAAAAGTGTTGCCTGGGTAGCTCCCACTGATTTTGCAAACTGTTATTGAGTTTGACAATAATCTTCATGCCTCCAATTCTTGGCCTGAACCACATAAACCATCTCTCGCACATCGAAACCAATGGAACACATTCAAAAAAAATGGTGACTCTTTTGAACAAAATCGACTGCTGTCGATTCTATTTTTGGGGTTTTTTCTTAATCCGCTTTAATAATTTTAAATATTTATTAAGTTTACTTAATTTATTTAACCAAATAAGAAGCATATTTAAGTGGAAATACCCATATTTAAACAAAGAAAACAATTACTAGCTCAAAATGTTATTTTTTTCTGGGATATAAACAATAACATTTTTTTAGAAATTAAAAAAGGCGAAATATTTCTATTCTACAATATTCCATTGTTTCAAAAAAGCTGTTTTGTTTTGTAACAATAGAGGAATATAGAAGAAACATTTGGTCATTTGATCATTAAAATGAAATTGAAATTAGAAATAATTTGAAATTATGAATCAACTAAAAATTTCAATTTACTTTGATATATTTTATATAAAAATACCTGTTTAAAAAAAAATAAAATAACTCTCATATTTCATGTTTGTCTCTTAAAACTTTTGATTTGTTTGTAATGGTTACAATAAAAACACAATTTAACACATTTATTAACTTAGTCTACTAAAACTTAAATTAGTTACCATAAAAGAGTTAGGTTGTTGTTAATTTTTTACCAAAAAAAACAGATACTTTACAATTCGTAGACAAGCTCTAAAATCATGATCATATATAGAACTTTAACCGTTATTTCATTCACAAATCGTTTACCTTTTGTGGTAAAATCAACAATAAAATAACAAAGACTCTTCACTGACAGTGTTTTATCACAAGATAATAGACATCAAAGCAATGGATTCTTATTATTAAAGATAAATGTTAAGAAACTTTAATAAAACAAACTATAACAAAATTAATAATTTAACAACTTTCTTTGTCAGCTTTTGTTATGATTGTTATCTTAAGCTAATGTTACTTTCATTCATACAAAAATAACACACAACCAAAGTTGAAGTTTTCATTCACAGTCATTCTTTACACCTACTGTCAAGAGTACAAAAATGATAAAGATTTGAACAACTAAAAGCTAAGCTAATGAAAGTAAAATTTAAACGATTAAATAAATTTAAAAAAAATACAAAATAAAACAAAAAACACCATAAAATATTAAAAAACAAGAGTGTTAGCAAATCAATTCCTTAAGCTGATGATTTCATATATATTTAGTCACTGCTTGAAAGAAAGGTTTCGTAAAGAGTAGTGAAGAGCTGAAGACGCTTTAAGCTTTATATGAATAATTATTTATAAAATGTTTTAAATACAAAGGTGGATAATTTGGCTAAACATTATTAATATATAACACAATTTTATTGGCCAGTTTTGGCTAATGTTTCTGTTTCAAACTATGTTAGTAACGATTTAGTTAAATTATAAACTTGGTGTTTTATTTTTCTGTTTTTTTTTCACTTACTGTTTCTTTTTGTGGGTTAATAAACTTTTTATAACTTAATTTTTACCTTTTCTCTTTCTTTAGTCTTTTATATTATAGTTTTAACTAATTAATACAATTTGTTTTAATTAATTTTTTTTTGGTTTTATTAAATAAATTTTCTGCAATTTTCTTTTGTGTGTGGTTTATAAGATAACACTGAGCTACAAAATACAAACAATTTAATAAACTTATTAAGAGTCGTAGTGTAGTTTGCAGACTTGTTTTAGTTATGGAAATTTTAAAAATGCCGCCAAAATTTGGATTTGTGGAGAAAAAGACTCTACGAAAACAAAAGATTTCAGACACAAACTTGAAAAAAATTCATATATTCATTAGAATTTTAAAATAACGTAGAATAACCCTAAAATTAATAGTAAATCAAAATACTTAAGCTATTTTCTCTTCAGTTTCTTGTAGTCTGTTATAACTAGTTCATTAACTTTATTTAACTTAAAGAGTGTGTTATCTTTGACACTTAATCCACTTGCCTTGCTTTTTTATATTTTTCTTCTTAATAAAATTCAAAATTATTCCATAATTACTGAAGTATAAATGAATTAAAGTTATGCATGACACTTGTGTGGCAGCTCCCATTGAAATCAAATAAATTGAAAACAAAGTTGAAAATTTCATTGTTAAATAAGAAGTGTTATGTTGGTTTTTTTTACCACAATCACTCAAGTGTTTGAAAGTAATTTTCGTATTTGAATTGTAAATATTATGAAAATAAATATTATTAATTTCTTTTAAAATTTAAAAAAAACATTTATTTTAAATTAATTAAAAAACAATTTTAGAGAAAGATCAGCAGACACTTTGAAAAAACACGTTTTGTTTTTTTGTTGGAATATTTTTTATTACAAGTTTGTTTCATAAATCATTTGTTTTGCTATAATTTTAAGGAGTCATTATTGCTTTTGGGTGATTAAATTGTTCTTTATTTTATTGGTTTATTATTAAATTGTTACTGGTTTACCAATCAGGTTAAATTCCTTTTATTGGGTGTAGTTATATTAAATTGTTGATATATTGCTGTTATTTATTTAAAAAGCTTGATTTTATGGTTGTTTTTTTACATAGTAACACATTTCTTTTTGGTTTATTTTAATGAATACTTTGTTTAAACAAAATTAAATTTTAATTAAAACAAGTAAGACTGTTATATTCGGTTGTGCCGAATATTGTATACCCATCATAATGTGACAATATACAGTATTCCAGGGTGACATTTGTATAAGGACTAGGTGAAATCATGGACCGATATTGGCTATTTTCAATACCAACTAAAACCAGAGGGTATTTGTGGAAATTTT
Organism: Calliphora vicina; assembly: GCF_958450345.1. Classification (NCBI taxonomy): domain Eukaryota; kingdom Metazoa; phylum Arthropoda; class Insecta; order Diptera; family Calliphoridae; genus Calliphora; species Calliphora vicina. Next base: position 35,167,969 of record NC_088781.1, on the reverse strand, counting down.
TATCGAGTTTTCTACAGACAGACAGATGGACGGACATAGCTAGATCGTCTTAGAATTTCATAAGAACCCAGAATATATATACTTTTGTGGATCTTGTCGTTGTGTTACAAACGGAATGATGAAATCAATACATCCCCATGAAATCAAGTGAAATGAAGTGTTTGTTTTTAAGATTAAGATTAATGGCTGACACAAAATTATAATCTCTGTCTAATAAATGACAAAAATTTAATAAAAATAACGTTATTTAACGATCAAACGTTAAAATAACAAAATCAACTTTGTTCTTTAAATTAAATCCAAAAATATTCATTAGAAATTGATTGATAGCATCACACTTTTTTTCGAAGTCCTCTACTTTTTTGACTGAAAAATTCCACTTTATACTGAAATCGTCTACAAATTACTTTGTTATTATTGTATTCTTTAAAGTTATTATACCCTACACCACCATAGTGGGGAGGGTATATTAGGTCAGTGCTGATGTTTGTAACGTGCAAAAATATTAGCCCAACATCCACCTTAAACTATACCAACCTGCTCAGGATCACTTTCTGAGTCGATTAAGCGATGTCCGTACATTCGTATGTCCAATTTAAAGATAATTTGACAAAATTTGATACAAGCTCTTCCATTGCCCCAAGGACGAAGCCTATTGAATTTGGTTAGAATCGGTCTCTTATTCTCGATTGCCCTATCTAAAAATAGTTAACCACCCTGTATGATGTTTTTCTAATATTTTTAATATTTACCAATACTCTTCTAATTGTCACAATTCTGGTCTATTAGATGAATTGTTTTTTTTTTTTTTGTACAAAATAGGTTTCGCTGTTAAATAATGACAACTGGCATTGTCAGGTTTTGTAGTGTGAGATATTACAAATTACAACAGGTGCATTTTTATCTAAGTTTTGTAAATTGACTCGAATTCAGGGCATTCCAGGTATTTGTTAACCGATGTAAGGAGTTCTTAAAGTATTTTGAAAAAACCTATTGTCCAATTATGGAAACGAACAGATCAGTAAGCAATGCAAAGCACAATATGATCATCATAACAGCCAACACTGATCTAGCATCACAATGTATCTGACACACGCTAAGCAGACATCAACAGATCACCTGTAGATTCAAAGTTAACTTGAATTTCCATGGTAATAAATGAAGTTATGGCTGGCGATCACATACATGGAAATGACAACTAGAAAGTGAAATAGCTCACTGTGGACTTAAATCGAAAGAGATATAAAACACCTCGCAACGAATTCAACTGATTGTAGAATACTTATTGTGACTATCACTATTAAAAGTTCTACATTGCCCTAACAGCACGTTTTCAAATGCGGAATTCTCCTCAAAGAAACAAACTTATGCGAAGTGATTCATATGACAAATGTTGTTAATTAATTTGATTCGTTTTAAAAGATCAATACAGACGAGTACTGCTTTATCTTAATCTCATATGCATAGATCCATTATTTATCTACTAGATGTTTTTGGAAGATCTGTGATCTATTCTTATTAATAGAACTAATGCTTAAGCATCCCACAATAATAATTAATAATCTGTCAATGTCATATAATAATATGACAGTTTTAAAGATTTCAGATATAACATTCATATTTATTGACTTTTGCCATAATCAAGGCCCTCAAAGTCTAAAATTGTTATCTCTTACCTAAAACTAAATGCTGAAAATAAAAAGTGCTTTCATGCAATTTATCAGAGATAGAACGTCTACATTTAAGGTTCAAATAAATTGGTTCCCAAAATTAGGTTTCTGTTAAAATATATCTTGTATAACCTTAGTTAATTTCACTATCATCCACTGTACACAGTTATTCCAAAAGAACAAATTTCAATCTTCAACCCCTTAAAATTTTAACTGACCATGTCGTTGAACCAAAACTCTCATGCCAAAACCTTGAATTTTATGTTTCTATTAAAGCCATTGTTTTTGCAACAATAGCTTGCGAGTAGTAAAAATAAAGCTTTTTAATGAAAGTTTAATATTACTTTTTATTTTACAATTTGGCTTAAAAAAAAACTTCTTTAGCCAATTTTAAAACCCATTCAAATGTCAAAAATGTAATTTCATAGGCCTCTACCAAATAATCACCTCGTCATTTCATTGTCTAATCTTAATAATTTATGTGTATTTGTTGCCTAAATTAATAGCTGGTGTTTAAAACTTAATTTATGTTTTATATTTCTTAAGCCAACAAGAATGTATTTAAAAAAAAACAAGTTGCCGGTTTTTGAAAAATATTCATAATTTTGAATTTCAATTTTAACTTGAGTTATTTTTACTTAGACAAAACTTAAGAAAAAAACCAACATTTGCTGGCCAAAGGCATTTTGCTGGCTATTATTATCTTCTTGGTAAAGTTTAAACAAAATAAATAAATACAGAAAAATATTTAAGGGGTTTTTGATTGGAGTGTGTGTAAAACTTGTTTTCAAAATTTCCATATTTATTATATGTTTACTATTTCAGTTGTACTGAATGCTGTTGTTGTGACTATTTTATATCTGTCCATCTTAATCGTAGTTTAGATTTTATTAACATTTATTATGCGTCATATGATGAGGCTGGCTAGTTTACATTGAGGCATCACTTGGAAGTTTGTCATGATTTAATGACAGTATGATGCGCGTTTCAAACAGCGTTTGTGTAAAATATATTTGAAATTAAAGTGTTAATGTTATGGAGTAATATTGTAAATATTATTGGGATTTTTGTTATGGTGTCAATATTTATGGCATCAAGTCTTACATTTGAAAAGGTTAGATTTTTGTTTGGTATTTTAGTAACACTGTTTTATTGAACAAAACAAATATGTTGTTGTAAACATGATTTTGGGGATTATAATTCAGTTTTATATTTTCAATTTGTAATGATTAAAAACAATTAAGTTCTTAGCTGAGTTAAAATGTTAAAAATCCGTCACTAAGCATCGCTGTTTTTTCTACTGAACGAAAAAACCTTAGCATACAAAATAAAAACTGGAAAGAAACATGTTCTGCATTAGAAAATCATTATTTGGACATGTTTATTCATTAAAATTAGATGTTTCATACAACTGAAAGAAAAAATCTAAGCATACAAAGTGTAAAGTTTAAAGAATAAACATGTTGTACATTAGAAAATCGCTTTTTAGATATGTTTATTTACGAAACTTTGATGTTTGTTTCCACTGAAGGAAATAACCTAAGCATACACAATAGGAATTGGAAAGAAAACTGGAAATTTAGTGAATAAATATGTTCTTTATTATACAATCGTTGTTTGGACATGTTTATTCACTAACAATTAATTTTTCTTTTTACTGAACGAAACAATCTTAGCATACAAAATAAAAACTGGAAAGAAACATCGAAGTTTAGTGAATGAACATCTTCTTCATTACAAAATCGTTATTTCAACATGGTTGTTCACTAAATTTAGATGTTCCTTTTTAACTGAACGAAAAAAACTAAGCATACAAAATATAAATTGCATGAAAAAGCATGTTATTCTTCAGAAAATCGTTATTTAGACATGTTTAGTTACTAAACTTGAATGTTTATTTCCACTGAACGAAATTACCTAGCATACACAATAAAAAGTGGAAAAAATATCGAAATTTAGTGAATGAACCTGTTTTACATTAGAAAATCGTTGTTTAGACATTTTTATTTACTAAACCTCGATGTTTCTTTCTACTGAACAAAGAAATCAAAGTACACACAATAAAAAAAGGAAAGAAATGTCGAAATTTAGTGAATAAATATGTTCTAATAATCATATTCTGTATTAGAAAATTGTTATTTGGACACGTTTACTCACTAAAATTAGATGTTGCTTACAACTGAAAGAAAAAAACAAAGCATACAAAATATAAAGTGGAAAGAAACATTGAAGTTTAAAGAGTAAACATGTTGTACATTAGAAAATCCATGTTTAGACATGTTTGTATAATTAACTTCGATGTATATTTCTACTGAACTAAAAAACCAAAGCATACAATATAAAAAATATCAAAATAGTGGACGGAAACATCCAAGTTTAGAAAATAAACATGCTTTTCATTATAAATTTCCTGATTTAACATGTTTTTTTGGCTAAAAATCGATGATCAAAACAAATTTATCACCTTTGCCTTAATGATTTGTTATATATTTGAAATTTAAATGTAAATATGATTGCAAAAATCTAATCAACTTTCTTTGAACTATATAAATCATTATGAAAATCACCTGTATTCCCAACAGAAATTTACCTTATTTTCCTAGCAATTCAAAAAAACACTTTAATGACCAACAATTCCAATTTTCTATTATTTCCTAAAATCAAACTGTAACAGTTTCAACCAACACTCTCAAACACGCTTTGCACTTAAACTTTTCTTAAGGTATAATTTAACAATTTTCCTCTCCTTTTACAAAACTTTGCCACGAAAGAAACCGCCTAAAATTACCTCAAAAAGTTTGTTTTACCACCATAAAAGAAGAAAAACCAAAAACAAAACACCATCAAACTATAATTTGAAGTTCATAATAACCGTGAAAGTTGTTGTTACCAATTGTTTCCTCTGTGCAATCCACAAATATGTACCAGCCAAAATAAAGGGGAAACAAAAATTTTGAAATTTTTCAAAACTTTATTCAAATAATTTGCTGTAATTTCTGTTAAACAAAATTTTGTAAAACACTAAATAATTTATGTAAATATAACAACTAACAAAATCCTGTTAATTATATTATCTTGTAAAACCTTAAAACCGTTAAAGGTTTTATGTATTTTTCGACAATTACTTAAATGATTTATGACCATTTGTGTTAATGGTTTTGTAGTTTTGTTAAGTAGCTAAAGGGCTGTAGTAGTTCAGCAGTTATAATGAGCTAAATTATTTTTATAAAAGGAAAATGGTAATAAAATAAATAATTTAAAGTTAATTTAAGAAAAAGTGTTATAGTTATAGTTCGACTTTAGTTATTTTAGTGAGAAGAAAGTCTACGTTTAAAGATGAATTGTTTTAAAGTTATAAGAGCTTAATATCCTCTGTATAAGGGAATGTAATAAATGATGTTCGGTTTTACGTTTGCCTGTATAAATGTCAGCTCTTATATAATTTTAAGATTGGAAATTGGGTTTATAAACCTAGGGACTTAGTTAATTTTTTGGGGATTTATTCCATTTCTAAAATTCATAATGAAAGTACTCTGGGGTGTATTAAAAAACTGGCTTCGCTCAGAAAAGTCGTTTTGCAATGTTTACTCTCGTTTAGGAGAATAAACAAAGTTCCTTTATTTTATAATTTTCATAAGAAAAGTCTATGAAATAGTCAATCATTTTAGGTAATTTAAAGGGTTTCACAAAACCAACGTGAGAAAACCTATGAATTTTGCTTGAAATATCATTGTAACCCTAACATTGTAACCATGAAAAGTATGAGCTCTTAGAATAACTTTCATCTTTGTCGAGAAATGCCATAAACTTGCAGTTAACTTAACAAATAACTAAATTTAGCTTAAGGTCTTAATTTACTCTTACATAGGAGTACATAGAAACTTTTTCCCTCCCAAAGAAAACTAAAACAAAAATAAATATGAAATTTTCTACTTTTAAAACTTTTACTACAGTTTCTTTACAAAAGATATACTTATAAAATATAATTAATTGAATAATGTATGTAGAAAAATAAATAAACAAGGTACTGAGAGTACCACAGACCTTTAAAATAAACACAAAAGTAACATTAAAATGCAGGTATGAAAAAATAAACAAAAATTAAAGTAGTTTTACTTTAAAATAACATCAAAAAGAAAACAAATTCAGCTACATACTTTCCATTTCTCATAAGAAACACATAAATTAAGTAACAACTGGCAAAATATTAAAGTCTTGATAATGATAATAATATTTTACTACAAACTGATAAACAAATTGTAAAAATAATATAATTAAAATCATGAAACCTTTAAACAAATTAGTAATGACTTTTTGAACATTACACAGGTCAACAGCAATATATATAGATTTGATGCATCGTGACTACCTAAGTACAAATATGGTACTTATAATTGAAAATAAGCAAATTCACGTAATTGTGAATAAATTCGAAAAGAATCCAACGATTTTTATAGTCGATATCTCATTTTGTTGCAATTATATGTGGCTTTCCGATAAAGTAATAAACCTGAACCATTTCTGCCGTTTTCGATTTTTCATTTTTTTTTTTAAAAAAAATTTGCTATTATATCGTAAACAAATTATTTTTTGCTTCAATTTGTTATTATAACTCCGAAACTACTGAGCCGCTTGAAACGCAATATATATGTGAAAATTTGTACATAGAATGTTGAAAATAATTTCAAAACTCAATCAATCGAAAGAAGAACTTTAACTACTCAATTTTATGTATATCGAACAAAAAAGTATTTTTTTTTGAAAATGAGCGAATTTACTTAATTGTGAATAAATTCGAAAAGAATCAATCGATTTTTATGATCGATATCTAATTTGGTTGGTATTATATGCGGCTTTGCGATAAAGCAATAAACATGAACAATTTCTGCTGTTTTATATTTTTCATGATTTTTTTAAAATATATTTTTTGCTTCAAATTTGTTATTATAACTCCAAAACTATTGAGCCGATTGAAACTCAATATATATGTATGTGAAAATTTGTTTATAGCATGGGGAAAATGTTTTCAAAACTCAATCAATCGAAAGAAGAACTTTAACTACTCAATTTTATGTATATCGAACAAAAAAGTAAAATTTTGTGAAAATGAGCGAATTTACTTAATTGTGAATAAATTCGAAAAGAATCAATCGATTTTTATGATCGATATCTCATTTTGTTGGTATTATATGTGGCTTTGCGATAAAGTAAATAACCTGAACAATTTCTGCTGTTTTCTATTTTTCATGATTTTTTTTAAAATAAAAAAAAATATATTTGCACATCAAAAATATATTTTTTGCTTCAATTTGTTATTATAACTCCGAAACTACTGGGCCGATTGAAACGAAATATATATGTGAAAATTTATACATAGCATGGGAAAAATGTTTTCAAAATTCAATCAATCGAAAGAAGAACACTAACTACTCAATTTTATGAATATCAAATAAAAAACTAAAATTTTGTGAAAATGAGCGAATTAATTTAATTGTGAATAAATTCGAAAAGAATCCATTGATTTTTATGATCGATATCTCATTTTGTTCCTATTACATTTGGCTTTGCGATAAAGTAATGAATCAGAACAATTTCTAACATTTTCGATTTTTCATGATTTTTTTTAAACAAACAAATTTTTTATTTTCACGTAAAAAATATAGTTTTTCTTCAATTTGTTAGTATAACTCCAAAACTACTGACACGATTGAAAAGCAATATATATCTGAAAATTTGTACATAAAATGGGGAAAATGTTTTCTAAATTCAATTAATTGAAAGAAGAACTTTAACTACTCAATTTTATGTATATCAAAGAAAAAAGTAGAATTTTGTGAAAATGAGCGAATTCACTTAATTGTGAATAAATTCGAAAGCAATCAATCGATTTTTATGATAGAAATCTCATTTTGTTCCTATTGCACGTGACTTTACGACAAAGTAAAAAACCTGAACAATTTCTGCCGTTTTCGATTTTTCATGATTTTAAAAAAAAATTATTTTCATGTAAAAAATTTTTTTTCTTCAATTTGCTATTATAACTCCGAAACTACTAAGCCGATTAAAACGCAATATCCGAACGGATTAAAGGTTATGTAAATTTAAATTTTTCTAAGTTTATTTTAATAATATCGAATTAAACGTTTTTGAGTTATCATTAATTATGTTGAGAAACGTCTAATAAATTCCCAATTTTACTTAAAAATTTAAAAAAAATATCTCCATAGATTTTAAATTTTGGACCATATTTGTACTACTGGAACCACAATACATCAAAATTGTGTAGTGGTTTAAAAAGACTCTAAAAATTTTTCGATTTTGTTCCGCTGTGTTATATAGAGAAGGAGAGATAAAAACTAAAAATGTAATAACTATTAGTGACAAATCAAAAACCAAACTAAACAAATTAAAATTTAATACATTATATATGTTGAAGTTTTAATCACGTGCATAAGTACACAAACTATTAAAAATATTTTGGGTTTTATTAATGAAAGTTTTTTGTTATAAACAAATAAATATTAATGTATAAATATATGACATATTAGTTGATAATAAAATTATGCTTACATACGAATATAATTTACCCTCCCCCCACAAAATTCAAAATCATAATAAATATACACTTGTCCATTCAATAAACAAATGTACATACGTTTGTATGTACATATAAATGTATTTTTAACAATTAATTTATGGTCTATGATTATGGCTATAATGCTATAATATATTTAATAAATTTAAACAAAAAATTATATTTTCACTAGCCGCAAAATTTTGTCACATAATCACTGACAACCTAATTTAGTCAATGAAATGAAAGTGAAAGAAATTTTTGGGTTAGCAAGAAATTTTGTCGAAAATAATTTTAATTAAGCAACCTATTTTATAGGGAAATGTATAAATATTATGGGCTAGTGACCATATGGTAATGGTTAGTAAGTAGAAAACTGTAAAAAAAATTAATGACATTTTTAAGGTTAGAAAGAAAGTAGAAAATAACTCATTAAAAAATTTAAAGATTTATACAAAATATTGTATTTTTTCAATGGAGAAAAAAATCTTTAGAACAGTCTTATGCCCAGAAACATATACAAAATATATATATGAGACCGAATACATTTTTTTCTATAAGAAAAAAACGTAAAAACTATGCTCTGTTTTAGATGTTCCGATTTGAATGACTTTTTATAGCAACCAGATAACAATATGGAACTTGCTTATATTTTATTTTAAATTTGTTTAAAAATACTACAGATATTGATAGAAAACTGTCGGACACTGGTACGTCCCTAACATAAAAAAACCGGAAAAAATCGACGTCCACATTACAAATAAACTCAAAAACACCTCAGAACTACTACACAGTCCAATAAATTAAAACTTTTTAATGGAAACATAATAGCCACCCTATTAGTCTGAAAGGCATGTTGAGTTGTTCATATTTTTTAGAATAAACTTATGGTCCAGCTGGTACAGCATGAATAAAAAAAAATTTTAAGTTGATGTCTGACGGAATTCTTATTGTCAGAGTTATATTGTGGAATTTTATGGAGATAATTTTAACCCTGTAGCTCCTCCCTTTAGGGTTCAATTTTACCACCTTTTCCAGAAAATCAATTCCATTCAAAAAGGACATTTAAGTATTAAAATATTTTACGAAAATATTTGCAATATAACTCTGACAATAAGAATTCTCTCTTACAAGTTAATGTCTGAGAGAATTCTTATTGCCAGAGTAATAGTGAGGAATTTTATGGGGATTATTTTTGCGAAAGATCTTAACTCTCTAGTTCCTCTCTTTAGGGGTAAATTTTACCATTTTTTTCGAGAAAATCAAAAAGAGTCTAAAAATCTATTTATAATCCGAATGATCTGATATTTAAAATATAAATAGTCCTTGAGAAGATCTACAAAAAACAGACATACACATAACTTACATAGTTTTAGTTATAGAGATATTTAGGTTTATTTTTTTATTATTTTGCTCGATTTTTTTTTTGTTTTTTAGAAATATTTGCGATAAAATTCTTAATAAAATAAACTACATTATAACAGTTATCCCGTAACTATAAAAAGTTACACGCATCCAAAATTGGAACATGTAAAAATGGCCGTATTTTTTACGTTTTTTTTTCCCAAAAAAAGTCCCCATATTTTTTATTTTATAGAATTTATAAAATGTATATATGACCCGGAAGAAGAACTTAATGTAAAAACGTTTAAAGTAAAATTTGGCTCATTTAATCGTAGCCCCCAGAACTGTCTAAACTTGTCCAACTTTGAAAAAAAAATTTTGAGTAAAAAATTCTAAAAACGCAGAGTACCGATCCTCGAAAAAGCTCCACAAAGTTTTTTACTATCATATGGTAAATAAAGTCATAATGGGCACTTTTATAAAAAAAACTCAGTTTTTGGAACACATTTTCCCCATTTTAGGAATTTCGGTATTTGATAATAAAAAATGGCAAAAATTATAATGCCATTGATCTAAGAACATTTGAGTCTACATTAGTTACGAATTTTTTTTATGATTGAATAAGTGCTATTGATGATAGACTAGATGATAGATGTTGGACTATCAGTCGGAGTGTTGCGAGTTCATTTCCCACCTAAGGCCTTAGTTATTTTAAGAAGTTTGTGTTTGTTAAAAAGAAATGTTATGCCTCAAATTTCAAATCAAGAATCGGTCACATTTTCTCAATAAAACTTAATCAATTCCAGATGTAATTATTATGCTAAAAATATGTTTCTAAGTTGCGTGGTCTTAATTTTTTGGTCTTAATTTTTTATTTTCAAATTTCGATATTTGAAAATAAAAAATTATAAATCCATTGATCTGATAACATTTGGTTGTTTATTAGTTCCAAATTTTATTATGATTGGAAAGATGATATTGATGATAGACTAAATGATATTATGCTGAACTGAGTGTTGCGAGTTTAATTCACACCTAAGGCTTTAGTTATTTTGGAAAGTGTGTGTTTTTAAAATGACATGTTCTCTAACTTCAAATCCAGAATCAGTCACATGCCCCGAATAAAACTTAATCAATTTCATATGTAATTATTGCACTAAATATCTGTTTCTATAGAAAATAAAACATTCATGGCCTTACACAAAAACACCTTGATATTTACAATAAAACAACATTCTGCCATAAATATATTACCATCAAATTAACAACTTTATTTGTATATGGATCACAAAGTCATTAAGAGAATTTAAACAATATTTATAAAGCACCAATCATTAAATTAGAAGTCTTAATATATCAGCAAGTAATTTAGCGCCTTTAATAACTTAAATACAATAAAAAAATGTACTGAAAAAAGACATCAACAGGGGCAGACATAAGGCACATTTTGAGCACCTATACAAATTTAACCTTTTAAAGTTAAGCATAATTTCCTTTTCCGTTTTAGAAAAAACAGTTTTTGCTCATTTTAGTTTGTATACAAAGTTAGATTTCCAAAGTTATAAATAAAGACATCTATATTTGTTTATATGTGTAAAAAGTTAGCCTACATTTTTGTGAAAAACAATTATAGTTAGATGTATGAGGTATAAAGTTTTTGCCACAAAAAAAAAACACATTTACCACCAGCCTAATGATTATTTATTAACAAAAAAATATATATATATAAATTATAACTTTATTATGTTGAAGTTTAATGATGAAGCAGATGTTGAAGTTGTAAATGATTTGAAAAATATTAGCAGTTTAGTGAATACATACTGGTCGGTCTATTTTGATGATAGCATGTTAAATATTGATTTAACAGCTTTTTTAAACAAATATTTGTGTAAATAATTGCTTAAACTTTGTTGCGGTTAGGCCTAATATTACAAATGCTTTGAAAGTTTGTTGCTTATATCTTTCGTTTGTTTTGAGAAAGGTTTTGTTTGGATGATTTATATTTATTTTATTAAATAATTCAATTAAAATATTGTTATTAATGTTAATTTTATTGAAAGAAATCTTTGTTGCTTAGATCTTTTGTTTAGGTTTTGTCTACCATTCAAAATTTTCAAAATATTGTGATTTTCTCTTAATTAAATAAAAGTTTTATTATTTATTGACTTATATCAATTTATATTATTTGATTTACATGCAAGCAATGTTCATTGATTTAGAAAATTGAAAAAAAGCTTTTAAAATATTATATAATTCCATTAATGATCTATTTTTATTTTTTTAGTGTGTTTTTTTTCATTTTACGCTGGCAAAATTTATTCATTTACAATATTTTTCTTTTAGTTTTGCAAAAATTTAATTATAACTTTATATATTTTGTGGAGTTGTTATTAATAAATATTTATGTCAGTCTTATGTATGATGTAATAGCTGGTAATTATATGTTGTTTGGCTTTAAATTTTATATGTTTATTATTTTTAAATTATTACTTTTATTTTCTGTGTTGTTGTTTTTTTTTTTGTTGCAAATTTTAAAAAGTGTTAAAAATTGGTTCACTTTTTTAATATGTTTGGTTAACAGTCATTTCTTTTATTTTGCCACTGTTTTTTTTTAAACAATAATAACCATGAAATTATTTTTGTTTACCCTCAATTATCAGAAGCTGTGGTAGGTATTTTGGCAAAAAGAAATTTAAAAAAAACAGCTGGTTTTGAATGTTTTTTATTGAAATCCTGCTGTTCTGCTTTGAAGGTATTCATTTCTGGGGAGTATAGAAAGTGAAATAGTTTCTTGTTTTAATTTGTTTGTGTTTTGTTATTTAAATAAAGTTTAATATAATATTGTTTGTATAAAATGTTTGTATTTTTTTTCAAGTCAATGTCAGGTTTTGTTGCTATTTGTATAGCCTCTGGCAAAGCAATGCACAGTGGTTTTGAAATCAAAATATGTTGAAAATAAATCAGCTATTTCTAACTGGCTGATACGATTGACACAGGCGGAGCAGAGTAGAATTCAAGTTTCAGTTTTGACAATGGACGCCTCAGACCCCTTAGAAGAGGCACTGTGGGGTCTCAATGTAGGTCACTACAGACATGCAATATTTTCAGAAGCTTGCGATTTTTTGTAATCAAAAAAAATTTTAATTTATTCTCAAAGCCCACATTAGGCCTATAGAAAACATGCTAGCCTCTCCTATTTATCTCTCAAAATCAGAGACTGAAACACGACTGAATAATTTCACCATACCATGGCCCCTTCATTATTATCGCACATAGTTTATGACCAATTAAATTCAATTTGTCCCTGTTAGTTTAGGAATAAATAAAGAAATCATCAACAAAATTTCAAAGTAATATCAGTTATGAGTCCAAATATAATCGATTTTGAATTTGAAAAGTGAGAAAATGTTTAATGTTCCATCGGTTTCAACATGCGAGAGATGGCTTGTGCGGTACAGATGTGTTGATTTTGACACGATCGCCCAGGTCAGCCACAAAAGTTTGAAGACCAAGAATTGGAGGTATTACTCCATGAAGATTGTTGTCATACTCAACAAGAGCTTGAACAATCACTCGGAGCTACTCAATCAGCAATTTCAAAACGTTTTCAAGCAGCAGGATCCATAAAAAGGCAAGGAAATTGGGAACCATACGAATTGAAGCTGATAGACCTTGAAAGACGATTTTGTATCTCTGAAATTCCTCTTGAACGCTATAAAAGAAAAACATTTTTGCACCTAATCATTACTTGGGATGAATAATGGATGAGCGCTACTCAGTTAGTTTTTTGAAAACGTTTGCAAGCAGCAGGTTTCATCCAAAAGAAGGGAAATTTGGTATCATAAGAATTGAATCTGAGAGACCTTGAAAGACGATTTTGTATGTCTGAAATGCAGCTTGAACGTTATAAAAGAAAATCATTTTTGTACCAAATCATTACTTGCGATGAAAACTGGATCCATTACGATAACCCGAATCGTAAGAGATCCTATGTAAAGCCCGAATCCCTACCAAAGCCAAATATCCATGGCGCTAAGGTAATTTGGTGGGACCAAAAGTGTCCTATCTGTTATGAGCTGCTGAAATCTGGCCAGACCATTTGAAGCAGAATTGGCCGAAAAACTCCTAGAATATGCGACCAGACCCGACCCTCTATATTCTTCCATCATAACGAAGTGGTTTTGAAGTTTTACCTCATCCGCTTTATAGTCTAGACCTTGCCCCGTTCGACTAATATACAGAGAAAACAGATTCGTGATAGCAACCGAATTTGTTGCCAATCGCATAATTCTACCTTAGTTTGGTGGCTTCAACCGAAATTCTTCATTATGAACTGACTTTCTGTTGATTCAATGTGTGTAACCGAACCATTCGATTGACAACAAATTCGGTTGCTACTACAAATCTTTTTTCTCTGTGTATTAGTTTCGATCGATGAAGAACGAACTGTCTGAGATACTCGTCACTTTAGAACAGAGTATCCGATATTGGCTTGATTCGTTCTTGGCCTCAAAAGATGAGCAGCTCTTTTGGCTCGGAATCCAAATGTTACCAGAAGGTGGGGAAAAGGTCATATCTAACAATGGCCAATACTTTGAATAAATTTATATTGTACAAATGTTTCAAAATAAAAGGTACAAATTTGAAAAATTCCCTCATTTTTAAGTCATACACACCCATGGAAAAATATTAATATAAAGTTGAAAATTATTGATTTAACGTATTTCAATATGGGTTTTCTATTATAAAGAACATTATTGAATTAATATGACTCGTTCTTGTTTTTAAGTTGCAGTTTTTCCCTTATTGCACCCAGTAAATAAATTTATTCGAGTATTCCATAATTATTGATCGAATAATTTTGTATTCTAAACTGGAAATAATTTAATTATTCGAATAAAAATAATTTTTTTTCCTCAACTATTGGATATTTTTTTATTCGAATGACAACCAATATATTAGGGCAACCTATTTTTGTGCATTTTGTATAAAAACATTTATCAAATTTCGGTTTTCTAAGCCTCCTCGTTTTGGGCCTATCGTGTTTTAATTGTTTTTAAAAGTTCTGTAGTTAAAAGACTTTGCACATTCTAGGATTACGATCAATATTTCAATGTGTTACAATCCTATATTGTGGTGATGGCAATAAATATGTTAGATAATTGAATTATTGTTCAGTTTGTATTTATTTCCTTATCTCCTTAACAATATTAAGGCTTGTTCTAAACCATTTCATATTAATTTATAACAACTTTGCCTTAAACCATTATTAAACAAATGATTATGATTACATATTTAAGCAAATTACATATTTCCCAATAACTCCATTGATTAAATACCAATTTTTTCCAATCAATTTGAACAAAATTAAACAATTAATCTTACAAATTGCCAACACATTAACAAAACAAAGTTGGCAATGCAAGAATGAGGCAACAGCTAGCGCATGTCACGCGAAAATTGTATATATTACCAACCTTAAACAAACAATCACTGAACGAGAAAAAAAAATTAGAAAAACATACATATTAAGTATTTAAAAAAGATTAGATACAAAATAACACTCTCGAGTTTACTTCTGACACAAATACTAAATAAGTTTCTATGGAAGAAGCTAAAAAAAAATGCAAGAAAACATGAGTTAAATAGAAACAAATTACACAATATTGCGTGCAAATAAATTGAAAACAAATTGAAAATCAATAAAAACAGAAAATGAAGATGAGTTGTTTTAAATGATAGACATATAAAGACTTGGATATTTAAGAAGTGGTAAATTGAACAAGAGGAACCAACAAGCTGCTAAATTTGCATTTATGGAAAAATTTAATACTTTATATGATTTAAAGGTTTTTTTAAAGATTGTTTTTAAACAAAAATAAAAAAAATATACGTTAAACGGAAAATTTCCTTCCTTCAAAACAAAAGAGTTAAGCTACAAACTTGCTACAAAACAAAAATATTAAAATCTTGTTAACTAAATAAAATTAACATATTTTAATGAAAAATCTTTATTATTAATTGCAGAATTATTTTAATCACAAACTGTGTTAAGCATAAAATGAAAAAACTCATTACTAACACCTTCTTTTTTTTGCAAAACTTTTTGCTTTGCATTCAAGTTTTTTTTTTTTTTTAAATTTTGCAAATATTTGTGTTAAAATTATGATGAAATGTTTTATTAAAATATTTTTTTGTTGTTGTTAATACAATACATATGAATGCATATTGTAGGTAATTTTAAACCAATTTATATATGAGATTTTGTCATTGTATTTAAAATAGTATGTAGTATGCAGAGTTACTAGTAGGTAATATCAGCAAGTCATATTTAGTTTCTCATCTCAACATCTTTAGCAGCATCATGCTAACATCGTAGATCATAATGATGATGCTTTTAAATGATTATGATGTTTTTAGTTAGGTTTTTTTGCACGTTTTGTTTTTTGCATATATAGCAGTTGTGTCGTGCGAATTTATTTGATTGACTTTTAACAAAAGCCCAACAACCAGCTACACTTCTTTTTTCTTATGAATTATAAATTCAGCTTTTTAATATAGAGTTGGATTTTTGTTTTTTTTGCAGTTTCTTTCATTATTCTTTTGTTTAGTTTCTTTCGTGTTTTGTGTTCACATAATACCATGTAATAATATCACTCTAAGGGGGGTATTTTAAAATTATTGCAAAACTATTTTTTTTGTTTGTTTGTTTATTAATTTAAATGCAAATCAACTTTTATTTTTTCATTTCATTTTGCTTTATGCTTTGTATTTGGCAAAAATAAAGGTGTAGTTTTATATTTTAATTTGTGTAGTTTTTCAATTTAACACCCGCTACTATTAATACACAGATTAAGATTTGAAATATTTGTTGATATAGTTGTGAATTTGTATTATTGTCTTTGCCTAATGTTGTTGTTAAACATGTTTTAGTTTAATTTATTAATAGTTTATGTAGATTTTTTGGAATCACCTAAAATTAAATTTGGAAAACAAATTGAAATGATTCATTATCAGTTAAAATCAATTTGGTGACAAAATGTTGTTGATGGAAAAAAAGAAAGATTAAATAAAATTATGCAGCATTTTTGTTGATTTTATTTGGAGAAAGATGTTAATTATGTATAACAAGTTATATATAAAGTTGGTAGTTTGTATAACGCTTAGCCACACCCATTTCAAAGAAGTTGTTATAGATTAAAAATTTTAGATAAGATAAAGATATACTAAATGGTTGCTAAACTCCTTGTTTTATTAGTAAAAATCTAGTTTTTCGTTGTTGTAATATTAAAAAATCCTACTTAGAAGATCAATGGACTTGTTACACTGTGTTTATATATCTGAGTTCTAAATTGAATAGAAAAACTGTGACGTCTTCAGGCCAGTTACCCCTAAGTGCATCTCAGATGTATATTGAAAGCGAACTTGACACAAAGATAATTGTTTTGCATATCAGTCAAATTCTTTAACTTGTTTGTTGGCATTTTTATAATCGCCATTTTATATTTAGTAAACTTAAAAATGCGGGATTTTTTCAAACTTTTAGCTTTTATTTTGAAATATTTGTACAATATAAATTTATTCGAATCATTGGCCATTGAAAACTATGACCTTTTTCTATCTTTCGACAACATACAAATGGATTCCGAGACAAAAGGACTGCACATCTTTTGAGGCCAAGAACGAATCAAGCCAATTTCGGATGCTCTGTTCGGATAGTCGTATCCCAGAGAAAGCGTTTTGCTTCGATGGAAACAAATAGTAGTCGGACGGGGCAAGGTCCGGACTATCGCGGTTTCATATCTGGCCTCATATTCTGGATGTTTTTCGGCCAATGATCGCTTGAAACGAATCAATTGCGTTCGGTATAGGTTCACTGGTATAGATTTCAGCAGCTCATTATATTTAGGATATTTTTGCTTCCACCAAATACAGAGCATTACCTTAGCGCCATTGATATTTGGCTGGTTGGCCGGGCTTCGGGTTATTGTAATGGATCCATTTTTCATCGCAAGTAATGGTTCGGTGTAAAATTGATTTTCTTTCATAGCTTTCAAGCATCATTTGGGACATGCAAAATCGTCTTTCAAGGTCTCTCGGTTTAAATTCGTATGGTACCCAATTTTCCTGCTTTTGGATGAATTCTGCTACTTGCAAACGTTTTGAAATTACTGACTGAGTACTATTCAATGATTTTTCAATCTCATGTTGAGTTTGACAATAATCTTCATGGATTAATGCCTTCAATTCTTGGTCTTCAAGCTTTTTTGGCTCGTCTGAACGATATTTGTCTTCCGTGTCAAAATCACCGCTTCTGAACCGAACAAACAATCTCTCGCTCGTCGAAACCAATGGAACGCTTTCACCATAAGTTTTCAGCGGCACTTTTCTATGACGATTCGCTGGTGCAAATCAGATACACTTTCGAGAAGTTTCATATTGAGATAAGATAACAGAGAAACACGACTGCCTCAATTTTAGAAATGTTTAGCAAAAAATATTTAGAACTTTGAAGCAGTTGCATTTATTTTCCTTCCATAAAGCCTCGATTTCAGTACTTTGGAAGCACTTACCAATTTTTAGGATGCCCAAAATCCCGAGTAGCACTTTCGATTGTATTGAAATATTTTATGATTTTGGTTTCTGATTCATTGCCTTGGGGCTCAGCTTTAATGCATTCAGGTAGCTAAAATTGTTCATCATTTTTGGATGCTAAATAATGTGAGAAGCTGTATGAACGTTAAATCGATGCTGTACTAATTCCTATAGCTGCCGAAACAATAATGATATTTTCTGGGATAGCACCCTTACATGTTGCATTTAAAAATAAAGTTATTCAATTTGGGTTATTCACCTTGACAAACAAATTTCATGAGAATTTCCCAAAATTAACCCAAAAAGTTAGCCAACATTTTTTAAAGCAATCCTTTTTTTTTGCTGCAACCCATTTCATTATTTAAACGAATTTTACAGCAATTTGCAAACAACACAACACATTTTTGCCCTCAATAAAAATTACGACATTTCTTTTATTATAACAACAAAAAATAATTTATATTTAACAACAACATAAATTTTTCAAAAAAAAAAATTTACTTTCATTTTTTTGTGTTTCTTTTCTTTTTATTATCATTTCAGGTAAGAATTGTAGCAACATGACTTACAAAATATTTAAATAAAAAACTGAAATGCATAACACCATAACATAAGCTGGCTATGATACAAATTAAACAAAGGTAAGATAATCTATGACCAGCCATATAAAAACACCAAGAAATTAAGATGGACAAAAAAAATCAACTCAAATCAACGAGGCTTGAACAATTTGTTTTGGTGATATGGCTAACTAATGTTAAAATTAAAGCGTAAACATTTTTTTTGGAAAAATAAAATTTTAATTTAATTTTAACAAAACGTTAGCTAAAATTTTCAAACAATAGAAAATACCACCCATCTGGTTGAAATTAAAAAATTAACTACAAATTACCTAATTTGTTAAACAAGTAGCAATTGTAATGCCAGGAAAATTCAAGGTTTTCCAAATAAAATGTACTTGTTAAATATTTGTTAACTTTATTAACTCTAGTATTATTTGAAGTTAAATTTTGAGTTATTTTAAATATGCTTTTGTTGTTAAAAGTTCCGTTATTTTGCATTATCACTTTCGTTTTGTTTCCAATTTGTTAAAAATATTTCTGCATTTTTGCCTTTCATTTTTTTTTTTGGGGCGGTGAATGTGTAACAAATTTTTTCTCACGTCTTATTGAGACTTTTGTTTAGGTTAATCGCATGAAATGACATTTATAAAGATTAATCTAAATATTTTTTTTTAATTTTTATTTAAATTGGAAGCATATTATATTAGCAGTAAGCAAGAGTGGGTCACTGAAAAAAGTAAAGATTAAAATAAAGCTAAGATAAAATATAATACAAATCTGTACAAAAAAGGCGACATAAAATGGTTTTGCTTTAAATTCTCATTTACTTCAGTAATACATTATGCAACTTTTTATCGATGTAATACTCCTCATATATTCGAATGAGTTCAAGCAATAAACAATGAAATGAACTGCTCAATGATCAGTCTATTACAAGCCGAATATTTTGGTCACGAAATCAGTTCTGAAACTGCTTGATTCAAAACTACTCTAAAAGAATGCCCCCACTAAAATGTCCCAGTGTGTGCATTAGCATTAGTTATTAAATATATCGTTAGCTTAGTAAGCAAATGAGCTAAGTCCACTTTTTATGAAAATCTAGAAATTAGGTCTACAAAATAAGTCGATTTTGTACACCATTTCTCACCAACATTTTTTTTCACCTAGAGTTAACTAAAATTAGTTTTGCACCAAAAATTTAATAACAGTTTTTTATTTGTTTTTATACCCACCATAAAAATAGATTTCTGAGTCCTCATATGATTCTAATACGATCTCGCTTGTCCGTCAGTCCACCTGTCTGTCACGATAGGTTAAAAGCGAAAGGAGCTAGAGGTTGAAATTTTCCACAAATATTCTCCGTGGTACAAATGACCACGGAATACTGTTTGAGCTGTCATAAAAATGTTGACCATGCAGCACTCCTGATAACATTTCACACTAATTATTGCTAAGCTCTTTGAAATTATACTGTAAAGTATGGCGAAAATCGGGCAAAAGTTGTCTCTAGTCCATATACAAAAATGACCTGAACATTCATAATTCTCTTATAATAATTAATATCGCGATGAATTTGCACATAAACAAGTTTTATATGAATGAAAATTATCTTAATTACTTTTTGTCAGTATCGTTCCATAATTGAATCGTTTATTTCAAAAACCAGTTAAGCAACAAATTATTCACTTTGAGCAATTCAAAGAAAACATCCCAGCTGCCTATTGAACTGTTTGACAAACTGTTTTTTTAACTATATTAAAATATATTTAAACAAGTAAGAGAGCTATATTCGGCTGTGCCGAATCTTATATACCCTTCCCCAAATTATACTTCAAAATAAAAATTTTTAATATTTTTAGGTAAACAAAATTTATTTTTTTTCCAAAGTTTTTTTTTTCATTTTTGGAATTGTTTCTAATTTTTTTTTTTAAATTAAATTAATTTTTTTTTTTTTTTTTTTAATTTTTTTTAATATTTAGCAAAAAAAAACTTGTTGAAAAAAAAATTCGGGTTAAATTTTTTTTTTCGATTTTTACCCATTGTAAGTCCAACTTACTATGGTCTTATATTTCGTTGCAATGGTCGTTGCAAAGGTCTTTGCAATATCTACCATTTGATATCCATATTGTCTATATTAATGACTTAGTAATCCAGATATAGGTCAAAAATAGGTAAAAAATCGAGGTTGTCCTGGTTTTTTCCTTATATCTCAGCCATTTGTGGACCGATTTTCTCGAATAGCAAACGAGCCGGAAGAATTTCGGAGATATTGATGTATGAATCGTGTATGTAAGTTATTTGGAGGCTTCGGAAAGTTGATTTCAAGGGACATAGTTTAATCGACTCCGCTATCTATAAGGATCCAGAATATATATACTTTATAGGGTAAATTATATTGTGGAAATTACAAACGGAATGACAAACTTATATATACCCTTCTCACTTAACTGGTTTTTGAAACAAACGTCCATTACTATTGTAAATTTCATTAGAAATATTATAATTTTATGAACTTTTTAAAGAGTTTAACATCATATTCATATATACATACTTATTTGTTCTAAAATAACTATTAATCATCATGCACTTGTCCTACAGCGTATTCTGCTTCCATTGTAGGCCATTGAAAAATATTCCCATAAAACACTTCATGTCCAACCCAATAGGCTTTTAGAGCTTGAAAATCTTTTTTCACATTTATTTAGATCTAAAACATTTATGAAAAAAAAATAGATTGACTTCTTTCTGCATTAAACTCGGATTTATTTGCTTTAAACGATGTATTTACCTTTACAGAACAGTAATCGGCCAATAACTCCATTTTGGATTTCTGTAGCTTGACTGGTTTTTAAAATAAACAATTCATTTGTGCCTACCCTTTTATAACGTCTATATCATAAAAATATAACTCTTACTTGTTCTGTCTAAAATTTTCTTTTATATTAATAATTTTCTGTATAACTGTTTTGATATGGACAATTTTAGTATAACAGTTTGTTCTGTAAAAGATTTTCAGTGTAAAAGTATTTTTACGCCAAATTTTCTATAGAAATATTTAATTATATTAATATATTAATATTTAATATAAATTTGACAGAAGAATTTCTATATAAAACTGTTTAAATTATAAAATTATACAGACAATTTCTATGTTAAAATGTCAGTATAATAGTTTTTATATAGAAAATATTCAGGATAACAGTTTTTTATAAACTATTTTCTGTATAGCAGTTTTTTATACCTAATTTTTTATATGACAGTTTCATATAGAAATTTTTCGGTGAATTTTTTTTTTGGTATTGAAAATTTTCTGTATAACAGTTTTTATATGGAAAATGTTGGTATACTGGTTTGTTCCATAGAAAATTTTCAGTATAACAGTTTTCAGTATAAAATTTTTGTAGAATATTGTATATATGTATAACAGTTTCTTCTATAAACAATTTCTTATGATCATTTTGTGAATAACAGAATTTTCGAATGAAAATAATAAACAAATTCAACATTAGTACTGAGGTTGAAAAAACTACAGTTCGAATATTATTTTGGAACCAAACATTTCATCTGATTTTTTGCATACTTTAATTTTTTCCAATATTTATTTTGTATGTTTAGATTTCTTCGTGCTTTATATTTTTAATATTGCATTAACAATACAACTTAACTTTAAAAATAATAATTAATTTAAATCATGCACTATGACGGAAGAATAGTATTGCGTCTTAAATCTTGTCTGACCAAAAATCTGAATATTTATTAATAAAATAATAATCAAAATTCCTTATAAAATTTTTAACAAACCATATTTAGAAATTTCATAACTATTAAACTTTTTTGTTTATTGCAGCCATAACTGACTAAAAGAATGACCTAAAATATAAACATCTTCTTTAATAATAAACAGAATTTCTTTATGAAAAAAAACCTTAATATTTATACAAGTTTTAAACATGTCAGCGGTGGTCTAGCACCTTAAAAGTGAGTTATAACTGTTTTAATAACGGCTGACGTGTGTTGTGACTTTATGACATTCCCTTTCAGTAAAAACAACAAAATTTATGCACGCCAGTCAAATTCAATAATAAGTTTTTTTTAAAAAAAAATCATTAAGAAATCACAAGCAAAAGGTAAACGCAAAAAAATATATGTTGAAAATAATCGTATATTCGTATATGGAGGGAAAAACGGTTCTTAATATTAAGAAAAAGTTACCTCAGACAAGAAACTTAACTAAAGATAAAGACAAGTAAACGACCTTGTTAAAAACACACTACAAAAACTCTATATTTTGAAACAAAGCTCAAAAAAAACCAGCAATTTGTTGCTACTGACAAGATATTGTTTTTTTTATTTATTTCGTGTGTAGTTTTTGGAATGCATTTTTGTATTTTTTTTTTTTGTAATTTGTAAAGAAAAAAGTTTATGCATGATTGCAGTATAATCTGTTACCGATATTAAAGGCAGAAAGTTTAAACACACATGATGCATTCACAAAAATATATGAAGGGCTTCCCATGCAGTTTTTGCTGAAGGTCAGTATACGGATTTTTTTTTTTTGTTTCAATTACAAAATCAAGAGATTGTTTATTTCAGTTTATTAACATTTAATGAATGAATACAATAAAAAAATCAAAAACTTGCGGAAATAAATTTTGTTTTTTATACATAAATATATTTTAGTATTTGTGTTTGCATTGTGTCATTTAATACCTTTCACGGAAAATGCAATATGAGTAATTTTTCCATCTCATACATTGTTAGGAATTAATTTGTATATTTACCACTTGTCTTTGTAATGGGAATATCTTCTGCCTATTATATTAAAATGACATTGAATTAAAATTTTTTCAAAAATTTAAAAAGAAGACAAAAAAACTCCAGCTGTGTTCAAGTTGCTTAATTGGTTAACTTTCTGTGTAACAGACTACCACTTTTTTCAATTCATTTTCATTATTGGCTTCTTTTATTTAAGTATGATATGAAATGTTTAAATATTTAAAGCTTTTTTTTAACACCAAAATGTTATTAAGTGCTTTTAATATTTAATCCACTTAAACAAAAATACAAAAAAAATAAATAATAATTGCATACATTTCATGATCCAATCAAAATTTGATAGATGTTTTATTTATGCGGAAATTGTGTTTTTTAAATATATATTTTTGTATAGTTTTTGTAAGTAACAAATCCTTAATGGCTGGTCATTATTGTCATTTTGTTTAATATTGTAAATGTTTAAAAGCTACAAATTTACATATTTGTTTCTTTAGTTTTGTTAAATTCAAATTCATTAGCTTTCCATAAAAGATGATTAATGTTTTATCAAAATAGTTTTACTTGTTTGTAAGAGAAATACATTTATAAAATATTAGAAACATATGTTAATTTTTACATAATACGACATTTTGGACTGCATAATCGTGACATTTCAAGGAAACGAATTTAAAAGTAGATATTTTTGGAAATTTAAATAATAAAATTATGTTGCAAATAACAAATGTTTCATAAAAAGTAATACAAAATTCTAAAATTTTAAGAGTTCTAAATAGAAATTGTTATTTTTTTAACAAATCGGTGAATTTTAATGAAATCTCCTAAACTGCAGGTTCGATTGCAAAATGGAGTACAACAAATCATTAAAAAGGACCTAGCCTTGCAGAAAATTCGATTTGTGAGTACTTTGTTAGAACACAATGAGAGATACAGTGTGTCAAAGTAGACCACCTTTGCACAGTGGTTTCAATCGGAAAAATGGTAATAAATCTGTATATTCTAAACTTCTAGTCCGATTGCAAAATAATGTACGAACGAATCGTAAAGGAGGACATAGGCTTTCAGAAAGTGACATTTCAAAATCAAATACCTCTGTAAAACAAAACATTGTTGAGCTCATAACTTGCACGAATAAGGACAGATTTAAATGAATTTGACTTTGTAAGAAAAAGACTGAGTCCGAAAAAAAGTTATACTTGTTTTAAGTTAAATAAAACTTAAAACGTTCAATATAAAAATTCTCTAAAATACATAAATATTCAAATATTGTACAAATTCATTAAACATTAAAATATGGGCATATTACTCGGTATTTATAAATTTTTCCAGTTTTTCCGGAAATCCTCCCATTAAATATTTTATAGTTGCTTCCGTTAACTTTATGGACGAGGTGGTCCACTTATGCTTAAAATCGGACATGTCCGGTTATACCTTTCCTGTGTTCTTTAATTGTTTTTTTCATAAGCTTAATACCTTTCCACAGGGCGAAGTTCGTGGTACCAAATTGACATTATTTTCTGAATACTACTCAAGGACTGTTTCCATAGTGCCATGATGCCAAATCCGGCCAGAAATATGAAGGCACATCACCTCGTCCATCAGCGATATAAAAATCTTGAGCCGGAAGTTGTGAAAAGTCTACTAGTACAATAGGTTCATTATCCAGCACACAACAGGTGGATTTTTTATAAAATTTGACCTCAATTTTTTCGCTCGTTCTTTTGCTTCTAAGTTCTTCAACACATTGAAATCTGCAACGTTCTGCACAAAAGAATCAGAGCATTTAACTTTACAAGCTGCTTTTATGCTAGAAGTGTTCGGTGCTCTTCGAAAGAGTTGTTCGACTTATTTTGCTTATCAATATCTGTTAGACCTTTTTTTCATCCTAATCCAGATTTTCTTTCCTTATACTGTTTAATGGCCTTTAAAACAGTGTGACGATGAACCTTCACATCTTTTGCTATTTTTTTTGAATGTCTATATTGGATTTTTTTGAAAAGTTTCAATTATTTTTTCACGTACTTTTGAATGATTTAGAAAAGATAATATCTGATATATTTTTAAAAGTTAACGTGATTTAAAAATTAATAATACCCAATTTCAATGGTTTTTGATGAATCTTGCAGATTTAGCAAGCTCTTGTTGAGCTTGACAACAATCTGCAAGCCTCCAAGTCTTGGTCATCAAACTATTTGGCTTTCTATTCTGGGTTAAAATTACCACTTCCGAACCTAACAAACCATCTCTCGAAGGTTTAAACCTATGGAACACATTCACCATTAGCATCCCTTATATGACGAATCGTTGCACAGTGGCGCAATTAGAGTTTTTTCGTTGCAAAAATCATAACCTTTGAACCAAATGCGATAATCAAAAAGTTTAAATGGAATATGATAGATAATTGATCAGCCTATGAAATGAGTGTTTGAAAGTGGTTTTACGCCTACTTATGGGTTAGCAAAGTCGAAATTTGTGAAAAAAAATCATTTTTATGGGAAGGAAAATAAAATATTTTTTAAAATTTTTGATTTTTAATGTTTTTTTTTAAAAAACCTTTTATGATTAAAATTATTCCACAAAAGATTAAAAAAAATTTTTTTTTCGAAAAACATTTTTTTGGTATTATGGTTATATGCAGTGTTTAAAAAACTAGACTACAAGTAGCAGTAGCAACGAAAAAACACAAGTAGTCTAGTTAAAAAATTAATAAAAACTCGGAGTCAATAATTACTACTACTGCTACCTTCACATTTTGGTAACAGTAGTTGTAGTAGTACTAATAAAAGAAAAATTTAAAAGTAGCAGAGTAATTTATTTTCTATTGCTACCTTAAAAAAGAAAAAGTTTTGATGTAGCAGTCATTAGTTTTTTATTAATTCTGCTACTTTTAAAATTTAGTAGTAATAGAAGTAGCAGTTGAGGTAGTAGAAGAAGTAGCAGTTGAGGTAGTAGTTGAGGTAGCAGCTAAGTAGCAGTTGAGGTAGCAATAAAATAACTCAAAAATAAAAATCTTCAGCCAAAAAAGTATAATATGTGTTGTTGTTGTGAATGTATATTTGTGTAAGTTGGTCGTGTTGTAAACAAAAGTTCGGCTTTTTTGTTATACACGCAGAAAACACGATCTTTCTGTTAGCAACACGAACATCTGAGACGAATAAAATCGAATAATTCTTTCAAACTCTCTCAAATCAAAAACAACACACAGTGTTTAATTCTGTCAATTTTGGTGTTATGACTGAAGATTTTCTTTTTTGACTACTTTTATTGCTACCTTAACTGCTGCATCAACTGCTACTTTACTGCTACCTTAAAAATTAAAACTCGATATAGAGCAGTAGCAATGATTTGTATTTTTATGCTACTACTCCATTTACAATTCATGTTTTATTACTACTGTTCTGTTAAGAGTTTTATATTTTGAAGGTAGCAGTTGTTTTAAAAAAACAAGAAAACGAAAAAAGACAAATGCTACCGCTACATACACTTTTTTGAAGCAGTAGTTGTAGCAACAGTTAAAAATTTGTTAGTTATCGTAGCTTTTTTAACACTGGTTATATGTCAGTTTTGATACCATGTCTTTTTTCAAAATTTTACCTATAGCAAAAAATGAGGCAAGGACGGTCAGCTGGAAATTTGTGCATTAGGTAAAGGAATAATCAAAGAACTTATTTTGAAAATATAGAAATTGAAATTTTTTTTTATTTTCCAGCAAAGTTGAGAAGTATTGAAAAAATTTATAGTTGGTAAATATCGATTTACCTGGACAAGTACAAAGCAAACAGTACAATTTTTGTTTATTCTTTTCTTAATAAATAGATCTATCAATAGAATCAAAAATAATGACGATCCGCTACATAGTTTTCGACATATTGTACCTGAAAGCGGACCAAATTACTTCAAATTTTTTTGTTTTTTTGAAAACTGAAAATCAGTCAACTTTGAAGGGCTATATCTTCTGAACCAAAAATCTGATTGTATTAAGAGTAAAATAGGTTTATTCAAAATTTTTTAGGGGCACATGGAATTTTTGATTTTTGCAACCTCACTTGTTCTACGGACGGCACTGTGCGTTGGTAAAAAATTCGAAATTTTTGGCCAATCAGCCGCATCGACACCAAAGCCAAATATTCATGGCGCTAAGGTAATTATCTGTATTTGGTGGGAGTGAAAGGGTCCTATCTATTATGAGCTGCTGAAATCTGACCAGATCGTCACAGGGAAACTGTATAATAATTAGCATCGAGCATATTAAAAAGAATTTAGAATGATGTGGTTGGGAAGTTTTGCCTCATCCGCTTTATAGTCCCGACCTGAATGCTCTCTGTGGGATAAGATTCACTTTGGAACAGAGTATTCGATATTGGCTTGACTCGTTCTAGGCCTCAAAAGATGAGCAGTTCTGTTGGCTCGGAATCCATACGTTGCCAGAAAGATGGGAAAAGGTTATAGATTTGAATATATTTATGTTTTACAAATATTTCGAAATAAAACCCAAGTCACACGCAAATAAAATATCTTAAATGAGCAGTATTTATGAACTTTCAAATCTCAAAAAAGCAGGTAAATACTAAATACTTCAATATAGATTTTCCGAAGTATGAAAACACTCCATCATATGTTGCTTGTATGAATCGTGCCACGATACATAAATAATCCTAAATAAATAATAACTTATTAACTTAACAAACGTCTTCTATTTGCTTGGCCTTGTAAAAATTGCTGGTTTTAATTAAATTGTTAATTTTTTGTTTGGAATGTTAATTAAAATACTTTATTTTTATTAGACATTGTTTTCATTATTAAAAATTAATGTATAAATTCCATTCAATATCTATTTACTTCCTTTATTAAGCTATTTCCTTTTTTCTTTGATAAGTTAATATGCAATATTGTTGAACATATTTTGTATTGCTTTAACAAAATGTATTAATTAATAATAATGTCAGTTTGCTTTATTTAAATTAGCCAAAACAAAAAGAAAGGCGTACAATTTATAAGTATTTTTTTCAATTAGTTTTTAATATAAACAATTTTTAGCTAAGTTTCCTTTGTTTAAGTTTTTTTGTTGAAGATTGCTTCATGCAACATCTTTGTTGGCAGAAATACAACATCATTGAGGCAAGGTCATTGAAATATGCTGTAAGTGTTGTTGATTGTTTTTTTTTTTTTTTGGTTTTGGAAAGTAAATTGTCATGATTTTTAAAAGTGTTGTTTTTTGAAATTATTATATCCAAAGATGAAATGTTAATAAGGCTTTCAAGTGTCATAAAACAAATTTAGTTTAGACAAGTTAATGGCAGATGAGCAAAGCACAATGGTTTGGGATTTAACACTATTGGTGTGAAGTGAACTAAACAAGGAATATTAATAAAGTAGTATAAAAGCTATTCAAACAAAATTTTAACAGTTTCGATTGAATAAAAATTTTCAATAAATTTTGAGACAAAGTTCAAATGTCAAATTTAGCAGAGTGAAGGCAACAGCTGTGCACAAGTTTTCATAAAATTTAAACTTTTGCTTCTTTTAATTTGAGGTAAAATCCATATTAAACTGGAAATACGTTCACTTAACTGCTATCACTTCCTAATTACTTTATGTTGTTGTCAGTATCCCAGAGACTTATTAAAATTTACTACATTTCTAAAAAAAAATTATGAAATTTTCATTAAAATAATTCATATTCAACGAAAATTATAATGTTTAATAGCACTAGTAATCTAAACAAGGACTCTATATCAAAACAGCTACAACATTTTATATAAATTAATGCAAAATAAACTAAATAAAACCCGTCTTTGGCGTGCGTAATCTTTGTAAAACAATTGTAGATACCCGTTTTAAATAAATAAGGAAAAACAGTTAAATTAATTATACGCAAAAATACAAAAACAAAACGAAAATAATATGTAAGAAAGCATAGTACCCTACATTAGGTTCATAAGTGTTTTTCGGAATTGGAGGCTATGACCAATTATGGTTCGATCTTCAAGAAATTAAGTCGCATGATTTTCGTATATTTAGTATTATTTGTGTTGAATTTAATCAAGAAATTAAGTCTCATGATTTCTGTATATATGAAACTTATTCCTGTTGAATATCATTTGATGCCAGCCTCGGATCCAGGTCAACCATTGTTAAATTAAAATTTGTTGTTTAAAAATAAATTTGTTCTACATTTTGCTTTCCATTTTATATGAAAACTTTTGAGGGGAAAATTCCTACTAAAGATTTATTCTTGTTCAAATGACTTTCTGAAGTGGGCCTTATATGGGAGTTATCACTTTATGGACCGATCGCCATTAAAGTGGTTAGTGGCTAGTGGCTAGTTGAAATAATAGACCGATTTCAACCAGTTTCAATAGGCTTTCAAACTTTAAATAAAAGTCTTACCGAAATATCTTTAAAATTAAAGCCTTTACTTTGGGCTCAAAGGTTACATGGACAGCCAACCATCCAGACGGACGGATGGACATCGGTAAATCGACTCAGAGTTGATGGGTATACTTTAAAGTAGATACATTTTTCTAGGCTTTAAAATAAAAGTCTTATCGAAATATCTTCAAAATTGCGATTTTTACTTTGGGCAGAAGGTTTACATGGACAGCCAGCAATCCAGACGGACAGATGGACATCTTTAAATCGACTCAGATAGCGATTGTGAGTTGATTGGTATACTTTAAGGTAGATCAATTTTTCTAGGCTTTAAAATAAAAGTCTTATCGAAATATCTTCAAAATTGCGATTTGTACTTTGGGCTCAAGGTTTACATGGACAGCCAGCCATCCAGACGGACAGAGGGATATTGTTGAATAGACTCAGAAAGCGATACTGGATCGATGGCTACAATTTATGGAAGATCCATATTTCTAAGCGTTGCAAGCATTAGCACAAACGCAATATACTCTCCCCACTTTGATGGTGTAGGTTATAAAAATTGCAGCCAATCATTAAAAATTTAAACATTTTATTACACCACTCTCAAGTTTTTTTCTATCCCTCTCTTTAAACTGTGGTTTTTTATTGCACTTTGTGGCTGAATTTTTTATTGCCACAAAAAAAAGTCATCAAACTTTTGTTTGATCAGTTGAGCTGCCTAAAATAAACATATAACGGTTCACAGAAAATTGTTAATTTTGTTGTTATTGTTTTTAGTCAATATTTGTTTGTTTATTTTAGGCAACATCTTTTGTAAGCGGGTTTATTTTATTTATTTATTTGCTTATTAAACCAGACTGTATAGATTTATTTTGCTGTCTCTCTCTACTTCCCTGCAGTCATACACATACTAGGCATGTCATTTTAGTGCTTTTTTTTTGTTTAGTTTTCAGTTTAAACATTTATTGTTGAAACCAGTTAATAATTTGCGGCTCTTTGTCAATGTTGACATTGAATATTTCTGCTGAGTTTTTTGTTTTTGTTCACTTTTCTTCAGTTTTTCGTATTATTTGCAGTTTGTTTGTGTAAATAAATTGGCGGCTGTTTTGTTTCAAATCATTTCTTATGTTTTTTCTGCTTACTACTTATGTTGCTTTTCCCCATGACTCAGGGGTGGTTGCTTTAAACTACAGGTTTTATCTTTAGTACATTTTTTTTGTTATGAAAAAGCATGAAATTACTTCATTTCGTTTGACATTAACATTTATCATTAAAATATAAACAATATTTATTTATTTTTTTAGTTTGTTTATCTTATGGTATTAATTTTGATTGTCTTTATTTGCCACTAAAAACCTGCTTTCTTCTAAACAAACATTTCTTTTGCATAAAAATGGTAGAAAAAAACAAAAGACTTAAACTCAGAACTTTATTTCTTTATTTGCTGTTTATGCAAATAAAATTGTCTTATTATGCGGATCTTCGTTAAAATAGTAATTAACACTTTTCTTAGAATTTTTATTTGCAATATAAAAACAAAAAACTTAGAACAATAAACAGAAACTTGCTTGAGAGACTATTGACTTTATAAATTTGAATAAAATATTAATAGATTTGTTTGAAATACAAACCAGCTTTTACATAAACTTGTGAATTATAGAAAAGGGCCTAAAAGAAATGATTAAATTAATATGTTTGAACTACGCACGTTAGGGTTAAATGGTTCGAAATTGGCGCTTAATTCAGAAAAGGTGCTGATAATTTCTTGTATATATTATTTTAATAATTTGGTCGTTAGTGAGGAAAATATCTAATTTTTATAAATAAAAATTAAAATTTTTAATTAAAATCTTCACATTTATGAATTTATTTTATATTAATTGCTGTTAGGTTTTGTTTATCCAAAAATTTTATTAAAAATAATGGCGAAGATCTGTCCAAAATTGGCCCTAACTCCCTTATTAGGCATACATATCTGGAAAATATTTTAATACTCTTAAATTTCAGTAATATTTACATTAGTCATACATAATTAAATTCATCAAAACTAATTCCAATATAATATTAGATCAGTTTGCCGAATATGGTAAGAATTCGTCCATAATTAAACCTAACTCCCATAATAAGAATGTCTCGAAAATACTTAGAATACTCAGGAAAACCATAAATAAACTAAGAATTATGTTTGTATACAAATTATTACCTAAACCTGGGTTTCAGCATAGACCGTAATCGGCGCCGATAACGAAAACTGAAAAACGTTGGTATTCGTCACAGTCTCGTTTCTGAATTGTTTTCGTTTCAGTTGGGTGCGTTGTGGCATAAAACAGAAACAAAATTATTTTTTAATTTTGAATGTCGCACATTAAATAGAATTTCATTATTTTTTGACAAAATCTATTATTTTTTCATCTTCCAATAAAGAAAATTTATTATTTTTGTTCATTTTTATTTTCTTTAAATTTGAAATAAAAAAATAATTTAAAATAGATTATTTCCTTCAGCACCGAAAACAACCTACTTGAAGTTGTTTTCGTTCCGGCCCCAAATGACAGATTTTTCGTTACTGATCGGTGCCGTTTCGTTCCCAATTCTGAAACTAACTTTTTTTCGGTGCAAATGTATGGAATTTCATTTTCGGTGCAGATTACGGTGTATGCGGAAACGTAGCTTAATACGGACTACACTAGTCAATAATAGAGACAATTTCCCATACAATTATCCTCCCGAATTAGGTCCACAACTCTCAGAAATCTCTTAAACAAAATCTTCGGCCTGTGGAAGGGTATTGGTCTCTTGCAAAAAAAATAACACAGATCAGCAGCAAAAAAGGCTTAAATAACCATTATATAGATTTGATGCATCACGGCTGCTAACTAAGCACAAAATTGTTCAAATTTATTTTAAAAAAATTTTTAAGAAAAATTATAAATTTTGTTAAACGTTTTTCCATTCGGTTACACCGATATTATTAAACTAAACTTAGAAAACTTAAATTTATATAATCCTTAATCCGTTTGTATATTGCGTTTTAATCAACTCAGTACTTTCGGAGTTATAATAACAAATTTAAGCAAAAATTATATTTTTTATGTGAAAATAGTAAATTTTTTGTTTTAAAAAAATCATGAAAAATCCAAAACGGCAGAAATTGTTCAGGTTTATTGCTTTATCGCAAAGCCACATGTAATAGGAACAAAATGAGACGTGGTTCATAAAAATCGATAGATTCTTTTTGAATTTATTCCCAATTAAGTAAATTCGCTCAATTTCACAAAATTTGACTTTTTTGTTTGATATACATAAAATTGAGTAGTTAATGTTCTTTTTTCAATTGCTTGAATTGTGAAAACATTTTCCCCATGCTATGCAGAAATTTTCACATATATATTGCGTTTCAATCGGCTCAATAGTTTGGAGTTATAATAACAAATTTGAAGAAAAAAAATAATATATTTTTTAAGTGAAAATAAAAAAAAATGTTTTGGTTTTAAAAAAATCATGAAAAATCGAAAACCGCAGAAATTGTTGAGGTTTATTGCTTTGTCGCAAAGTCACATGTAATAGGAATAAAATGAGATATCGATCATAAAAATAGATTGATTCTTTTCGAATTTATTCACAATTAAGTGAATTCGCTCATTTTCAAAAAATTTTAGTTTTTTGTTTGATATACATAAAATTGAGTAGTTAATGTTCTTTTTTCGACTGCTTGAATTTTGAAAACATTTTCTCCATGCTATAAACTAATTTTCACATATATGTTGCGTTTCAATCGGCTCATTAATTTCGGAGTTATAATAACAAATTGAACTAAAAAGTATTATTTTTTTTTGTGAAAATAGCTAATTTTTTTGTTTTAAAAAAATCATGAAAAATTTAAAACGGCAGAAATTATTCAGGTTTATTACTTTATTGCAAAGCCACATGTAATATCAACAAAATGAAATATCGATCATAAAAATCGATGGATTATTTTCGAATTTATTCACAATTAAGTTAATTCGCTCATTTTGATATAAAACGCAATATTTAAAGGGATAAAAGGTTATGTAAATTTTAATTATTTTAAGTTTATTTTAATAATATCGGCCTAACACTCTTTGAGTTAATATTAATTATTTGGAGAGACATCGATAAAAATTCACAATCTTACTTAAAATTTAAAAAAAAAACAATACATCAAAATTTTGTAGTCTCTAACATTTTTTCGATTTTGTAGCCCGTTGTAATTAAAGAACACAGGAATAGTATCCCAGGACATGTCCGATTTTAAGCGTAAAAAAAACAACTATAAAATCGCTAATGCCAGGATTTATGGAAAAAGTGGATAAATTTACAAATACCAAGTAAAATTTTAATAAATTTACGTATTTTTGAGAATTTTTATATTTAACAGTTTAAGTTTTATTAAGCTTAATACAAATATATGTTTTTTTGGCACACTCTTTAAATATTGAAGAAATCATTACAAATTACTATAATTGGTCATATTATGTCATTTACAATTCATATATTTTTGTTTAAATAACCACTAAAGCATGAACAGCATCACATTCTAAAATATTAAAAATATTTTGTTAATCACTCAAAATGTCACTTTTATAAACATCAACTGTTAAAAACAAAATCACAAAAATACCTTTTTAATACGAAAAAAACCTTTAACCAACATGACTCATTAAATTTTTTAGGAAGTTTTAAAATAATAAATCACTAAACAATTCTGCTTAAAATGAAGCTTGTCATAAAGTTTTTTTTAAATTTCAACCCAGTTATACCAAAAAAATTCCCATTATAAATAAAGAAAAAATCACCTTGACTTTGGTTTTTCTTAAAAATTTGATTAAGAAAAAATCTTATATATTGGCTTTAACTACCCAAAACAAAATTACAATAATTAAATAAATCTAAGAAGCTTAAGCTAAAGAGCAACAAATTTATTAATATTGTTTTGGATTTTTTTTATTAAAAAATTTCAAATATTTGTTTATCTTGCCATTGTTGTATATTTTTATTAAATGCTGAATAATTAAAATTAACAGAAATTTAATATAAACAAACTAGCGTGAATAAAAAACGGAAATAATAACCTTTTAAGGGGGTTTTAAAAAAACAAATTGCATAAAATTCATTATAATAAATAATAATTTAGTAAATATCAAAATAAATTGTTAAGATTTTATTTGAAAAAATTTGTATATATTTATTAAGGTTTTTATGGTTGAGACTTTATTTGAAACATTTTGTTTTTATTAATTAAACTTCATGGTTTTAATTAAGGTTTTCATTTTTTATATTTTATTTAATCAGGTATTCAAATTTGCAATTGTCATTTATAAATTAATTTTTTTTATATACTTTTTCTTTACTTTTTATAACCTAACCAAATCTCGTTAATGATGTTTTGTCTGTCACTTGTCTCTTCATGTTTATTTTTTTTCATTTGTATTTTTATTTCATTTTATTATTATTGTTATTTCTATTAATTAGGTTAATGTTTAATTATTAAGCACTTATTATATTCAATATTTATTTTATAAACTTTTTATTTGTGGTACCTCATCATGATTACTGGCAGTTGCCAATTATTAATGATCAATTTGTATTTTTTTTTTTTGTTTCAAGTGTTTATTTTTCTTTTATAAATATGGTTATTTTTACATCATACTTAGTTTTTTTCATAAGGCGGTTTTATAATGAAAAGTGTGGGAATATTAATTAGTAAGTTTGTGTAATATTAAATTGAATTCCATTTGTCATGTTATTGGCATGATCATGAACGTTTAGTTAAGGTGGATAACATCAAGGTTGTTCAATAGCCATTTGTCATAAATTCGATTTCAATTGTTTGATCCAAACTTCTAGATATAGTAAGTTGGACCTACAATGGGTCAAGATCGGAAAAAATATTTTTTAACCCCGCAAAACAATTTAAAATTTAAAAAACAATCGAAAAAATTTTTTTCCAAAAAATTAAAAAAAAACAACTTTGGAAAAAAAATAAATTTTGTTTGCCTAAAAATATTAAAAATTTTTATTTTGAAGTATATTTTGGTGAAGGGTTTATACGATTCGGCACAGCACTAGCTCTCTTACTTGTTTTATTTAAATTTGTACACAATTTGTTTACAATTCAAAAATATTTGAGTAAAATTACAATAAGCAATCAAATTTGATGCTAAATGTTTGATGTCAAACTCATCATAGATAGAGCCCTTTTGGTCCCACTAAATACAGAGCATTACCTTATCGGTACTATATTTAGCTTTGGCGTCGATTCGGATCGTTGGCCGGGCTTCACATATGATCGCTTACGCTTCGGATTATCCTAATGGATCAATTTTTCATGGCAAGTAATGATTCGGTGAGGTCTCTCGACTTCAATTCGTATGGGACCCAACTTCCCTGCTTTTGGATGAATGCTCCCAATGATTTTGCAAGCTCCTGTTGAGTTTTACAATAATCTTCATGGTCTTCAAATTTTTTTTGCTAGCCTGGACGATCTTTGTCTTTCATGTCAAAATTTCCACTCTTGAACCGAATAAACCATCTCTAGCACGTTGAAATAGATAGAAAATATTATCATAAGCATTGATGAGCAATATGTGTGCTACAGAGGCACTTTTTTCAAATTGAAGAATTAAGGCAGAACTTCCCGCGTGTGACGATTCGTCTAATGCTTCCAATGTTATTAAACAGTATCGGAAGAACTTGTCCGTTGATAGAAAACCTGGTTCAGGTAGAAAGAATGGTCCACATGATGTTTCTAAAGCCAATAAATAGAAAACATTTTCAAAAGAGCTCCCAACACATCCGGTAGAAAAGCAGTCTAGTTAGCTCAGTACACGGACTATTTGGTACGAAAAGTTAAAGCCAATGCAGGTTTAAAAACATACAAGGCTCAAAATGATTCCGATAAGAATTCTAAATTACAAAGGAAGTTCCAGTATAGAAGGACAAAACTGAGTCCTTTTGTCCTTCAATCCTGGATCTTCCTTTACAGGGTCATGGGCTTCCGAATAGCTGAGGATACATTACATAAACTGTTGAGGTTTTTTCAAAATGTTACTTATGCAAGTCATTTAATTTTACTAATGAATTCCTCAAATAGTTATAATAATCTGGAGGCTACGTAAAAAATATTGTTAAATATTTCAAAATTTTGTAAATTTCGAAAGATCAACACATATTTTTTGGTTTTGTATAAATCGTTTAACTATGAATTGATTTACTACATACAACATATTTTAAATTTATACAAATTACAACCCATGGAATTCAATAAATATGTTGTTTTCAAACACAAAACAAGAAGGCGGTGAAAACATAAGCATACCAACTCTCATAGGTACATATCTGTAATTCATAGTTATTCAACAAAACAATAATAATAATGGGTTAAAAATAGCAGACAAAATTAAATTGTTAAAAACAATTTGCAATTTTGATGTCATACATAGACACACAGCACAACACAATACAACATAGTTCTACAACCTTAATCATGTTAAATCATGTGTGTACCAAATAAACAGCATTCCTGCAAACTACTCAATAAGATGAAGAGCAGCAAAGATGAAAAAAAAAAAAAAAAAACAGAAACATTATTGTTATTTTATAATCATTACAACAGCATCTCTTCAACCTCTTAAAAAAAACTACAACTAGTAACAACCAAACAAACATTGTTAAGTACTTGTATAAAAAAAAATCCAAAAAATACACTTACAAAACCTACGCATTCTTTTTCAGAGCTGTATGATTTTGTGCGTTGCGCTTTTTTTCAGATTGCTTCCAACGCCCTCAGTTGTAAAGGTGCAAATTTATGATACTTAAACAAATATAACCGCAAAAAAAGCCAAATGCAATTTGAATTCTGTATATAAACATGGTGGGGTAAAATGCCTTCTTTTTTTTAGCTTTGAAGACTGCCATAATCTTACACACATAAATCCCCTTAAGAAAAGTGTAAAATCATGTAAATAGATTTCGGTTGTGTGTTAAAAGCCTGCTTAAAGGATGTTAAAATCATTTTCAACTGACATTTGCATTACTGTATGTATTTTTATATGGGTCTGTTTTTTTTTTAAAACATTTTTTTGAATGCCATCATTTCCCAGGAACCCATGATAAAATTCTTGTAAAAAATTCTTTTTTCTTCATTTACTATTTTGTTTAAATTCATTGTCTAGGTTGTTTATATTGTTGCTGTTTATGGCTGCTGCTTGATATGCAGTGTATAAACTATAGATGACGACGTTTTAATCTGGTAGCCATAAATCCATATAATGTATAGACCCTGTCATGTTTAACAAGTTTATAAGGGTTCCATATAAAAGGATTTAATGCGTGTGTTTCTTTGTTTTTTTTTTTCTTTTTGAGTCTATATAAAGTTAATATTAAGGCGTTGATTGTTATATTTGTCTGTTGTGTTGAATTTTGCAATTTATGTTTCAATTTTCGAAATTGAAAAAAAAGTGCTATTCTGCTGGTTTATGGCAAAACTGACATTGTTGGTGAAATCTTTTGTGAAGGTATTAAAAGAGTTGACATTGCTAACAGGATGTATTAATAAATTTAAAGTTGTGGCCTAAACAAAATATATCAATTTATATGACTAATATAGGAATATTTTTATATGTATATGACATTGAAATAATTTATAATTGAAAGGAATTGTTATAAGAGATATCCTGAAATATGTTGTAAAATAAATACAATTGGTCAATTCAAAAGGTCTCTTATCATGTCATATTGTTAAAATGTCCTAATATTTCATAATGGTTTAAACATGATGTTATTGCCTTTAAAGCAAAAAAAGGTCCTAAAATAATTCTACTCTGTATGTTATGTTTATTGTGTTATCGCAACGAACCTGCAGAGATCTGCGACGAAGGCCTAAGAATTGGTTAAGCCGAGACGCCGATTCTTGAAATATTAGGACAATATGACAATATGACTGATAAGAGACTTTGTGAATTGACCAAATATAAAAATAATGTAACAATAATACGATTAAGCATTTTATGTAATTTAGGGACAACCTGAATTATTTAAATATCACTTGATTGCTGTCAAAGATTTACGACCAAAAACTCTTCTGCAAAATGTCAACAATATGTAGATGTTAGCTGCCCTTTAAGTGAAATATATTAAACCAATTGGGACAACTCCTTTTAATTTATTATTTTTATAGCTCTTAGATCAGAGGTCGGCATCTCCCTTTCTCAATTGTAATCTGACCAGTTATTTACTGAGTTTTTAATTTTTTTTTTTTTGATCATTGTCGTGAACTCCATTGACAGTCATGTTGTTTACAGGTAATATCTGAAATATCAAATATTTGACATGGATTCAAACATAACACAGGTCGACAAAATTTGTGTTGACATGCGTTTAATCCGAAACTGAATCGTTTATTTCAAAAACCAGTCAAACAACAAATTATTGATTTTAAATCAAAGAAAACTTCCTAGCAACATTCAAAATACTTTTACAAAATTTATATTTTTTTCCATTAAAGTTCTCATATATTTAAAAAATAATATAAAGATTGCACTTAACTGGTTTCTGAAACAAATAACAATCATTATTGTAAATATCTTAGGAAATATTTAAATTTGATTAGGAACTTCAAATGAAAAATGTCCATAAATTGTAAGATTTGAGCTTGTAAATCTTTTATTTTTTTCACATTTATTGAGACCTACAACATTTATAAAAAAATAGATTAGAACCTAGTATTACATAGTATAAAACCAGTCAAGCGCTGTTACTTGACTTCTTTCTGCACTAAACAGGGATTTCCCGGCTTTGCCACCATAATAGGGGGGCAATATTTTTTTTTTGCATCTAACGATGCTTTTACCTTTACAAAATAGTAATCGCCTAATAACTAAATTTTTGATTTTTGTTGCTTGACTGGTTTTTGAAAAAAACGATTCAACTGACCTCAAAATTTCTCCACATCAGGTTTTCGGGATATCTTAACATAAATTTGCAGAAACCCCGTTTTTCGCCATATTCGAGAAGTTATAACAGCGCGAATTCAGCTTTTTTCACAACATTTGTTATGTCATCTGAAAGTCTTACCTATTGGCTTCAAAATAAAGGTTAAACTTCTGTCTTATTCCTTTTCATCCTTTTTCATGGTATTTTCGCTATGAAGGCAAAAATTAAAATTTTCTCTACATTTTCTTTTTATATT
This sequence comes from Calliphora vicina, assembly GCF_958450345.1. Classification (NCBI taxonomy): domain Eukaryota; kingdom Metazoa; phylum Arthropoda; class Insecta; order Diptera; family Calliphoridae; genus Calliphora; species Calliphora vicina. The sequence continues at coordinate 35,127,865 of NC_088781.1, read as the reverse complement.
TCAGAGAAGGTCACACCTTTAGAAAAGTAGACTCTGGTCTCATGGTTAACAATTTTTTGGCCTTAACAAAACCAATTGTATCACAATTATGTTTAAACATCTGAGATAATGTATCATAAAAATATAATTTTTGGTATTTTCTAAGCTTTATAACATTTGTTTGTGTACGCAATGGACTTTCTGAATTCTGAATATTTCTGGAGTTTCTGAATTCTTGACTTCTTACTCTCAGCTGCGCGATTAGCAATAAAAGAATATTTAGCTACGTTCACATTGATGAAATATTTGATGAAAAACATAACTACTATTTTCAGCAAATGTGTGTTTGATCTTAAAAGACTTTTACTAAAGCAAATAACATCAAATAAGATATTTTCTAATCTAAAGCTTGTTTATTTAAATAAATATTTGTTCAATTTAGGGTTATTTATATTTTTATTTATAATTCATTTTTTCTGATTCTTAATAAATTTTGTTTTTTATATTAATTTGTTTTTTCTTTTTTTCTTTTTTCAGGTTCGTACTTTTTTACAAACTACATCATTATTTGTAAGTTTAACAAATATTATGAAAAAAAAAACAAGTAAGAACAAATATTAATAAGAGATAACCGAGTAAGCCTTTTTGCTGGCATTCAAGTTGAAAACAAGTATAATTCCAGCCTTCGCCAGTAAAAAGGAAACACAAATTCAAGCCAAATTTTTTTTGTTGAAAAAAAAATTCATTTGTTTAAAGTTTAAAACATAATTATATTTGCATTCAATTCAAATTCCAACAAAATTTTCAAGTGCTTGAATTTTTTGATATTTAATGATAAAAACTTAAATATATTTCAAACAATAAACATGTGACTTGAATTTATGTTCTTTGTACTGGAGAATAATATTGATGTCATGAACGTTTTGTTGGACTTTGAATTGAATTCAGATATTATTATGTTTTAAGCTTGAAAAATATTTGAAAAAACTCAATATTTTTGAAACAAAAAATATATGGCTTGATTTTCCTTTGCTATTGATTAAAGCGTAATACAAATATAATTCAATTGCTTGACACTGTAATCAAGGCAGGAATTACATGATCCATTTTTGCAGAAATTTAAGTTGAAAAAAGTGAAATTCAAGTCATGATTGCTTGACGCAGGAATCAAGACTTGAATTAAATTTTTTTCAACTTGAATTCCTGCAAAGAAATTGAATTGAATAGCAAAGGAAAATCAAGCCATATATTTTTTGTTTAAAAAATATTGAGTTTTTTTCAAATATTTTTCAAGCTTAAAATATAATAATATTTGAATTCAAGTCAAAGTCAAACAAAATGTTTATGACATCTTACTGAACACAAGCTAAAATCAATGAAAATATAAATGAAATGACAAATTATTTGAACTGTCTTTGACATTCTATGCTTGAAGAACACGGCACAACTTGACAATGTTTGATTTGACCCTCAATAGTATGACAAACTTATTTATAAAGTCACAAATCAATATATTGTGCATATTACAAAGGACATGATACATTTATAAGGTTTGTCGTTCATAGCTGTATTTCAGTTCAGTAATACCTCTAAACTGAATATAATATTTATGTACACATGTTTATTAAGAAGTCTCCAAAGTTTCCAAATGGTTTGATTGACAACATTTTCTATTAAATCCAACACAAATTATCCCATATTAATATACAAATGAATGTCAGTTCAAATCTTTCAAACTCCAAAAAATTTATAATAACTTTGTTACATTTGACTTTAGCAATTCATTTACAGTCAATGTTCATTGTGCACTGACATATTTTCGAAATAAGTTTAAGAATATACTTTAACCTTCAAATGTACCTTATGTACAATTATTCTAAGAATTGTTTCTAAGTCTTTTGTTTTCGAACCATAAGAAGTGAAAGAACACATTGCAAAATAAATGTTCTACCTTGAAGTTCATAAAACAAATTTATTACACTTCATAAGACAAAACAATTGAACTTTAATAAAAACTAAAACCAACGCCTATTAACTAATTTTTGTTCAAACTAAATGTGTGTGAAAAATATATGTATTTTTCAAAAAAAAAAGCAAACGTGAGAGCTTAAAGATTTAAAACATTTTGTTTAAATTACAAGTGCACATTAAATATATTAATGAATAAACTTAATAATAAATTTTAGTGTAATGACATTTTACAAGGTTTGACCATGAAACAAAATGAAACCAGCAACAACTTTAAATATATAGAACTGGTAACCAAAAACAGAAAAAAAATTAAAAAAACTAGATGAGTTTTTTTTTAATGTTTGAGAAAACAAAATGTGAAATATGTGTGGGAAAATATCATTACCATTTAAAATATTAAATCTCAGCATTTGTATCATTTGTGAGGACTACAAAGCTACATATTTTTAATTAAAATAAATTACAATAAATACAATCTCATAAAAAAGATAAATGAGCTCCTTTTATTGCTTTTACTTTAGATTCAAATGATTTAAAATTAGTTTATTATTATGAGTTTGGTTCTAAATAAATTGTTTTGAATTTGTAATCTAAGTAAATGTATTTCTTGAGATAAATACTAAAACTTTTAATTTCAATTAAAATAAATAACGTTCACAACTTAAAAGCAAATTGATGTTAAAAATAAAATTACTTTTAACTCAAACAAGATTAAAAAAATTTATTACATTCATGGCAACAAAACACAAGATTAAATACAGGCTGGCTTTACTGGCTCTAAGGAAAATTAAAACCAATTTTTTTTGTAATTCTCTTTTATACTTTGAAAAAAATTTTAAGAATTTTAAAAAAATAATCTTCATTTTATAATGAAACAAAAATCAAAATATTTGAAATTATTTATTTAGCAGCCAGTTTTTTTCTAATTACTGGAGATTTTTAATTTTATGGTTATTTAAAAAAATAGTTAATTTTTTATGACATTAATTATAGTTTTATAATCTTAGCTTGTTGATACTTATTTTGTTCCTTAAATATTATTAATCATTTATCATCATTTATAATTAAAGCTGCAAAAAACCACAAAACATTTTGACAAATTATTTCCGCATGCTTAAAGACATGCTGCTGAAACATCATAAAAAAGGGGTGTTAACAGCTTCTTTATAAAGAACAATAATTTTTATTTAAAAAAAATATTAGCTTTATAATGATTTTTTAGGGTACTTAACATAAACATTTTTTGATATTAACATAAATACATAATAAATGCATTTGTCATTAATAGAGGAAGGGTAATGTTAAATGTTATGCATATTTGTACAACACAACACTCCTTTGAAATTAACTACATGAATTGGATCAACAATAAAAACAAGTTGAAACTAATGAATTTTCCTTGAAGTTTAAAAAATGTGCGTTTTTTAAAAAATGTGCTCCCTTTCGAAACATCTTTTGAGGTTTCAATGCAAAAAGTAGTTGTGGCAATTGTCAATTGTAGAGATAAACAAAGTTGAAAATGTTAATTTTCTAGTCCCAGCTGTTCATTTTTACAGGGTGGATAATGGATTTTGCTACATTAAGAAAATGGAAGTTGCACCATCTTGTTGAAACCACACAGAGTTGAAAGGAATTCTCTTTCGGCGTAGTTCCGGATAGAAAAATTCTTTAGCTTGCTTAAGTAACGGTCTCCAGTAACCGTAACGCATTGTCCGTTTTGTTCAAAGAAGTATGGCCCGACAATACAGCGTTAAGAAACTGCACACCACACTTTATCGCGAATTGGATGCAATTCTAAATATCTATCAAAATAAATATTTTGTAGCTCAAGACATACAATTTTTGTGTTAAAACATTTATTTTGATACTATCCCACTCTTTAAGGAACAGACCTAAGCTTTCTTTTGAGCAAAAAAAATTTAAAAAAAGGGCCCATTTTGGAAAAAAGTTCGATTTTGCCAAAAAAAAATCAGAAATTGTATGTCCTGAGTTATAAAATATTTATTTTGATAGATATCCCACTCGCATCCCACTAAGGGTCTTCAAGGAAAATATCTTTTATTATTTGAGCTTTAAAAAAAATTAAGCGAACAAATAGGTCTCCAAAGAAAATATTTGAGCATTATATTATGAAAAAGGGCTTATTTAAAAAAAAGTGAAAAAAGCTTTTGATTTTGGAAAAAAAGTCAAAAATTGTATTTCTTGAGTTATAAAATAATTGTTTTGATAGATATCCCACTCGCATCCCACCAAGCAACTAAATAGATCTTCAAGGAAAATATCTAAGCTTTCTTTTGAGCAAAAAAAAAAAATTCAAAAAATGGTCCGTTTTGAAAAAAAAATCAACAAAGTTTTTGATTTTGCAAAAAAAGTCAAAAATAGCTTGTTTTGAATTACAAAACATTTATTTTGATAGATATCGAACTCGCATCACACTAAGCGACCAAATAGGTCTTCAAGGAAAATATCTAAGCTTTATTTTAAGAAAAAAAGGGCACATTTCAAAAAAAAAGTTTTTGATTTCGAAAAAAAAATATTAAAATTTTTAAAATATTTTTTTTTTTCGAAAGATTGAAGGAATAGCTATCTAAACTATTTGGAACACATTTTGGTAATAGGCCAGACATCGATTTTAAAAGTTGGTTCACTTGACATGAAATCCCCCTTTGCGGCATGTTTATCAACAGTACACTTTTTCATCAGAAAATAACTTTCAACAACTGACCCCTTACAGAAGCAACAGTAAATTATGATTGAAACGAATTCTTTATTATTGCGAATTGATTTTAAGCTAATGACTTATGTAAAAAACCAGAAGGAGAGCCAAATCTTATATACCCTTCACCAAATTGTATGTAGTTTAAAATCTTTTTTTTTAAATTGTTTTTCAATATTTTTTTTTTTTTAATTTATAAAAAAGTTTTTAAAATTTTATTTTTAATTTTGTAAAATTTTTTTTTTTAATTTTTGTCAAAATTGTTGGAAATATCTTTTTTTAAGTTTATTATTGAAAAAAAATTTTTTGGTGAAAAAAATATCGGGTTAAAAAATATTTTTCCCGATTTTAACCTATTGTAGGTCCAACTTCCATATTGCCTACATTAATGACTTAGTAATCCAGATATATATCAAAAATAGGCCAAAAATCAAGATTTTCTCGATTTTTAATAGCAACCGAGCCGGGAAGAATTCCTGATATAATCATGTTTGTAAGTTATTTGGAGGCTACGGAAAGTTGATTTCAACATACAGGCGGACATGGCTATATCGACTCCACTATATATAACGATCCAGAATATATATACTTTTTGGGGTCGCAAATGAAAAATGTCGACAACCCTTGTATCATGGCGAAGGGTATAATAATAAGTTATGTATCCGGTAAAGATTCGTTAAGATTAAATCTGAAATTTTTCAAGCAGTAGCAAAATGGCATCAGTGGCCTCCTCTAATGACAACGACATGTTAAGGCAACATATCGTATTTATATAAAGTGATGGAACTAGAATCGGTTATTATCATTCAGGAACCAATCACGTGACTAGTTTATGCCTGTTTCCATTTGGTTAGGTTATTTTTTAAAACCACTTTTCAAGCTACCCTCATGAGTGCATACAAAACTGACGTCATTGTGACAATCAATCGATGACTATCTGGTAGAAGTATTTGAGATTTATCCGCCCAGAAACCAAAGCCAGACATTAACACATTTACTAAAGTCATTGAATCGTAGAATAAGACTCATATCATGCCCTACTGTGATGAAGTACAATAGTTGATTAGACGGACTCTAGTAAAAAAAATCGTCATATCAGCATCAAATAGCTGAGATAGTGGGCCACCTAATCTGTACAAGCCGAAACAGTTTCTGTTGGTCAAGTCATGCAAATTTGCTGTTTGCAAAGATAAAGCCAGGAAATGGATAAAAAGCACCTAAAGCCAATACATCCGTTATTATATCTGATTGAGGATAACTAAACATTTCAGTGTGCCTGAAACAGGATTTTGTTCCATATCCTTCAAACAAAAATCCCCTTTATCCTCATGACATCTGCAAGGGGGTATATTCCGATTTATTGCTTCAAATATAATTCTAAAACCACTATTACTATTATTTATTTAAATATTAATATTGATTATCAGTAACTAACCCTGACTCTGTTTAACTGAACTATTGAACAAATATGGACATAAATTTCGAGAACTTTTTTTGGCATACAAACACTGCACCTACAAAAATTTGAATAATATTTCAAAAAATAAAACTAGAAAATTGGGTATTAAATATGTATTAAATCACATTTACTAAAAAACCATTAGTTCTAGTTGTGGCTGTAAAATCAATGTTCAATGACATGTTTTGCAATGAACTTTTCAAAAAATCGTTCAACTGAAACATGATTACAGCTATTTGAATTTGATTTAAGCTAAAAATTTGAACATGGAAAACGTGATTTACAATAATAGTTTGGACACTTATTAAAAATAATCATAACAAATATTAACAAGACAGAAAAAAATAGAAAATGTCACAAATAAATCCTTTTTTTTAATAAATAAAACAAACCTGTTTTATTGTTTATATTAAGGAGAATCATGAAAGGTCAGCAAGTGGCCCCCATATCATAATCAAATTTAATAATAAGCACATTTGTATGGACAAATCAAAACAAAATATATATTATGCTTCGATTTCAAAAAAAAATTCAAATAAAACCCTGAAAAACCAAACACTAAAAGACAAGGTAGACACAAAATATTGGCAAAGAGACAAAAAAAAATTAAAAAAATAATGCAAAACAAATCATACTTCAAGTGGGTCACTAAAGATGCAAGTTGCCAACTTACATTAAATTGAAAAAAAATCATGCTGATGGTGTCTTTATTGCTAAAATAAACAAAAAAAGAAAAAAATACTAAAAAGAAGCCAAAGGCGTTAAAAATTATAAAGCGACCATCCTCCAAAAAAAAACAAACGAGCAATAAAAAGTACATGGCAAAAAATGAGGTAGAGGCATTAAGGCTGATTTTAAGTTTTTTTTGTGATTTTCTGAACAGCGGTTAAGGTTGTCTTTTGCTGTTGATGTAGAAAAAAAAAAAAACTTGGCGCCTACCATTCGAAACATTTCAAATTTGAAGAAAATCCACACAGATTGAACAAAAACTTCACTTTTTTTTAATGCTGAACTTGAACCAATATTTGTGGTTAAAAGCGAAAACCAAAACCTCACCAAAATAAAAACTAAACACAAACAAAAAAATATATAAATTACCTCAATGTTGCCGCAGTTAAAAGAAGAAAAACAAAACGTGTTAACTGACAGGTTTTCCAAAAAAAGCAATAAAAGTATAAAAAAACAACAATAAACTTATATAGTTTTATATACAAAAATCTTTTGCCAACCGGTGTTTCTATCCTCTACCACCAACAACATTTTGCTCTTCACATGTTTGATAATGACCGAAGAAGATGCTTTCTTTACTTTTTCTTTTGTTGCTAATAAAGTTGTAGTTGCAGTTGTTGCTGCAGTTGCAGTTGATTTCAACATGCTGTTAAAACCTCAAGCAACAACAGTTTGAGCAGCCGCACCAACATTTAAAACAAAACCCCGCTATGATTTGCAATACTTGTCTTTGTGTGGGTAAAGATATATTTTGCAAAAACAAAACAAAAAATAAAACAGAAAAAAACTACATTAGAGTTTATTGCGCTTTTTCCAAGTCTTCTTTATTATCTTATGTTTTGTTGTATTTCTTTCTATATTTCTGTTCATAAAGTTTTAGTCAATGTTATTGACCAAATTGCATTGTATTGCAATACCAGTTGTCTGTTATACTAGTTGGATGTATTTTTAACATGATTTCAGAAAAAAAAGTGAAAATTTGTGAATAATGTGATAAATATATAAATTAGAAAATTATGCTGAAAGACAAGCACACAACCGTTACCAAGCATTAGTTAGTGTTATGGTTAGAAAAGATTGTCTTATAACAAAACAAAAGACTTTAAAACACAAACTTGTTAGATGATTAAAAAAAACTCAAACTCAAGTCAAAAGTAAATAAATAAACAATGAAATAACCACGTGCTGATAACAGGATGTGCTCATCACTGTAAGAAAAGTAAGTTAATTCGAATAAAAAATTGTAGTTTAAATTAATTGTTGAAATAAAAATCTTCTAGATATATGTATATAATAAAATAAAAGAGTATTGTCACTGAGTGGCGAGAGAAATATGGCCAATTATGAGGTTGATAATAAAATTGCAGCTAAATAATACAATGAGGAGGAAGAAACTAAATTGACCGATAAGATTCAATCGTTTTTCACCAAACTAAGGTATCTATACGTGATGCGGATGGCTTATCAAGTTTTTGCAGCAAACTCTTTAATTCTCTCGAGAAATACCAAAGTACCTAAGTATTTGGAGCTACGAGGATATAGCAAGAACTTTGATGGCAACATATTTTATATTGACTTAACTAAACCTAACCAACTGATTGATTCGTCATCACTCAGTTCTATCGTGCAAAGTCAGATTTAATAGAATGGAATTTTAAAAATTTTAATGTTTTTGGTGTAAAGTTGATAAACTAATAAAGGCAGAAGTAAAGTGTACAAGACATCTTTATCGTATTAAAAATTCAGTAGCCAGTAGTTTTGAACTTTTTGAAAACTCGAGCCATTTAAAAAGCGCAAAAACGGTTTTTTAAAACAAATATGGAATAATAATGGCAAGGATGGACTGGTCCTTTCGGCCTTCTGTCCGTTAGGAGACTAGTACTGGCTCGAGAATTTTCTCTGATGAACTTGACCTTAGGGTTTATATCAGAATGTCGAACGACAGCGGACATTAAGGGCATTGATACGGCTGTAAGAAGAATTAAAGAGTTTAATCTCAAGGCGTAGTGCATTGACATTTATCAAACACAAACAATTCCAATGTAGTAAAAGCCGAAATATTTTCTCGATTGTAATTATTCTCTATTTCAGCTTAGCCGACTTAATGTTGAGTTATTAAGGGTTCTGGGACATGAGAACATCAGGGGTAATGACAATGCTGACGAATGCATTACAAACGTGTTATCTCTGGATGCCTGTATGGCTCATTCATATGTCATTGGTTGCAGTATCAAATTAATGAATCAATAAAGATACAATTTGTAGAAGATGCTTCAATTAAAAGATTAACAGGAATTATTAGGATACTGCTTGGAACTCGAGCCTAAAGAACTATAAAAGGGAAATAAAATTTACTAAACAAATTAAACTAGATTTAGACAATTTGACTTATATCTGTATGACACACTTTTAAAGCAGGCAGTGCAAATACTGTGTTCCAAAGCGTATACCAGAGAGAGCGATCTACATCGATCGAAACAAATGGTAGTAGAACGGGCCACGGTCTGGGCTATAAAACGGGTGAGGCAAAACTTCCCAACAACTTCATTATAAATAGCTTTTAACAGATATTACAATATGTGGCCTAGCGTTGTCATGTCTGGCCGCATATTCTAGGCGTTTTTCGGCCAAATCAAACGAATCAGTTGCATTCGGTATAGATTCCCTGTGATGTTCTGACTAGATTTTGACAGCTCATAACCAAATACAGATCATTACCTTAGCGCGATGGATATTTGGCTTCACATACGATCTCTTCGGGTTATCGTAATGGATCCATTTTTCATACAAGTAATTATTCGGTGCTGATTTTCTTTTATATCTTTAAAATGCCAAGGCCTCTCAGCTTCAATTCGTATGGTACTCAATTTCCCTGCCTTTTAATGAGGTTTGAATAGCTCCCAATGAACTTTCAAGCCCTTGTTGAGTTTGACGATAATTTTCAAGGACTAATGCCTGCAATTCTTAGTTTGTTTTGCTAACCTGGGCGATCTTTGTCTTCCGTATCAAAATCACCACTTCTGAACCCTATAAACCATCTCTCTCACGTTGAAATTGATGAAACACATTCAGTTTCAACGTCGGTGAGCAATCGGTTTGCATCAGCGTCACTTGTTTTCAATTTAAAGAAGTAAAGCTAAACTTCCCGCATATGACGATTTGTTGGCACAAAATTCAACATTTTAGAAGCAAAAAATACTTTGTCGTTTACACTATAATTTTCAATAACTAAGTCAGAATAAATGACAGATATTTACCCTTCAAAATGACATGTAAGTTATTAAAACAAAAGCCGCATTCAAAAGATATGCCATCTATTGTAGATCTCGCATTTTTAAGTCATACACCCAATATATGGAATTATTATTTCCTTATTTTACGAACTATTACTTTTTTTTAAACACAATTCTTCTAATTTATAGTTTTATTGATGTCAATAAAATAATAGTTCGAATTTACACAAAAATAGTATAAAAAATGTGTATAAGTTACTAGATTACCTCCAAATTGATTCTCAAAAACCCAAAGTAGTTTCAAATTAACATTTTATTAACACCTAAAATCCAACAACTTTCAAACTAAATAGTGTAAATTACGATGTTAAAATGCTAACTGAGTCAATGTTTTTATTAATTCCGTCTTTATATTTAATTGATTCTAGGAGTGGTTGGTCATCAATTAAATTATTTTCATAAGCAATAAATTTAAATCATTCAAATTTTATTATCACAATTTTTTATATCATTTAATGGCTATTTATTTTCTATTAAAAACAAAAGACTTCGGATAGAAACTTTTTTCCCAAGTAGGTACTATTAAACTGTAATAATTTTGTTAATTATTTAACAAAACCATAATAGAATTTATTTATATTTTATGTATTATTTTCATATTGTTGCTTATTTTTCAATTACGTTATAGTTATTGTTGTTTTGTTTTGTAGTTTCAGTTTCATTTGAATTATTACTATAACCTTGGTTTAGTTTTCATTCTCATAGATACACACATGCAGACAAGAAAAATCTAGACATAAACTTATACTTTGATATATAACAACAAGTAGGTATACGGCCTAAGCTAGAACACTGCAAAAATATTGAATAATAAAATGCGGGTAAACAAAGTAAACAAACACAGCCCAAAACCAGAACAATGGTTTTGAAATTTATTTGTTTTTTCTATATAATTTTCCAAAACATTCTATACTCACAAACACACAAACACTCACATGTTTAATTTTAAATATACATATTGAAACATACACGTACCAAATACATATTAAAGCACTTTAATTTGTTGTATTTTGTAGTTTTGTTTTCTGTATAAAATGTAGGTAATCAAGAACTTTGAATCATGAAAACGTTTCAACTGCCATACGGTGGCAGTGGTTTTGTTTTTATACAATTTTCCATACTTGGGTGTTTGAGAATACACGAGAAAACAAAATCAAACGCCTTCAGTTTGTAAACATTTAAACATGTATTTTAGTTTTATTGCTTTTTTTTTGTTAGTAGAAAAAAAAAACTTAGGATGGGTTTTGTTTAGAATTTTGTAATAAAATTGTTTTCAATTAATTTAATTTATTTAATATTTTTTGTAAATAAATGAATTGCTAATAATATATTATTAATTACGAGTATTATTGAATAAACATGAGGAATTTACAAAAATGAGATATAAGGAAGACCTTGAAAGAAATAACTTGAGTTGAGAAATCTTTGCTGAAATTGAATTTTCTTACCATAATGCATAATTAAGATAGACGTTATCAAAATCCTATCATTTGGAATATTTTTGTTTAATTATTAGACATTTTTCAGAACAGGAAATAAATATAAAACACAAAATAAATAATAGAAAATGAACTAAGTCTAAAAAAAGTCACCAAAGGACTTCTTTTAAACAGTGATTATTTATCTTTATAAATCATACCAAATAAGTAATAAAACTGCATTAATAGATTTCAAAAATATTTAAAACAAATATGAAATTTTAGAATCTTTTTTGTGTCTCTTGTAAAATTTGTTAAACGGGACTTATCACTTTTGCCCGCTAATCTAACGATATATATTACCGTTGTTCCTATAAGAAGTATTTGCCTAGATTCGGTTTGGATTAACCTTCATCAAGTGTGCTCTCATAACAGCGCTGTTATGGGAGAGTAGGCATATGCCTACTCCTCCAGTCGCTTGTGAATTTTCCATAAAATGACTTGATTTTCTATCATCGCTAGTCTCTTGACGACATCCAACATTATGTTAAAAACTACTAACGTATCCAATCAAACATCAGTACCAACCTTAATCCTGTTTCGGCATAGAGGAGCATTGCAGATAAAACTGTGATCTAAACGGTGAATGTCTACACGAAGTCGATGTATATAAGATATAAGGATGATCAGCTCCTACACAACAACCGATATGCTGCTGTTATCATCTCCAGAGATGCTAACAACTAACGCAACAACCAGTGATCGGCTACTAATGCCAACTTATTGTAAGAAAATTCTGGTGTACGGAACTTCGTACAGAGGAAACTGCTGAAAGCGTAACCGTAAATTTACCGAAAAAGGGGACCTCACAGAATGTAAAAACTACGAGAAGACTTTGTTTTATCTACTCTTTTATTTAATTGCGTACTTGACGTTGTGATTAATAATTCAACCCAATAATGGGAATCACTTGGGGTCTTCAAAACAGACTGGAGGGCGTCGACTACGCTGATGACATCTGCCTACTCATGCAGACTAAGTTGTCAGTAGTCCAAGAAGCTTTCCTGAAAATTAAAATCAGTAAAACTAAAACAATGAGAATAAACACTAATAATGAGCAAAGACTGTCTGTGCAGTAGAAATGGCTTGATGATGTAGAATAATGTAAACTGGGAAGCAAACTGGACAAAAATAGTGGTTTTGAGGCTGACATCTCAAGCCTCATAAACAAGGCAATACAAGCATTCGGAAAACTTAAGACGGTGTGGATTTCATCGTTAATATCAAGACGTGCAAAGCTAAATCTGTTCAACGCAAACGTAAAATCCACTCTGTTGTATGGATGCGAAACGTGGAATGCAGCATCTGTGGCTTACAATTCGTCAGAAACCAGACAACATTGCAGAAACTATCGACAGATATTGCAAGACAAGCCATGGACTGTAATCCACAAGGCAGTCGACGAATAGCAAGACCATCCCATACCTGGAAACGACAAGTTGAAATAGAAACATCCCATCTTCATCTACTTTGGAATGAAATAAAACTTCGTACATCAGATCGATTATATTGGAATCATTTTTTCAGATCACCTTGCTTTCATAACATTACCAAAATACCTTCCTTTAGCTCATCTGAAATTCTTTTGAATGACCAGCTTTTTTCAGTAACAGGAATTATTAGTTCTACACTCATTTGGTAGAAGTGGTTTGTCTATGATTACTTTTATAAACTTACGGTTACCTTTATAAAGTTGCTGGATTTTTTTAAGATTTTTCATATTGTCTTATCTCAATGTTGAATTTAAAGCTTAAAAACATATGGTATATGTGTATTAAGTGATTTTTATATGGTTACTTTTAAAAACTTACAGTTACTAATTTAAAGTTATTCGATTTTTTTTACAAATGTTTATATTAAGTGATTTGTTGAATTAAAAACCTATGGTTACTTTTGACATATTCGGTTGCTTTTGGGTATTTCCTTAATTTTTAACCAAATTTTTTTAGTTTTGTATTAATTCAAGCTAAAGAATCATTTTTCTAGAGCAAACATATGTGTACTAAGTGATTTTTATATGATTACTTTTAAAAACTTACAGTTACTTATTTAAAGTTAATCGATTTTTTTTAAATTTTCCTGTATTAAGGGAAATAGCCATATAAATTAAGTGATTTTGTTGACTTTAAGGCTTAAAAACCTATGGTTACTTTTGAAATATTCGGTTACTTTGGGGTAATTCTTTAATTTTTAAACAAAATTTGTTAGTTTAGTATTCATACAAGCTAAAGAATTGTTTTCTTAGAGCAAAAATATGTGTACTAAGTTATTTTTATATGATTACTTCTAAAAAGTTACGGTTACTTTTATAAAATAATTAGTTTTTTTCAAAGTGTTTCATATATTCCCGTATTAAGGATAAAATTCATATAAACTAAATGATATTTCAGAAGCTGATACTTAAAAAAATATGGTTACTTTTGATTTGGTTACTTTGGCGTAATTGCTTAATTTTTAACCAAATTTTGGTATTTTTGTATTTATTGAAGCTAAATAATCGCGTTTCTAGAACATAAAAAGTGATTTTTATATGATTACTTTTAAAAACTTACGGTTACTTTTTTAAAGTTATTAGATTTTTTCAAAATGTTTCATATATTCCTGTCTCAATGGCTATATACATCTAATTTAAAGCTTAAAACATATGGTTACTTTTGACCCTGTGCTCCTTGTAGGAGTTAAAAGGAAAAAAATATACATATATGTAGATATTTGGATACATATTTATGTTGAGGAGCTCTGGCGAAATGCTGTTTCCAGGACATTTGTTAATTTTATAGGGATTTTATGGCATGAACTATAAACTAGAATAAGGTTTGTACTAATACTGATTTGGATGTTATGATTTGGACAATTGAATATGGAAAGATTTTCTCGTTCTCTTGAAGAGAGCATATCAGTATAATGTTCAGCTCAATGATCGGGCTGTTCTTTCTTTATAGGTTTTCCGACTGCTGATAGTATCAGCCTGTATAAGTAACTGTCTCAATTGAGGTATAGTTATATAAAAACCTCAAAATCATTTCAAATACCTAATAAAACTTATTATTATTTTGTTACCATTAACAAAAAAAAAAAATCAGTAGCAAATCATGTTCATTTGTATGTCAGGCAAATTGGCTTAAAATTAACTCGCATATAAAAAAAACCACAGCATTATTTTCATGATTACTGTCCTCTACAAGCAATCAACTTAAAAAAATTAACTATTTCAATGACATTCGCTGTTTGTAATACATTTAACAAAATGCCGCCCTTTAGCCACAAACTCATTTAAACAAAAACATACTCATATCAAACCACTTTATGACCTTGCAATGTCATATAAAGTTGAACAAAAAGAGAACACAACACATAGCAACCCAACAACCAACCACCACCCCTTGATGTTTAAACAAAACAAATTTAAAGTATTTATAAAAATAAAATAAAACTATTGTACAAAGTAATTGTTAAAGTAATAATGAATTTCCCACCATTATTTCTTAACAAACCACAGAAGCTAAAAAAATACTGATTTCTTACAAATCATTTACACTAAGAAAGGTACGAAAAAAAACCATTACAAGCTTTAAAAGCAACAAACGCCCAGTGTTATAAATTAGACGTTTTTCTTACCATTTATATTAAAAGCAAAAATCTAAGAGAAATAATTAGAAATATATAAAACTAATAAAAAAAAACTACAAAACGCTTTAATTTAATGTACTTTTGAAATCAACAGTGGCCGCTTTATAAAAAACCACTCACTTTTAGTTGCTGCCATACTTCTATTATGTGTTTCAAATAAACTATTATAATACTGTCTTACAAATAATAATAATAAGAGTAGAAATAAAAAAATGATAATAAAAATAATTGTAACAGTGGTTTACAAGGCTTACATAAGCATTAAAATCTACATTAATTGCATGACATTAATAAAAAAAAATAGAAAAACACAACACAGCAACAAAACTACTATTACAATTTGCCAACATACAACAACGAAAACAACTTAAATAATCCTATGACAAGTTTCAACTTAGAAGCAATGTAAGAAACCAACACCAATTACAGCTGAATATATTTCAACTTTTTAAAAGAAACATGAAAAGTATCTAAGATCTAGTATCTAAGTCTAACTAGTTGTTCACAGAAAACAAAAATAAAATTGGTATTTTTAAGCTAAAACTGACTTCACCCATATTAATATGACACACCCTATTGCAATAGAAAACGAGAGTTTTTGTTTTAGTTTCTACTTAACTTTTTTCATCTAAAGATATAAAAATAATAGTTTTAAATAAAACTAAAGTCGGTTTGAGAAATAATATCATATATTTATATCAATAAATAAGTTGTGAAAAACATGCTGTATGCTAAAATTCATAAAGTATTTGATTTAAAAAACAAACAAATAAATTTCAATGATGTGAATTTTTCATTAGTTAATAATTATTAAAATAAATATTTATATTAATTTGTCATTTTATAAAATAAACACCTGGATGTTTTAACTAAGAAAAAAAACTATTAATAAACTGGTTAGATACAAAGTAGTAAAGAATTGATTTAAGTAAAAATAAACACATATAGGTTAAACGAGACAAACTAAAAACTAATCCAATTTCTTGCTCAAATATTAATCTTTTTTGGAATGGTTTATAACAATTTAGACAGATTTCCAGTTAAATCATTCATCTCCCTTCTACAATATCATGACACTCCCGAATTTTTTCAACTAACAACACATTAGCTTAATGAGCAAACCTGCTATATCAATCTTTTATATAGAGCTACGAAGTCGCCAAGAAGGTCAGTTAACATCTCCAGTTCTATGTTAACCATACAAGTTCTACAGAAGTCATTATAGGGAGCATATAGGCTGCTACATGTGACCCGCAGTGTCTCCTAAAATCACAATAAATTATTTCCTATGAAGTTCCACAAGGACGCTTCTCAGATATTATAATAGTGGAATATCTCAGGGTCCACTCCTTAAAAAGGAGTGAGATCGAAAAAAACCTTTACACACGCTTTTCCTTAAACTTTTAACCTAAGTATTGTTTGAAAAGTTATTATGATTGTCATTTATTGTTAGTCTAATTAAAATGAGTGGCGAGAAAAATGTGCATACTAAAATGATTAAATATTTTCAACAAAACCCAACTTGGTCCTTCAAAAAGTTGGCCAAACAATCAAAGGTCTGCCGTCAAACTGATTCCAATGTTATTAAAAAGTACCGGGAGAACTTGTCCGTTGATAGAAAACCTGGTTCAGGTAGAAGGATTGGTCCACATGTTGTTTCTAAAGCCAATAAATAGAAAGCTTTTTCAAAAGAGCTCCCAACACATCTGGTAGGAAAGTAGTCCGGTTAGCTCAGTACTCGGACTTTTTGGTACGAAAAGTTAAAGCCAATACAGGCTCAAAAAGTTCCTGAAAAGTTCGGAACTCTGCTAAAAATTTAGAGGCCAAAGACAGAGCACGGAAATTGAAGTCAAATTTTGTAAAAAAAATATACCTGGTTCATTATGGATGACGAAATGCATGTTCTGAAAACTTAATAATATTTTTATATTGCTGATGCTCCAGGGAATGTTCTAGAAAAGTTTAGGACCCAAAAGTAGAAAATGGTCCCTGAAAGTTCTTGGTATGGCAAGCAATATGCAGTTGCGGGAAAAGAAGCCAAACAAATTTACATCAAGGAATGTTTATGAAAAATGATGCTTCCATTCATAAGACTTCTTAATGTATCCTTAATCTATCTTGGCCTGATTTGTGTTATTCGTACCAATAGAGGCAAATCCACCAAATTGCATGGAGCTAGGGGCAGTGGAGAGATATTTGGCTCTTGTTAAAAAAGTGTCCAAAAGTGTGATAGATTTTAAACGGAGATGGACAAAGTGATAGAAAGCACTATAAAAACCTTAATGGAAGGGTTTCCGGAAAAGGTTCATAAATTCATCACTATTGATTAGAACTAAAAAAATAATATTTTGGAATAATAATTTAAATCAAATAAAAAAAAATAAAAGCTGTAGGTTTAGTGATTTCATTTTTATTAACATTTATGTATGTTAAGATATCACTCCTTTGTTTAAATCCGTCTGTGAATCGGATTCATCCACTGGAGATCCAGTGTCCCAGTTAAGCCAGATATTCTAGACAAAATACAATAACTTAGAGCTCTAAACGCTGTAAGACTTTCCTAAATATTTCCTCGAATGCCCTAATGCTCTGGTACCCACACGAATCTATTATGCTGTCGTCCTAGTAAAGACAGATATTATCTACATTGAAACACAAGAATAGTGTGCCTTAATTGATGTAAGATTTTCAACGTAAATTCGAAGTCTGGAAAATATCGAGAATATTCTTAAACCAATTCGTGTATCGGTATTACATCCATCGGTAAAGACTGCGTTATTCCAAATAACAGAATTTAACGCTCCTTTTCATTATCCATTCTGGCTAATATACAATCCTGACGTAGAATTCAAATAATGCCATACAAATTCTACTCTCAACATTACGTTT
Organism: Calliphora vicina; assembly: GCF_958450345.1. Classification (NCBI taxonomy): domain Eukaryota; kingdom Metazoa; phylum Arthropoda; class Insecta; order Diptera; family Calliphoridae; genus Calliphora; species Calliphora vicina. The sequence continues at coordinate 35,109,721 of NC_088781.1, read as the reverse complement.
CCACGAAAACTTCGAGGTCTGTAACAAGGTCTGCTTAGTTTAATTAAAAAAGCAGTCTTGCTAAAATAAGACTTTGCAGGTATTTTGAAAATTAAAAAAAAAGCGCGACCATCAAAATATCATCCACATTTTCCATTTGTATTCTTCTACAAATAAATTTACATATCATATTTCTTTAAGGTATTTATAGATGGCAATACTGAGTATTAACACTTTTCAAATTTAAAATATTATTGAAATCAGTCGGTATTTCAAAAAATCGTTTCGAAAAAACATTTATTGTTTACACGATAGTATTACAAATATTTTATTTCTTTGTTGATTGATATTTTTCTGAAAATTTTATTTTTATTTTATATTTTCTTGACATTTTTATTTGCCTTATTTGTTTTTATAAATACATACCCGATACATATGAAAATAAAAAGTTTTTGAATTGTTTTAAACAAATTTTCAATACCGACCGTAAATCACAAAAATCATTTGTATTTTTTGAAATCTAATACAAATTTTGTTTAGACGATGAAATTCTATTATGATACTTGAGTTTTTGACAAATATTAATACTCAGTATTGCCGTCTATAAATACCTTTAGTGACATTATGCCTATAACGACTAATTTGGAGCTCCATTTGCCCAGCCTGGAAAGAATTTTTATTCACAACAAGATCTTATATCAGAGCAAGTATATACTGGGTCATAATATAGAAATATTCTTATCCATATGCCATCGACGGAGCAAGGTTTCCTATAAAGATATGCCAAGTATAAGATAAGTACATTGTCGACTTGTAAGTCCTTTTTTGGAACTTTCCAATAATAATTCTGTATTTGTAGCTAATTATTTGAATTGCTTTCGATTTAAAGGCTCTATAGGCACGAAAATTGCTCTAAAAATGATAGATGTTAGTTGTCAGGAGTACATCACTAAGAAAAGTAACATGTAAAAAGTTAAACTAAAAACTCTTGGAGAAATTGGAAATTTAAAGTGAAACCATTTATATTTTGCAAAAATTTCATAAAAATTTGGACTTAGCTTATTTGCACATGGAATGTTACATTTTCTTCAAACTCCTTGGATGACTAATAATAATAAAAAATTCTTGCTTAAATTGTTATTTTGTTTATTGTAGTTTTTCATGTCAATGTTGTAAAAATACCCAAAATTATATTCTTATTTATTGCATTACCAAAATGACACATAACATGTTGTAATATTTTGTAATTTAATTTTCGTATTTTGTCTGCTGCTGTTGTAAACATTTATCTGGTGTAATTCGTAATTTACTGCAAACATATGTTGGGGGTTTTTTGATTTGACTTGTTTGTTTGTTAAACGCTGAAATGTTTAATAATGAAAACATAGGAGTAAAAAAAGTTTTGTATAATTGGCAAAACAAATAAATTGTTAAGTTAAATATTGAGACAGTAAAGGAAAATTTTTAAGAATTTATATGAAATATGTATTAGATATAAGAAAAAAATATAGAAATATTTAAGTGATTGATTGAGTGCTTGATATATTTATGGTTGATTAAGAAGTAGTTATGTGTATATGAAAGGAATGTTAAGGTAGAAGTGACATATTTTTATTATAATAATTTATTTTATTTAGATTTTTATTTAAATTAAGAATTATTTTATTAATGTTTTTCTCATTTTTTTATTTGCAGGTATGTTTCGGCTCTAATTGTAATTAATTGTAATCAGTAAGTAATTTATCTTTTATTTATGCACAAAGAATTGTTAGATTTTATGCTACACCTAAAATATGCAGGGGTTCTCATATAGCAGTTCTGTTTTAATGGAGTCCATAGATTTAGAAAATTTTAATAGTTTTTCTTGTTCATTTCGTTAGCAAATATGGTGAACCATGGAGAAAATATACATAGAGTGGTAACTCTCCTGTCAAAGACTTAACTCAGTTGTCAAAAACACATGTGGTGAGAATATATTAGTAAATAAAACTATGTGAAAACAAAAATTACATTCGTATGTGTGATTATTTAAGAAAAATTTTGGTTTGAGTTCTTTTCTAGTTTCCGCCCTTGTTGTTTCTCTATAGCTACAACATCAAAAATTAATAAGAAAAAAAAATGCAAACAAACAAAAATTACTCAAAAAAGTTAAACATACGAGTATTGTTTTTGTTTTCACAGTTTTTTTTTGCTAACACATTCTCACCACTTAGGTTTCTGACAACTGAGTTAGGTCTTCGAAAGCAGAGTTTCCGCTCTATGTATATTTCTTGTTTGTTGTTTTGAAATTGATTTTAAAATTTTTTATTTTATTTCATGCATAGAGAGTAGACATAGAGACCTAACTCAGTTGTCAGAAACCTAAGTGGTGAGAATGTATTAATGATTATTTTGAGTAATTTTTTTGTTTGAGTTTTTTTCCTAGTTTCCGGTCTTGATTCTCTATGATTTCAAGCTCTTAAAAGATTCTATAAAAATCACTCAGTTTTTAAATATTTTTTGAGTCTTTTTCTAAAAGTGGTAAATTCATAGAGAAATAAACATAGAGGAGAAACTATCAGCCGAAACTCATACATATGAGTTTGGTTTTTATTTTCTCATATTTTTTTTTACTAATACATTCTCAACACTTAGATTTTTGACAACAGAGTTAGGTTTTTGACAGGAGGGTTTCCGATCTATGTGTATTTATTTTTGGTTAAATCGTTTCGGTTCGTGTTTCTGTAAATCGAATCGAAACTAATACATTCTCACCACTTAGGTTTTTTGACAACTTAGTTAGGTTTTTGACAGCAGAGTTTCAGCTATGTATATTTATCTATGATAATAAATTTGTTGTTTTGAACTTGATAATAAAGATGTTTTCTTTATTTTAGGCTCTTAAAATTTTTTTATAAAAATCACTCTGTTTTTAAATATTTTTTGAGTCTTTTTCTAAAAGTGTTAAATTCATAGAGAAATACACATAGACGGGAAACTATCAGCGGAAAATCACACATACGAGTTTAGTTTTTGTTTTCACATACTTTGTTCTCATTCTCAGCACTTAGGTTTTTTACAACTGAGTTAGGTCTTTGGCAGGAGGGTTTCCGATCTAGTATATTTATCTATTTTCGGTTGGTGTTTCTGTAAATCGAATCAGACTATAACAAGTGTAGTGTATTATCATTCAATTTCATAAAAAGTTATAAAAATAAAATGAAAATATTTTCCCATTATTAATAATCAACCAAGTGAATGAACGTAATAAATCGCAAACATTTTTTACTTAATAAATGTGGTCACATATGATTCGCAACAATAAAGATATATAAGCCAAGTAAATGGCACGTTTGTCAATAAGTTTTTTTAACTTTTTTTAAAGACTCGTGCAGGTGCAAATGAAATAGTAAAAGTTTTTTGTAACACAAACAAATTATTGTAATAATTTGTATAAGACAATAAAGAGAGAAAAATGTGCAATCTAGGAAATTAACAAGCTATATGTGGGAGTAGTTTATACTTGTTTAATTAATAATTTTATAAAAGAGCTTCATAACATTAAATGAACTGCAAAATAATTAAAAAATTTAAAGCCTTAAATGTAAATAAAGCAAGGTTTTAAATTAAAATAAATTGTACCATTTAATGATGGCAATTTAAAAGTAAATGGTGGGGTTTCCTTGAAATTATATCATGGACACTATAATTGTTTTTATAATTATAACAAAAATGAGTCAATACTAAAACATGGGAACCTTTTTTTTGAAAGCTTCTGGTAATTAAAAAGACAAATAATTACAACACAATATAACATAATTCTAACATACTTTCAAAAACCATTTTTTATTATTAAATAACTTAACTAAAATGCTTTTTTTAACAACTTTGCTTGATTTTTATTTAATAAGCAGACCACCATGACGTATACGTAATAAACAACATTTTAAATTACATATTAAACTGTTTTTTGTTTAGATTTATCATTTATTAAATCACAAAAAATGTAACAATTTGATTGATTTCTTTTGAAATTTAAGCGCCTTTAATTACAAATCTGCCATAGTTTTTTTTTTTGTTAAAGAAAACAAATCATAATGTCGTTTAAAGTTAAATACAGCAAAAAAACACCAACCTCAAACTATCATTTGAAGCACTCCTTTTCATCATAACCATAAAAGGTTAGCAAATTATGTTTTTTGTTTAATAAAAACTAATCTAAAACAAAAATATATATTAAATAGTTTTTTTTACAAATTTTTAGATTTTATTTTTCTTTTACTTAACAGCAAATCATGCGTTACATTTTAAATTGTAGTCAGTTATTAATAGTTATTACTGACATACAGTCTGTTATTTAGTTATAAAAAACATACTCTATGCCACCAGTTTAAAAAATTTTGTATTGCACAGCACTACATTTCTGGCCATATTTGGGGCATAAAATTTAACTGCTATTTGAGGTTTTCGTTAACAAAAAAAAAAAAATCCAAAAAAAAATTAAGAAACTAAACTAAACCAAACTAAAAAGAAATCATAAAAATATCATCTATACATTAATGTTGTTTTGTTGTTAAAGGAATGTTTAAATTTTAACAGTTTTTTGTTTTTTTATTTTTGAAAAAAAGGCGGCCTTAAATACCAAAATAAGTTAAAATCGTGATAAGTTTTAATTTGTGCCAAAAATAACCACTTTGGTATTCGCTTAATGGTCACTTAGTTAAAATGTGAACGGAAATAGTATTGATAGATTTAGTTCGTTTATGTGTTATTAGTTACATTTCAAAATTCTTTGATATTTTCTCAGAGTGCTAGAGAACAAAATAGTTAATGAAATAATTCTTGGAAATTTCCAAATACTAAGTGTTTAAGAATGTGGGGAATTACTTTTGAACTGGTGGAAAATTGTTGGTTAATGAAGTGTACATGGTATGAGATACTATATTTATTTAGGGGAAAACATATAACATTAGATTAGAAATTGTACTTATAAGTAGCATTTAATAAGAATTAAATACAGCCAATTTAAAGAGCGAATTTTTCAAATTTGTTGCTTTTATTTTAAAACATTATGAACAAGCTTATGAACTTTTCCCAACTTTCTGGCAACACATGGATTCCGAGCCAAAAGAACTGCTCATCTTTTAAGACCTAGAACAAATCAAGCCAATATCAAATACTCTGTTCCAAAGTGAAGCATATCCCCGAGAGAGCGTTCTGCATCGATCGAAACAAATAGTAGTCGGACGGGGCAAGACTAGACTATAAGGTGGGTGAGGTAAAACTCTTCTTTCTAAACAGTTTTTAACAGGTATTGCAACATGTGGCTTAGCGTTGTCATGATGGAATATTACGGTTTCATGTCTGGCGCGTAATGAGTTGGTGCCGAACTGATTTTCTTTTAAAGCGTTGAAGCAGCATTTCAGACATACAAAATCGTCTTTAAAGGTCTCTCAGCTTCAATTCGTATGGTCCCATTATCCCAGCTTTTGGATGAATCCTGCTGCTTACCCACGTTTTGAAATTGCTGATTGAGTAGCTCCCAATGAATTTGAAAGCTCTTGTTGAGTTTTAATCTAATCTTGATGGAGTAATGCCTCCAATTGTTGGTCTTTAAATTTTTTTGGTTGGCCTGGCCGATATTTGTGTTCCGTATCAAAATCACCACTTCTGAACCGAACCAACCATCTCTCGCACGTTGAAACTGATGGAACATATTCACCATAGGCTTTGGTGAGCAATCGGTGTGCTTCAGCGACACTTTATTCAAATTCTAGAAGTAAAGCAGAACATCCCGCATATTAAATAACTAAGTTAGAATAAATGACAGATATGTAGCTTTAAAAGTAATTAAATTTAAGTTATTAAAAACAAAAGTCATACACCCAATAAATAAATTTTTATTTTCCCGAAAAATGCAAACTAATATTTTGGAGTAGCAATATTACTCATACGACTCGTAGACCACTTAGAATTTAATTTGTTTTTATACCCTAAACCACCATAGTGGGGAGGGTATAATGCGTTTGTGCAGATTTTTGTAACGCACAAAAATATTAGTCTAACACCCACCTTAAAGTATACCGATCGACTTAGAATCACTTTCTGAGTCGATTAAACGATGTCCGTCCGTCCGTCTGGTCGGCTGGCTGGCTGTCCATGTAAACCTTGTGCGCAGAGTACAGGTCTGCGCTCAAGGACCAAGCCTATTGAAACTGGCTGAAATCGTTCCATTATTTCACCTAGCCCCCATACAAATGTCCTTCCGAAATTGGACTTTATCGGTCATAAATGTTTAATTTATATATGTCTCTCCACAAATTCAGCTCCAAATAAGTTTTATATATACAAAATTCATGTCACCAAATTTTATTACGATCGGTCCATAATTAGTCATAGCTCCCATATAGATCCGCTTCCGAAAATCATTTTAACGTGCATAAATCGCTTAAAAATATTGGTATACACACAAAATTCAACATAGTTAACTTTAATATACACATAAATCACACTACCTAATTTCATGGTGATCGGTCCATAATTGGTCATAGCCCCCATATAAGGCCCATTTCCGGAAATCACTCAAAAATATAAATTATTTAAATTTTAAAAGAAAAATTTTTTTGCTCTTTTACTTAGTGTAGGGTATTATATGGTCGGGCTTGACCGATCATATTGTCGTACTTGTTTGTTATACAATGGCGATAAAACGTAATCTATAGTATGACTTACATACATCTCAATTTTGATAGCTATTTACCTATAAACAAGCATATAAAGGGTGTCCAAAAATTTAAGCAAGATTTGAATTAAATATAAATCCAGTTTTTTTCTTTTGGATTGTTATCTTTTTATTGAATATGTAGGGTTATTTATAGAATAGTATTCGGATAAATGACCTCCACGGTTTTGCTGGCACATTTGCATTCTTTTATCGATTTTTTCCATAAATAGTTTGCATAAATGTGGCTGAATTTCATCAATGCAGCGTTGAATTTATTTCACCGACCTTCTTCAATGCATGGGTGTTTGTGGGATTGTTGGAATAGATCTTTGACTTCAAATAACCTCATAAAATAAATCTATTGTGTTTAATCAAACGATCTATGTGGCCAATTCTGATCACTGAAACAAGAGAGTACGCGACTAACAGCTATCTCATGCAGTAATTGAATTATTTTTGCTATTTTTTCATCCTCACTTACAACCTATAAAACATTAGCGATAAATCTAAAGTAAAACAACATTCATGATTTGACAAGAAGCCATCTTTAATTTAACAATGTCTGGAATGTTTTGTTATTTTTCGTTTTTGATGTGGCAACAGGGCATTCCTAATTTAACAACGGCGGGTTTTTTACTTTCTCATCATTGATTTCACAACAGTTCGTTCTTGATTTGACAACAGGCCGTAATTAATTTGAAAACGTCTGGTAGTTTTATATTTCGTCCTTGATTTGACAACATTTTGTTGTAGACTTTAGAATGGATGTTCTCGAAAAATTATAAACGGTTCGCTTTCAATTTATAACTTTAGAATGATTTTTTTTTTTGTTCTTGCGTCAGTGATAATTTGTAAGCAGATCTTCAGTGAGTATACGATGTTCTTGAAATTTCCAACTATTTATGTCAGACACTTTATTATTATTCTGATTAAAAGGTAAAACTTATATCTTTCAAACAAAAAAAAAAAAAAACAATTTTAAAATCAGTATCAAAAGAAAATATTTATGATGTCTAGAAGTTTTAACTTTTCTATTTCCGTACTCTATGGACTCCAACAAAACATAATTGCTACAGGATATCCCCGGCATATTTTTTCGTTCACTTTTGTATCACTCTGTTATTGATCGAATATTTTTTTTATTCTAATTTGAAAAATGTTATTGTTTTCCGCGATTATTCGAATAATTTTCATTCGAATGACAACTGTTTTGCATGTTTGTAGCTCAATATTTAAAGGACATGCCATAAACTTTGCTTTATTAAGCCGTTGTCTTGTGAATGAAGAAAGAAAATGGTTTCTTTAATGCAAATATATTAAGTTTTGCAAATTTTAAATGTTTTCTTAAACTGAGTTTATTTTGGCTAAAATGTCTCACCATGTCTAGATGTTATTTGTGACAGATACAGCAAACAAACAAAATACTGACACTTGTTGAGTCATTGTCAGAGTACATGAGTACGATAAACATTTTATTGTCTAAAAATGTAAAACACAAATAAAAATATTTTCCCATTGTTTTCAATCAATTAATTTTTACACCCACCTTTGAGTCATATGATTAAAAAGTTGTGTTTCTAATAAAATGTAGAAAATTGCATAATATTTGGCTAGCATACATTTTTGAAGGCATATATGTATGTAGAAAAAAATGCCCCTCTAAAACAACCCAGCAGTTAAGCAAGTAGTCAATGTATCCCTGATGACTTGGCAGACTCCAATTTATATATTTTGGGTCATTTAACAGGTATGTGCTCTTTATAGAGCTGAGAGAAAGCCATTGGGCTTTCTTCATACATCTCTTGTAATCTAGCTTGACAATTGTCACTTAAGTGTATCTAAGTAATCTAGAGTGTAGTCACTTTAAATATTTATTTTGTACTGAACGTTTTTGTAAGTAATTCGTACAAAATGTGTGGATATAATTCTCATACAGTTTATCTTTTTTTTAAGCTTAAGAATGCTGCCATCTCATATAACCTAGCGTGTCACTTAAGTATACCTAAGTAATCTAGAGTGTAGTTACTTTAAAGGTTTATTTTTTTACTGCTGTTTTTTGTGAGCAATTCGTACAAACTGATTGTTGATATAATACTCATACAGTTTATTTTGTTTTTTATCCCATGTAACGTAGCCTGAAGTCAATTGTCACTTTAGTTTCTCTAAGTAAACTAGAGTGTAGTCACTTTAGAAAGTAGTTATTTTACCTACCAATTGGAGAGTTATCGGAGTTGCACGCAGAGAAAAAATATAGTTGTCCATGTGTGGTTTGTTTACTAGCAATCGGTTATTCGACTGTCTATGATATGTCTGTTTAACTGACTGTTTGAGGTTGCATGTTAAAATAACTAGTAACCTATGTAACCGGTATGTGAATCAAATGTGTAGAATACTTTGGACTTACTACCAGAGGGTCTTACTGTAATCGCATATCGCTTGGGATATGCATGTCTTAAAATAACTAGTCACGCAACAAGTTATGTAACTAGTTGTCACCCTAGGTGATAGACAAAATCACTAGCTAGGGACAGTCTCCTAGAACTGCTGGGAAATGTAACAGTTTTAGCAAATATTAAGCTTAGTCACAAACACATACTTAAATTTAGACAAAAGATAATCTCTTTCAACTTAAATGGTCATATTTAATTTGTATTAAAAAATAATAACACAAAAACAACACAATACAACAGAAGTATATTTAAACTAAAGACAACAGCAAAAAAAAAAAAACCTACACCTCCTTTTATAAATGCTTGATTGTGGTTATAGTACTCATAAAGTTGCTATAGTTTGGTTTGGTTTGTTAAAATGTTCAGTTAAGTTTAGCTCGATGGTCTAAGTTGAATACAAACAAGGCGTTTAAGACATAAGAACATAACGTTTTATTTAAATTTTTTACTATTCATGGAAACTTTAACTGAAATCTTTGGAAAATTTACAGACCTATTTAAAATCATGACTAATAAATTAAATATTTTTTCCATCATTTCGTATGCAATTTTTAGCTAAACTAACCCATAACTAAGTCAAAAAAAAATAAATTTAAAACATACTTAAACTAAAACATAATTGTCTTTTAACATGACTATTAATGTTTTTTCTTGTTACTTGGGTTATAATGTTTATAAATTTATATTTATGTTTTTTATACAAGTTGTAGCTTTTTAAACATTTAATTTGGTGGCTAACACTACAAAAAAAACTATTTAAGTTTTGTATTAAAAGTCATTGTTGGTTTTTTTGTTTAATTGGACTTTTAGTAATTGTTTTCGGTCTGCCTCCATTATTTCTTCTACAATTAAATTGTAATGTTTTATATTTATAGTTTAAGTTTATTTTTTGTGGCTTTTTGCGGTTTCAAATGGACCACTTTATGTTGTGGGTACATTTGGTTTGTTTTGTACATTTTTTTATTTGTCTAATTTATGATTTATAATTTTTCATAGTTGTAATTAATGTTTTTATGTTAAATGTGAATTAAAATTATGTTTTATTTGTTGTATGTGTTTGCAAAATTAGTGGTTGTAAAAACACGACTATAATAAAAATTAAAACAATTATTAATTGAATAATGAAGTTTTTATTGAAAGATATTAAACAGTTGTTGAATGTTTCGTTTGAAAGATTTTTGGACTAATAGATGCTAATATAGTGAAAGAAATTTTTTTTAAGCATATTTCTATAAAAATTGCTTAATTTAAAATGTTTTTATCTGTAACATACTTATAACGTATCTGATATTTATTCTCACATAGTTTTTTTTTTTTTTTGCTTCGAAGAAGTCAAATTTTGTACCACCAAAGCGTCATATGCGGGAAGTTTTACTTTACTTCTTTCATTTGAAAAAAGTGACGCTAAAAGCACACCGATTGCTCACCAAAACTTATGGTGGATGTGTTCCATTGGTTTCAAGATGTGCTGTTCAGAAGTGGTGAATTTGTCACGTAAGACAAAGATCGCCCAGGCTAGCCAAAAAAGTTTGAAGACTAAGATATGGAGGAATTACTCCATGAAGATTGTTGTGAAACTCAATAAGAGCTTGCTAAATCTTTGGGAGCTACTCAGTCAGCAATTTCATAACGTTTCCGAGTAGCAATTCATATTGAAGCCGAGAGACCTTGAAAGACCTTGATTTTGCATGTCCTAAATGATACTTGAACGCTATAAAAGAAAATCATTTTTGCACCGAATCAATACTTGCGATGAACAATGGATTCATTATGATAACCCGAAGGCGGGCCTACCAGCGGAATCGACACCAAAGCAAAATATCCATGGCCCTAAAGTAATTCTCTGTATTTGGTGGGAGCAAGAGGGTCCTATCTATTATGAACTGCTAAAATCTAGCCTGATCAACACAGGGATACTGAACGCACCTGTTTAGTTCAAAGCGACCATTGGCCGAAAACCACAAACCCGCTTTATAGTCCAGACCTTGCCCCGTCCGACTACCTACTACTTGTTTCGATCGATTCAGAACACTCTGTCTGGGATAGGATTCACTTTGGAACAAAGTATCCGATATTGGCTTTATTCGTTCTTGGCCTCAAAAGATGAGCAGTTTTTTTGGCTCGGAATATGTTTCCGGAAAAATGGGAAAGGGTCATAGCTAACAATGGCCAATACTTTGACAAATTTACAAATGCTTCAAAATAAAAGCTACAAATTTAAAAAAAAATCACGAATTTTTAAGTCATACCCTATATGTTTATGTAGTGATTTCTTTTTATATCCTTCACCTTCGTGAGAATTTCCACAATATAATTTTCCGACCTTATGAAGTATATTGTTACGTTTTAACCTTTTCAAAACGTTGGTTTATTTCCTTTAAATAAACCGGATATTTTCATTGCAAATAAAAGCCGTATAGTAGTTTAAAAATTGTAACAACTCTTTATTTATTTAAAATGTACAACAACCACAGAATTAAATAGTCACTCAGTGTTTTTTTATACACGTTTATAAATTCGCAGAAATACAGAGACACTTTATAATGTACACGAATTCACTTGAAAATACAGCACACTTTAATGCACTCAGTTGGTGTTTATTCGAACAGCGTCTCTGATAAAACTCACTAACGACTGCAACCTCTGCCACTATTTATAACACTGCCATCTACATCCTACAGCTTTCGAATACACACACCATCTCTGGTGAACTTTCTAGAATATTCTTTCACTGTCAAAACTCGTCTATTCGAAGCCTAGAGCACACGCCATCTCTGGTGAACTTTCTACAATGTTCTTTAACTCTCAAAGCTCGTATATTCGAATTCGAATATACAAGTCGCAGCAAATATTCAGCGTTGCCATACTTACGATCAATGATCAACTCAAAGCTTTTATTTAATGTTAATAATGCCCACAGATATGTTACAGTTTGAAAGGCACTGCTTTCAAATAGCATTATGCAACTAAAAAGCCGCTAAAAACGTTATATTTGAATTCAAGTACAATTTCGTAACAATATATATTCTGGATCCTTATAGATAGCGGAGTCTATTAAGCCATGTCCGTCTGTCTGTCTGTTGAAACCAACTTTCCGAAGCCCCAAAATAATTTACATACTCGATTCATACATCAATATCTCCGAAATTTTTCCGGCTCGGATGCTATTCGAGAAAATCGGTCCACATATGGCTGAGATATAAGACAAAACCCAGGACAACCTCGATTTTTGACATATATCTGGATTACTAAGTCATTAATATAGACAATATGGATATCTAATGATAGATATTTCAAAGACCTTTGCAATGAAGTAAGTTGGACCTACAATGGGTCAAAATAATTTTTAATCCGATTTTATTTTCACCAAAAGTTTTTTTCGCTACATATTAAAAAAAAATTAAAAAACAAAAAAAAAATTTTAAATTTAAAAAAAAATATTTTTTCACCCACATTTTTTTTCGCTATAAATAAAAACAATTTTAAATTTTTTTTTTAAATTTAAAAAAAGATTAAAAAAAAACATTCGAAAAACTTTTTTTCCAAAAAATGAAAAAAACAACTTTGGAAAAAAAATAAATTTTGTTTACTAAAAATATTTAAAATTTTTATTTTGAAGTATAATTTGGTGAAGGTTATATACGATTCGTCACAGCCAAATATAGCTCTCTTACTTGTTTGTTAACATTTATATATGTTAAGATTTTTTCCATCTCACTCCTTAATATATATTTTTATTTAGTGTACATTGATTGCACTGTATAATCGCAAGGCCGTTACTAAAATATATTGAAAATGGGATCTTAATACAAATTAAAAATCACTCAGCTTTAAACTTAACCAACATACCATGGAATCTAAATCATAATTTAGTTCTCATGCATTAATTAAACACCTACAAAATTTAAGGTCTTTGTAAGACATACATATCATAAGATTTACAATATCTTTTACACTTCAAAGGGTATTAATAAGTTTTCTATGTTCAAATTAGATTTGAAAAATAAAAAAAAAAGATTTCCAAACAATTCACAACATAATTCCCATGTTTAGCATATAATAACAATTAAAGAAAAATCAAATTCCCTTGTCTTAACGAAAAAATACTAAAAAAAAAACATATAAAAGGCGTAACATTACTAATAACGAGACAATAAAAAAATGTTCATGTCAGTTGTATTTAAAATTCAAATCGATTGCCAAATAATCACATGGAAATAGGTTTGTTGTAGGACCAGAGACTTGACATGGGTAAGGGTCGAATTAGGGGAATACGTTACAAAAATTAAAACATAAATATTTTAAGGGAATCATCAAAAATACGAAAAAAAAATTTAACAGTTTTTCTTGTGGATTTATAGACTTAATTTTTATATCAGCTGATAATTTCCTTTTTCATGGTTATCAAATACAAAAAATTATGTGTTTCATTTGCTATAAAAAACTTAACATAACTAATATTTTTAAAATGTATAATATACCTTCAAATCCGCATACATTTCATACTTCATTACATTTACAAAAAACTAAACAAAAAAAAATGTACATGGAAAGAAAACGAAAATACTTTAAACAAAAAAATGTAAGGTGTATTTCAAACTACCACAAATAAAATTCATACACAAAAAATTCACATGACGGGTTCAACATACAACATGCCACATGTGGTGCACTATTATTTTCTTATTGTTTTTTGTCTTAAAATTTGCCAAAGAAAATGAGAGCAATTTTTTGGTTTTTCAATGAAATGTTTGAGTTTCTGTGTATCTGTATTTGTACTTAATACTAGTACAAGATATGATACAATATTTTGTTTTTCTTATTTTATATTTTTATTAAAAGTTTATTTTTTTCTAAGCCATTGTTTCCAAGTAACTGTGTGTATTGTTGCATGATATTGTGGCAACTAACAGACAATATACATACAAATGTAGTTGACATGTTTGAGCAGTAACAGAAAAATAAGAAACATCGAAAATTGCTAGTAAAACATTAGAGCTTTAACTAAAGTGACACACACTCGGAAAATTTGGGAACTAAGGCTACTCAAAATTTAATAAAAAAATTTATAAATTACAAAATTTGTTGGTTTAACTATATAAAAATCATAAATGTTTGATAATATTCAGTTTACTGGCAGACATTTTTACAGGCTTGAAAGTAACGTATATTAAGGACTTCTGAGAAATCAAGACATATGTCAGTTTGAAACAGTTAATGAACAGTCCACAGTTGTTCTAGTCAGATGAGAACTTAGATATTCCTCCCAAATATTGCAATATGGGAAGCCATAAAATTTTCATTTTCACCAGAAACTGATTTAGCATTTTAGTATCTAGTACTTTTGAAACATTTTCTAGGAATATCAATATACTTTGTATGAGTTTGAGACACATTTTGAAACTCTTACTTTGCTTCGAATGAGCTGACTTCTAGTCAGAACTGAGTGAACAACTGGCATTATTGTGATGGAGGAAACTTGATTTTTAACAATAGTTTTTTCCTATTTTTCTTAAACATTTAATACTGATGACTGCAATGACTGATTGCTGATTTTTTTACCAAAAAAAAGGATATAAAGCAACCCAATTCTTTGATGTCAATTACCGTTAAAAACTTTTGTTTGCATTTCTTTGAAAAAATCCTTCTGGAAGTTTCGATTTTAGTATCGCCTTTAAAATTTTTTTACATTTTCAATTATATTATTGGATGTATGACTTAATATTTTTAGCTTTTATCTTGAAACATTTGTATTCAAAGTATTGGCGATTGCTAGCTATGACCTTTTCCCAACTTTCTAATAACATATGGGTACACTGTTCCAAATTGAAGCGAATCTCAGAGGGAGAGTTCTGCATCGATCAAAACAAATAGTAGTCGGACGGAGCACAGTTTGGACTATAAAGCGGGTGAAGCGAAATTTCCAAACCACCTTATTCTAAATACTTTTTAACAGGTATTGCAACATGTGGCCGAACGTTGTAATGATGGAATATTATGGTTTCATGTCTGGCCACATATTCTGGGCGCTTTTCGGCCATCGTTTCAAACGAATCAGTTGCGTTCGGTACAGGTTCCCTGTGATGGTCTGGTCAGATTTCAGCAGCTCATAATATATAGGACCCTTTTGCTCGCAACAAATACAGAGAATTACTTTAGCGCCATGGATATTTGGCTTTAGTGTCGATTCACCTGGTTGGCTGGGCTTCACATACGAGCTCTTACGCTTCGGGTTATCGTAATGGATTCAGTTTTCATCGCAAGTAATGATATGGCGCCAAAAATTATTTTATTTAATAGCGTTCAAGCATCATTTCCGACATGAATCGTCTTTCAGTTTCCATTCGTATCGTACCCAATTTCCCTGAATTTGGCTGAATCCTGATGCTCGCAAACATTTCGAAATTGCTGCTTGGGTGTCTCCCAATTATTTGCAAGCTCTAGTTGAGTTTTACAACAATCTTCATGGAACAATGCCTTGAATTCTCGGTCTTGAAACTTTTTTGGCTGTCCTGGGCGATATTTGTCTTCCGTGTCAAAATCACCACTTCTGAACAGCACAAACAGTCGCTCACACGTTGAAACCGATGCTTTGGTGAGCAATTGGTATGCTTCAGCGGACATTTTTTTATATTTAACCTTCGCTTTACCAAAGTTTTTTTATGTACATGGTTTACCAGTACCCACCCGGGTGACACCACACTTCTATAAATATATGCGACGAACGAAATTTTAAAAAATTTTAAAAAACTTATAAAAAGTTTAAAATGTTTCTATTAAAGTCTATAGAACTCTGAATTTTGTTCAGTGAGTATAAATTTCATTTAAATCGAAAGAAAATTAAAAAAAAATATTAAACCAATAAAAACGATGTGGTCACCCGGGTGGGTATTGGTAAAGCGAAGGTTAAGAAGTAAAGCAAAACTTCCCGCATATGACGATTCGTTGGTACAATATTAGAAATTTTCGAAGCAAAAAAACTTTGTTGTTTACAGTATAATATTTAATAACAAAGTGAGAATAAATGACAGATATTTACCCTTCAAAATGACATACAAGTTAATAAAAACAAATCCTACAATTTCAAATCATACACCCAATATATTATAAACAAAGCAAATAAATCGGCCAAATCGTCTGGCACATACGAACTATTTTGTCGAAATGATCAGGGACCATTTTGTATAAATGTGGCTGAATCACGTTTATGGTTTAATTTTCTCATTCAATGATATGGTGGTTGTCGAATTGTTTCACTGACTTTAAATCACACGATGTAGACGACCAATTCGATTAACCAAAACGAGAACATGACCAGAAAATGTTCCATGTTCCTCTTACTTACATGTCCTCAACAGCAATATAATCCAATTAAGGCAGAAATATATCTGTTGACATATATCGAGCGCCATCCAGCTTCATTATCGAAGAAGTATGGTTCAATGATAGTTCTAGTCCAAAATCCTCAACAAACGGTGACACGTTAATAATGCATTTATTATTGATTCGCTGAACCAAAAGTTCGGCAATTCATGATTAACAAAGCCAACATAAAACAAATGTCCTCCATCGCTTAGAATGATTTTGCTCAAACTTTCCACTAAATCTTAACTAAACTGCACATATGTCTTTATTTGAAACTATTAATTGCTCCTGTGATGTTAAAAATTTTAAATTTCATTAGAAAATACATAATTTTTCTTTCAGTGCATAAACGCTAAACATGCTTTAGTAGTTGTGGTAGTTTAATTTTTTTTTTTGTTCAGTTACTATAAAGTGTTGCATTTTGGTGCACAAAAGAAATTATTGCAACATTGCATTGTTTATATTAAAATAAACTATAAAAATGAAAATGCAAACGAAAACGAAAATAACAAAAAAATAACAATTTAACGAAAACATGAATTTTGTAACACATATTTTTTTATTTTTAGAGCTTAAGAATTGTTAAAAATTTGGTTTTCTACAAACTAAACCAAGTCAAAGTTTAAAAATATGGCTTGATTTTATTTATAGGAGAGAAACAAAAAATATCAGTAGATTTATCAAGCAACAACATCTGTAAGATATTTGGAAATATTTAAAGGAATACAACAAATTTAGCAATAACATATTGTAAATATTTATGCATCTAATAAATAATATATGTATTTTGCTTTAAATAGGATTTAAATTTGATTTATAAGTTTAAAAAGCTTAACATTTGTCTCTTTTGATCTCCATTTGTTGTTTTTCATTCAGAATGAAACACAGCTGAACAGTTCTGATTCTTAAATTTTATATTTTTAATTGCTAAAATAATAATTATTATTATTAACAAATTACCACATGTTATACATCCGTTTATACAACGACAATATTATACACACCTTTATTTGCTGTAACACTATAAATTTTTTTTATTTATAATTTAACATATTATTTTCTTAGTTATTCTTTTTCACAACCGCAAAAAAACAAAACTCAATTTGTTTATTATTTAAATTAAAATTTTAGTTAAGGTTGTCAACTAATTGTTGTCTACGTACTCTTAACTGTGAGCTGCTGTTACGCTTGAACTCAACTTGTAGGCGTTTTTATAATTTTTGTTGTTGCCTTAACACTCATACAAATAAAAATTCAAATTAAACTCACAGTTAAACTCAATACTGTGGTATTTTAAAACAATCCCTGCAGTTCATGGAACTAGTTCTGTCACAATGAATTAGTTAGCCACTGAGAACTACTACTAATGAATTTTCAAACCACTCGCAACGTTATTGACTGGTGAATTTAACATGAATAAAATAAAATAGTACTAATACTCCAGCATTTGAGAAAAAAATAAACAATACATTTTTCAGAAAGCGGGATTAAACTCATAACCTCTGTTTTTATAATCAATTGCGCTAATCATTAAGCCACAGAGCTCTTATTTGTACTTCTCTCTATTTGTTATTAAGAATTGCATATGAGTCTTCTCTCAATTTTTGTATTTTCTGAATTAGTGGGTACCATGTGGGCATTGAAGTGGTATATTTTAGAGTATTTTGACTACTGACTATTTTATGTTACTGAATATGCTGGCAACATGTTAGATAACCATTTAACTACCACTTTAGCAACCACCCCGAACTTGTTTGTTGTACAAATAGAAATATAGCTGGTGTAAGGTTTCCAATTGACACTTTTGAAACTGCTGGGAACTAGCATTTCAGCTATAAGTTGGTAATAAATTAAATAATCACGTTTTAATGGTAAATAAAATGCTTTAATTATTGCAATATTTTTGCACGACATAAACAAATTCGAAGAAGAAAAAAGATAATTCAAGAGAAATAAAAAATTTTAATAATATCATTATGTTTAATTTAAAGAGCATTAAAATTGTAATAAGGAAATATGATACACAATATTCTCAGCAGAAATCTTAAAAGATTTTGTTAATTTTTTGTTACTATTATTCAGAATAATTTCAAAATTTTAGTTTGAAATCCAGTGAAATACGCATAGGATCTAGCTTAAATATAAATAAATTTAAGTGAACATAAAAAATAAATTTTACTATTGGGTATGACTTAAAAATGCGGGATTTTTTAAATTGTTTAGCTTTTATTTTGAAACATTTGTACAAAATTCGAGAAAAAAAAAATTTGTTGTTTACACTATAAAGTTCGAAACTAAGTGAGAAAAATGATATGTATCCGTCAAAATAAGTTATTCAAAACAAAACCGCGTTCAAAAGATACGCCATCTATTTTAAATCCCGCATTTTTAAGTCTTAGAATCAATAAAAAATTAATTTTGTATTCCAAAAGCAAAACAATTTTAAAATGTTTGTGTTAAAATCAGTTTTTAATCTTTATGTCAACGGCAACATACCTGGGTATGTTTTGCATTTTCAAAATGCTGTATCTCTGAATTGGATATTCGGATCGATATCCTAGCCAAAACTGTTTTCCGCAATTGTCCCAAGTTTGGTTAGGATAGAATCACCCGTTTGGAAGACAAAGTCCATTTACAAAGTTGCACCCTTAAGTCAACAGCATACATACCTGGGTATCCATAGTAAAATGCATGCAAATATAATGATAAAATTGAAAAGTATAGTATTTGTTCCGTATTTTACCCACCCTACTCCACATTTTTGAAACAGCGGCACCAAGTATATCTCGATTTTCTCCATTTTTCTTTTATTGGACTTACAACAAATGTATATGTCAAACAAAAAAAGAGTTATTTAAAAATCGTGACTCACTCCAAAGTTATATGTATTTGAATTTAAAAAAATTTAAAAAGTAGATTTCGTTTTTGGGAAAAAAGTACTTTTTTATTTTTAAGTTATCTAAAAAATTTCAAAGAAGATGTATTAGGAATTTATACTTTTTGAAAAGCTAACTTTACACTAAATATTTTAAATGAAAATAAATTTAAAAATTTTTTATACGGATGGGAGGACCAGGTCCATTCAAATAACGCTTATTTTTTATGTAAAATTCAACTTTAGGGCAAAAATTCTCAAATCGCGTAGTCGATATCAAAATAAAGTAACCTACTTTGGATGGCCAAATATGTTCTTAATTATTTTGTAAAGGGTTCCGATAACCGCGCTCCTGGTGTGGATATTATAGCAAAAAAACTAAAAAATCCCATTTTTGGGATTTTTCAAAACTTTTTTGGGAATTACGGGATTCCTGATTATTAATTTCAAAATTTGTTTTTATTTTTCTATATCTAATAGAAAAGTCTATATAACTGTAAAATTTCATTAAAAGCTATTAATAATTAAAAATTAAATTTAATTTAAAAAATTTGTATCTACACAACCACTTTTTTCAAAAAAGCAATGACTAAATGTAAGGGTAAAATTTTCATACAATTTTTGAACCTTTCGTCTATTTCTAAGAAAATAAAAAAATAATACAGACATTCCAACAAACGAGTTAGATATTAGCATTTTTATGCTAACATGCATGCCATTCACCATACGAAACGTATGAACATACCCAGGTATGTTACTGTTGACGTGCGTAAAGCAGTTCTGCTGTTGACATAAAGGTTAAACAATTTTTGAGTGTTTTCATACAAAAATTTTAAGATTGTTTTCCTTTCGTGTTTCGAAATTAAAAAAACGAAATTTAAAAAACGTATGTGCTGTATTTCTATAGCGAACGAGTACTTTGAGTGGAAATTTAACATGTGTTTTGTTATTGTAACAAAAACAAAATACATGTAAAACGTCCACTCAAAGCACTCGTTCGCTATAGAAAAACAGCACATTAAAAAAGTCGTTTTTATTTAATTTATTAGTTAAACAAATTTTATGCCAAACATTTTTTTCAAACTTTGTATTTTTTTAAAATTTTATGCCACAAAAAAAATTTTTTGGTAAAAAAAAAAATTTGTTTTAAAAATATTTTTCACGATTTTGACTTATTGTATGTCCAATTTACGTCTTATACATCGTTGCAAAGGTTTTTAAACTATCATTAGATATACATATTGTCTTATTAATGACTTAGTAATCCAGATATATATCAAAAGTCGAGATTGCCCCGGTTGCCTCGATTTTAAATAGCTAACGAACCGGGTATATAGCGGATATGTTGAAGTATGAAAGTTATTTGGTGGCCACGGAAAGTTGATTTCAACAACCAGACTGACAGACGGAAATGGCTATACCGACTTCGCTATCTATAACGATCTAATATACTTATATATACTTTGAAATTACAAACGGAATGACGAAACTTATATATACCCTTGCCACTCATGGTGAAGGGTTTAATAATCCCACATATGTATATTGCACTAAAATTATCACACTCTTAAACTGCTCATAAACATTTTAGTACATTACGTGAAACTGAAAACAAAAAAAGATCTCGAATTTATTACAAATAAAATGCAAATAATTTGCAAAATTAGACGTTTATACTAAATATATAAATATCTACAAAAACAAGGAAGTTTTTCCTTCCAAAATTTATTTAAATTGTAACGAAAAGCTCATCACCATCACAAATATCATCATCAGCAGCAGCAGCAATACCCAGGCATCAACAGCCATCATCTAATCAAAAGTCACGTTTTTATTACAAATTTTACAACATTTTTTTAGTTTTATGACTTTCAATTGTCAAACGCATTTTGCAATATAAATTTTACACACAAACACACATTCACTCGATGAGAAAAGAAAAGAAAAGTATTTTTTAAACAACAAACAAGTTTGCTTGTTTTTTTTAAGCCATCTCATTGGAATCTTAGCCAGATTTGTAGACGTTGTAGGTTGTATGTTATGATTTTGTTTTTTGTTGCTTAAAAAGAGTTTAAAATAAAAGGCCCATCTGCAATTTGTGCAAATCAAGTGTTTTCTTACAGCCATGGACGACTCATATTTGCAATGCGTTCGGTTCGTATTTTGCCTGAATGCGGAAGATGTTACAATTTTATTGTTTTTGATAGAGCAGGGAATCTGATGCGTATGTTAATGTTTAGTTTACTTTTATTTTTTTGTTTTTTGAGCTGTTATAAGAGCTGATGATTATGTATATTTAGAGTTAAATAAGATGAAGCAAAAAAAGTAAACACGCAAGCATTCACATTAAATATTAAATTGTTAATGTTTAACTGAAACATTAACATACATTAGATGATAATAAAAATATTTAGACAAATGTGAACACAATTACATAACAATCATACGCACTGTAGCACGCAAAATATTTTCTTTCGTTTGTCATTTAAGTAGTTGTGAACTAAACTATTATTTTGTGAAAATTAAAAAACAATTTGGTATTATTATGGTTATTTTAATGCTGTGATTCAACAAAAGTTGAGCCAGTCTCCCAGTAAGATAAATTTGTTATAAAAGAATCTAGATCGCCTGTTGCTGATCACAACATTTATCTTGAAACATCCAGTAATTTCATAACTAAAATAAATGCTTTCACTTAAATCGTTCTATTTATTTTCTAATCAATTTTCTTAATGAGACCAATTTTGTTGCCATTTATATGTCCTAAAATAACTCATTATCATTGCCATCATAATGTGATTTTTTTCGGAAATTGGCAGTTATTGACATTTGGCTGATCTTCAAAATTTTAACTACAAGATATAAATTTTACGCTTCTTTTTTTTGTCACTTATTATTTATGACAATTTCACCACATTGCATGAATGAAAAAGAAATAATAGCATAAACAATTTTACTTTTTAACAATAGAAACCCACAACAAAATTATGATGCCATAATAGGCGTAGGAAAAAGTAAAGAAATGCATTGAAGAAAACAAAACACAAACAGAAAAAAAACGTGAGAAAATTTGTTAATTTATTACGTATAATTTATTCAATTTATTTTATTACATTTTTTTTTTTTCAAAAAATGTGTACATGGAAGTCATATATATTCATACTTTTGCCTACACTGACGTTTAAACGTACATCATATGAACGTCCGTATGTATGATATGTTATGAATTATTAATTGTTTTTTAAGGTGTTGAACTTGTAGTTGGTTTATTTTTAAATATAAACAAAAAATATTTACCGCAAAAATTAATGAATAGCAAAAAAGGAAAAAAAAAGAAACGAAACGTTAAATGAGCAAGATGATTTATTAGGTGTATGACTTAAAAATGCGGAATTTTTTTTTAAATTATTAGCTTTTATTTTGAAGGATTTGTACAACATCAATTTATTCAAAGTATTGGCCATTGTTAGCTAGGACCTTTTCCCATCTTTCTGGCAACATATGGATTGCGCATCTTTTGAGGCCAAGAACGGCTCACGATCTGGAATATAAAGAGGGTGAGCAAAAATTTCAAATTCACTTAATTCTGAATACTTTTTAAAAGGTATTGCCACATGTGGCCGAGCGCTGTTATGATGGACTATTACAATTTCATGTCTGGCCGCATATGTTTGGCGTTTCTCCGCCAATGATCGCTTCAAACGAATCAGTTGCTTTCGATACATTTTTCATGTGATGGCTTGGCCAGATTTCAGCGCTAAAAAACAATAACCTTAGCGCCATGAATTTTTGGCTTTGGTGTCGATTCGGCTAGTTGATCGGGCTTCAAATACGATCTGTTACGCTTCGGGTTATCGTAACACTTCGATTTTTCATCGCAAGCAATGATTCTTTTATAGCGTTCAGGCAGCATTTCGAACATGCAGACTCATCTTTCAAGGTGTCTCGGCTTAAATTCGTATGGTACCAATATCCCTGCTTTTGTATAAATCCTACCCTCGCAGACGTTTTGAAATTGCTACTTGAGTAGCGCTTAATGATTTTGCAAGCTCTTGTTGAGTTTGACAACAATCTTTATAGAGTTATATGTCTTGGTCTTCAAACTTTTTTGGCCGGCCTGGGCGATATTTGACTTATTTCCGAAGTGATTGTAAGTACATTTGTAAGAGACCCCTGAATAAAATATTATTTTTATAGTTCTAATCAATAGTGATGAATTTATGAACCTTTTCCGGAACCCCTTTCATTAAGGTTTTTATACTGCTTTCTGTCACTTTGTTCGAAAAGTTAGTCCATCTGCGTTTAAAATCTACCACACCTTTGGACACATTTTTTGAGCTCTTCAGTTCTTTTTTAACAAGATCCAATATCTCTCCACTGGAATTAGCTCCAAGCAGTTTGGACGATTTGCCTCTCACATTATTGTCCTTGTACCACTCAAGACCTTGATTATCATAGTCACAGGATGCTAAATCAGGCCAAAAATAAGAGGACACATTAAGAGGTCTTATGAATGGAAGCATCCACTTTTGTTAACATTCCTTCGGTATTTATAGAGCCCTTTGTAACAAATGTTTGGCTTCTCTTACCGCAACTGTATATTGCTTGCCATTGCAAGAACTTTTTAGGAAAATTTTCTGCTTTTTGGTCCTAAACTTTTCTACAACCCGAAAGCTGCGAAAAAATGTTAATACATTTGGTCATATTTAATGCAGCAGGTATATTTTTTTGTATAAAACTTGACTTCAATTTCCGTGCTCTGTCTTTGGCCTCTAAATTTTTAGCAAAGTTCCAGTCAGGATCTTTTTGAGCCTTGTATGTTTTTAAACCTGCATTGGCTTTAACTTTTCGTGCCAAATAGTCGGAGTACTGAGCTAACCGGACTGCTTTCCTACCGGATGTATTGGGAGCTCTTTTGAAAATGCTTTCATTTATTGGCTATAGAAACAACATGTAGACCATTCCTTCTACATGAAACAGATTTTTTATGAACGGACAAGATCTCCCGATACTGCACGCAGAGTAAAAATATAGTTGAGTATGTTTACTGTAACCATTTCAATATTGTTACAAGTTTTTTTTACAATATTATAGACACAGTAACTATATACATGATTTTGGTAACCATAATATGGTTAATTTAGAATTAATATGATTGTATCAACCATATATATGGTTACAGTAAACATTTATATTTTTGTGACAACCATATTTATGATGAATAATTTTATCATAATATGTTGTTCTCAGATTATGATATCCATAAGCCGAGAACAACATAATATGGTAAGTCCTTCATCATAAAAATAGTTGCCACAAACATATACTTGTTTACTGTACCTCACATAACCTACAGCTTTTATTCTTTATGTAAAGTTGTAAATCTTTAATGCAAATTTGTTTAATAACAAAAAATATCAGTAGCTAACTTCGATAAAGGCGTTAAAAACCACCTTCCGCCTTCATTAACTCTTCAATAACTCGTTCATCATCCATGTTACTAATTGCAAGCAAAACCTAGACAACCGTAAGACGTTTAATGTTCAAAACAAAACAAAAATCTACTAAATAAAGATAAAACTTTTTTCTGTACACTACCATAATGATGGGTAACATTAGTGATGGCAAATTTTTTTTATAGATAATGATGACAGCCGCCTCATGTCTATAATAAATTAGTTAAATACACAAAAAAATACATCTAAAAAAAACTGTTGACCATTTGCAAGCAGTACATGGCAAATGAAATTTGTTTGGTTAAAATACTAATAAAATTGACACATTGACTACCACCTCCAACATTTCAGCAATCGAACATCTTTATGAGTGTTTGAAAGAGTTTGAAAGTTTAAAAAACTATTGTTTCTTTATTGCATTACACATGGCTCACACCACCACCTCTCAATTTGGCTGATAATTTATGAAAATTGGCATTGTTGTAACTAAATAATA
Source organism: Calliphora vicina (assembly GCF_958450345.1). Classification (NCBI taxonomy): domain Eukaryota; kingdom Metazoa; phylum Arthropoda; class Insecta; order Diptera; family Calliphoridae; genus Calliphora; species Calliphora vicina. Next base: position 35,084,397 of record NC_088781.1, on the reverse strand, counting down.
TTTGTTTCTTTCTCTTTTTATCTTTTATTTTCTTTAGTTTTACATAATTTATGTTAAACCTAAATAATCATGTTCATTTTGTATGCCGTGTTAATATGAAAATTATATTGTTTGATTTCAAGTACTAAGTAAAAGATAAGCAACTTCCTGTTTTCCTGAAATTTAACACGACGTCATGTTGAATTTTACAAGACAATGTCAGTGTCAATTTAATGTAGTGAAATGTGAAAAACCACAGTAGCATGTTTTAATTGTTTATGAATGTTTTGATGCCGTTTGATATACATACATATGTATGTATGTAGTAATATAATCTTATTATTTATGATCAATGACTTTTATTTAGATTGCTGTTGGCTGAAGTTTTTTACACTAAACAACTTTCAATTTCTTTTTTTTTTCTAAGTATTTGACGTGACTGGGTTTTTTGTTTTGAAAAATAAAAGGAATTTTTAATGGTAATTTAAGTTTATAGCCGGTTTGTTTTAGAAATAATGGTTTCTTATTAGACATTTTTTAAATACAATAGAATTTGGCGAACACTGAACTGCGAAACATATATGTGTTTTAAGACTTGAAAATGCGGAATTTTTTAAAATTTTAGGCTTTTATTTTGAAACATTTGTACAATAGCGGAGTTCACTGTTAAGTGCGAATGGTCTAGCATCATTGCAAATGCAAAAATTTACCGTAATCCAACAACAAAATACACACAAAAACTTTTACAATTTTGCATTTGCACTTTCGCAGGACCATAATCATCAAACACTGAACTCCGCTAATATAAATGTATTCAAAATGTTGGCCATTCTTATCTATGAACTTTTCCCATCTTTCTGGCAACATATGGACTGCGAGCCAGAAGAACTGCTCATCTTTTGAGGACAAGAACGAATAAACCCAATATCGGATACTCTGTTTCAAAGTGAAGCGTATCCCAGAGAGAGCGATCTGCATCGATCGTCGCACAGTGGCGCCATTTGAGTTTTTACGTTGCAAAAATCATAACTTTTGAACCAAATGAGATAATCAAAAAATTTAAAAGTCATATGATAGACAATTTATCAACCTATGAAAAGTGTTCTACGCCTTTTAGGTGCCTACTTATGGGTTAGCAAAGTTGAAATTAGTGGAAAAATCAATTTTATGGCAAATAAAATAAAATATTTTTTAAAATTTTTGATTTTTTTAGGTTTCTTAGAGGCTTTTATGATTTAAAATTATTCCAGAAAAGATTTATTTTTTTTAAATTTATTTTTCACTTTTTTGTAAAATATTCCAGAAAAAATTTTAATTTTTTTTTAATTTAATTTTAAATTTTTTCCATAAATGTCAGAAATTGCCCAAAAATACATGCAATACACTTTTGGAACCATTTAATTTTACAAAATTTTACCTCTAGCAAAGAATGGGTCAATAATGGCAGCTGGAAATTGTTGTTATTATTTTCTTAATAAACAAATCTATCAATAGAATCAAAAGTAATGACGATCCGTTACCTAGTTTTCATGATAATGTATCTAAAATCGGAGCAAATTACCTAAAAATGGTCTGTTTTTTGAACACTGAAAATCAGTCAACTTTGGGCTATATCTTCTGAACAAAAATTCTGATTGTATTAGTGGTAGCATATTGGAAATCTTTGGACAATTTCCTGTAAAATAGGTTTATTCAATATTTTTGGGGGCACATGAAATTTTTGATTTTTGTAACATCACTTGTTCTACAGGCGCCACTGTGCGTCGGTGGGGACAAGGCGGGTAAGGCAAAACTTCCCAACCTCTTCATGCTAAATTGCATAATGTGGGCCAGCGTTGTCATGATGAAATATTATGCTTTCATGTCAGGCCACAAATTCTTGGAGTTTTTCGACAATGCTCTCTTCAAAGCAATCAGTAGCGTTTGACCAGATTTCAGCAGCTCCCACCAAATACAGAGCATTATCATAGCGTCATGGATATATGGCTTTGGTGTCGATTCGTCTGTTTAGCCGGGTTTCATATACGATCTCTTACGCTTCGCGTTATCGTAATTCATTCATTGTTCATCTCAAGGAATGATTCGGTGCAAAAATTATTTGCTTTTTTGTGTTCAAACATAATCTCGGACATGCAAAATGGTATTTCATCTATCTCGCGTTATCGTAATTCATTCATTGTTCATCTCAAGGAATGATTCGGTGCAAAAATTATTTGCTTTTTTGTGTTCAAACATAATCTCGGACATGCAAAATGGTATTTCATCTATCTCGGCTTCAATTCGTATGGTACTCAATTTCCCTGCTTTTGGATGAATCCTGCTGCTCGCAAACATTTCGAAATTGCTGCTTAGTTGCACCCAATGATTTTGCAAGCTCTTATTGAGTTTTACAACAATCTTCATGGAGTAATGCCTCCAATTATTGGTCTTCAAATTTTGTTAGCTGGCCTGGCGCACAAATCATCTCTCGCACGTTGAAATCGATGAAACACATTGCTTCGGTGAGCAATCCTGCTTCATCGGCATTTTTTTCAAATTAAAGAATTAAAGCAAAACTCCACGCATATGACGCTTTGTTGGCGCAAAATTCGACATTTTCGAAGCAAAAAAAACTTTGTAGTTTAAACTGTAATGTTCAACAACTAAGTGGGAATAAATGACAGATATGGTACCTTCAAAATGACATATAAGATATTCAAAACAAAAACCGAGTTCAAAAGATACGACATCTATTATAAATCCCACAATTTGAATTCATACACCCAATATTTTAAACTATTTTCTTTGAAAAGACATTTGGTCCAGTTTTTAAACTTGGATGATTTGTCAAGATTGAAACAAATTTGAAATCGTACTTTTAAGGGGGATTTAAAAAGGTACTTTTTAATTTCTTTTGAATATTCTTCACGATTATTTTTTTGCATACTCGAAAGTAAAATGATTTTATTTGAAAACGAATAAGACTTTTGGAATAGATTTACAAAATATAGTTGCTTGTTGATATATTGAAGGTCAATATTTCAAGTTATTTTAAAATGTTAAGTTTTTTAATTCTAGAAAATAAATACATACATATTTATTTGATTTTATTTTATTTTAATAACCGATAACTTATAATGTCAATGCAACAAAGCAGCTATTAAATCCCACAACATAAAATATTTTGTTTAAGAAAAAAACTTAAACAATTTAAAAGGTCAGCAAAATATGTGGCAGATTAAAAAAAATATATATAATAATAAATTTATCTAACACTACAACACATTATTGTATTTACCCCGCATTTTAAGTTTTTTACATAACTAAACAAATTTGTTTCTTTCTTTTCTTTACAGGTTAGTATTTTTAAAAAACAAATACCTTAAAATTAACAAACACCACAAAGTAAGTCAAGTAATTTGTTTTTAAAGGAATAAAAACTAAATATTTAAATGACAATAAACACTACAAATAAATATTTGAAATTCTTGCAAAACAGTGTTAAACTTACCACTTGAATTAAAGGCTTTAAAAATAAATTCCAAAGTAGCACTATAAAATATTTATTGTTTAAAATACAAAAAAAAAATAGAAAAACCAATCACCTAAGGAAAACTATTTATTTTACAAATAAATAAAATAAAACAGCGGGAAAAACTAACCATTTGACAACCTTTAAAGCTAAACAAACCAACTAAAGCTTAAGAAATGAAATACTCCAACAAAATCAAAATGACATTTAAGCTGTCACTTAGACAGCTCTATTGAATCACTAACGAATTAGATAGACATATAAAAATTATATTTCGTATTTATTTAAACACATAATCATGCATCTCTGTAAAACTTCTATAAAATTGTCGTTTACGTATAATTTATTAAAACTTAGCATTATGTAGACCATCATGACTGACTTTGATGTATTTTTTCCTTTACTATTTTTATATATTTTTTTGGTAAATTTATGTAGAATTTATAAATTTTCGGCTTATGTTAAAGTCATCTATACAACATAACCTGCTGGTTTTTTTAATAAAAATTATTTAGCTTTTATTTAAAATCACATATTTCTTGTGATTACTACCATGTTTGTGTATAATGGCTGTGAAACTTGTCAAAATTTTATATATTTTTTAAAATATTTTCTTTGAAAATTCAGTTGGTTAGGTTTGAACACTGTGTGCTTTTTGCCAAGATTGAAATCCAATTTTTTAATATGATTCAATGAATTTGAGTTTGATTGATGTTTGAAAATATTTGTAATGAGTTATGTAAGTTGGGGTTTTCTGTTTCTCTTTGGTTTATTGGTTAATAATTAGCAGAATTAAATAATTTAATGAATCTTTATGGGTTTTAAAGGCCAGCAAATATTGTGAACAGGTTTTTCAAGCTAGAGATTTTTATAGTTTTGAAAGAATTAGCAATAATAAAAATATGTTCATGGGAGTTAGGTTTAACCTCCTAGATGGAAGTTATTTTATAGCTTTTATGACAATTATTCAGAATAATTTTTTTAGCTTATTCAACTAATTCAACCAAATTTCTATTTATTAGTCAGCGGTCGTTTTAAAATTAATGTCAAAAGCTTTTAGAAAATTAAATGTTAAAACTTATTTTGTAAGAGTTAATTTTAGTGGAAACCATTCAAAAAATCTGTCCTATATTTAATAAATACTGCATTTTCAAATTGGAGAAATCATAAAAATGCTGAATTTTTTTTAAATTTTTTAGGTTTTATTTTTAAACATTTATACAATATAAATTTATTGAAAGTATTGTCCAATGTAAGCTATGATCTTTTCCCATCTTTCTGGCTACATATGGATGCCGAGCCAAAAGAACTGCTCATCTTTTGAGGCCAAGATAGAATTAAGTCAACATCAGATACTCTATCCCAAAATGAAGCGTATCCCAGAGAGAGCGCTCTGAATCGATCGAAACAAATAATAGTCGGACGGGGCAGACAAAACTTGGGAGACAAAACTTCCCAACCACTTCATTCTAAATTTTTTATAACAGGTATTGCAACATGAGCCCAAGCATTGTCATCATGGAATATTACGGTCTCATGTCAGGCGTTTTTCGGCCAATGCTCTCTTCAAACGAATCAGTTGCATTCCGTACTGGTTCCCTGTGATGGTCTGGTCAGACTTCAGCAGCTCATAATAGATATGATATGGTTCCACCAAATACAGAGAATTACATTAACGCCATGAATATGTATGTATGTATGCATTTTCATCGCAAGTAATGATTCGGTGCAAAAAAGATTTTCTTGGAGTAATGTATCCAATTCATGCCCTTCAAACTTTTTTGACCGGCCTGGACGTTTTTTTGTCTTCCGTGTCAAAATTACAACTTCTGAACCGCACAGTCCATCTCTCGCACACTGGAACCGATAGAACACATTCACCATAAGCTTTGGTGAGCAATCGGTGTGCTTCAGAGACATTTTTTTTTCAAATTAAAGAAGTAAAGCAGAACTTCCCGCATGGTACAAAATTCTACATTGTAGGCCAATACTAGCTTCAAACAAATCAGTTGCATTCGGTACAGGTTCCCTGTGATATTATGATCAGATTTCAGCAGCTCATAATAGATAGGACCATTTTGCTATCACCAAATACAGAGAATTATGATTTTTCATCGCAAGTAATGATTTGGTGTAAAACTAATTAACATTTACAGCGTTCAAGCTTCATTTCGGACATGCAAAGTTGTCTTTCAAGGTCTTTCGGCTTCAATTCATATGGAACCCAATTTCCCGGCTTTTGGTTGAATCCTGCTGCTCTCAAACGTTTTGAAATTGCTACTTAAAGAGCTCCCAATGATTTTGCGAGCTCTTGTTGAGTTTTACAATAATCTTCATGCAGTAATGCTTCCAATTCAAACTAAATGACGTAGCTTGATCAAATTTTGAGATGATTCAAGTGAAAGTTTCCTGTTGACAGTAGAAGTCTTGTCCTTTCAGTTAAGAGCGGGGAAATTGAAAAAGTCTTGAACTTATTTATCAACTTTTGACATGATTCAAGAGAAACTTATGAACTTATTGACCCTCACTCGTATATGGAATATCGGCTAGTGCTTAATGCATTCTCTACATTGGAGACTTTCAATGTGACATCATATATATATATTCCAATTTAGATCACTTCAAACTTCCAAAAATTTCCAATTAGACTTTCAAAACATCCAGCATTATCTTAACACTAACATCAACAAATTCAATTTAAACAAAACTAAGAGTATCTTATTTCACCATATAATTGGTCATTAAATGGATGAAAACCCCAAAAAAAAACAAAACATTTGAAAAACGCTCCTTTAAATGGCCAACTTACAAAAGTAATTCACTTGAAATACAAAAAAAATGCCACCCACTCTCCACTTGCAACTATATGTTGATGTAACAACAACAACATCAGCAAAATAGTTGAGGAAAAAATGTGTCTCATAATATGCAAATTAACTTGGCACATGCTACTCATTCAAACGTTCAAACAATTTCAAATTCATATGCAGCAACGGCTACAAACATTCACATGACTGCCCTAATGTGAGACTAACAAAGTTTAGTTTTTTATACATATTTAATGGTCTTAAACTAAAACTGACAAATTACTAGTATTGTGGTTGGTAGCAGCAGCAGTCGCTATGAAAACAAAACAAACTTCCTTTTATTGTTGCAGAGTTTCAGTTTTCAGCCAAATGCACCTGACTGACTGTCTTCAACTTGTTTAGCTGTAAAGACTCATAAAATGCGTAGGTTGTTTCGTGCTTTTTGTTTTACTGCTTTTAAAATGTTTTAAATTTTGTGTAGCATCATTAAATTAACGTAACGTTTACTTCTCGGCTAATGTTTGTTAATGTTATTTAAACAATATTCATTAAATTTAATAAACTTTAAAACACAAAATGAAAAAAAATAAAAAAAACAACTATTATGAGAATTATAAAACTGTTTAACAGTTTATGTAGTTTTCTTGAAATCTTTAAACATGCGGTGATGTTAATCTGGGTAATTTAAAATAATTTTGTGGTTCATAAAAAAAGCATGTAGCATGTTGAAAGTGGTAACATGAAAAATAAAACTGTACATATGAGTGGGAGATGGAATACATTTGAGTATGTGTGAAATAAATGTTAAATATTTGAAAATGTCCATAAATTGAAGTAAAGTGTAACAAGTGGCTACAGCGATTTTACGCATATGTCTTAAGTCTTTCGTTTTTAATGAGTTAAAACAAGGAACTAGTGAATTAATCTGCATCATAAAAATGTCTTATAAAATGTATGTCATAAATTAAAATGACTTTAATGCGTTCATAATATGTAAAGTGATTAAACCGAATATACAATAATAAAAATATATTTAATGTTGATTAAACAAGGGAAATGTTTGACCCAGTCTAGTTTTACTACTTATTTAATCATTTTCTATTTTGTTAAGATATCATATGTCACATACACAGAGAAAACAGATTCGTTTTCGTTTGTACACATATAATTTTTCGGTTCTATCAACAGAAAGTCAATTGATAAAGAAGAATTTTGGTTGAAGCAACCAAACTTTGTTTAACCCTTCCAAAATTTTGTAGCTACAACTGTAAAATTCGGTCTCTAAGATAGAATCATTCGATTGGCAACAAATTCGGTTGCTATCGCGAATCTCTGTGTAGCTTAAGTTGATATTGGATCCGATGTTTACAAACAAAAATTGCTATTAATTTTTTTCAGTCAAGTTCTGTTTGGAAAAGAGGAATGTGATTAATACAAAAACGTAATCATCCATATCATTAGATGATGACAAGAACATTAGTTAACCTTCATCTGATTTACAATAGATGGCGTATCTCTTGAACGCGGTTTTTGTTTTCAATAAGGAATGAGATCGAAAAAAGCTCTAGACACGTTTTCCATTAAAACTTTTAACCCAAGTATTATTCGATTTTCTTTCTGTTCAAGTTACCTTTGCAAAGCATGTCAGTTATTATGTTTAACGTAAATTACATTCATTTGTTGTTAATCTGATTAAAATGAGTAACAAGACAAAAGTGCAAAAAGTTGGCCAAACAATCAAAGTTACGCCCTCAAACTGATTTCAACCTCATTAAACAGTATAGGGAGAACTTGTCCGTTGATAGAAAACCTGGTTCAGGTAGCAAACATGTTGTTTCTAAACTCAATAAATAGAAAGAATTTTCAAAAGAGCTCCCAACACATCCGGTAGGAAAGCAGTACGGCTAGCTCAGTACTCGAACTATTTGGTACGAAAAGGTAAAGCCAATGCAGGTTTAAAAACAGACAAAGCTGACAGGAACTCTGCTAGAAGTTTAGAGGCCAAATACAGAGCACGAAAATTTAAGTCAAATTTTATAAAAAAAATATATCTGCTGCTTAATGGATGACCAAACGTATTTTCTGAGTCAATATTTTTATATTGCTGATGCTCGAGGAAATGTTGTAGAAAAGTTTAGGACCCAAAAGCAAAAAAATTTCCCAAAAAGTTCTTGACATGGCAAGCAATATGCAGTTGCTGCAAAATAAGCCAAACATTTGTTAGAATGGGCTCTATAAATATCAAAATTTACATCATGTAATGTTTACATTCATTAATGTGTTTACTTATTTTTGGCCTGATTTGGCATCCTTTCACTATGGTCAGCGAGGTCTCAAGTGATACAAGAACAATAATGTGATATTTTTAGCAAGAGAGGCAAATCCTTCAAATTACCGGAGCTAAGGCCAATGGAGAGATATTGGGCTCTGGTTAAAAGAGAATTAAAGAGCACAGAAAAGGTGCCAAAAGACCAAGAATTGGAGGCATTTCTTCATGAAGATTGTTGTAAAACTCAACAAGATCTTTCAAAATCATTGGCAGCTACTTAAGCATCAATTTCAAATGTAGGGAACGATTTTGCATGTCCGAAATGAAGCTTGAAGGCTATAAAAAAAAAAAAATAACTACTTGCGATGAAAAACGGATCCATTACGATAACCCGAAGCATAAGAAATCGAAACCCGGCCAACAAGCAGAATCTACACCAGAACCAAAAGGATCCTATCATAGGGAACCTGTACCGAACGAAAAGGATTCGTTTGAAGCAAGCATTGGCCGAAAAATGCCCAGAATATGCGGCCAGACATGAAACCGTCATATTTCATCATGACAACGCTGGGCCACTTGTTGCAATACCGGTAAAAACCTATTTAGAATGAAGTGGTGTGGAAGTTTTGCCTCACCCGCTTTATAGTCCAGACCATGCACCGTCCGACTACTATTTGTTTCGATCAAAGCAGAACGCTCTATCCGGGATATGCTTCACTTTAGACGAGAGTATCCGATATTGGTTTAATTCGTTCTTGGCCTCGAAAGATGAGTAGTTCTTTTGGCTCGGATTCTATACGTTACAATAAATATAGTAAAAGGTCATAGCTAACAATGAACAATACTTTGAATAAATTAATATTGTACAAATATTTTAAAAATTTGAAAAAATCTCGCATTTTGAAGTCATACACCCAATTATTATTATCTCAAGTATGTCTGTCAATAACACAATTTCAAATATATTAAAATTACTAAATTATAACTTACCCCATATTACATAATCACCACAACATATGACTGTCACTTTTCTTTTATCACTACGTCAAATAGCCGCTAACACACAATTATTTTCCTATAAATTAAATTAAACGGAAAAATCAATTAACAAACTTCACCTGTTTCAAATCTTGACATTTATTTATTTAAATTGCATTTTTGTTTTCCAACAAACTGTATTTCCCCTTCCTAATCCATCACCACCACCAACCAATACAGTTTAAAACGTAAACTTTAGCTTAATCTTTATTTTATTTTAATTTAATTTTCCCAACACGTTAAACAAATTAAAGATCCATAATTTATCTTAATTTATTTTAACATTGTATAAGATAATATTGTCACTTTTTTGTCTGATTGTCAACATTTTAAGCTACCAACTAAACAAAACCAAACAGAAAAAAACCATACAATGCAAAAATAACTATTAAAATAACACTAAAGGTGAAAGTGCTTGAAAAAGCCACGCCAAAATGCAGCATTCATATCTGTATTAAATGATCTATGAATAAATGAATACAAAAGGCTTAGACATACATATAGCAGGCAGTTAAATGTTGCCACTTTTTGCATTTCATTGCAACATACTTGCATAAAAATATGCGTGAGGTTAAATGCAGCAGCAAACAAAATGTATTTACATACATGAGACACACTAGTTAAAAAAAAACTTTTGAAAACTGCAATTATTTTCATTAAATTATCTGTGAAGGAAAATAAACAGATTTAAATACCCCCTGTTGGTATTATTAAAATGATAATACATGGCGAAAAAAATAAATAGATGCCAGAGTACTAATGAATGTATTTATTTGTAATATATATTTGGTAACGACATGAGAGCGTTGACCTTTATTATAAGTAAATATGTAATGTAATGAATAATTTACTAAAATATGGAAATTAAGTGTCTAAATTTTATGTTAAATAAAAATTGTATCTTAAATTAATATTTAACACTTTTGTTAAACTTTATCATTTACAATTATAGGAAAACCAATGTATTCTTTGAGTAGGGTAACACTACACTTTTTCCTCTCCATATTAAGATAGTCTTTTTTATATACACGTAATAGTTTATATAAAGGGTGTCTCAAACTTCACGCAAGATTTTATCAGCAAATTGCCTTCACGGCTTTGCTGCCACATGCGTCCTCTTTTGACAAAATTTTCCATAAATGTGGATGAATTTCGTTGATGAAGCATTGAATTTCCTCCTTGTGTTCACGGGTGGCAAGACATTTCACTTCTGATCACAAATTTATACAATATGTTATGGAAAAAATGTCTTCACGGCTTTACTGGCACATGCGCGCTCTATTGACAAAATTTTCCAAAAATGTGGCTGAATTTCGTTGATGTACCGTTGACATTTGACTGCAAATCACACGATCTGACGGGCCAATTCTGATCATTGAAGTGAGTAAAGAAACGACTAGGACTGCAATTTTGACGACTAATATTTAAAGCATTCGGGTAAAAATGTTCATCGCTTAGGATGCTTTTGTGGAAAAAATTTCGTTATTATTGAAACGGATTTTCTTTCTTACACATTACAAATGGCAGCAGATTGATTTTTGAACAGCCTATTTTTATATTTTTTTTAGTAGTATTTAAAATTGTTTTAAATTTTTTACCGTCAAGAAGGGTGGTTCACAAAGTTCATCTCCACTATAGATCTTTAAAATCTTAAACAAATACCTAAAAATTAATAAACATACTACCCGCCATATCCATCAATAAACCATCTTATTCCCCAAATGAAACCTACTACTTGTTATATCCTCTACGCCATTGTGGGTAAATTTCATAGCCTTCTAATCGACGACATTGAAACTTTGGCAATGACAGATATGGTATTCAACACTTTTTCATGCTTGTACGTCCTACAGAAATCCGAAGATCTACTAGTGTTAACTCTTAATGAAGACCAGCCTGAAGCTATTTAGAACATCTCTGTTCCAACTTGGATCATAGAGCACATGACAACTTTAAGCCTACCCTTCAATAGGATTTGGTCTGTTCTGTCTCAGTAGCGCTCTCTCTTTCTTATATACTGATCAATGATTTCGCCGATCTATTCCATACTTCTAAATCCAACCCATGTCTTGCGAATTCATTCAAAATCTCTTTACTGTCCAAATTAAAGTGTCACTGTACCCACAGCCTATAAAGTCACATTAGTTCTCTAGAGGCTCCTCTACTGTCGTCTACAAACTTCGATTCGACCCTAAAACATTTCAAAGCCTATAGCACAGCACAACAACCATAATACAAAGTCATCTCCTCCCCTCTTGTTATATTGCCATTTACCAGCTTCTAAATCCAAACCTTGTCCCGCTAATCCATCTCCAAACCATGTTTCGCGAATTGGCAAAGTGTCACGAAAACCACAGCATATAAAGTCACATTAGCTCTATAGAGGCTCATCTACTGTCATCTACAAACTTTGATTTGACCCTAAAACATTTCAAAGCCTATGCCCGCAGAACTACCATAATACAAAGTCATCTCCTCCCATCTAGTTATATTGCCAAATCCAACGATACCCACAGTTTATAAAGTCACATTAGCTCTGTAAATGTCATCTACCAACTTGGAATTTACCCTAAAACATTTCAAAGCCTATAGCCTCGCCAGACTACCAACATAAATAGTCGTATCCTCTCACCTAGTGATATTACCGATTACCAGCTTCTAGGCTTTTAAACCGCCAGAATCTTAGATAGAAAGCTGCTACATTTTTCTACCAGATTTGCAACATAAAAAGTCATCTCCTTCATCCTAGTGACATTACCGTTTCCTAGTGTCTATACTTTTAAAACCACCAGAATCTAAGACTAAAATGTGGTAAATTCTACGGGAATTCCTTAGAACATCGGAGAGGCCTTTTCACATATCCTGTCTCACTCATTCTCCCTTACTTCGAAATCCAACTGCAAACATTGTCTAGCGAGTTCATGCTGCCTGAGAAATTTCATTACCATGAAATATCCAGACCAAACCGTAAAGTCCCAATGGCCCACTAAGGCCCTAAGACATATTAAAGTCGTTAGTCTCTATTTTAGTAACATTAACAGTTTTGAGGCTTAAAAAACCGCCGATAGAGTCATCCGCCTGATGGCCAACATAAAAAGTCCAATTACCAAGTTATTAAAAGAGACAAAATCTTTTTGACTGAAATTTGCTCACCCACGCTTCATTAGGTTGCTTAGAATTCCATCTAACCCTAATCTCAGCTGAGGATGTCTTACCGAAGTCAATTTCCGTATTCATGGAAAATAGTTTGTAAGTATTATGAAAATATAAAAAGAATGGGTGAGATCAAAAACATCACAATACTTTGAAGTGATACCATATCAAAACAAACGCCTTACATACTTTAGCATATTCCTTTTCGGGGCATGTAACATTATCAAAAATTTAGGAACAATTTGCTTTTAGGAACTCATGACTTCATATAGGTTTTAGAACTCACCTCATTTTATAATGTGCAAAGATAGCACCGGTCGGCACTCATAGCTAGCAGGGACTGACTTTAAATTTACGCAACACAAATGTCAAAGAAACTTATGAAATAGTTCAAATATCAAGTTTCTTTTATATACAAACTGACTACACTAGATTATATTGTACCTGTAACTTACAGTGCCAAAGAAATCTAAGGCACCTGTTTCATACTCCTGGTCACCAGCTATGGCACCCCTAATGTCAACTAGGTGTTTACAAGTTTATGTTTCTGAAAGCTTAAATCATCCTCTATAGTTTTCATATTTATTCTTTTTGAAACTGTCCATAGCATATCAATGATTGTGTTGAAAATCTACTATAATCTAGGAGTGTCATTCCCTGGTTAGAACTGTCAAAACAGGGTCTTATGTTAAATTTGTATAAATTTATTTCTATTGAAAACTGCTCAAAAATTGAGCACACTATGTAAGGTGGTTACATACTTCAATTGCTGCGTTAACAAACATATTTTTTGGTTGATTCTATTAAAACCACATACCAGCATAAAATAAACACAATTTTCCGTCTGTCCCTCGCTCTAAATGTTGTGTACCAGATAATTAAACATTAAATAAAATAAGAAAAAATAAATATGTAGGTACACAAAACTATATGAAACAAAACTCGCGTGCTTAACACAAACTAAATCAATGTTTTGTGGCATAAACTCAGGCTCTATTGGTATATGGAGGAATGGTATGGACGAATAGATGTTTGGTTGGTTGGTTGGCTGGTTAGTTCGATGGATGGATGGATGAATGGTGTGTATATGTATGAGTTTATTGACACCTTCAGTAACAAGCATTGTTACCAATTTCAGTCATACATGTAAGACATAAATTGTTGTGTGTTTAAAGTTTAAGAAAACATTTTTTCGTGGTTGTAAATATTTGGTGCAACAAGGAGCTTAACAATATTTCTATATAACAGTAGCATAGTTTTTGCTTGCTGCTGAAATAAAAACATTAACATTTTTTATGAAGTAATAAAAATTTAATAGAAATTGTTTTTTTTTATATGTTTTTTGCTGCTTGGACAACAAGTGACCACAATAGTTATACTATACACCAACCACACTTGGTATATTAGGTGTCTTTCATATAAAAAAAATATTAAATCTAAAAGTGTTTTATAAAACTAGAGCACAAGGTGCAAGCAGAAGTTTATTTTTTTATTTTAAATGTTTCTGTTTTTAAACACGCATATTATGTTTAAGCACAACTTTACACAAAAATATTTGGCAATTTTTCGTTTTGTTTTGCAGAGACTGTAGAAATCTACAAAATACAAAAGACATTTTCTGTTAAGTATTGTGGAATATATAGAGCAGTTTTTTGTTGTTAGTAGGCTACTAAACTAAAGTCTTAGTATGTACTTGCAACAATTGTTACAGCAGTTGTATGTTGCTGGTGTATTGTTATTGTGTCTTTGCTGAATTTGAGTGAGCATGAAACAAACAAATACAACTTAAACCGATTGCTTCACATTTCCGGCATTTGTATGTGCTCTTTTATTAACATGTGGCAATAAAATACAACAAAAACTAAAAAATCAAAATGTGGTCAACTTAACTCAAGTCTTTGACTATAGTATGTCTCTTGGAATTGCAAGTATACAAACGAGTGCCGGCTGGACAGTTAATGAAAAACTATTTTTGGGTTAAAGCAATCTTATATTCCAAATAATTTAGTTTCTTTAAGTCTGCAAAAAAGCAATAAAAAATGTTATAATCTATTATAATGAATCTATATTTCGATTTCGCTCATTAGATTTTAGCGGTATCTTCCCACCGATCGAAAAAAAGTCTCGAAGTACCATTGCAAAAAGATAAAAAATGTGTGACCATCCTGTTAGAATACACCTTCCAAAGTAATGGAGAGTATGGTAAACTACCATCTGTTTGTAGTCCAACAATTTACTTAACGACAATCCTATCGGAAAATGGTGTCATTCTATTCTCCGTTTTGACGGAAGTAAAGTGATGGCACTAGATATTTCCAAGGCGTTCAATAGAGTATGCCATGGTGCTCTTTTATCAAAACTTGTTTCTTTTGGTGTCGGTAATAACTTCTCTCGATTTATATCGAGAGTTGTTATAGATGGTATCTCATCAAACGATTTCAAGATAAATTCAGGGGTTCGGCAAGGCTCCATTCTTTCTCCTACTCTATTCCTTGTTTTTCTAAACGAGATTCTTCGTGAAACTTCCAACGCTATCTATTATTTTGCAGATGACAGCAACATTTTCCATTTATATTCATTCAGTTATAGACCAAGATTGTCGGAGATTGGGGCAATGACGCAAAACATGAATGATTAATCGGGACCTTGTGACAATCTCTGAATGGGTTGCGCTCGCAAGACTCAGTGTTGCTTGTTGACACAAAAACGAACGACAGACCATGTCGCTTCATCTGTATTTATGGGTGGTGTAAACATTGTGGAATCAGATGCTCTTGAAGTTCTAGGTTTGAGAATACAATGTGATGTCTGCTGGTCTAAACACATTTTTCGAGTGTCGAATGAACCATTCGAATGAAGCATTCTCTATCTTCTCAAACGGTGAAGGAATAACTTCACTCAATCTGATCTCCTCACTATGTAAACCACATATATATATACGAAATAATTTGGAATACAACTACCATGTATTCCATATTATTTCTATTTCTATTTTGGAGCTTCAAATTGTATTTTGGAGCTTCTCGACCGCGTATTATTGGTGAGAGTAGGGTACCCAACTTTATTGATTCGCTGAAGCACCGACGCAATATGAGCTGCGTTTCACTTTTCTATCGGTACTAGAATGTAATGTGTTTTGATAAAATTAGGGAACTTTTTACGTAATACACCTTTTTAATCGTCCATTTGTGAAGTATTTCAAATCTAATGTTCATAAACAGTACTCCCTCATGTCTGCCTTCCATAACCTGTTAGCGCAGTACTCGGACTTGTTCCAACACAATTCTCTAGGCAATCGTGGTTTTTTGCAAATATCTCAGCCATTTGTGGGCCGATTTTCCCGAATTAGATTAGCAATTTAAGCGGGACTATTGTGGATATATTGATGTATCAATTATGTATGTAAGTTATTTGGGGACTTCGGAAAGTTGATTTCCACATACAGACAGTCAGTCGGATCCTCTATCTATAACGATCCAGATAGCTGAGATGATTTATATACCCTTACCACTAATGGTGAAAGGTATTACAAGTTTCATCGATCTTGGTAGCTTTTATTTTTAACTTTTTCACAAACCAATCACTATATTTTTAATTTTAAAAATACTTTTCAGTTTGCCTTTGTAAACATGTGTGTGTGTGAATCTGTATTTATATTAGTAGACATACTAGCGACATTATAAGCTTAAAGTCATACTATAAACTAATTCATTGAAATTTATTATACCGAATCTATGTAGTTTATTGTAACTTGTGGCAAGTACCTTACCATAGTCCGCATATAAGAATATGACTGACTTTCTGTTAGACACATACATCCACAAAATTTTAGTCTATTTTATTATAAACCAAAACTGAACAAAAAAAAAATCATAAAACTCCTCTTGTTATTTTAACTATTCCAACACGAGCCAAAAACTCATTTGATCAAAATTGTCTACATACAACTTTTATAATGATGTTTTATGTTTTAATGGAAAAGTGAAAGGTTTTAAGTTTTCTTAGGTTTTTCTTTTATTTTTGTTTTGTCTGTAATCATATGCATATTATATGTGTGTTTGTTAGTGTGTGAAAATATGATTTATATTCCTTTAAATTTGAAATTGACATGTGTGTGTTATATGAGTAGGGAGTATGTTGGGGCCATTTACCATGGATATGGTAACATAAATTGTTTTTTCTATAGTTTATTTGACGCGTGTGGATAATTTTGTGAAAAAATTAAACAAAAAAAAAAGACAAAATAAACAAGGTGGTCGTTTATATCATTATGCAGTCAAATTAATGATGGTAGTTTAATTTTAGATCTGTGATGTTATATAATGTATGCAAATGTTAGGAAATCATTAAAAATAGAAAGAAGTATCTATATTTCTATATTTAGTTAATATCCTAGGTAGTTTTATAAGTAAGTACTTATTTCCAGATCCTTTTTCCTGAAGCTTCCTAAAGACCTCCGAAAATTTTAACGGACCAAAGAAATTTAATTAAACATTGTTTTTGAATGAATAAATCAGGGTCCAACAACTTGATCAAATCACCAAAAACCGTGACAAAATCACTTATTGGGATAGAAAATATAATAACTGACAAATACAATATAACATTATTGGATAGATTGATCGCAGAAATCATGTATCATTTGGCAATGTAGCTTTTGACAATTCAAAAATACGCCTTCAAGAAATTACTTTTGTAAAAACGATGAGGTCATAATGAAAACGGAATATTAATTTAAATATGGTACTTCTCCCATGGATTTTAAACTTCCATTAAGGGGTGAAAAGTTCTTGGTATTGCAAGCAATATGCAGTTGCGGCAAAAGAAGCCAAACATTTGTTACAAAGGGTTCTATAAATACCGAAATTTACATCAAGAAATGTTTACAAAAAAGGATGATTTCATTCATAAGACTTCTTAATGTATCCACTTATTTTGTCCTGATTTGACATCCTGTCACTATGATAAGCAAGGTCTTGAGTGGTACAAGAACACTAATGTGGTATTGGTACCAAGATAGTCAAATCCTCCAAACTGCCTGTAGGTAAGGCCTGGGGAGAGAAAAAGGTGTCCAAAAGTGTGGTAGAATTTAAACGGAGATGGACTACCTATTCGAACAAAGTAACAGGAAGTCATATAAAAACCTTAATGGAAGGGTTTCCGGAAAAGGTTCATAAATTCATCTCTATTGATTGGAACTATAAAAATAATATTTGTTGTAAGTTGTAAAAATAATTTCAATCAAATAAAAAAAAATCGAAACTGTAGTGTTTAGTGGTTTCTCTCTTATTAACATTTATGTATTTTTCCGATCTCACTAATTATGTTTTTATTTCGTATTCTTATAATTTTGCCAGTCGTACACAGAGAACATAGACTCGTAATACATAGTAATTAAATTCGTTGGTAATTGAATGATTCTGCCTTAGTGACTGAATTTTACAGTTGTGGCTACAAAATTTTGAGTAAAGGTAACAAAAGTTTGGCTGCTTCAACCGAAATTCTTCTTTATCAACTTCATTTCTGTTGCTGGAACCAAAAAATTCTATGTGTACAACCAAATCATTGGATTGGCAACGAATTTGGTTGATACTTCGAATCTGTTTTCTCTGTGTAACTTTAGTTATATAGAAGGTCTAAAAAAGAAACTCTCCTGACAAAAATCTAAGTCTGTTGTCAAAGAATATAAATGGTAAGTATGAATTAATAAAAAGTCAAAAACAATGTTTATATGTGTTATAAGTTTTTATTATATTTTTTTCGAGTTTCTACTTTATGTCCTTCGCTAAATATGCCTCATATGTATTTTGTTTTTATTGATAACTTCAAAATAATTAATTTGTTTACCAACAAGCTAAATAATTAAAAATCTTGACAATTATCTATAAAACATTTTGTTTTATATCTCTTGCCTTTTATTTAATATCTATCATTTATTAACATTTTTGACCAGTAAGACACGTTTTGTGAGAATAAACTCTAATAAGCTTCGGAACTTTTGAAAATCATTATGTTTTTGTTATCTGGCATTAAACAAATAATTAATAAACGGCAATTTATTTAAAAATTTAAAACTATTTGTCACTAATTAACAAATTTAAAAATAATAGAAGTCATAGCATGATTGCTGGTTAAATTTATAAATAATTTAAAAGACATAAATAAATGTTAAGTACTTTAAAGAAACTTTAATATATTGGCAAATTAAATAAATCATTTTTATTAAGAAAGAAAAAACTTATAAAAAAAATTATCATTTTATTATGCAAATACCTTGACCTGTGGCATGTATGTTTTATTGGCTGCTTTATTAGCGAAAACTTTAAGAAAAACACTTAACATCCACTTAGTTCCAGTAAAAGTTTTTCTTGTATGTCTTTCTGGCTGTCTATCTAACTGTCTGAATATTTTTTATTATTTGTTTTTTTTTTGTATCTCAGCGTAATAAGTATGCAAATGTGTAATTGTTTTTTAAACCATAAAAATGCATTATTGTTTTATGCCTCTTTAGAGAGGTTAACTAGCCAGAAAAATTTCTTATTTAAATATAAGCAGCAATTTGTTATACATATGTTATATTGTATTTTATCTGCTTGTTGTTTGTGATACCATCATCATCATCATCATTGTTTAAATACACATTTATACTTATGTTTGTTTGAAAGTTTTACTGTGTCTACAACATTGATTTTGAACTTTGGTTTAAACAGTTTAACAATTGTTTGTTTGTACAATTTATTTACGTTTCGTTTTTTTTTTTTTTTTGCATTATGTCGTTTTATTATTTTATGAATATGTTTGTTTTACCTACAGAAGAACCAAGAAGTCAGCATACAAAAAATAATTAAATGAAAAAAAATAACAGAAGATAATATTATACGTTCATTTAGGACAAGATCATCAAAACCCTATTTTTAGTAATTCTCTAACTGAGCCCTTTCAAATAATTCAATATTTTTGTAAAAAATTCTGTTATTGTCAGAGTAAACCTGTTTGTTTAAAATACGTGATAATATAATGAAATATATTTAAAGAAATTTTATACGAAACTGTATTTTATGAGTCTAGTGACAGTTTTGCACTAATGTATGCATTTTTATTTTTTTTTAATATTTTTATGTATTTAAAGAAAATCTTTATTTCTAATTATAGTTTTAGTTCCTTTAATACTATGTCACCCTGCAGCTATATTTACCATTTTACCATTTTGTGCCAACTCCAGTATAACAAATAAATAATAATGATCTTTGCCTTTCTTAAACAACAGACAAATACTCGTAAATCGTTTAAGATGTTTTATTTTAGTGTCTCCATTAACATAAATATTGTTTTACATAAGTCAACATATTAACGTCAATATTTACTGTTATTAAACACAAACATAATATATTGGTTTAGTTTTAAATGACTAAAAATAAATATTTATGTAAAATAGCCAGTGGACTTCCGAAAATATTTTAAAAGTAATTTGTGTTATGAGGCCTAACTTAAAAATTAATTATTCAAAAACCAATGACGTTAGCAAAAAACTATTTTAAATCTCATCTCAAAATATTTTTTAAAATTCACTTTAATATTGAAAGATTTAAGATTTCAGTGATCCCAATGAGAAGGGCTTTACTTAATGATTTCCCATACATTTTATACAACTCTTTATTTGATTTGCTGCAAATCATCTTGTCGTATTGTCGATAATTGTGTCTTCGCTAACTTGCTTGTTGTGTCTAAGCTAAATTTCTTCCCAATTAAAATTGAGTTTGTCAAAATTGGACAGTTTTATTTGATTTTCAAACTCGATTTCAAAAATTCGAATAACAATATTTTACAAACTACATTTTAGCACATAGAGGGTTGTATTATACGTATAATTGCATCACTGGCTATATATTACCTCTTATACTTAGTTTTTTCAAGATTTTTCAGACTTTCTTAAAAAAATAGATAAAAAAAATTCCGAAATTGATATTCAAAATTGTTAACCTTATGAAATTAGAGCAGTTAGTAAGAGCTTAAAAGTTTTATCGATTTTTAATTATTTGAATATTTATAATTTTTTGAGTTAAATAATTCTTTCATTTGAAAATAAAATAAATTGAAGAAATATTTACGAAAAGGGACAAACTTTTACTAGATTGTCATATACTTAAAGGTTTTATAAACTGTTTCTAATATAAATAACATTGTGCATGAAATTTACACTTTTTTTCTGTCAAGAGGGGCACCCAGCGGCTTAAACTAATTCTGGTACGCTGAATTTAGTGGTGCTAACCGCTTTTTTTAGGTTAGCTCGTATTTTCGAGATATACCGTTATTTCCACAATGGAGGAGGTTGCATAACATACAGTGGTTGACAAAACAATGGAAACTTTCCAAATATTCCATATGTAGCCCAAAATTTAAAATATTTTTTTAAAATAAAATGAAAAACAAACAACATAATTAATTATATTCTGAAAAAAGGGAACAAAATTAAAAATATTCACTATTTCGCTACTGACAAAACAATGGAAACTTTTAAACTTCTGCATGAAAGAAGTATAAAACGAAAATAATATTTAAAAAGCATCCTGTTTGCAGTTATTTTATTTTATTTTTAAATTCTGGTAATTTTTCACAATTTCTTAGTCTAAGTTTTTCGCATAATTGCTTTTTTTCAAAGTTAACGAAAATGGCTAAAGTTAAGATTTGTGAAGACTTAAAAAATAAAATAATTAACGATTTTAAAGCTGGTTTAAAACAAAAAAGTATCTGTGACAAATATTCAATAAATAAATCAGCAGTTTCAAAAATTATAAAGAAATTTCGTGAGACCGGTTCTGTAAAAACTCAACATTTAGGTGGAAGACCTCGTAAGACTTCTCCTAGACAAGATAATTTAATAGCGAGAGAGTTCAATAGCCTAAAATTAGAAATAAGTACCCGAACATTTAGTCGCAGGGTAAATGAGGATGGTCTTGGTTGCTATCGTCCTGTGAAAAAACCACTCATTTCTAAATAGAACCGTTCTGCTCGTCTACAATTTGCCAGGGATCATTTAAACTGGTCGATACAGAAATGGAATACTGTCCTCTTTTCCGACGAATCCAAATACAATTTAAGAGGCAGTGATGAGAGAACATTTGTAAGACGACCAAAGGGAAAAAGATTAGATCCAAAGTACACAAATAAGACTGTAAAATTTGGTGGTGGCAATATTATGGTATGGGGATGTTTTTCATGGCAATGTATGGGCCCAATTCATATTATAAAAGATACCACCTCAGGTAGGATACAGAACCATATTAAACGATGTTATGTATCCATACGCTGAGGAAAATATGCCCATAGTTTGGAGATTCCAACACGACAACGACCCGAAACACACCTCTAGGGTTGTAACCGAGTGGTTACAATCCAACGAGGTACGTGTTTTGAATTGGCCTGCCTGAAATATAATTTTTTTTTTTTGGCTGCATTTTCCAATTTTTTATGCCGTTTTAAAAAACAAAAAATTCTAACTTTTCCTAAAAAATTATTTTCGTTTGCCAAAAAAAATTTATATTTCTAAAACAACTGCGCAGTTTAAAAAAAATTTTGACTTTCTAAAAGGTAATTCTGTTGCGGAATTTCGGTTCTTTTAGTTTATTCAATAAGCTAAACCGTTTTTGAATTACGCGAATATACAGTGGTGGCCACGAATTTAAGACAAAAATAGTTTGCTAAATTCCACGTGATTGTCAATTATTTGTTCAAATATTTCCACACATATGTATGCATGAGGACTGTTTTAACACACAAGTGTATTTTATTCGACTGTGTTAATTCATACATATTCACCACGAACACATAAACTTTTTCTACAGCTTGACCAAAAAATTTTTTTTTAAATAAACATATTTTCTCACATTTATATCATTATATTTTTATTATTATAAAATATTCAGACCAAATTTCGTATTTTTAGTTCCATTAGTTTCGGTCATATCATGTTATTAACAGCGGATGTTCGCTGAGGTGGGTCAACGTATTTCCACATATCTTTGTCCATATATGTTTTACCGATTTTTCCAAACATTTTCCAGAAACTAGAAACATTAATAATAAATTTCATACCCTTAGATGTCCTTTTATTTTGGCTCTATCGCACTTAAAATTCAGTTGATGAAAAAAATGCAAGTATTTGTCTTAAATTGGTGGCCACCACTGTACATTGTGCAACCTCCTCCATTTTCGAAGTAACGGTATATCTCGAAAATACGAGCTAACCTGAAAAAACGGTTGGCACCAGTGTACCCGAATTAGTTTAACCCTCCGGGTGCCCCGCTAGACAGTTTTTTCAACTAGCACAGTGTAATTTCTTATCAATAGTGAAGAATTTATGAACCTTTTCCGTAAACGCTTCCATTAAGATTTTTATAGTGCTTTCTGTTACTTTGTTCGAACACGTAGTCCATCTCCGTTTAAAATCTAGCACACTTTTGGACATCTTTTTTGTGCTCTTCAATTCTCCAATCTTTTAATAAGAGTCCAATATCTCTCCACTGGCCTTATCTCCAGGCAGTTTGTAGGATTTGCCTCTCGTGATACAAATAACACATTATTGTTCTTGTAGCACTTAAGACCTTGCTTACCATAGTGACAAGATGCCAAATCAGTCCAAAAATAAGTAGACACATTAAGAATTCTTATATGGCAACATCCTCTTTTGTTAACATTCCCTGATGTAAATCTCGGTAACTATAGAGTTCTTCGTAACAAATGTTTGGCCCATTTTGGAAAAGTTAGATTTTGCAAAAAAAAAGTAAAAAATTGTATATCTTGAGTTACAAAAAATATTTATTTTGATAGATATCCACTCGCTAAGCGATCAAAAAGGTTTTCAAAGAAAAGACCTAAGCTTTCTTTTGAGCAAAAAAAAATTAAAAATTAAAAAAACTAAAAAAAATTTAGAAAAAAAGTCAATAAAGTTTTTGATTTTGCAAAAAAGTCAAAAATTTTATGTTTTGAGTTACAAATCATTTATTTTGATAGATATCGAACTCGCATCCCACTAAGCGACCAAATAGGTCTTCAAGAAAAATATCAATGCTTTCTTTTAAGAAAAAATAAATAATTTTTTTTTATTTTTTTTTAATATTTTTCTTCGAAAGATTGAAGAAATAGCTATCTAAACTATTTGAGACACATTTTGCTAAGAACAATAGGTTTGGCCAAAATGCCAAATTTTGTGTGATCTTGTTGAACAATTGTGTGCAAATTTCATCCCAATCGGAAGACATCGATTTCAAAAATTGGTTCCCTTGATATGAAATCCTCCATATACTAATGCTACAAATATTTTTATATGTTACAAACGGAGTGACAAAATCAGTATACCCCCCATCTTTTTTGATGGTGGGTATACAAATGTTAACTAAATAACAGAAAATACCGTTACTGATATAATCAAAACATAAGCCGTTTCGAATCGATACCCAACCTTGATATTTTGGAATGACACATTAAAATTTTTTCTCATCATGCAAGTGATATCAACAATATTCATAAATTAGTGCTTATATAACAGATTCAAAACAAACCAATAGTAAACTACTTAAAAGTAATTCACATACTATGTAATATTTATTACAAAGTATATTAATCAGTAAAGCTATCCCATTATTAATATTTTTATTGAATATTTAAGTTAAGTTATTCACCACAATTTCCCACTAATGCACTAATTAGAAAACATTTTAATTTTACCCACAATATTTGAATTTATTTCTTTTCATCGTAAAAGTATTTTTATTTTAAATCCTAAACCGGGCACTTTTAACAAGAAGTTGTTGATGTGTTGTTTGTGGCATGTGTAGTATGTTGAAAAATTTAAATTTTATGTCTCTGGAGGCGCTTGTTACGTAGAATATCAAAAACACTCTACTGTATTATAAGCTCATATAGATACACACTCATCTAAACAATCCTTGTGGCATGAATGAAACAAAATCACAGCAGAGCCGCTTTCAAAGCACTTCAAGGAGAGTACATAAAGTTATGGCCAGTATTTTTTTGAGAAAATGAAATCATGACAACTTGCTCCAAAATAATGCCATAAAAAAGAGTGTAAGTGCAAGAAGTGAATGTCCGCCGTAAATAAAATCATAGAAAAACTGAGAAAAAAGAAGTGGGCCATGGGATTGCATAATCAAGTTTTTTTTGTTAATATATTTCGAATGTTAATAGATTTGAACAACTTAAGTTTAGGCTACTAAGAAATGAAAAGAAAACTTTTTAAAAACAACTGGCTACTACTAGCTAGCTGTTGATTTAGTTCTTTTTTAAGCCTTTTGCTTTTGCTGACTTCAAAACTTAAAAAAAAGAGTTTTTGAAATAAAATCCACCACTTTTTAAAGTTTTGGTCATGCCATAAACCACACCGCCACCACCACTTTAGTGTAGCAGTTTTAAAACGGCTCAAGATAAAAAAAAAACACAAAAAACCACGCCCAATACGCTGACAGTTGTAGTGCCATTATAATAGTTGGCGGTATAGTGTATTTTATAATAAAATCGATTACTTTCATTTGATACAAAAAGCAATACAAACAAATGTTTAAAACTGCATAATATTAAATAGGTTTAAATTTATAGTTTTAGTTCAGCATTACGTGAAATACCTGAACTGGGCTTAAGAATTAATAAATACTAAAACATGTTTATCAGCTGTGCAAACTAAAAAGCTAAATTTCAAAAGATGTAATACAGCAAAGTCTTCACTAATATTTTTGGTAATTGTTCCGCAATCTAAATTTTGTTAAAGCCTTAAGTTACCCTCAACTGTTTTAAATTTTTTGGAACACCACCTTTCAGCCATCACGAAGTGTGATGTTTAATAATTTTTTTTTTAATTTATTAAACCTCACACACATTTTGTGTATTACAGCATTTTTGTTAAATATTTAAGTAAATTTAATCGTTGTCATATTATGTCAAATATTTTTTAAAGTAAGGGGTGTGTCCATAAAAACTTGTAATGGTAGATTGTTGCTAGAGGTGTTGTTGGTACAATTCAATTTTTTTCTAGGCATAACGAAAGTCCGCACGTTCAAACATAGACTAGGGCTCGCCGGATGGGTGTGGTTCTTGGCTTTCGTTATCCTAATAACTACCAACACAAAATTAGAAAACGTGCTCATAAAACAAAATATTATACATCATAAAACAAAATATTATAACTCACTTTAAATTCGGACGGACTAAAAAGGGCTATTTCTAATTTATATTTAAAACAAGCTAACTTCATTTACTTCACAACTACCGGATCCTTAGATATTCTAGATCCATGCCCTCACCAGCCATGGTTCTTCGTTAAAATCCCTTTAAATCAATTTTGAAGAACCCCATATTATACACTACCTTTTGTTTTAGTTTTCTTAACTTCAATTAATAAATTCTTATTTCATTTTGAAATTACTTAAAATTACTTTTAATTTATTTGAGAAATTCATTTAGTATAAATACTGTACTGTAATTTATAAATCCATTTATCTTATTAACTTTACACAAATATAATAATATATGATTATATAAACATATACTCTAATAACGAAATCTTTAATTTGCTAATGCCTTTGCAAAATGTTTCCTGGGTTAATACAGTAATCTTAAAACAAAAGTAATGAGCAATGATAAATGATCAATGAAGAGAAATTATAATACAATAAAAATTTGGAGACTTCATTGATCGATGCTTAAAAATATCAATGAAAGAATTTAAACAAGAATAAAACAAGAATAACAAAATACAAATAACAACTAACAACTAACAAAGATGGGACTTATTAATTATATGAACTTGTGAACTAATTAAATATTTGAATTATTTTCTTTGTAATAGTAGTTTTAAACTGAAGTCGAATAAATATATATAAGAAATTATACATATGTATATAATTATAATAAAAATTACAGAACAATTTGGTTTTAAGTAAACACCGAATTCAAGTTCTAATTTAATTAATTATTTAACTTTTGAATTTTGAAACTTTTCAACTATTTGGCGAATAAATGAATACTTTACCAAAGTTTAGGTATCGGTGTGCTTTCAAAGGTTTATAGAAAGTGTACTCGAAGACGCCAGTCTCGGTTCCAAGTCCAACACATGGTTTCAAACAGTAGAATTGAGTTCCAGACTTAATGGTTGATATTTAATTGGTGGAGATCACTGCTCTTTTATTGTTCGCTTCTTGTTTTCTTTGATTTTTAAATTTATGTAGCAATTCAAATAGTTTTTATATAATTTAAATTCTTAAATTGTACTTCACAATTAATTATCAGATTATATAATCTTTAGATTTGGCCACGTTTTATTATTATCTTAATAAAATATATGGGCTGGTTGAACTTTTCTGTTTGACGTCTCAGTTCTGAATCATCCAAAAATCTTCTCGATTTAACCTCACTACATATTTTCAATAAAATCTATATTCATTCAATAAAACACTCATTGAGAAAAGTAACGGGACTATAAAGAATTATTGAATAAAAAGGTATTTGAAAAATGAGTGGAATATAATTGAGAAATGTGTTGATCAAAGAAATGGAGCGAAACAAAAAAAAACAAGTGGGAATGAAACATTAAGTCTTAAATTTATTTTATTTACTGTTTTAACACTTTAAATCGAAATCACTTGAAAGAGTCAATTCATTAATGGTCATATCAAATAGAATTCAACAAAAAAAAATACCGTCACAACACAGGTATATTTTAATTAAAATATTAACAAATTTTAATGCAAAATATAGCTGGAAAGGCGCTTTTAATTCGGTTTTAAGTCCTTGGCATGATAAGTGCCAATAATATTGCCTTTTAAATCTGAAACCTTATAATACGAATTTCCAATGCGTTTTTTAACTATAGATCTTAACCATTTTGGTGCTAGTTTGGAGTTAAAATTATCTGATTTTTTGCTTTGAACGAAATTCCTCCTATACACTTCATCACCTTCATTATAGTGGACAGCTCTTGCACGCAAATTATAAGGCTTCTTGTAATTATTGTAAGCTATTTCCAAATTTGTTTTAACATTCTTTCGTATCAACTGCAATTTGTCAGCTTGGTTCAAATTTTCTCCTTCTTCTAATCCACCTACTTTCCTTAACAACTCATAAGAACTTCCGTGGGTTATCATGGGATACCCAAATAAAACATAGTATGGAGAGTATCCAAGAGAAGTATGAAAAAGGCTTCTAAGAGCTATGCAGATATTATACAAATGGACATCCCATTCCCTTTGATCTTGTTTTAAATACGAGCGTATGGCAGCCAAAATGGATCGGTTGAGTCGTTCTGATGAATTGGATTGTGGACTATAAATAGCCGTGAATATTTGTTTTATGCCATATTTGCTCAACAGATCCCTAAATTGTACCGAACGAAATTGAGTGCCATTGTCTGTAACTACATACTCTGGAACACCAAACAGACTAAATACCTTTGTTACAAGGAAATCGCAAATTTCACCCGCTGTAAACTTCTTTATAGGCTTCAATATGGGATACTTAGAAAAATGGTCCAATATTACAAATATCCCCACATGTCCTGTTTTTGATCGGGGGTATGGACCAAGAAAGTCCATATATAGCCTTTGAAAGGGGCGTTCTGATTTTATCTGATCTCCCATTAACGGTCGTAAAATAGTATTGGGAGATTTAGATTGTTTACAAACTATACATTTTCCTATAAAATCTCTCACAGTCAAAGACATTTTAGGCCAAAACAAATTTCTTCTGATTTTATCTAGTGTTTTCCCAATCCCACAATGCGAAGAGTTTGGCAACGAATGACATCTTCTAATGACTTCATTAGTCAATTCGTTTGGAACCCATAATTTCCAAGATGTCGCTTCACTATATGGGTCACCGTTAGCAAAAGTTATACGTTTGTAAATAAATTTCCCCATCACTATAAGGTCAGGAAAACTATCTTGTTTATCACAAATCGAATTCCTTAAGTTTACATATTCTGGGCTATCAAAAGCAGTAGATTCAAGATCTATTTCCGGTTGGATTTCAACGTTAGATATAGCCTCAATCGATAACCTAGAAAGAGCATCGGGTACGGTTTGCAAACTGCCTTTGCGATGGACAATGGAGAACTTAAAACCTTGTAATCTAAGAGACCAACGTGCTAAACGTCCGTTTAGGTCTGTCTGCCGCATAAGCCACTGAAGGCTTGCGTGGTCTGTAACGACTTTAAAGGTATGTCCTTCGACGTATTCTCTAAATTTCTCTATGCACTTCAAAGCAGCTAAACACTCAAGCTCTGTTATGGAGTAGTTTCTTTGTGATTGATTTAATTTGTATGAATAGAAGGCTATTGGTCTTTCAACTCCCTCCTCATTTTCCTGAGCCAAAACACCACCAATGCCAAGAGTTGAAGCATCGCATTGGATCACAAAGGGTTTTTCAAAATTAGGTGTTATCAAAACTGGGGCAGTCGTTAAACAAGTTTTTAGCTGTGTGAAGGCTTTGTCTGCTTCATCAGTCCAAGTGAATGTCTTTGTCTTTTTCGTTAAGTCTGATATGGGAGATGTTAAGGCTGAAAAATTTTCAATAAATCGTCTATACCAACTGGCAAGACCTAAAAATTTTCGGACTTCACGGACGGACTTCGGAGGTGGTAAGTTTTTTATTGCAGAAATCTTGTCTGGGTCGGTTTTAACTACACCATAACCTATAATATAGCCTAAATATCTAACTTCTTTTAGGCACCACTTGCATTTGCCAATATTAAGGGTTAGGCCAGCTT
This sequence comes from Calliphora vicina, assembly GCF_958450345.1. Taxonomy (NCBI): domain Eukaryota; kingdom Metazoa; phylum Arthropoda; class Insecta; order Diptera; family Calliphoridae; genus Calliphora; species Calliphora vicina. The sequence goes on along the minus strand of NC_088781.1, from coordinate 35,054,869 downwards.
TTCTGAGATGATGAGCTACATCGGCTAATAATTTTAAATGGTCTTCAAAAGTTTGAGAAACTAGCAGGAGATCATCCAAATAAATAAATACTTGATGTCTCAAAGATGGTGGAATTACGATATCCATCAGGCGACTCATCGTCTGTGGCGCATTAGTCAACCCGAATGGCATAACACGAAACCTATACAAAGGTCTATTCGGAACTGTGAAAGCAGTCATATCACGGGAGTTAGTGGCTAATCCGATTTGCCAGAAGGCGTGTTTTAGATCCAAGGAGGTGATGAATTCTGCTTTGGGTAGACGTGATAGTATATTACTTATTTTGGGTTGGGGATAAGCATCCCTTACCGTTACCGAATTTAACCTCCTTGAATCTAAACACAATCTGACCTTTTCATTTTTTCTCACTAGAGTCACCGGACTGCTCCATGGGCAATTTGGTGGTGCGACTTCAATAATACCCATTTCTATCATTTTATCTATCTCCGCGTGTATCAGTTTTTCGATTGCCGGCGAAACTGAGAAGTACCTCTGTTTGACAGGTTTTGATCCCTTTTCCAGTTCTATTGTGTGCTCAAGTAATAAAGTTCTACCTAAACCTTCACGATCAAATGATGGAAATAAGTTGATAACATTTTCCAACTGTTTAGACATTTCCGGTGTTAAACTATGACAATTTTCCATTTCCTTGTGACAAATTTCCCTAACATCAACAATATTAGTATCTAAGTTTAATATATTAAATGTTCTCACAAAATCAATGCCCAGGTAAAGTTCGTTTTTCAAATCAGGGATAATATAAATTCTTAAATTTTTTATTAAGCTACGAAATTCAATGTCCACATTTAAGTAACCAAATACTCGATATTGAGTACCTCCAGCTGTTGTAACAAATTCGTTTAATTTTCTATAAGATATATTCTTTTCTAGAAATAATTTTGCTGCAGAACCAGCAATACAACTAATCGATGCTCCTGTATCAATGAGTCCTATTAGATTCATATCTAAAATGTTTATTCTTACGTAAGGTCTCAAATCGTCATTTACATTTTCTATAGCATTCAAAGAAATGTTTATAAATTTTCTACTTCTAACGACATTCTTCCAAAATGATCGCATTCTTTTAGTATTACGTTTTGGTGTCATATTTTTAATTTTGGCTAATGAAAATGACTCACAAAATATCTTTTTTCTAATATCATTATATCTAGAGAGCCGTTCGTGATATGGTAAGATGGTTTTAAAAACAGGTTTGTTGTTATAAATATATAGGGTGTTATCTGTGTCTGTGGTTTGGGTTGCAACTGATTTTGTCAAATCTATTTCTTTGAGCGGTAACCGCTCGTTTTCAAGTTTCCCTGGTTCTGACAGTGAGGGCAATTTGGCTTGAAAATGTTCTCTGCCCCACAACCATAGCAGAAAATCGTCCTGTCTTCCAAACAGTCAGTGAACCTATGGCCGGGTTTTCTACAGTTCCAGCAAGTCAAGTCTTTCTTTATCTCAGAAATATTCTCTAAATACTTTTCCTCCTCACTCTCATATTCCAATTCACTTATTCGTTTTTGTTGTTGGGGTCTATTTAAGTATTTTTCCAATTCATTATTTAGAACTTCTCTCTTCAACACTAAATGGCGAAGTTGGGCTACTGTATGGATCTCAATGTAGAATAGTTCTTTTCTTAACTGTGGTCGTAAATTTCGTCTTAAAGTTTCAACTAAATCTATCTCTGTCAACTGATATCTCATTCTGTCACATAGTTTTAAAATGGCTGCATGATATTCATCGAAGCTCTCTCCTACTAATTGCTTACGGTCCCTTACCATTTCTCTAATGTCGTTATCAGATAGATGGTCAACAAAACTAGATCTAAGGGCATTGGCAAGAGGTTCCCAAGTCATTTTCCTTGTTGTGCTTCGGAATCTCCAATACCACTCTTTTGCTCGTCCACATAGTAAGATGTGAAAATGATCGCATAAAAGTTGAAAATCTCCCCCTAAGTTGTCTGTAGCCAAGGCTGTAATTACATACAAAAACTTTCCAACAGGAAAGTTCGAAGAACTACCATCAAATCTAATGTTCCAGCTATTTATAACACTAGCTACTTTACTACTATTAGCAAGAGCTATAGAAGATATTGAATAGTTATTTCTACTAAGGCCTGGATCATTAAGATTAATATTTGACAAATTACTGTTATCCAAATTTGGATTATTATTTTCATTAATATTTGCAAAATTCATATTTGAATTTTGAATGTTATGATATGAATTACGGCAAGAATTTGTTGGAAATAAATCTTGTGGAAAATCTGGTTGAATTCTATTTAAATTGACTTGTTCAAGCTTTTGGGACAGGTTTTCTATAGTCCTGTAAATTTTGTTTATTTCGTCTTTTAGATTATTGGGAGAGTAATGATCAGGTGAATTACCTGTATTAATTATGGTACAATTGTTTTCGTCTAGTAAATTTGGTTCCGATTCATTAGGTGTAAAAGATAGATTTCTATTACTATCGATTTCTTGGCTTCTAGTTGCATAACGTGTCTTTTTAGTAGCACTTTTGGTTTGAGAGGGCTTAGCTTTTGGAATGGCACCTTGAGAAGCAGGTGTAATAGACGATAACCTGAATTGGGTTAATGTGGCATGATTAACAGAGTTTTTACAAATCGGACAGAATGGAGACTTTTCTATATATGGTAGTAAACAAGCTTGATGAAATGTGTGATGACATTTGGTTGAAATTAAAATTTCAGAATTGTCGAAAGATTTCGAACAAATAGAACAGATTGAATTAGGTGTTTGTGACATTTTTCTTTTAAATTTAAATTTTTAAATCTTGTAAATATTATTTTATATTGATAAAATTCGAAGTTAAGAAAACGAACGAAGGTAGTGTAGTAGTTGGTAGTGTGAAATGTGTAAATGAAATGATGAATATTTAAATGAGAAAACAATTTCTAATCAATAAGCATGAAGCCAAGACTGGATAACTAATTTGTTTTAATGGCAACAAAAAAAAAGTTATACTCCAAAGCAATTGACTACAATGAAATAAAGATTATAATGTTAACATGTTTTCCCAAGTAGTTATTGTAAACTAATATAAAAATTGTGATTAAATATTTACAAATTAATATCGTTTACGGACCAGTCAAAATAGTATTTTATCACCATTGATCTGATTATTCCAGTAAATCCCAATAAAATGTTTGTGAAAATATGAAGGAGCTAGACAAATCCATATACAACAAGATGACATTATTAAAAAAAATATATATTTTCTGGATTGTCATGCCCCACGTTGGGCGCCATCTGTAATGGTAGATTGTTGCTAGAGGTGTTGTTGGTACAATTCAATTTTTTTCTAGGCATAACGAAAGTCCGCACGTTCAAACATAGACTAGGGCTCGCCGGATGGGTGTGGTTCTTGGCTTTCGTTATCCTAATAACTACCAACACAAAATTAGAAAACGTGCTCATAAAACAAAATATTATACATCATAAAACAAAATATTATAACTCACTTTAAATTCGGACGGACTAAAAAGGGCTATTTCTAATTTATATTTAAAACAAGCTAACTTCATTTACTTCACAACTACCGGATCCTTAGATATTCTAGATCCATGCCCTCACCAGACATGGTTCTTCGTTAAAATCCCTTTAAATCAATTTTGAAGAACCCCATATTATACACTACCTTTTGTTTTAGTTTTCTTAACTTCAATTAATAAATTCTTATTTCATTTTGAAATTACTTAAAATTACTTTTAATTTATTTGAGAAATTCATTTAGTATAAATACTGTACTGTAATTTATAAATCCATTTATCTTATTAACTTTACACAAATATAATAATATATGATTATATAAACATATACTCTAATAACGAAATCTTTAATTTGCTAATGCCTTTGCAAAATGTTTCCTGGGTTAATACAGTAATCTTAAAACAAAAGTAATGAGCAATGATAAATGATCAATGAAGAGAAATTATAATACAATAAAAATTTGGAGACTTCATTGATCGATGCTTAAAAATATCAATGAAAGAATTTAAACAAGAATAAAACAAGAATAACAAAATACAAATAACAACTAACAACTAACAAAGATGGGACTTATTAATTATATGAACTTGTGAACTAATTAAATATTTGAATTATTTTCTTTGTAATAGTAGTTTTAAACTGAAGTCGAATAAATATATATAAGAAATTATACATATGTATATAATTATAATAAAAATTACAGAACAATTTGGTTTTAAGTAAACACCGAATTCAAGTTCTAATTTAATTAATTATTTAACTTTTGAATTTTGAAACTTTTCAACTATTTGGCGAATAAATGAATACTTTACCAAAGTTTAGGTATCGGTGTGCTTTCAAAGGTTTATAGAAAGTGTACTCGAAGACGCCAGTCTCGGTTCCAAGTCCAACACATGGTTTCAAACAGTAGAATTGAGTTCCAGACTTAATGGTTGATATTTAATTGGTGGAGATCACTGCTCTTTTATTGTTCGCTTCTTGTTTTCTTTGATTTTTAAATTTATGTAGCAATTCAAATAGTTTTTATATAATTTAAATTCTTAAATTGTACTTCACAATTAATTATCAGATTATATAATCTTTAGATTTGGCCACGTTTTATTATTATCTTAATAAAATATATGGGCTGGTTGAACTTTTCTGTTTGACGTCTCAGTTCTGAATCATCCAAAAATCTTCTCGATTTAACCTCACTACATATTTTCAATAAAATCTATATTCATTCAATAAAACACTCATTGAGAAAAGTAACGGGACTATAAAGAATTATTGAATAAAAAGGTATTTGAAAAATGAGTGGAATATAATTGAGAAATGTGTTGATCAAAGAAATGGAGCGAAACAAAAAAAAACAAGTGGGAATGAAACATTAAGTCTTAAATTTATTTTATTTACTGTTTTAACACTTTAAATCGAAATCACTTGAAAGAGTCAATTCATTAATGGTCATATCAAATAGAATTCAACAAAAAAAAATACCGTCACAAACTAAAACATGTTAATATGTGTACAAAAGCCAGACATCTTGAATTAGTGAGAATTAGGAGGCAATTCTTATATATTGTTGAATTTTTTGGAATATTTTTGTCATCTTAGATTTAATTTAGTAATTTGTAATTTTAAATTTTTCATGTTTTTCTGTGGAGTTGTGAATGAAAAAGAGAATCATCATAGAAGAAAACAAAACAAACACGATTGCTACAAAAACATGTTTATGTCCAATTTCATCACGATATTTATTAAAGACTGAATCAGAAAAAACTAATACACACTATTCCAGCCAAAACGTATCCTTGCTCCAACAAATTATTATTTTTTAATCATTTTAGCTTTCAAAAATATGTCAGATATTATTTTTTCTAAATCATTTAACATTTTTAAATGGACAGCGCAACAAAGTACGTAAAACAATAATTGAATAATTCAAAAAAGTAGCAAAAGATCTGAAGGTTCATCGTCACACTGTTTCAAAAGCCATTAAATAGTATAAGGAAGACTTGCACAATGAAAAAAAGCCTGCATTAGGAAGAAAAAAAGGTCCAACAGATATTGGCAAGGCAAAAGAAGTCAAGAAGAACAACTCTTTCGAAGAGCACCGAACACTTCTATCAGAAAAGCAGCTCGTAAAGTTAAATGCTCTGATTCTTTTGTGCGCTGCGCCAAAGCTAATGCTGGTTTGAAGTCGTATAAAGTTCAGAAAGTTCCAGATGGCAATGCGGTAACTTGGAAGCAAAAGAACGAGCGAAAAAATGTTGGTCAAATTTTATAACAAAACTACACCTGCTGTGTGATGGTTGATGAAACAGACTTTTCACAAATTCCTCAATAAGTTTCTTGTGTGGCAAGCCATTTGCAGTTATGGAAAAAGAAGCCAATCATTTGTGACATTAATCACGATAAACACAGAAATATATTCACCCCTATCATGAAAAACATGTGAAATTTATGTTCCCATGAAATATCCATTTCCCTCGAAGGGAAAATTGCTATCGTGATATTCCCCTGAACTTTTCATTCACAATAGTTGATTTTGTTCGTAACAGATGTTTATTGTTTACAAAATTCCATTTAAAAATTTCCCAACATGGGGAATTTTTTCACATGAACAAAGTTTATGAACGAAAAATGGGAAAAGGGAACATATTTCATGTGAAATATTGATTCGCGATAAGGGTGATTAAGATTTTACATTTTTTAAAACAGCACCTTCATATTTGTGGCCCGATTTGGCATCATTCCACTATGAAAAAAAGGCACTTGAGTGGTATGCTAACAATAATGTTAATTTTGTACCGCGCACAGTGGTATGAGAAAAAAAGAGGGAAATAAATCTGTAACTTCTAAACCCTTAGTCCGATTTAAATTAAATTTTAATTTTATGGGTCCACCAGGAGCGGTACCAGGGGTCCCCAAAGTAGGACACCTCGGGTATATTCAATTTTAAAAATGATCATATTTCTTCGTTTGTGTTCTGATTTCACTACATAAAACCTCGTCGTAGCTATCAATCATCTCTTATAGCTTAGGAGATATTCGCATTTGAAAATTAAATTTTCAACATTTTTACCCACCCTACTCCAGTTTTTTGACGCGGTTCTAAATATTTCCCGATTTTCTCCATTCTTTTATAGGATTAACAACTGATGTATATATCAAATAAAGAAAGAATTGTTTAAAAATCATGACTGAATCCAAAGTTACATGCATTTGAATTTAAAACAAATAAAAAAGGCGATTATTTTTTTTGGGAAAAAAACACTTTTATGTTTTTTAATTATCTAAAAAAAATCTAAAATTCTAAAAATATCACAAATTGTTTAAATTTTTCAATACAAATTTCAAATTTTTCTGTATAATATGTTATAATTCGTATTAGTTTTTTTATAATTTAACAGGCCAAATATAACCAGTCAAATTTAAATATTGAAAGTTACATTAAACAGTTAATGTTTTTTGAACATCTACGCTAATGAAGTAGCAGCATTTAATTTTTCGACAACAAACATTTTATTTCTTTTTTGACATCTTAATCTCCTATAAGTTAAAATGTTTTGTCCAATAATCCCATAAACAAATTTTTAAACTCCAGCTACTGCCACTTCTTTGCTGATATTCAATATTAAACATTTATTTTCTACATAACATTTTTACCTCTAATTTTCACCATAAAATGCTATTCAGTCTTTACATTTTTAATTTCATTTTATGCCTATTTTTATTGTGAATCGTGTCTTATTTCTATCACATTAAATTGTTTTCATACAACATACCATTCTGACACCTACTAAACGAAATAACACACAATTTTCGAGATTTAAAATCTGTTTTACAAGAAAATTGGTTTTATCTATTTTTGTAAAGCACAAGGTGTTTATTAGCACAAAGACACGGGCATAGACGAGACATTTATTTTTTTGGTTTTATATAAAACTAAACTATGTGCCTGTCACCAAAAATTTTTAGATTACTGTAATTTAAAAGTTGATTGAAACTATTTTTGATTGGAGGGGGAGAATTGTGGAAAAATCCTAGTGTATGTATGAATTTTGTTAAATTTTGAAGAAAAAATAAATGCGTATCTTTGTTATGTTTACAACTTAGCTCCTATATGTATTCCTAGGTCTGGTAAGAATCAGGCAAAGGGGCCTTAGTGGTGATTTCTGATTTTTCCATATTCATGAACATAGCAATTTGCCATTTTGCTCATATATGGGAGAGGTAAACATAGTACTTTATTTATTAATTTCATATTTGCTCAATGATTAACCCCCATATGCATAAACAGTTTATAAATTTATCAAACAAAAGTTTCATACAAAATTGTTTATGCATATGGGGGTTAATCTGTAAATTTTAAACTAGACACAACATTTTTCTGGTGGTTTATTTAGATTTTTCTATATACTTGAACCTTGAAACATGAATTACATCCGTATTGACAATAAAACTGCATACAATGTTGCATAAAAAATATGTGCTGATTACATACAATTGAAAGTAGTCATTAGAAATGTATTACCTCAGATCTCCTACATATAATAATGTGTATGTAATATTTATACTCGTACTAGCATGTTTTCCAGTCACCTATAATCGAGACAATGTATAGTTTTATTGTAAGCACAAGAAAAAAACCATTTCATTTTTATAGCTATTTTTCCAATCAAACGTAATTACAAAACCTATTAATATCACCAAGGATACAGGGTCATACAATATGGAATGGAGAAAATGTGTTGTTAAAGGCAAAATTAATTAAATGCTTATAAGTAATATGGTAAAATTGACCTGACCCAACCCAATAAGCACCAAAGCCCCAAAAATTCAAGCATTTGAATATTTTGTTTGAATTTGACATGAATGCATAAGCCATTTTACTGGAAGCCTTGAATTATAGTCAAGCAATTGAATTACAGTTGTATTACACTTTATTTCAATAGCATTCTCCAGTAAAAAATTACATTTGCATTTAATTCAAATTCCAAAAAAAATGTTCAATGCTTGAATTTTTGGGACTTTGGTGCTTATTGGTGAGCAAGATAGGTTGATATGACTACTCAATTATTTTACATAAACTAATAAAAAATTTACAGTTTATAGTCAATAATGTGTTTGTATAATTTTTGTCCCATTATTTACATTTAGTATATTTTGATTTATAATTTTAATTAGGCAGATAAAGCTTTTTGAAAAAATACGTTTAATTCGTTTAAAGATATGACATTTTATTCTCCTCAATAATATATTAATTTATTTTTGTATTTCTTCTCATTTCAGGTAATAAACATTGATTTTGGAATATATTATTAAATTTTGGTATGTAAAAGTAAACAAATAAGTATATTATCAATGAGTTCTAGCGAAGCAATTGTTTCATCGAAAATATAAAAATTTTAAAAATATCACGAAATTATTTAACGTATTCGGAATGAAATTGCAACAAAACAGAAAACGCTGTATTTTCTTCCAACGTTAAAAGAAATAATATTTAAAACCTTTATAAAATAGCCCATTGTACTTATGTACTTTTGTGGCAGTTATAAAGAAGTTTATATACAGGTGTTTGAAATACCGATGTTTGCACTTTTCTGAGCTCTTATTTGAATTTCATGGTCTTATTTTTCTCGATTTTTATTTTAAATAATCTACAAAAGCTCTTCTATTTAAAAAGGTCCAAAAACTCTCAAATTATTTTTAATTTAAAAAATTGGGACATTTTTTCACTTTAGAAAGTCTGCAATTTCAAGGGTGTTGAAAAATACCATAATCATCTGTGCGTGACAGTTGGATGATGGAACAGCTAAGAAGAACTTTCTTTTTAAATAAATAATCTCTGATGTTTCTTTTTATGAAATGATTAATTTTGTGTACACTTTTCATAATATATTAATTAGAATTGATGGTCAAATCAAATTCCAAAAAAGTCAAAACTTGTAATTTACATCTGATTGATTAAGATCCACACATATCTTTTTAGAAAAAATATCATGTTCTACTTGGCACATCTTATCAATAATAGGTTTATTTACTTCCAAAAAAGTCCACTTCTTTGCCTTTTACTGCCACTTGATGTAAAATATAACAAATTTTTCTCAAGGTAGTTCTTTTTTTGTTAACATTGTGAAATAACTAAAATCCAGATTTTCAAATGGGGTTTTATAGTATTAAGGCAAAACATAATGTAATTCAAAATAAGACCTAAAACACTAATAGCTCATGTACTTTATTCTTTGGTCAGTGTCAAATTTTTGTTGCAATTTCATTCCACATACGTTATTAAACAGTATTCAAATAGCCGCGTAGTATTTGAATTTATATTCATATTAATGGCTTGCAAATGTTGAATTGTTTAACACGACCATATGTGTCATGCCAAACATTTGCAAGTCATTCCGTGCTTGCAAACAGACATGAATTTTTACAAAACTGAATAATTCTGAATAATATTGCTAATGTTTTGCAATAATGAAAATATCTCGATCATTTTCTTCACTAGTATTCGAGAAGAAACTAGATGACGGCTGACCATTTTTGAATAGCTTGTGATAGTCGTGCTCGACTGTTTGTAGGAGAAACCTTCGCTTAGTATGAAGGTGATAACATTTTCGAATGTTCTCAATCAGTACAGCAATTCCTAAATGAGAGAAGTCTTAACATAAAAAACTGATGAAAAATATGTCATATGTCAACCAATTCGGAATTAGTTTCAAAAAATCCTTGGGTACCGAAGCATGTTGAAAGCGTCCTTTACTTACAACAACTTAATGTACAGACATCTGCAAAAATGTAGTAATAAATCGATATCTTCTAAACTACTGGTCCACTTGCAAAATGATATATGAACGAATCATATAGAGGGATAACATTTTTACAAAAAAATTAAATCATAGAACACAAGGTGAAAAAACCCACCTCTGGCTAGCATAACTTCAGTTCGTAACTTGTACAAATATGGACAGATTTGATCAAATTTTGTTTTGTTATAAAGCAAATAAAGAAAATCCTGATTAGCCATGTCCACATGTATGTTAAAATCAACGTTCCGAAGCCTCCAAATAACTTAAAAACATAATTAATACAACAATACAATCGCAATAGTCCAACTTAGGTTGCTATTTAAAATCGAAAAAATTAGCTCACAATTGGCTGAGAATTAAAGCAATGTTTAAACGTCCTTTCAAATCCAACAAATTAAAAAAGCTCAAGTTATTAGTATTGCAAGGAGTTTATACATATATATGCCTTAATTGCCAAATAGTTTAACTCCTTAAAACATAGAATGCTAGACAGTGATAAAAAGCTAGAAACAGTTTTTATAAACAGGATTGATATAGTTATCGGACATTTTCCCGGCTTGGTTGATATTAAAATTGTGAAAATCGGCCCATAAATGGCTGAGATATAAGGAAAAAATGGGATTACAAAATCATTAATATAGACAATATGGATATCTAATGCTATATAGTCCATTGCAACAATGTATATAAGGCTATAGTAAGTTGGACCTACAATGTGTCAAAATCGAGAAAAATATATTTTAACCCGAATTTTTTTCCAACAAAACAACTTTTTGCCATACATTTTTAAAAGATTTGGAAAAAAATTAAAAAAACAATTTAAAAAAAAAAAATTTTGTTACCGAAAAATATTGAACTTTTTTATTTTAAAGTATAATTAGGTGAGGGTTCGGCCGAATATATATAGATCTTCTGACATTTAGAAGTTTTTATTAATTGAAATTTTTTAGATAGAGATTTACATTAAATTTTAAAATTCTAGAAATAAAAGATTAAGAAATATAATGAAATGTACATATATTTTGAGAAAATACTTTTTTTTAAGAAAATTTCTTTTAAATACAAATTATCAAGTTTTTAGCTTTAAATCCTCTAAACAACAAATTCTGATATTTAAGTTAATCACTTGGGCAAATGAGGCTTAGATACATACATATGTAATATAACATTTAATAATATCTAAACTCAGTCAGCATGATTTTTTTGTTACTGCTTCTGTCAAAATAACACTTTGTATTAAAACCCCCTATACACTATTTATGTTAAAAAGATTTGCCACAAATAAATAAATAATATAAGACAACAAATAACACACAACATTAAACTAATTTCAACATAATTTCTTTGACATAATAAAATAAATATAAATAAAAAATAAAAATATTATTATAATTTCAAAGACTGCTAAGAAAAACAACTAACGTCAATAGACATTAAATATGCAAATGTTATAAAGTCTACAATAACAAATAATAACTAATATTTAAAATAACACAATAAACTAGAAAAAAAAGAAAAATAAAATCAACATATAAACCACAGAAACAGGAAATATTGAAATGTTCATAGTAAAAAAATCAAAACAAAATAGTGTAAGTGCAGTTAACAAAGTAAACTGTATTAAGCTTACACTCGTATCGATTTGTTTTTTCTTATGTATAAAATTTATTTTTCTCAATTTTTTGTTGTTTTTGTTTTAAAAAGTAATGTGATTTTTAGAGATTTTTAGTTTAACATTCAAACTCTACTACTTACTGCATAAAGAAACTAAAGAAATAACAATTGCATAATAAATGCTTAAAGGCCCCGCATGGCTTTACTTCATAACTTTTGCTTTTTTGCTATCCATGCTTTTTTAAAAGAATGTGCTCCAATTTCAATTGGCCTGTATATGGAGTTTTTGCTTAAAGGAGAGTGTGTGAAGCCTGTAAGGCTTTTAGAGTTCGCATGTGATCTAAATATTTGTAGAGACTAAAGCTGGTTAGAGCAGGCAGCCTTTGCTTTCGTTGGTTATAAAACTAAGACTCGTTGGCCATTCATTATCTGACATCTTGAAAATAATGTGTGCTTTACTTTCTTCATCTTCATCTTCTACTTTTAGTTTTTGCGGCTGCTGCTGTTGTTTCTGTTGCCAATAGTTAAGAAGCCACCACATGTTTTTAAGTCGTTTATTTTTTCTTGTTAGTTAAATGGTTTATAGGTTTTTGTTACACTTTTTTTAGATTTAACTAGAGTATGGTTTTCTAAAAAACACTTTTCATTTCTTTAAACGTTTAGTTTGCTGTTTTTTATAGTTTTATAAATAGTGTCTGGTCACTGGTTGATTGGTTTACCCCATAAATTGTTTTTTTTTAGTTTAAAGATATTTAGTACTGTTAGCTATTGTTAGTTAGTTTCTTATTTGTGTTTAGTGTAATATTTTAAATATTTTTAATTTAGTTTTATTTATGTCTAAACATGTTTATTTAATTAAAGTACTTTAATGTTTATGGTTATTTATAGATGATAACGTCTAGAGAAAAGTTTGTGTCACAAGGCTTTTGTTTTAATATGAAAGTTAAAATAAAGCATAACATTTTAACAAAATATCTACATCCGTCTATTATTTTGTATCATTTGTACAATATAAATTTATTCAAAATATTGGCCATTGTAAGCTGTGACCTTTTTCCATCTTTCTGGCAACATATGGTTTCCGCACCAAAACTGCTCATCTTTTGAGGCCAAGAACTACTCAAGCTAATTTCGGATACTCTGTTCTGAAGTGAAGCGTATCACAGAGATCATTCTGCATCGTTTGAAACAAATACTTGTCAGTCGGGGCACGGTCTGGACTATAAAGGGGGTGAGAAAAAACTTCCCAACCACTTTATTTTAAATACTTTTTAACAAGTATTGCAACATGTGGCCGAACGTTGTCTTGATGGAATATTACGGTTTAATATCTGGCAGAATGTTTTGGGCGTTTTTCGGCCAATGATCATTTCAAACGAATCAGTTGCGTTCGACCAGACAAAAAAAGCTCTTTGTTGCTTAATGTTCAATAACTAAGTGAGAATAAATGACAGATATGTACATTTAAGTTATTAACGATCGCATTTTTAACTCATACGTTCAATATAAATATTTGTCTCACGCGTTTTACAAATAAACTCAATCTATCCAGGATCCACAAATGGTAGAGAAAGTTGTGAAATCACTATTTAGATTAGAAATAATTTATTTAGGAGCTTTTAATATAAGAAACTCTTCAAAAATCCCAGTTCTCTTTTAAATTTTTCCATTTTTTAAACATATCTTCAAATCCGTTTATTTCAAAACAAAAGACTCCTGCAACAAACTTTCAAAAAACCAAAGATTGTTGCTCTAAAACTAAAATCAAGATTGATTACCGATTCGAAACGCTAAATTGGCAACTGTAAAGCTAATTTGGCTTATTTCGGTAACGGCACGGACACGGTAACGGTATTTATGATTATATCGGTAACGGTAATTTCAGTTATTTCAAAAATGATCGTTTAGCTTTATCAGTAGCCACTCCGAAATGGTATTTAAGGGGTAACGGTAGCTTAGCGGTAACGTTAGCCACCTATGATTAAAACTATTTAAATAACTAAAAATCAATTTTACTTTTAAACTCTTACTAACTGCTCTAATTTCATAAGATTATTTTTGTTTTTTGACTAGTTTTACCTGATTTTTAAACAAAATTTATCTCAAACGTTTTTTTTTTTTTTTGTTTCGCTGCTAACAGCAGCTGTTTGCTTGTAATTCGTCTAAACAACACAAATTTATTACCATTAACCTAAATTTTCATTTGATTTAGAAAACAAGAAATTATAATGCAATAAATTTAAGCACAAATTTTACAAAAACAGAAAAAAGTTTACTGACCCATTAATAACAAGCCGAAACATCTAACCACATGTTCAAATTATATTAAATCTTTTATGCCAAAAATAAGAAAACTATTATGAAGTTAGATTCAATAAACACTAAAATTTGTATTACAATTTAAGTTGATATCAAAGAAATATTTGTTGTAGCTAAAATAAAATGTCTGTTTTGGGTGCAGCAGCTTAAATATTATAAAACATATTTATTACTCGTTTTATTGTTAAATAAAATGTCAGCTTGAACAAATTAATGTCAAAATTTTTAATAAATTTTGAGTTAATTTGAAATTGAAGAATGAAACAAGTATAATCCAAGTAAAACAATGCTGAAGGTGATCTTTTTTGTATATAATAATAAAACGGATATGCTAGTTTTATAAAGTTTGAGTATAATAGTGTTTCAACAAAAAAAAAACATTTTAACAAAACAATGTCTAGATGTCATTCATTTTTATGATGTGTGAAATTTTTTGAATTCTTGCATGAATTAAAAATAAATACATATTAAACAAGTTCACATTTACGTATGACTAATTTACAATGGGTCAAATTTTAAAGATTTAAACAATCTCTAAAGGTTTAGGTCACAGAACAGAAACTTAAAACTGACAAAAACAAAAAAGTGTTGAGAATTTCCATTAAAACAAATTCATATTCAAATAAAAACAACACTCCGTACTGGTTAATTTTAGAGCATTTTCATACTAACCATCAAAGATGAGGGGTATATTGATTTTGTCATTCATTTTGTAACACAGCAAAATTTTTGTAGCAGACTCACATTCGATTCTTACGATCTAGCAATGTCCGTCCGTCTGTCTGTCTATTGAAACCACGATAGGGCCCAAACGAAGAAGCTAGCTGAAATTGTCCACAAATACTCTCTGCTGACAAGGGTTGCTTTGCATTAAAAGTGCGCAATATTGTACCATGATTTCACCTAGCCCCCATACTAATGTCCCCCTGGAATACTGTTTGAGCAGCCAGAAATATATATGAATACTAAAATTTCGTTTACTTTAAAAATATATTTGTAAAATTTTTAATTTACAAGGAAAATTTTCGAACTTTTTTCAAAAAAGTTTAATAAATTTTGCAAATATAAACCGATTTTAACAAATAATATCTCATTTTTTCAAATATAAAGTTGTCTTTAAAACACTGTGCAAAAAAGAATAGGGTTTCATAGAAAAAAACTAAACTAACTATTGTTGAATTTGAAAAATTACGAAAAAAATAAAAAATAAAGCGAAACTTTTTATAAAAACTTACGCAATTTTGTCGATATGCATTTTACGCATACATTTTATGAAATCTTAATTCTTTGTCTATCCATAATTGTTTAAAATTTTTAAAACGGTCTAAAAATGTGTGAGTTAGAGGTACTAAAGTACTACGACCTACCCTAAAACAGTTTTTTCAAAATATCTTAAAAATTTGAGGGTGTTTCAAAATCTTTGAAAACGGTTTTAGTATGTCCTCACCTAGGCCTACAATCTCCATTAGGTCGCTTTTCAAGTTCTGTTAAAATTTTAATTTTGTAGGAGAGTGTTATTATTCAATCTCAAGTTTAGGTTGTTAACAATTGATTAATTCGTATAACAGCAATTAGTTCTTTAAAGTTTAGTGCCATAATATTAATTTATATTATCACTTTTTGTTGTTAATAAAATCTACAAATTTATTATACTATTTCTTTATGCCACATTATTTTGGCAATTTGTGTTTATTTTTAGCTTCATAAATATAGCAGAAGCTCTGAAATTTATATGCACTATTATTATTTACGCACATTAAATTGTAATAAACATTTATTTGAGTGCAGACGTGAGAACAGGTTGTAGCACTGATTGTTAAAAGATAAAACTGTTTATATATAACTTTATGTTATTTTATAATGACCATTGAATTTTAAAAACAATTTTTGAATAATGTAGTAACAGAAAAAAGTAAACTTGTTTAAATAAAAATTAATAAAAGATAAAAAACAAAAAAGTTTCCAAAATAAAGCAGAATTATGGTTAAAACTACATGCATTTAAAAAAAATGGATTAGTGGACCATGTATTCAAAACAATCTCGAAGAGACATTCAAGCAACATGGTAAAGCGTTGACAAGCTGGCGACAATTTTTTTTAAAAAAGTCTTACTTGACGGGACTGTCTTTGAAGAGAATTCGGGTGACAATATACACTGAATCAATTAAGTCTCCGTACAGACATACTCATAATATAAACAAGCTATTTATGGTCACTTTTCAATACATATTTAAACCTTTTTTTAATTCATTTTATAAAAAATCTTATAAACTAGAAATCAACATAAAAAAACTACAAACATTTTCATTAAAAACATAAAAATTTACATAAATTCAATAATTGTACGAAAAGTATCACCAAAAAAGTCTCCGTACAGTTAACCGTTTTAAGGCAAGGAATCCCAATATTAATCTTAATTGAATTTAATATGTGGTAGGTCCTCCTTTCTGAGCAATTGCAGCATTTTAATGGCTGTGCATGGAATGGACCAGTTTTGTTGTTGTCAGGGAATCTATTTTATACCACTCTTCCATTATAACGGCTTTTAGCTGATCTTTACTCGTTATATTGTGCTGCCGAATCATTCTTTCCAAGTGATCCCATAGATGCTCAATCGGGTTGAGATCAGGTGACTGAGCTGAGCAATTTAAGTGCTTAGGAACATTATAAATATGACATTCCTTTACTAATCTAGAGGTATGTTTGGGATCGTTGTCTTGTTGGAAGCAATACAAACGTCCAAAGCCTAATTTTTCAGAACTTTGTTTTAAGTTTTCTTTTAATATATTAAAGTATGCATATTTATCCATCGTGTTTTCAACAAACATAAGATTTCCCACCCCAGATGAAGCCATGCAACCCCAAACAATAACGTTACCTCCTCCATGCTTTACGGTTAGCGTCAAATGCTTCGGATTCATTTCAGTATTTGGCATTCTCCAAAACATTTATCTTCCATCAGAACCAAAAACATTCAATTTACTTTCATCGCTAAAAATAACTCGATCCCAAAATAAAAAATCTTTATCAATATGCTCGATAGCGTAATCCAATCTCTTTTTCATGTTCACTTTTCGAACAAGGGGCTTCTTACGGCTTACCCGACCATTGTATCCATTTAGTTTAAGAGTGTTTCTTACAGTTTGGGGGTTTACCGTTAATTCATCACTAGTTTTCAAGTTTCCCGCAATTACACATGCGTTAATTTTTGGATTACCTTCTACAAATCGTACAATTCTTCTCTCTAAGTGGTGGTCTATTTTTCTTGGATGGTCAGTTCTTTGTTTATTTGCCATTGTTCCAGTTTTTTTGAGCTGTTGAATAACGTAATGAATGGAAGAGCGTGGTCTTTTTACAATATCCTTGATATCGGTTAGATTTTTTCCTTAATTTTGCAAGTTAATAATAATTTTCTTTCTATACATTAAAATTTGCTTATTTTTGGATTCCCTGACAACAACAAAGCTGGTCCATTCCTTGCACAGCCATTAAAATGCTGCAATTGCTCAGAAAGGAGGACCTACCACATATTAAATTCAATTAAGATTAATATTGGGATTCCTTGCCTTAAAATAGTTAACTGTGCGGAGACTTTTTTGGTGATACTTTTCGTACAATTATTGAATTTATGTAAATTTTTATGATTTTAAGAAAAATGTTTCTATTTTTTTATGTTGATTTCTAGTTTATAGGATTTTTTATAAAATGAATTAAAAAAGGTTTAAATATGTATTGAAAAGTGACCATAAATTGCTAGTTTATATTATGAGTATGTCTGTACGGAGACTTAATTGATTCAGTGTATATACGACATTTCTCTAATAATATCAATCATTATCCAAATAGTAAATAATCCACAATTCGGTCGTCGACAATATTCTCAATAAATTAAAAACAATTCAATAAAATGTTAAATTTTTATTAGGTGGAAATGAACTGATAGAGAACTAAGGAGTGAGATCGAAAAAAAGTTAATACACGTTTTTCCGTAACACGTTTAACCCAAGTATTATTTGTTTTTCTTGATCTAGTTACCTTTGAAGTATGTCAGTTATTATGTTTAATGTCAATTATGTTCATTTGTTGTTAATCTGATTCAAATGACTGACGACATAAAAGTGCGTACTAAAATGATTAAATATATTCAACAAAACCCAACTTGATCCTACAAAAAGTTGGGCAAACAATCGAAGGTCTGCCGTCTAACTGATTCCAATGTTATTAAAATGTATTGGGAGAACTCGTTCGTTGATAGAAAATGTGGTTCAGGTAGAAAGAATGGTTCACGTGATATTCCTAAAGCCGACAAATATAAAGCATTTTTAAAAGTGCTCAAAACACCCGGTAGGAAATCAGTCCGGTTAGCTCAATACTCGGAAGATTTGGTACGAAAAGATAAAGCCAATGCAGGTTTAAAAACATTCAAGGCTCAAAAAGTTCCTGACAGGAACTCTGCTAAAAAATTTAGAGGCCAAAGACAGAGTACGGAAATTGAAGTCAAATTTTATAAACAAAACTAGCTGTCCCGGTTTGAAGACTTTGTATGGGAGGTGCCATGCCCATTGTTCCTATATAGGTCAATTGTGAATCTAAACCATCCAGGGACCCACTCAAACACAGCAAATTTCATCGAAATCGGCCCAGCCGTTAAGGACACGTACTAACACACGTACAGAAGAATTATATATATAAAGATATATCTGCTGTATGTGGATGACGAAACATATGTTCTGCAAAATTTTCGCAGCATCCGGGTCAATATTTGTATGTTGGAGATGCTCGAGGTAATGTTTTAGAAAAGGCAAAGGCAGAAAATTTTCCCAAAAATATCATTGTATGGCAAGCAATACGCAGTTCCGGCAAAAGAAGCCAAATATTTGTTACAAAGGGCTCTATAAATACTTAAATTTACATCAAGGAATATTTAGAAAAGATAATGCTTCCATTCATAAGACTTCTTAATGTGTCCACTTATTTTTGGCCTGATGTGGCATCCTGTCACTATGTCATAATGTGGCAAATCCTCCAACCTGCAGCTAAGTTCAGTGGAGAGATATTGGACTCTTATTAAAAGAGAATTGAAGAGCACAAAAAAGATGTCCAAAAGTGTAGTCGATTTTAAACGGAGATGGACTACCTGTTCGAACAAAGTGACAGAAAGCACTATAAAAACCTTAATGGAAGGGTTTCCGAAAAAGATTCATAAATTCATCACTATTGATTAGAACTACAAAAGTAATAATTTTTGTAAGTTGTAATAACAATTTCAATCAAATAAAAAAATTAAAACTGTAGGTTTATTTGTTTCTTTTTTATTAACATTTATATATTTTCAAAATAATATTTTTTATAAGTTGTAATAATAATTTCAATCAAATAGAAAAAATCAAAACTGTAGGTTTAGTGGTTTTATTTTTATTAGCATTTATGTGTTAAGATTTTGTTCGATCTTACTCCTTATTATTTTGCATCAAATATAAACATTTTAAACGCGTGGCGTTAATAAACTTTAAACTTTGTGATTTTTTAAAATTTGTATGTTTATCCTTTATTAATTTTAGGGTTTGGTCAATTATTCTTGCAGCCCCGAATTGCACCAAAATAGTACAATTGTAACAACTTAGCCCTCCCTGCTCACAACTGTTTGTTACAATGTTTTATGTCTATCCCTTCCGCCACATTAATCTAATACTTTCTTATTGCATAGAGTTTCTCAATCTTCGCCCGACATCAATTTATAAATAAAGTACAATGACCGCCATACTTGATCCTTCAATTTCAAGGATCCTGTGCCAAAAGTAAATTAACATATTTTAGTATTGATAATTTATCTTGACAATGAAAGAATTGCCCAGTGTCATGTTTGAATGGACATTAATTAAAGCTATACCTTCTTTCTGTTATTAAATTGCATATACTTTTTACATTCACTCTTCTTGCTTAACAAATTACTAGACTGCCTACTCTTTTTACAATAATCATAAATTGGAATACAAAACAAAATCAAATTTTTCAAATATTATTTCTATTGCAACAACCTAAGTTGCCAAAAACCTATTTCTTAACTAAAATTGCTACTGTCTCTAAGGCTTTAAACTATGTTACCAAAACTAAGTCAACCAAAAAAAAATATAAGACAAACACACAAAACAATAACGGCTAAAAAGAGTGTCACTTTCAGACCATAAATAACTCCGACACAAAAATAACTTTATTACATGTTGTCGAAGAAATAGTCAAAAAAAAAAAGCAGACAACCAAACAAAACTCAGTCAGTCGCATGTAGTAAATGATTTTATTACGAAAAGGTAAAAGCTACAGCTTAAATCCCTTAAGAGTTATAGTTGGTGGGTAAGAAAACGTTAAGGAGCACGAAATCTTTTTAACATGACTAAGTAAAAATTTGTTGGGGGGTTTTTGTTGAATACCATGAAAAGGAGACACAAAAACTTAATAAACACATAACTATATAAATGTATATTTCTCTTTAAGCCAGATTATATCTTGTTATAATGACATTTGTTAAATGAAAAATATTTAAAGGAAAAAATATTACCCAAATATAAATTTGTGTCGGCTGATTGATGTTTTAAGATAACCTCAATATGTCTTTAACTTTTAACTTAATTATATTTTATTTAATCCGTTTTATAATAAAAAACAAACTAAAATATGTGGTTTTATATAACACAAATAAAAACCCTTGTTAATACATTAAAATTATTTAAATCAATTATATGATACACAAAACTATTTATTTTTCTTACAACCAAAAAAAATCTTACCGCCAAAGTGATCACAAATATTTGCAATAATTTTTTGCTTAAAGATGATTGTGTAAACTCGTATGTTTAGGTGAATTTATTTTCTGTTCATTTCTTATGTTGCGGCCAATTGTTACTAATTAAATTTCGTTAAAACATTGCGTGACTTTGTTAGCACAACAATGTACAAACTACATCAGCAAAAAAATTATGAAAAGCGTTCATAAATGCAATAAATTTATAAATATTTTGTAAATAAAAAGTTAAATTAATATCTTGATTAGTTTTATGTTTAATAATGTAATACTGGTACGAATATACGAAAACCATTGTGAGAAGTGTAGACAGTTAGTGGCTCGTAAATGAAATTGTTAAAAGTTGAAAGACTGATAATATCGTTGGCTAAATATATGTTTGTTGCTTAACTCTTTTGTTTTTAGGTATGTAAAGGAATTTTTGGAAATGGAAAATTTAATATTTATTATTAACTTACTTGAGGTATTTTTTTTTTTGGCAACTGTATACTGCATTTGCTTAAAATAATTACTCATTGGGGCCAGTTGGGTTTTCTTAAAATTCAATTCGTCACTCGCAAAGTTATAGGTCCGTTAAAGAAAAATTTCGAAACTTGATCTTGTATTCAAAATACACGTGGATTTTTTTAAATTTCTAATATATACAGAATTTAATAATTCAGACTGACTTGGGCCAAACCCAAAATTCACAGAAACATTAAATTTGTCACCAATTGTTGAGTAGTGTTTCCAACCTAAAAAAAAATAATTTTACTAACAAAATCATCCTAAGCAATGAAGCATATTTTCACCTTGTATTTTCACAAACATTTTCGCATTTTTGGTTCAAAGAACCCACGTGTAATTGTAAAAAAATAAATGCATCCACAACATTTAACTGTCTGGTGCGGATTTTGGGCCAGAGGAATCTTTGGATCATAAAATAGGGCTGGCCAATCAATGGCTGCTACTACTGTTCGATAACGCGACATGATAGCAAAATTGTTTTTGCCTAAGTTGGATGATATTGATGTGTACGACATGTGGTTACATGCCACAAAACCCGTGATTCAATTCAATTACTGCAAGATAAATTTCCTGGTCAAGTACTCCCTAGTTTTGGTGATCAGAATATGCATCATTTTATATTAAGAATCGTCTAAGCCATTGCAGGAGGAAATTCAACGCTACATCAACATTTATCCAAAATTGTCATGGAAAATTTATAGAAGACAGTGCAAGTATGTGCCAGCAATCCAATCCTATCTAAAGAAAAAAATTACTTTAAGTATTGCGTAATTTTTGGGATAACATTCCAACATTCCGCAGTCCTCCGATGTCTTATGAACCCAAATCTTGCATCAATATATCAGATATACGTTCGATAATTTTGGTATTGAAAATCAGCAAAATCGGTCAGTAAACGTCTGAGATATGAGCAATAGAACACGGCTGACTTGACAATGACGAAAACGCATGAAGCGACTTCGTGGTTTAAATTGTCATCGAGGACATATGTGAATTTTCTGTAAACATATCCTTAAGCAACAATATCTACCACATTATCATCGCTATCATTATAGATCAACGGTCCTCCAATAGGGTTTCCGTAAAAGCATCTGAGAGGGCCAAAAAGAACTCAGAAGAAGATGAGTTTGCTTTCCGAATTTCTAATATTGACCAAAACAAAGACATAATTGGTTCCTGTTTCTCAATCATCATTGCACATTGGGACAGAATCAATTTTTTTGTTTGGAAATAAATCTGGCATTTCTAAACGGCTGGTCCAAACGGGATAAAATTTGACACGGGCGTAGCCAAGGAGTATTCGAGTTATTAAAATGGAACCTATAAATGCTCCAGCTATGAGGGCTCAATGTCTTGTTAGTTAGACAACCAAATTACAAAAAATACACAAACATTTCAGAGCAATATCAATTATGGATCCAATTTAAAAATTCAAAAAAAGTAGATTTTTGCTATTTTTTGAATGAACATATAACAATTTCTTTAAGAACATATAACAATTTTTTGTTTTTCTGTAAGGTATTTTTACGGGGAACATTTTTCTACAAAAAACATGTCCTATTTTTCGAATATGTCGGCCCTACAATCTTCGGAAATTGACCTATTTTTTAAAAAAAATTTCAACTTTGGGTAGCATGTTCTAAAATCCTATACCTGAGATTAGAAAACGAAAATCAGGTTTGGAAACCTTGATGTGTTTCCTCTTTATCTCTAAAGTATTTACCCAACCACGAAGGAAATGTAGACCCTATGGGTAAAATTGTAAAAAATACCATTTTTCCATTTTCGCACCAATTTTTTTGAATTGCGGGATTCCCTTTGACTTTTGTCAAGTTTTTTACAATTTATTATTTAGAAAGACAAATCTAAAAAACGCTAAAATGTGTCCTAACATTAAGAGCTTGTAACACAAAAACAATGCCATGATGTTTTAGTTTATGCTTTACTATATAGATCAGGTGACAAATGTGCAGTGCTTTCAATTAAATGGATCAGGGGTTCGTGAAGCAAAAGCTTGACAATAATATTTTTATTAGGCTAAACTACATATTTGAGGAAGTTCCATTCAAAATTCATATGCAATGTATTTTTTTGTTTTTCATTCAAGACATTAAATTTGATCATCAAAATTAATTTCGATCTTTACATGAAGTCCAAACATGCGAAAACTCTTTGAAAACACTGATTTGAAACGATTCGAGTTTAATTGTCATAGAAACAAGGACAAAAGTCCTTTTAATACTTAGATTACACTTTATCCCCGAAATAATTTATAAAAATATCCCCAAAAAAAATATCACAACTTCGGAGACAGATCCCTATGTTTGGCAAGTCTGCTTAAAAAACTACAAATAGAATAAAAAGTATTGATCATATGAAAAATCAAAATGCTTCAGCTAATTTTTAAATTAACAAATTTTCTTCTTGCTAATTATATGACTGTAAATATTTACTTATGTTTTAAAACAAAATCAAATATTTATTACCTAAAATGCTGTTTCATAAAGTACATCTATAGTTTTGCAATCATTTAAACCAACTTTTTCTTCCACGAATCTCGTAATACCTATAAAATCATAAAAAAGGTGAAAATGTCATATTGTAAAGTATTTGGAATGATATTAAATCATTTAGGAAAAACTCTATTATTCAACCTCATTAAAATCTCTAAAAAAACTTTTTGACCACTAGTAACAATTGATACAGCACGACTCAAAAGAAAACAAACTATAACTAATATTTTGTAATTTATACCTCAATGAAATTAGTTTAAACATCAGATAGTGACCATAGCTTAAAAGCCATAAACAGCCATTAAAGAGTGAGAGGAACTTTTAATAAACATACAAAAAATGTTATTATGAAATCATCATACAGCATATGTAAAAGTGTAATAAAAAATTTAACAAAAAAAATCAGCCATAATAGCCACATATAAAATCGCTTTTAGTAGGAAAAGTTTAACTAATTTTCCTTTCTAAAAGTCATAAAAAAGGTAGCAAATTTCAAAAAGCATAATACCAGAAACAAAAGTGAAATTCCGTTAGTTTTTTGTCTTAATTTGCTAAAACAAAATTAAACATTTATCATAAAAATTTGGAAGAAAAAGAAAATTTTCACCATAATAATAAAAATATTAATTGCTTTTTTATTTAAATTATATTCTAATGTTTGTTTTTTTATTTTATTTATATCTTTTCAGGTATGTTGTATTCAAGTATTTATTGCAATTAATGTCAAAGCTGTTTATTTTAATTATTTACTCATGCAATATTTAAAGCTGTTTTAAGTACTCAGAAGGTAAACTAAATTTCCTTAAGTGGCTGCTTCTATTTCAGCTTCTTATTTATTTTCTAAAAACTATTTAATGTATGTTTTTAGCTATTTAAAGTATCTAACTATAAAACATTTTTTATTTAAAGTACATAACTACCCGCCAAAAGAGGAAGTAATTAATGTGTTTTTGTTTTTAAAGTTTAATACTAAATTTAATACATTTATAACGTTTTTTTTCTCTCTTGTTTTTTACCTTTTTGGCTAATCTATAGTTTTTTTTATTTCTATAACAAAATATACATGAATTAATGCAGTTGGTTTTCTGTAGCAACATCTAAAAAAAAACGAAACAAAAAAAAACATAATAACAAACAAAGTTTGTATGTTGCACAACAAATGTTTATGGAAAAATTGCACTAAATGCACTTTTCAACTACAACCACCACGAAGGCAGCAAGCAGCAACACTAACAAAATGTGTTTTTGGCCAAAAACTGAAAATAAAAATAAAAAGTGTAACAAATATAAAAACCGTAATAAAACTAGCAGGTGCCTTTATGGTTGTAACATTGATAAAGTGGTGTAAATCGTCTAATAAAGGAAATATTGCCAATATACCAGATGATCATGACGATGCTGTTGCTGATGATGATTGAAAGCCAAAATAATTAGAAACATAGAAATATAACAGTAAAAACCACATTTTAACGACTAGAGTTTAGCGTAATAATTTTGGTCTTAAACGTACAAGGAATTGGTTGTGGTGGCAATAAACAGTTTGCAACAACCCCCATCTTTTTTGGTTTTGCTACACATTTCAATGGTCATAGCAATATTTAGGATGTTGATGGAGTAAAATACATTGTAGTAAAGTTTAGACAAAACATTTGATTTATTTTGATGAAAACAATACACACATATGTAATTTAATTAATGAAATATAGATTTTAAAAATTTTATTGAATAAAAGTCAAAGGGAACAGTTTTCATTTGAAATTCTACATTTCTTTCAAATTTAAACATAGTACATTTACGAACCAAAACTTTATACACAAAATGTTTTATAGAAAAAAACTGTTATACAAAAAATTTTATATAGTAAAAAAAAGTCTTATATTAGAAATTTTCAACAAAAGAAATTGTTGTTCTTTCGAGAAAAAAATTTTGCATAAACAAAAAAATATGAAAGGAACTGTTATACACACTTATGTCGCTAGAATAAACTGTTATACAAAACATTTTCTGTAGAATAAACTGTTATACTATATATAATACAAAAGAAATTGTTTACAATAAATATGAACATAAAAGAAACTGTTATACACAATTTTTCGATAGAATAAACTGTTATACAAAAAATTGTCTGTAGAAAAACTGTTATACAGGCCACATTCCACAAAATAAACTGTTATTAATACAATTTTCAATAGCACAAACTTTTTTACAGCAAAGTTTCTATATAAAACAGTTATACACAAAATTGTTGACACTGTTATACACAAAATGTTCTTTAAAAAAAATGTCATTCAGAAAATTTTTCATGATTATTGGGTTTGGGTGATTTTCTTCTTGTCAATATTACTAAATTAAACGAAAACATGCTTTTATCGAACCTTAAATCATTCTCATTCATAGGAATATGTTCATTTTTCGTTCTAAATAAAATACTGAAAATAGTCTGAAAGTCGGGAGTAGGTACTAAAAAGTACCTGAGCATTCCCCCGAGTATCGAAAACCATGGGATTGTATAAACTTTTCCATCACTGCTGTGAACGTTGCTTTGATCAAAATATACTTATCTCTTTACTAGTGGAATTTTATTAAAATCTTGATCGGTGTAAAAAGGGCAGAACATAAAACTGGGTTTAAAACAAAATTTAAAACAATTTATCCTAGAACCAATATGGTATCAACACAGAATTCATTATGATTATATCTCGAACTTGTCTCAATGATGTAAATTGCCCATCTTTAATGACGACACCACGTTAATGTGACATGTCGCCTCATATAAAGTAATGGAACTGGAATAGTTCTCTTCCACAAAGAAAGCAACCACGCGACTTGATTTACGTCAGTTCCTTGGCGTCTAGGGCATTCAGTTCCTATTTACTGCTGCCTTATATTCCACAAGCTTTCTAAAAATTGAATTTAAAACTACCTTCTGAAGAGAGATGGACGCCCTGTCCACCTGTTTGTAATGGCCTAATCCAGAAATATGACCGGAAAACAATTTGCAAGAAAGTTTTGCAACAAATTGGTGCATTGCCTTGTGGTACTAGTAATGACGATCTTGAACCCTGAAATATTCAAAGGATCTAATTCGTGAACACTTTCGAGTTACGACTTTTTTCCTATTCAATAGTATTTCACATTCGCTGCATCAGAACTTTCGTGAATATAAACCAAAATAGTGGCGATCCTAGAAACCATTGACACTTCGAGGGTTTTGATCATGACATGATCATAATGTGTAAATAAGAAATTTTAGAAGATGCTACACGACTTAGCCACATTATGATCATGTCATGATCATAACCCCGTACAACGAACTGATTTAAATCAAATCGCGTGTTTGCTTCCCGTTTTTTTTTTAATTTTATGAGTTTAGAAAATTTTTAAATTATTGCCAAAAAATTAAGATAGTAACAGGCGAATCATTAATTTTTTAATTTGGGTAAAAACTAAACAACAATTGAATGTAAAAGTCTCTCAAGATGAAACAAATCAGCTCAAAAAAGTGTTCGATAATTCGTCTTACTCCCCAGATTTGGCAAACAAAAGTTTCATTAAATCAAACATAATGTATCTCAATAAGATAAGAAAGAGATAATATCATTTATATCGACCTGCATTTAAAACATTAATCTACCATTGCACAGTGTTTTAGAAACTATTTATTCTGGAAATAATTCGGTAGTTCGTAATTTGGAGCTATCTTAATGAAATTACACACAGTCAGTGATGAGGTATCTCTAAGTTAAATTGTATTTACATGGGCTAGTAGTTCGAATGGAGGCTAGTAAGAGGCTCCCCTAAGTTGATAACCTCAGACATACAAAATTTAAAAAAAAAATCACCAAAAATTCAGTTGTTATTAGAATGTCAAGAAATATTTATATTTAGATAACTAGTTTTGAAAATATCTATCTTTTTTATCTTTTTTTTTTGGTTCAAAAAATTTTTTTGGATTTTTTTTTGATAAAATGTCAAATAAAATATAAGCCAGATCAGTTATCTAGTCCCTATAAAAAGTTCAATGCATAAAAATTCTAAAATAGAGCATATTTTTTACGGTTTTAGAAATCTAATTTATTCGAACTCGTGTATATTTTTTATAGACCTCATTCCAACTACGAGTCCATGCAAATATAAATCAATTCAAAAACACCTCAGCACTGACTATGTGACATTTCAATAAGAAATATCCAGTCGTTCACGTGTTACTGAATAATTTTTAAAATAAATATTTTCGAAAGCATTGTGTATTGGGCGTTGATTGTCATAGACAACACTATTTACGACACTGTATTTAAGAAATTGTTTACGACACTGTATTTAAGAAAATGTTTTAATTTATCCCCTTTTGAACCCTTAGGTATAATTCCAATATTTAAACACTGTCTGTAAATCGATTATATCCTTTATTATATAACAAAATAATAACATTCTCATCTGAACTGAATATTATTTTTACTCAATTTTTTATTTTTTTCAAAAAATTACTTTTTTTAAATATTCCTCATACAATTTGTTTAACAAAATAGTTTCTTCCTTTAAAAAATATACGAAAAAAACTTAACTACAGAATTTTGTTTGGAAAATCTTCCTACCACCTTATAAAACAAAAGAGTTAAGGCACATACGTTCATAATAAGCAACACCAAATGACACAGCTTTCAATTATCTTAATCCTCAATAAAATATCACATTTATTAAACAAATTACAAACATATTTCCCTAAATAATTCATAAAATCTTTTAATTACTGCATGTCTCTTGTAAACTATTTAATTGTCCGCATATTTAAAAGCACATTTATACTTTGATTTATCTCTAATAAATTAAACAACTTTGTTAACATGTAACTATAACACCGTGTTAAGCAATTCTTTAATAACAATTCAAATACAAGCTGGATGCATATGTTTCCTTGTTGCTGTGGTTTAAATTAAAAACAATTAATTATAGCCCCTAGTATTCATATCAGTATTTTTCTCTTACTTTTTTTTTGTCTTTATTCGTATAAAAAAAAAGTTAGAGATAAATAAACTAACAAGGAATTGAAAAAAATATAAGACATTATTTATATACTAGCAATTTGTTTGTCATTGTTACATTTCTGAAAACTTATAAAAATCAAATCTCTTTGGCCAGTCAGTTTTATCAAGTCTTGTTATGAAAACTCTAAACACCAAACTTTTATTGCCGGCATTTAATGCTAAATTAAGAGTTAGAGTGTTACAGTCACCTTTAGGCTTTAGTGATAAAAATGCATTTTAAACTAATTTGAAATTGTGAATTTAATGTGTATGAAAAAGTGAATGAATGCATGAATAATCGTATATAGGAAAATTGCTGGTGTTAATAATATGTGTTATAAAAATATAATTCTTTTTATAAGTATTCAGTAGAAAAACAGCAACTTTCATTTTTTTTGGAAGATTTATTATGTTACAATAGTTATACATGTTTAGTATTAATTTTAAGGAAGTAATTTTACATAAATTAAATGTTTGGTGTTATAAATTTTATATGAATTTATAATAATACTAAGTGAGTGTTTTATTAGTGCTAAAATGATAGGATTATTTAATCTTTAAATCCTACCATATTAAACTTTTAAACAAAAGATATATATGTATATAAATTTATTTATATAAATTTATGTGGTTAAATAGGTGTCATATTTGTTGTAGTTACAACATCAGTCTAGCCAGCACTTTCTGAAACCTGACTAGTAACAGGAGAGGATGTTTCCACAAAATCATAAAACAACTCTTTTTCGCTTTAAAGTTTGAGTTTTATTCATAATGTTCATTATAGTCTCAAAAACGTCTAAACATTTTATAATAAATTTGAGCATTAAACATCCACATCTCCTTGATATTTCCAAACTTTAATCTTTTGCATTATTACCATACAGAAAATAATTAAGCATCAAATATTTAAACATTTAATTCATTTGCAATAAATTTCTTAATACCAAACAAAAGACTTGAGACATATGCATCATAAATTGTTTATAAATGTTTACGGCAATAAATGAATATTTAACGGTTTTAAAATCAATTTTCTATACAGTTTTAATTATTTTATTAAAGCAGAAAATTTTCGTTACACAAACGTAATAGCTATTGCAAAATATTATAATAAAATAATTTGTATTTTGAAATTCAATCACAGGTGGTCCCTATGAGAGATAAATAAATTTTGTCAATTTTTGTATTAAAGCAAAATAGCAAGATTTCTTACAAATGATGAAAGGTGTTAAATAATTACTAGGTGTATGACTTCAAAATGCGGGATTTTTTCAAATTTTTAGCTTTTATTTTAAGATATTTGTACAATATAAATTTATTCAAAGTATTACCCATTGTTAGCTATGACCTTCTCCCATCTTCCTGACAACATATAGATTCCGCGCCAAAAGAACTGATCATCTCTTGGAGCCAAGAACGAATCAAGTCAATACCGGATACTCTGTTCCAAAGTAAAGCGTATCCCAGAGAGAGCGTTCTGCAACGATCGATACATATAGTAGTCGGACGGGGCAAGGTCTGGACTATAAAGCAACATGTGGTCCATTGTTGTCATGATGGTTTATATCTGGCCGCATATTCTGAGCATATTTCGGCCAATTTTCGCTTCAAACGAATCAGTTGCGTTCTGTAAAGGTTCCCTATGATAGTCTGGTCAGATTTCAGCAGCTCATAATATAAAGGCCACTTCATTCCTGACCCTTTTAGTCCTATCTAATAGAGAGCATTACCTTAGCACCATGAATGGTTGACTTTGGTGTCGATTCGGCTGGTTGGCCGGAATTCACATACGATCTCTTACGCTTTGGGTTATCGTAATGGATCCATTTTTCCATTGATTCAGTGCAAAAATGATTTTCTTTTATAACGTTCAAGCAAGATTTCAAAAATACCAAATCGTTTATGGTACCCAAATTCGCTACATTTACATGAATTGTGCTGCTTGCAAACGTTTTAAAATTGCTGCTTGAGTAGCTCCCAATGAAATGCAAGCTCTTGTTGAGTTTTACAACAATCTTCATGGAGTAATGTCTCCAATTCTTGGTCTTCAGACTTTTTTGGCTGATGGAACACATTCACCATAAGCTTTGGTGAGCAATCGGTGTGCTTCAGCGGCACTTTTTTATACCCGTCGCCATGAGTATATATTCTGGATCGTTATAGATAGCGAAGTCGATATAGCCATGTTCGTCTGTCCGTCTGTATGTTGAAATAAACTTTCCGTAGCCCCCAAATAACTTACATACATAATTCATACATCAATATATCGGGACTTCTTCCGGCTCGGTTGCTATTTAAAATCGAGAAAATCGGTCTACAAATGGCTGAGATATAAGGAAAAAAACCTGGACAACCTCGATTTTTGACCTATTTTTGATTTATATCTCGATTACTAAGTTATTAATATAGACAATATGATAGATATTTGAAAGTCCATTGCAACGATGTATAAGTTGGATCTACAATGGGTCAAAATCCGGAAAAATATTTTTTAAACCGAATTTTTTTTTTACCAAAAATTCTTTTTCCCAAAAATTTTTTTTTAAAAAATAAAAAAAAGTTTTTAAAAATTAAAAAAAAAATTTCTTTGAAAAAACTTTATAAAAAAATTTTAAATTTTTTTAAATAAAAATATTTAAAAAAAAAAATTGTATGTATAATGTGGTGAAGGGTATATAAGATTCGACACAGCCGAATATAGCTCTCTTACTTGTTTTTAATTAAAGAAGTAAAGCAAACATTCCCGCATATGACGTTTGTTGGTACAGACTCCGAAATTTTCGTAGCAAAAAAAAAAACATTGTTGTTTACACTAGCGGAGTAATAGCGGAGTTCAGTATTAAGTACAAATGAAATGGTTTGTTTAAAAAATCAATTGGTTCAAGGCTGTTTTACATTTTAGTTTAAAACTGTCCTTCCTTTTAAAGGAACTGTTTTTCAATACCATACGACTTAGTAGAACTATAAACCTTTCTAATTAATTTTGAATCTGTATTGTGTACGTGAGATTGTTTTACACACACACAAGGACGCATGCATTATAAACTATTTAATTTATTAAGATTCACTCTTTCACATTAAAAGTACCACACATTTTATATTTCTCTGTATTATTTTCATTACATTTAATGCAACTTAATAGCAACATAACTTTGTTCATTAGTTTGGCAATTTCTGTAGTTAAACTAACACACAAAAAAAAACAAATAACAAGTGTTAAATTTTTGGCAAAATAAATTTCAAATAAAAATGTTTATATTATTGTTAAGATAAGGTATTGTTGTTAAATTTCATTCCTGGCTTAAGATTATATTATTTTTGTTTATTTCTTGTACCTGTCATCCAGTCAGATGAAGATGATTACTTTTGTGTTGGGTTTTATTTTATTAATGTTTAATGTTTAAAACGTTGTTTTTAAAAATGTTTACGATTTTTAATTAGTACTTAAATTGTTAAACATTTAATTGAATTGTAGTTAAAGATTAAATGCTTGTACTTAGGTTTTTTTTAGTATGTATTTAAGAGGAATGCAACTAGTTTTATAAAATTAAACAAATAAGTTTAAAAAAACACACAATAAAAACGTGTGTTATATTTCAAATTAGTTTAACTATGGGAAAATCATAAAATAAACATTAAAAAAGATATATGAGGGGATTGTGTTTAAAGAATTAGTTTAAGAAAATTACACAGAAAAAAGTTTCAACCTAAATATTATGATTCGAATTCATTGATTTCAATTCATAACATTTATAAATAATTTCTTAAATAGTATGATTTTTTTTAATATTTTATGTTTTGAAATCAAATCTAGAAGGCTTGAAAAATATAATTTCAATTTCATTTTTATTTTTATGTTGTTCAAAAATGTTTGAAATTTTTCATGGAAAATTTTTAGTTTTTTTATGATTTTCAGCTACTAAATGATATAAAAAGCGCGAAAATGATTAAATTGATTTAAGAGGATGAAATCAAATCTAGAAGGCTTGAAAAATATAATTTCAATTTCATTTTTATTTTTATGTTGTTCAAAAATGTTTGAAATTTTTCATGGAAAATTTTTAGTTTTTTTATGATTTTCAGCTACTAAATGATATAAAAAGCGCGAAAATGATTAAATTGATTTAAGAGGATGAAATCAAATCTAGAAGGCTTGAAAAATATAATTTCAATTTCATTTTTATTTTTATGTTGTTCAAAAATGTTTGAAATTTTTCATGGAAAATTTTTAGTTTTTTTATGATTTTCAGCTACTAAATGATATAAAAAGCGCGAAAATGATTAAATTGATTTAAGAGGATGAAATGCTTTTATATTTATGAATGTTTTATTATGTTTAATGATAATTTTTAAGTTTCAGATATTCTCCCTTTTATCTTAAAATATTGGCCAATATATGGCTATTATGCAAATATTCTTGCACTAATTCATTATATAATACAATTATAATGCAATTTATTAAAAAAATTAAGTAAAAAAAGCAAAAATTTCCGTCATGTAAAATTTTATAATATTTATGAACATGTTCTTATTTTGAATGAAATAAGTTTGGGAAAAAAAAGTCAAGTTCGATTAATAATATTTATTACAAAATTCATTCCAATTATTAATTTCTTTTTTCTGTGTATATAAAATCAGGGCCATTTTATCTCATGAAAGTATTCTTAATTTTTAAACCAAATTTAATTTTAACACTTTAAGATTTATTATTGAAATTGTTTGCTAATATAAGCCATAAAAACCATGACATTTGAGAATTTACTACTTTAATATTTAAATTTTTATGCTACTGTATAGTTAATGTATAACTTTTAACACTTCCCCCTCAGTTTGTTTTTTTATGTGTGAAAAAAAAACAAAAATTTTGTTTTAATTTATTTATGGGCCTCATAAAAAACGCTGCAGGAGTTGTTTGCTATTAAAAACAAATAATAATCAAAAATTTAAATTAACCTAAAATCTATATAAAACAAAAATAATAATGCAGTTTGTTTTAAAAACAAAACAATATTTTTGGGGGTTCAATTTGTCTCGGATAATAAAACTATTGTAGACATGCAGATTGATTTCGTATTTAAATATAGAAAGAAATAAACAATTTATAGATAAGCGTTGATAAATGAAAATTCATAATAATGATTTTAAATTATTTATTTATGGAAATTAAATACTACCATAAAATGAAATAAAAAATAAATGTTTTTGGCGATAAAAATCATGTTAATTGTTTAATCAAGATATAAATGTCAATACTGTATGTTTTTTTAGTTTTTAGATAATAGTTATTTAAATGCATATTAAAGCTATAAAAATTTTTAAACAAAAAAGCAATTAATAGTTAAGTGGAGCTTAAGAACAAAAACTAATTTCATTGGTGTTCATTAGATTTGGAAAGCTATAGAAACACAAGTAGTCTGCCTTGCTTTAAATCTGTAAGAACAACTAATTTTCCATTTTACACTAGAAACCTTGAACCTTTGTGTTCTTCAATTCTCTTTTAACAAGAGCCCAATATCTCTCCACTGGCCTTAGCTCCAGGCAGTTTGGAGGATTTGCATCTCTTGATACAAATACTATATTATTGTTCTAGTACCACTCAAGACCTTGCTTATCATAGTGATAGGATGCCAAATCAAGCCAAAAATAAGTGGACACATTAAGAAGTCATATGAATGGAAGCATCCTCTTTTGTAAACATTCCTTGATGTAAATTTCGGTATTTACAGAGCCTTTTTTAACAAATGTTTGGCTTCTATTGCCGCAACTGCATATTGCTTGTCATACCAAGAACTTTTTGGGAACATTTTCTACTTTTGGGTTCTAAACTTTTCAATTTCCGAGCTCTGCCTTTGGCCTCTAAATGTTTAGCAGAGTTCCTATCAGGAACTCTTTGAGCCTTGTATGTTTTTAAGCCTTTATTTTCTTTAAATCACCAAATCGTCCGAGTACTGAGCTAACAGGACTGCTTTCCTACCGGATGTGTTGGGAGCTCTTTTGAAAATGCTGCATATTTATTGGCTTTAGAAACATCATGTGAACCATTACTTCTAACAGGTTTTCTATCAAAGGGCAAATTCTCCTAATATCATACGATTTGGCCAAATTTTTGTAGGACAAAGTTGACTTTTACTGAAAATATTTAATAATTTTAGCACGCACTTTTTTCTCGTCACTAATTTTAATCAGATTAACAACAAATAAACATAATTGATAATAAAACATTAAAGAATACTTGGGTTAAAAGTTTTAAGGAAAAACATGTGTTAAGGTTTTTAAGAGTTCACTCCTTAATATTGTAACAAAATTTCAATCAATATTTTATGCAGTAAAATACGAAATACCATTTCAATTTTTGTATATTTTTTTTTTATTTTCTAACCACCGGATATTGACATTAAATATGGCTAAAATTTTAACAAAGTTATAAATCATTAAACATACCACAAATATATTTTTATCTTACACTAACAAAAAATAATGCTACTACATTTAACAAAAACTCAAAATCCTAAATACTTGTTAAAAATATGTACAAAAAACCTTACATAATATTTTGTTACCAACATTTATTTGTTTATAGCAAAATAAGTGTATTTATAGTTTAGTGGAGCAGAAACCTAAACCTATTTAGTAGTTGGTAACAATAATAGTTTACAATAAATAAATTTTAGCATTAACTATAAAAAGGCCTTGTTGACAAGAAAACCCAAAAAATATATATAACTACACAAGCAACATAAATAAAATTCAATTGTTGTAACAGACGTTGCCAAAAAGTCAATATCAAAAAAAAAGCACAAGTACTTTTTTAGGTATGAAAAAAAACTTTGTTAGTTTTGTGTTTTTTCTTTACTCTGATCAGCATTTTATGTCTTGGAGGCCTAACTAAGGCACGTTGCATGGATAAATTATGAAATTAAATGAGAAATTAAATTTATTTAAAATAACTTTCACATTTAAAATTTCAAAGTATTCGGCTACATTAGTGGTTTCGAGCATACAGTCACAGTGTCACAGAGTAGTTTCGATCGAAAAACAAAGTGGTAATAAATCTGAATATTGTAAACTACTGGTCCGATTACAAAATTATGTATGAACTAATCATAAAGGAGAACATCAGTCAAACTGTCATTTAAAGTTTTACTATGACACCAAGGTATACATATACGGATGGCTTTAAAGTGAACTGTTGTGTTAGATCCATATTACGAATGAATCCTATTGGTTTGGAAGTAACTATATGACGGCAATATTCGAAGGAATAATTAGTCAGTCAATGGCATCACTTTAATTTGGGTCCTATGCATATAAGAGGTGCGATCGAAAAAAACCTTAACACACGTATTATTTGATTTTTTTATCAAGTTACTTTTGAAAAGTATTTTAGTTATAATGTTTAAAGTGAATTATGTTTATTTATTGCTAATCTGCTTAAAATGAGTGACGAGAAAAAAGTGGGTACTAAAATTATTAAATATTTTCAACAAAACCCAACTTGATCCTACAAAAAGTTGGCAAAACAGTCAAAGGTCTGCCGTCAAACTGATTCCAATGTCATTAAACAGTATCGCGAGAACTTGTCCGTTGATAGAAAACCTGATTCAGGTAGAAGGAAGTACCCACATGATGTTTCTCAAGGCGAATTTATATACAAGGTGGTGTCGGTGGCGAATTCATGCATTTTTTATATATGGAGTTTGACATTCGAAACAATGAGATAGTGGTTTTGAATGTCAAACTCCATATATAAAAAATTAATGAATTCGCTGGTATTTTCCTGAATTCGCCACCGACACCACCTTGTATATAAATTCGCATTGATGTTTCTAAAGCCAATAAATAGAAAGCATTTTCAAAAGAGCTCCCAACTCATCCGGTAGGAAAGCAGTCCGGTTAGCTTAGTACTCGGACTATTTGCTACGAAAAGTTAAGGCCAATGGCGGATTAAAAATATACAAGGCTCAAAAAGTTCCTGACAGGAACTCTGCTAAAAATTTAGAGACCAAACACACAGCACGGAAATTGAAGTCAAATTTTATAAAAAAATTTACCTGCTGCATAATGGATAACGAAACGTATGCTCTGGAAAATTATTCGCAGCTTCTGGGTCAATATTTTTATGTTGCTGATGGTCAAGGGAGTGTTGTAGAAAAGTTTGGGACCCATAAGCAGAAAATGTTCCCAAAAAGTTCTTGGTATGGCAAGCAATATGCAGTTGCGGAAAAAGAAGCCAAAAATTTGATACAAAGGGCTCTATAAATACCGAAATTTGCATCAGGGAATGTTTACAAAAGAGGATTCATACGACTTTTTAATATGCCCACTTATTTTTGGCCTGATTTGGCATCCTGTCACTATGGTAAGCAAGGTCTTGAGTGGTACAAGAACAATAATGTGGTATTTGTACCAAGAGAGGCAAATTTGCGTCCGGTATATGTTCCCGGTGATGGTCTGACCTGGTTTCAGCAGCTCATAATATGACCCTTTTGATACAACCAAATACAAAGCATTACCTTAGCGCCATGGATATTTGGCTTGGATGTCGATTTGGCTTTGGTGTCGATTAGGCTGATTGACCGAGCTTCACATACGATCTCTTGCGCTTCGGGTTATCGTAATGGATCGATTTTTCATGATTCGGTGAAAAATTATTTTCTTTTATAGCGCTCAAGCTGCATTTCGGACATACAAAATAAAAATAGTCTTTCAATGTCTCTCAGCTTCAATCCGTATGGTACCCAACTTTTCTACTTTTGGATGAATTATTCTGCTTGCAAACAGTTTGATTGAGTAGCTCCCAATGATTTTGCAAGCTCTTGTAGAGTTTTATAACAATCTTCATGCTTGCAATTCGCGGTCTTCAAACTTTTTTGGCTGGCCTAGGCGCACTTTGAAACCAATGAAACACATTCACCATAAGCTTCGGTGAGCAATCGGTTTTCTTCAGTGGCACTTTTTTTAAATTAAAAAAGTAAAGCAAAACTTCCGGCATATGATGCTATGTTGGTACAAAATTCTATATTTTCGAAGCAAAAAAAAACTTTGTTGTTTCCACTATAATATTCAAAGACTAAGTGAGCATAAATGATAGATATAAACCCTTCAAAATGATATATAAGTTAGTAAAAACAAAAACCGCATTCAAGATACGCCATCTATTGTAAATCCCGCATTATTAAGTCGAACATCCAATAGCATATTCAGACTCTTTCTTCAAAAAACTGAAAATAGATATCCCTCTTTTTTTACTAAAAAACGCACTGCTCAACTTATGGACCATAACCGGAGATACATAATTAGGTTTCTGGCAGTATTAACGGGTTGATTCGGACTCTCCTTCAAAAACCAAACTATCAAGCAAGTGATATCTCGGACTTTGTTATCATTAAAACCAGGAAATCTGATTAGTTGTTCGGGGTTTTGTACATCGAAAAAGCTATACGACAATAGGCCAATGGTAAACCCTCATTGACAACATAATAACTTCTTATATATAAAGTTGTGTATTAACTAAATGAGAATTTTATTGATTCTCTATAATGAAGCAGGAGTGTAAAAGTACCAATTATTGCTATGAGTTGATACCTAATAAATAAGCCAGTCATTACTAAACTATCGCTAAGTAATGCAGATATTTTATAATACACATTGCAAAGTATGTTTATCTGTGACAGCATGTCATTACCAAGTCTTTGTCATAAATTTGCGAATTCCTAATATTCTGATTTCAAACATATGTCAAAATCACTTTAATACCCTCCAATAACCAAAAACAAACACATTTCAAATAAAAATGTATATTAAAAACACTTTTAATTTTCAATTTCAACTATTTTTCCCTTCCCTGTTAAATAAGATTCAAAATTTGAACTAGAAACTAGTGTCAGCACGTAACAAATTAGCAATTTTAACTTTAAACAAACAAAATTGTCGCAACATTACTTAGTATGATGGCACGTGATTAGGTTTAAAGACAAATTTGTACTTGTACAAGGCATTAGAAGACAAATAGTTAATGGACAAGTGCAATTGTTGCTTAATCGTTAGGATGGTATTGATTTTGTGTTAATGATGATGACACAAAACTGTTTGGAATTTTAAATAGGAAAGATTTATGCAAACAAAACAGCATATAATCAGGGAAGTCGATCAAATTTATACAGCCTTGACTTAAATCTGTATGAAAATAACAAACAAAAAAAATTGCATAAACTTTTGAAATTCAACAGAAAATAATAAAATAAAGCTAATAAACAATTTCTTAGTAAACACAAGTTTAGTTGAAATTAAAGCTTTTAACAAAATTACTCATTTGTAAGGAATGTTAGGGAAAAGTTTGGGGGTTTCCTTATATAACAAATGATGATTGATCATTTTCGTTTTTGTTGTTTTAAACAAATTTGTTTGTAAAGATCAAGTAACAATCACATCTTTTTGTTATTTTTTTAAAAAAATATTTTTATTAATAACTCAATTAGTTACAGTTTTATTACATGTTGTTTTATGTATTTCCTCTTTAATACTTAAAACAATTTAGTTATGCTCAATTATTTATAATAAGTCCTATAAAATTTAATCTATATCTATCGGCTTTATTTGATATTTTTCAAACAACAATTGATATATAAAAGTCATCTAAAGTAATGTGTTTTAAACCTGTAATATTTAAAGGGAAAGTATTTTTTTTTTTTTTTATTTTTTAAGAGGAATCTATCAAACTTTATCAATTGGTTTCAATTCAAAGCGGCTGATTTAAGTCAAAAAAGTGAATGTGTTTTGGGGGGAAATAAAACTATTATTGTTATTTGTTTTCTTGGTAAATAATTTAAAAATTGTTTAAGTTTTTTTATTGTTTTTGTTAAATTTAACATAAATTTACTTTAAACCTGAGTACTCTATAATTGTCAGCTATAAAATTTTTCATAAAAAAATATTATAATGAATATTGTTTAACATTTATTGTATCATAAATTTATATTTGTTGAAGCAAAACTTCAATCAGAAAGTTTTAATAAATATTTGTGTGTAAATGTTATGATATTTAATAGATTTTTAGGTTTGAATGTCATAAAATGTAAAACCATCAATATTATAATATTTGAGCACTAAACTAAACACTTAAATTCATGATTTTTACTTTTATTTTTCTATAAAATATCAAATATTTAGTTGAGTTTTATTTATTATATTTCCTTTAGCTTTAGTTTGATTTAGAATTTCTTTAGCTGAAACTTTTTGTACTGCATTTGATTTTTCGGAATTATAATCTGAATTAGTATTAAGCTTATATTCGTCTACAATTAAGTGGAATTGGAATGTAGACAATTGGCAACAATATGAATTAAAGGATTAAAAATGAGGGAATTACAATAGATGGTGTATCTTATGGATGCGGTTTTAGTTTTTAATAACTTATATGTATCTGTCATTTATTCTCATTTAGTTATTGAACATTATAGAGTAAACAATTAAGTTTTCTTGTTTCGAAAATGTCGTATTTTGTTCCAACAAAGCGTCATATGAGAGAAGTTTACTTTTTAAATTTGAAAAAAAGTGCCGCTGAATCACTCCGAATGCTCACCAAAGCTGATGGTGAATGTATTCCATCGGTTTCATCGTGCGAGAGATGGCTTGTTCGGTTCAGAAGTGGTTATTTTGACACGGAATACAAAGATCGTCCAGGACGGCCCTAAAAGTTTGAAGACTAAGAATTGGAGGCATTATTCCATGAAGATTCTTGTCAAACTCAACAAGTGCTTGCAAAATCATTGGGAGCTACTCGAGCACAATTTCAAAACTTTTGCGAGCAGCAACATTCATCAAAAAGCTGGGAAATTGGGCACCATATGAATTGAAGCAGAGAGACCTAGAACGATTTTGCATGTCCGAAATTATGTTTGAACTCTATAAAAAAATAATTTTTTCTCCGAATCACTACTTGCGATGAAAAATATATCCATTACGATAAACCGAAGCGTAAGAGATCGTATGTGAAGCCCATTATTCCATCATGACAACGCTGGACCACATGTTGGAATACCTGTTAACTATTTACAGTGAAGTGGTTGGGAAGTTTTCTATCACCCGCCTTATAGTCCAGACCTTCTCCCGACTGAATACTATTTGCTTCGATCGAAGCAGATCGCTATCTCTCTGGGACGCGCTTCACTTCAGAACAGAGTATTCTAAATAGGCATGATTCGTTCTTGGCCTCAAAAGATGAGCGGTTCTTTTGGCTCGGAATCCATATGTTACCAGAAAAAACCTATAGAATCCGTTAAAATCTACATTTTCTTAAATCGTTTGGTCTGATGAGGATATCCATGTTTCCCATGCTGTCACATACATTGGAAAGGACTTGATCATTGAGTGGAAATTTTTTACACTAAAGATTGCCTTCAGAAGTAAATTTGCACTTATTCCTGAAAGCACACGCTGTCTTAGGATGTTTTCTAGCCAAATACGGAATGAAAAACATAAAATAAAACAGTTTTGTTAGAAAATTAAACTCAAACTGTCCAGCATTACAACCGATTTAAAGATATCAAACAATGTTTATCAGAAAAATAAAAAAATCTCAACAGAGACCAAAAATACTGAAATGTTTTAATAAATGTAGACAGCAGAATAGCTTAACTTTACATTTAATAAAGCAAATTTATGATTTCTGCTAATGCCGAGTATAGGGTACATGACTAAATACATAGAGACGAGACACTCCGATTTATGCAAACCAAAATACAACAAATCATATATCTTATACAACAAAGAAATACATTAAATAGCATGTATTTTGTTG
The DNA here is from genome assembly GCF_958450345.1 of Calliphora vicina. NCBI lineage: Eukaryota > Metazoa > Arthropoda > Insecta > Diptera > Calliphoridae > Calliphora > Calliphora vicina. The sequence goes on along the minus strand of NC_088781.1, from coordinate 35,012,945 downwards.
TTGCAAGAGTTAGATTTTTGGCAACTACGTCTTGTCGCTATGTTACCCTATGACCAAGTGTTTAAGCTATTAAAATCTCAGCCATATTAAGGGCCGTCTTTTATTATAAAACGTTCGTTTAAATGGTCCTTAATAAGTCTGAGATTTTAATTCCTTAAATATTTGGACATGCACCCTAACTCGGGGTTAGTAGAATTAAGAAAATTGTTTTATGACAAACAAAATAAATAAAATTCCAGTTAATTCTTAGCAAAACTTATTAATATCACAAAATTTAGAAGTTATACATATCACATTCTTAACCCCAGTCAAATAAATATACTTTGTTACACTTCCGCTCTTAAACTAAGACATTTTTATCACACACATGTGGGAGAACAACCTTTAAGACAGACATTTCCTTTAGGGCTTTAAGCAATGTCATTCATTCACTTAAAACATTTGAAATTAAAATTTATATGAAAACATAAAACTCTAACATTGTTTATGTGGTGTCAAATAATTTTTAGTTAAATGCCAATTAAAAAAAGTATTGTCTGTTGTTGTCTTGCCAAGAAAAAAAACTATGTCATTTAAACGCATATAAATCATCAAATAAACAAACAACATACCAAAAAAAATACTACAAAACAACAGCGCTAAATAAATGAAAATGAAAAATATTTCCATGACAGACACATAATAATTCATAATTCTGTTTAGAATTTAAAAAAAAAAAAACCTATTTTGCCACATAGCTTTACGCCTGCGCCACAATGTTTTCTCATAATTATCCTCATAGATAGAAAACCAAAAAAAAAAACTCCAAACATTTTTGAAAACTGCACCCATTGTTGTTTGATAATCAAATTTAGAGCAATTGTGTAACATACAAAGCAAAATCTTACACAAACACTCAAAATGTTTAAAAAAAAAAATCTTTTTAATCTCAATTTAGCAAAAATGATTCCAACAATCCAACATATTAACGTACCATTCAATAATCTCCTTTACAAATTTTGTATGCAAACTACTTTACCAAGCAATTCTTTGTAATTTTATTTATTTCTTAAGTTATTTTTTGCTATATGTATATTATATTTATCTTAGTTTTGTGTGCTTTACTTTGCAATGACCATTTTACTAGATTTGTTTAAGCAAATTATTTGTATAATCATTTCTTATACAAACTTTAAGTTTATTTAAATTTTTATAAAAAATAAGCCTTTTGAAATTGTTGTATAGACAAATTTGTTTTAACAATTATGTAATCGTCAAAAATATAGAGTATTATAAATGATTTCTAATGGTATTATCATAAAATATATTTCAAATGTGCCGCCTTGTTAACTGTTCAAATTGGATACAAACCTGGTTTGTTACTTAGATCTTTTGTATTTCATTGTTTGTGTGTCGTAACTTATATGATCTTGTAAATTTAAATGTAACTACAAATAAAATTTAATTTGATTGCTAATCTGTGTTTTAATTGGTAGAAGATAATTCTGGTAATTAAAGTTTTTTTTTTGTAAAATTTGGTCTATTTACAAATGATGTTTTATAGATTTGGGTCTAGTAAAAGTTAACACAACTTTTATAACACAAATTAATTTAAAACTTGGGTTGAAATAATATTTAGTATTTTTTTTTTTGTATTTAGTAGGCAATGATGAAATAAATTATTTGGACTGGTCGTTTGTTTTGAAGTTTTTTTACTTTTTTTGAACAATATTTTGGGAATTATCAATAAAATGACAGTCAAACAAACATCCTGTCTGTAATATGTTTTTATATAATGTCATGTGACTTCTAGAATAATGACAATGAGTAAATTATTAATATTACAACAGATAATTTAAATTTAACCTTTAACTGGATCACAAAATCTGCTAAATCATTTACAAAATGTATAACTGAATAAATTAAAAGTACCAACCTTTGTCCTTAAAACAGTAACATGACAGTATGTAGTTGAATAAAAGATGACAGGACTAATAAATTTGTGTTAAATAATCCTAAGAAAAAATATTTTAATTTTGAATTCAGTTCATTTTGCATCCATACAGCTTCTTCATAATATTTAGTTGCTAAAATGTTGAAAAAAACTTTCAAATTAAGGTTAACTGCCTTCAAAATGGAATCACTTAGGCGGAGCCTCTCGGCGAGGAATAGCGAACAAAGCTTTTTCTTTATATAACTCAGGAACGGTAAATGCTAATTCAAAAATTGTTGTCCCTAAATTATTAACAATTAATTGATCTTTCAAACTGCATTGGTAGTTTTTTCATTTTCATAAAAGTTATGAAGAATACTCAAAAAAGGCAGACAACCCCGATTTTTGGCAAAAACTCGACTTGAGCGACCTCTAAACCTCTTCTGAGTACATTACAAATTGTGTCAAAAAATCACAAGTTATTCTGAAAAACACGTTTTTATTGATGCTCGCCAACTTATCGATCTCTTGCTCAGTCAGTTTTTGTCCGACTTTAAATTTTTTAACGGGTTTTGATAGAAAACTGATTGCATTTTTTGATACATTTGTAAGTTATAAGTATTGTTTTTGTTAAGAATATCTAAAAGAAAAACAAAATTTATCAACTTTCTTGAGTTTAGTCGCTTTTCATTGCTTATTTTTATATAGAAGCTTATACAAATTTATACCAATGAATAAAGGAAATTTAGTTCTTAACAAAACGTGGTATTTAATTATTCAAATCGCATGAAAATTGTAAAAGTTTTTCAACTGTTCATTAAATCCTTTTTTTAGTATTTTCTCCCCCAGCCCATATGAATAAAAAAAAAAATATTTGTAAAATTTTAAATTTACAAAGTAAATTTTGTCGAACTTTTTACGAAAAATGTTAATAACTTTTGCAAGTATAAACCAATTTTAACAAATAATATCTCGTTTTTGTCTACATAAAATTGTCTTTAAAATTCTGTGCAAAAAGAAATAGGGTTTCATAGAAAAAAAACAAAACATTTATTGTTGAATTTGAAAAATTACGAAAAAATAAGAAAGAAATCGAAACTTTTTATAAAAACTTACACTTATTTCGTGGAAAACAGATTTTATGTTTACATTTTATGAAAGCCCAATTCTTTACATATCCATAGTTGTTTAAAATTTTTAAATCGGTCTAAAAATTTATGAGTTAGAGGTACTACAGTTCTACGACCTACCCTAAAACAGTTTTTTCAAAATAACTCAAAATTTTGCGGGTGTTTGAAAATCTTTGAAAACGATTTCAGTATGTCCTCACCTAGGCACCTACAACCTCCATTAGGTCGCTGTCGCAAAAATGTTTCAGTTACCATTTACTTTACTGCTGCAATCAAAATATGTATGAAGTGATCAAGTATATGTTCGTGACAATCATTTCCATGGTGAATAATGACATAAAAATGCGGGAGTTTTTTAATATTTTTAGCTTATATTTTGTTAGCTATAACTTTTTCCCATCTTTCTGGCAACATACTGCTCATCTTATGAGACCAAGAATGAATGAAGCCCATTTTGGAAACTATGTTCCGAAGTGAAACGTATCCCAGAGAGAGAGAGAGCGTTATGCATCGATCGAAACAAATAGAAGTCGGACGGGGCAAGATCTGGACTATAAGGCGTGTGAGGCGAAAGTTCCAAATCACTTCGTTATAATTAGTTTATAACAGATTTCTCAACATGTGACTGAGTGTTATCTGATGGTATTTTTCGGACAATTCTCGTTTCAAACGAATCAGTTACATTCGGCACAGGTTCCCGGTGATGGTCAAGCTAGATTTCGGCAGCTCATAAGGAGTAAGATCGAAAAAATCTTAACATACACAAATGTTAATAAGCCTGACTGGTTTTTATTTGATTGAAATTATTATTACAACTTACAAAAAATATTATTTTTATAGTTTTAATCAATAGTGATGAATTTATGAACCATTTCCCGAAACCCTTCCATTAAGGTTTTTATAGAGGTTTCTGTAACTTTGTTCGAACAGGTAGTCCATCTTTGGTTAAAATCCACCACACTTATGGATACCTTTTTTGTGGCCTTAGCTCCATCACTGACCTTAGCTCCAGGCAGTTTAGAGGATTTGTATTGTGTCAGGATACCAAAGCAGACCAAAAATAAGTTGACACATTAAGAAGTCTTCTTTTGTAAATATTCTCTCAACTGGCCTTAGCTATAAACAGTATGGAGGCTTTACCTCTCTCGGTACAAATACTACATTATTGTTCTTGTACCATTCAAGACCTTGCTTGCCTGCGTGACAGGATGCAAAATCAGGCCAAAAATAAGTGGACACATTAAGAAGTCTTATGAATGAAAGCATCCTCTTTTTTAAATATTCCTTGATGTAAAATTCGGTATTTATAGAGCCCTTTGTAACAAATGTTTGGCTTCTTTTGCCGCAACTGCTTGCCATACCAAGGACTTTTTGGAAACATTTTCTGCTTTTCGGTCCTAAACTTTTCTACAACATTCCGTCGAGCATCAGTATCATAAAAATATTGACCCGTACGTTTCGTCATCCATTATGCAGCATGTATATTTTTTTATAAAATTTGACTTCAATTTTCGTGCTCTGTCTTTGGCCTCTTAATTTTTTAGCAGAATTCTTGTCATTAACTTTTTGAGCCTTGCATGTTTTTAAACCTGCATTGGCTTTAACTTTTCGTACCAAATATTCCGAGTACTGAGCTAACCAGACTGCTTTCCTACTGGATGTGTTGGGAGCTCTTTTGAAAATGCTTTCTATTTATTGGCTTTAGAAACATCATGTGGACTTTCTATGCGAAACAGGTTTTCTATCAATGGACAAGTTCTCCCGATACTGTTTAATAATATTGGAATCAGTTTGATGGCAGACCTTTGATTGTTTGCCCAACTTTTTGTAGGACCAAGTTGTGTTTTGTTGAAAATATTTAATAATTTTAGTACCCACTTTTTTCTCGTCACTCATTTTAATCAGATTAACAAAAAATGAACATAATTGACATTAAACATAATAACTGACATACTTTTCAAATAATACTTGGCTTAAAAGTTTTAAGGAAAACCATGTGTTACAGTGTTTTCGATCTTAGTCCTTACATATAATACAAAAATGTTATGAAGTGGGGTATGTGTCAAAATGGAATCTCATTGATTACACAGCACATGAGCCAACCAACAAATCATTCCCTACTGAGCTTACTGCATTGGACGACTGAAAGACTAGAATAGAAATAAACAAACTGCGCTCATTGAAAATATTTGAAACTAATTCTAAACGTATTTATAACTTTGCATTTTTTACTTTTTTTTGTATTTATATCTTAGCAATTTGTTAGTTTATGTTAAGAAATTCCTAATAAAAAAACGGCACAAATTTAATTCCAAGCAACAAGAAAATTTAACACCCCACCACTATATATTTTTTAGATTGTATGTTATCAATAGAAATAAATTTAATCTCAAACAAATCAACCACAAATTCCCAACAAATCAGCACCCTACTTTCAATAGTACTTCAACCCATAAATGGCAATAAATTATTTTCAATTGTCCATAACCAAACACGTGTATGCCACAAAACTTTCAAGCAACAGATATTTTTATTATAAGTATTTACTTCAATAAACATTCCTTAAACAAATAGTGAATGATATGTATTGTATTTTATAAAGAAAAAATTACTTAACAATTTATAGTTCACATTGAATTGTAATGTATATGCCCTAAAGATAAAAATATGTTACATACTATGTACTGTTGCGAAAAATGTGGGTGTAGCATTTATATTTCTGCTCTTAATAATTAAATTATAATAGAGTTTCTAGCTGCTTTTCTTGTTGCTAAACGTGGTGACATAAGTTGACATATCGTGTCTTTTTAATTCATTTTTATCTTTCATTTTATTTATAACACAACCACAAGTTTTTAATAGAAAAAAAAAATAAAAACAAAAAAGTAGTAAAATAAAACCTCTTAAAAGAAATGTGTAAATTGTTGTTAGTGTTACATGTTTATTTGTTGGTTATAAAATAAAAAAAAAATATGTTTATCCTACTGAGTGTGAGTGTGTGGGGGGCTGCTGTCAGTGTTTTTGTTGTTGCTGTTATAATTTAATTATGTTAAACACGTTCTTTACTTAACTCTTTTGTTTTGTATGATGGCTTGCTGGTTTGTTGAGTATATTTTCGTTTGATGTTTAAATATTAATCTGTTAAAGTGATCTGATTTTGTTTATTTTTTATTAAACAGTCAATGAACTCTTGTAGCTTTAATTTATTATGAATCATGATATGGGCAAGATTTTATGGCCACTAGAATTATGTGTTTTTAAATATAAATTAGTCATTATTAATTTCTTATGTATAGTATTATTTCTTTTTAAAGGGAAAACCCCCTTTGATACTTAAAATCGTGAGAATCTTAAAGGGTATTTATTTTAACATATGATGAATATTTAAGACAGTTTCTGTCTAGAATTTATTTTTAAACCATTTCACTTATTTACCTACAACAATACATTACATTTTATTAACCTTGTTTTTTTTCTTTTATTTTTCTCTTTCTAGGTATGCATCTTTTAGTTGAAGAATTGTTTTAGAAATTCTATTAATATGTAAGTCAGCTATTGTTATAAAATTTACATTTCTGGCTGCAAAAACAGACATTCAAATGATTGTAAGAGACGTGATTTTGTTTAATGGCTGTAAGTGGCTTTTGCTGGCGTTAAGGTTCAATACGTGTTTTTATGAGCAAAATAATAGTAAATTTATATTTCAATTGAAATTCAATGCAATCCAATGATCATCATGTGATAAGAAATTATATTCTAAAGTTTGTTCTATAATGATCTTGCAAAATTTAAATTTCAAGTTTCGAAAAGTTAAAAGAACCTACATTTTAAGAACAATTTGATGTCACAATTTCTACACAAACTAAACTTTAACCTAAAGATATTGCTTAAGCAACTGCAAACTGCATGTATCATAGATAAGTATCGGATTTGAAATAGTTACCGGATTTTGAGACAGATTTTTAACTAATAAAATTGCAACATCTCATTATAATTCTGTGTTAATAAAGCAAATTTTAACAATTCCTATTTTTATATTCAATCAACTAAAAATCATGATAATGCTTAAATTACTACCAAAATAAGCTTTAATTGCATACGTTAAGATACAGTCAATAATAAAACTAAACATACTTCAACACATTCCATCAAATCCCTTGACAAATCATGAAGATTAACAATAACGAGTTTCAAACCCAACACTACCATGAGCAGTACACAAATATTGGCTGTATCATGGTTTAACATCTGATATTTTCCGCTGTCAAAGACGCCACAAATTAATGTTACACGCGTGTTAACAACTATTTTTTTTTAACAGACATTTTGGCTGTGGACAACTTTAGCAGGCGAGTACCATAAACAAGATGTTTGAAAAGCATTATAAACCCAAAAGCAATAACAATATGACATGTGGAGGGAGAAAAAACCATATAATAAGCAATTAATTTTATGATGATAATAATGGTCAGTCATCGCCATCTTCAACATAGTTATGGTTCCCAAAAACTTATTTTAGTTAAAATGTTTATATCTTTGTTGGCACATAAAACCAACGAAAAAAACCTGTTAAAACGACTTAAGTCAACCGGCATATACAATTGAGCCATAAAACCTTAAGGCTAAATAGGTGAACAGACATGTAGGTCTATACAGCAGACAAACAAATACAACTAAGAGACATAAAATTTGGGGAATACTTTTTTGTTGCCACTAAAAGTAAGAAATCCTGCACCCCAAAGTAACTTATATTTTGAAAAATACAAACAATAATAAAAAATCTTTTTGTATATGAATTTGAAATACTTGGCATTTATTTGCAAAAGGTTAAAAATACCCTACACAAACATCATGCAGTCAGACTTTGTAAGTCGATTTGGAAATTTTTTACCATTTTCATATTGTTAGTTTAGTGTTCAAAGTCTCTTTTCCCAAAAAAACGTTCAAAAATCATACGCTTTAAATATTTCTGAAATCTGTTAATGCAGTTTTATTTTGCTTATTTTTAATCACAGTTTAAAAGATCAGTTACCTAAAACCATATTTTGAATTCAAAGTAGCTCTATAACGCTTTCAGCGAACCAATTATATTGCACTATTTTAAAACTGATTCTATACTAAGGATCGAAAAATCTTTAACAAACGTTTTTCCTTAAAACTTTTAATCCAAGTATTATTTGTTTTTTTTTACATTTGAAAAGTATGTCAGTCATTATGTTTAATGTCAATTATGTTCATTTCTTGTTAATCTGATTAAAATGAGTGATGAGAAAGAAGTGCGTATTAAAATTATTAAATATTTTCAACAAAACTCAACTTGGTCCTACAAAAAGTTGGACAAACAATCAAATGTATGCCGTCAAACTGATTTCAATGTTATTAAACAGTATCGGGAGAACTTGTCCGTTGTTCTAAAGCTAATAAATAGAAAGCTCAAAAGAGCTCCCAACACATCCGGTAGGAAAGCAGTCCGGTTAGCTCAGTAATCGGACTATTTGGAAACATACAAGGCTCAAAAAGTTCCTGACAGGCATTCTACTAAAAATTTAGAGGCCAAAGACAGAAAGCAAATTGAAGTCAAGCTTTATAAAAAAATATACCTGCTGCATAATGGATAACGAATCGTATAATTTTAATAATTTTATGTTGCCGATGCTCGAGGGAATGTTGTAGAAAAGTTTAGGACCCAAAACTAGAAAATTTCCCCAAAAAGTTCTTGGTATGATAAGCAATATGCAGTTGCGGCAAAAGGAGAAAAACATTTGTTACAAAGGGATCTATAAATACCGAAATTAACATCAAGGAATGTTTACAAAAGAGGAATTCTTCCATTCATAATTTGTCTACTCATTTTTGGCTTGGTTTGGCATCCTGTAAATATGGTAAGCAAGGTCTTGAGTGGTACAAGAACAATAATGTGGTATTTGTACCCAGCGAGGCAAATCCTCCAAACTGTCTGGAAGGGTTTCCGGTAAAGGTTCATAAATTCATCACTATTGATTAGAACTATTAAAATAATATTTTCATAGTTCTATAATATAATAAGTTGTAATAATAATTTCAATCAAATAAAAAAACAGTAGGTTTAGTGGTTCTTTTTATTAACATTTATGTATGTTAAGATTTTTTCGATCTCACTCTTTAACTGAAACCAAGATTGTAAACAAAAGTACAATACAGAATGATTCAAATTCACTTTACTCACTAGTGGTGAGTACAGTAGCTAGTTCATTCGAAATGGGTCAAACAAGGGATTTTGTAGTGTGTAAAATATCCCCAAAGTAAAATGAACATAAAAACAACTAAACTGATTACAAAGCAATCTAAATGACAGAATAAAGTGTCTATACTCTGGATCACTTAATAGCAATAAATTGACAATTGACTTCACGCTAGATTACCTGGGACATATTAAGTAACCAAATACATTGCTAATAGAATATATTTATCAAATGACCAACAAATATATCAGTAGTCAATCGATCATTTTTCCTCATGTCCTCCATTAATATTTCTGACAGTACTTTAAATGCTCTTCTTGGATTGTTTCAATATTGTTCCGATTCGTATTTGGATCTCATGTAAGTATATATTGTTGAACCTGTGTGAATGAAGGTCCCTTTTCCCATTATTTTATCTCTATTTTATGTGTAAGTAAAGTAGTAATGAAAAAAGAACTTGATCTCACACTGAAAAATTGCCTACCACAAGGTATTTGTACTAGATCTTGCTACACAAATATATATTTGGAAGGCTGGAATGCTTTTCCATTAAATGCAGTGTAGAATTGATCACTTGGGAATGTGCTAAAGTTTGCTTTAATATATCGTTCATTACAATACATACATTTAATCAATACAATTAGACAATTAGTTATACAATAAAATCATACGTGATCACTTATAATCTCTATAAGTCATTTGGAGAATACGTGTTTCCCGTTCACAATCCCTTTTTTATAAATAAACCACAAAACCTGTGTAGTGTATTTAAAATTCCCCGACTGCCATTTACAAATCCAAAAGCTTGTAGTTGTTTGTCATCACATTAAAATCCTAAAGCAAATCCATGGATGGCAAGTTGTTTAGATGCTACATGGGTGCATCAGACGATCGAACATACTCGTACAACAAGCAAAAGACATACGGTAGATCATGTTGATACAACTGTGCAAAACAACAGCAGCAGCAACAACAGAAACCGTAAAAAGAAAAGACATCGAAAAATGAAATAAAAATTGTAGACAAAAAATCCACACACAAACATGTGTGAAGAGAAAGAGAAGATAGATATTACACGATTTTTTATTTAATAGTTTTTGGTGTGGCAAAGACCTTGACTCAAGTTCATTTTATACATAAATAAAAAAATAAAAAATAAAAAACAATACGAAAGAGGAACATGTATGTAAGTAAGGTGTTGGAAATGGTACAAGTTTACTGCTACTAATATCAGGCTACAAATATCTATATTATATTTGTTAGTAAATATTTTGAATGAGACAAACTGCCATCACTAACATGTTAATAATAGTAATAATATTGTAATAATAAAAACAAAACAAAATTGCGCAATATTGACATTAGAAAAAAAGAAGAAGCATCATTAAACATCATATAAAAAACAAGTGGTTGACATCATAGACTAACACTTAGAAGCGAAGGCTGGACAGAGTTTTAATAAAATATCTAGATTAAACTTAGCTCACAATTATAATAAAATTTAAGTTTTATTTATATATTTTTTTTTTGTTGTCAGACTTAGGTTTGTGTTTACTCTCTAACCCAACTCAAACTTTCGTTTCTAGTTATTTGTCTCTGGTTGACACCTTTAACGCTATTTAAATGTTAAACCTGTAATTTAAAGATAATGATCACAATGATGATGTTGTTGGGAACTTTTTTATTTAATTATGTTTTGGGAATTTTTATGATAACAAACAAATTATAATTCAAATGAAAAGGTTGTTCAAAACTAAATTTAACAAAAATTAACTATTATTTAGCATTGAAATTATACAAAAATACACTAGAGCAAATAATTATAGATGCACTTGAAAAAAAACAACTTTTAAATGGTACAATATTTATTTGTTATAATTTTTTTTTTAATTGTTATACAGTTTTAATGATTGTTATTCAATATTTAAATTAAGATCTTTAAATTTATGTTCAATCATTTATTTAATTGTTGCTGTAGGAAGTTTGAACAAAGACAAATTAAAAAATGTCTTCGTAAAATATACTTTCTCAACTTTCAAATATCTCACTTAATTGTGAGAAAAAAACTTATTTGAATTTTATATGAATTTTGTACATTTACTTATGACACATTTTTTATCACAACTTCTAGCAAAAAATATTTTTTTTATTTTAAAATCTTTGCATTAGTTTTTTAGTTTAAAACTTTTTCACAATTTTTTTGTCATAAAAATATTTTTTCTTCAAATAATTTGTTTTTGGAAATCTTATGTGTAGCTCATGAGCGAACTAGTTCGAAATTACAAGTTTTTTTAGGAAACTAGTTTCCAAACAGTTCGAAATTGTATGCTAAATACATTGAGTCCTACCGAAGACAGGTTTTCAGGACTAAACTGAACCCAGCGTAATCTATTTCAAGGAAACTTTTACTGTTTTCTTTTCTGGCATAAATTATGCCTTTATTCTGCATTTTACACTTCTTCGTGTTCATTTGTAAAAAAATATTGTTTGAAAGCTTATAACGTGTACTTTTCAAATAATGTTGCCCTGAAAACCCGAAAATATGCTACATGTTTCACCCTCTATTTGATCAAAGGGTAAGAAAGGCAGCAATGTTTAATTAAACACATGTCATTGTTTTTGAAGTTCATTTTTTTAATGAAATAGTTTTTGTATTTTTTTGCTTTAGAATATTTGAAAGCTACATAAAAGAAAATTGCATAAATGTTCTTAAATTTTAAATTAAGTTCGAAAATTCGAAATTTAATAAAAGCTGCTAAAATAATCTTTAATTAAAAGGATTCTTAAACAAAATTTTTAGTTTTATTTGAGGCCAATTTCTTACATTTTCAAAATTTGAACTTAAGAATTTTTAAAAAATAAACTTAAAATGTGCATGATCGGGAGAAAATAAAATTGTTTGACATGGCATCGAATCTTACTCGTTACACATTTGTTTAAACATGATACCTAGATTTCTTTATGGTCATACAACATTTTAAATTGTTTTGGTTTGACTTTTATCGAGGATTAAAATTCGAATTTTATTTAATAATAAAGTCGAAAGCACGATCTTATGTTCGAAAAATGTTTAAAGGTGTTAAAATAATCTGTAAATCATGAATAATCCTTATGACAATGTTATATTATGTTCGAATATTTTAAGTTCGAAAATTCGAACATATGTTCGAAATTTTTTAAAAGCTACTAAAACAATCTCTAAATCATGTGGATTCTTAAAAAAATAATTTAAATTTTAGTTGAGACCAATTTCTTACATTTTCCAAATAAAAACTTACGAATTTTGAAAAAATAAACTCAAAATGTGCATGATCGGGAGAAAACAACATTCTTCGATATGGCATCGAATCTTACTCGTTACACATTTTTTTAAACATGATACACTGATTTCTTTATGTCATATAACATGTTAAATAAAAAAAAAATGGCTTTGGTTTGTCTTTTATTGAGGATTAAAATTCGAATTGTATATAATAATAAAGTAGAAAACATGATCTCATGTTCGAAAAATGTTTAAAGGTATTAAAATAATCTCTAGATCATGCATAAACCTGATGACAATTCAATGTTATGTTCGAAAAATTTAAATTATGTTAAAAAATTCGAACTTATGCTGCTTTTTGAAAGCAGCTAAAATAATCACTAAATCATGAGGATAATTAAAAAAATAATTTCAGTTTTATTAAAGGCAAATTCTAATTTCCTAATTCGATGTTAAGAATTTTGAAAAAATAAACTCAAAATGTTCATGATTGGGAGGAAAGAAACTTTTCGACAAGGCATCGGATCTTACTCGTTCTAAATTTGTTTAAATAGATTCTTTATGGTCATACAACATTTTAAATTGCTATCTTGTATCGAGGATTAAAATTCAAATTTTATATAATAATGGTGTAAAGCGCTCTAATAAAAACCAAAAAATGGTCCTTAAACAAAGAATATTTTTAAAAAAGGTATCTTCCATTTTCTAAATATTTTTCTTAATTATAAGCCATTGTATGGTTAACAACACATACAAAATTCATGAGAGGATCTCGAGATAATAAACTTTTAGTAAAAATTTCCTAATATTTCGAAGAATAATCAAACAAATTCAAAAAACTTCAGGCATATCTTTGTAATTAGTTGTCCGATTTTTATAAACTTAGAAGGAACTTAGATTTTTTTACCATATCACCAAATATTTTCAAATATATCCCTTATCAATTATCTCGAAAATACCCCCTTGGTTCCACTCTGAATTTTTATGTTTCTTAGCGAGATTTAAAGAAGATCTTTGGCAAATGGAAGATATCATTTTTAAGAAATCCTTTGTTCAATGAAAATTTTTAATGCTTTAATATGCGATCAAAAATTATAAAATCGGACTAACAGTTCTAAAGTTATGAACAGTTTTACTTCAGGTATTTTGCACGCATCTGTTAAAAACTATGAACTTTGATTTTATATAAAATTTTTTTTAATTTTTTGTGGCCATTGAAAACATATACATATATTCAGAGGAGTAAAGGCTCAGCAATTCATTTTTAGTTTCTTCGCATTTATAAACAAGTAAGAAAGTATGGTCGGTCAAGCCCGACCCTACACTAAGTAAAAGAGCAAAAACATTTTTCTTTTAAAATTTCAATAGTTTATATTTTTGAGTGATTTTCGGAAGTGGGCCTTATATGGGGGCTATGACCAATTATGGACCGCTCACCATGAAAGTAAGTCGTGTGATTTATGTCTATATGAAAGTTTACTATGTGGAATTTTGTGAGTATACCAAAATGTTTAAGCGATTTATGCACGTTAAAGTGATTTTCGGAAGCGGGTCTATATGGGAGCTATGACTAATTATGGACCGATCGTAACAAAATTTGGTGACATGAATTTTGTATATATAAAACTTATTTGGAGCGCAATTTGTGGAGATACATTTATAAATTAAACATTTATGACCGATAAAGTCCAATTTCGGAAGGACATTTGTATGGGGGCTAGGTGAAATAATTGACCGATTTCAGCCAGTTTCAATAGGCATGGTCCTTGAATATGTACCAAATTTGATCGAAATATCTTAAAAATTGCGACCTGTACTCTGCGCACAAGGTTTACATGGACAGCCAGCCAGCCAACCAAATGGACGGGCATAGAATCAGAAAGTGATTCTAAGTCGATTGGTATACTTTAAGGTGGGTGTTAGACTAATATTTTTGGGCGTTACAAACATCTGCACAAACGCATAATACCCTCCCCACTATGGTGGTGTAGGGTATAAATATTATAATAAAGGAATACTGAACGTATGAATCATATTTTGTAATTAATAATAATCATACGCTTTGTAGTCCCCTAATACAAATATTTATCCTTGGAATTCTTAAATATAAGGGCCCATAATCATAATCAAAAATAAAGAATACTTTAAGAGAATTAAACTCGACTTTACTTAAGAGTGGACTTCAGGTCTATCATAGACACGTTAAAGTATACTTCTGACGTTGAAATCGACTCTAAATATAAAACTAGCTGAAGCTGTTATTAACTCGTTTAACAACAGCATCAGCTGTTCTTCACCAAATAAAAATGTTCGGCAAAAAGTAAAAAATGTTTAAGTTACAAGATATTGGTAGAGATTTTGCAATTATTGAACAGTTATCAATAAAATTAGTAACAAAATATCCTAATTATGATATTAATCGTATCTTTTCCATTTTTCCACTACAAACAACTTTTTTTTCTTTAGTTGTCCCTGTTACTTTTATTGTTTACCTTTTTTGTTTTTTTTTTTAATTTTGTATGTCAGCTGTTCAGCGTTGCCTGTCTGTTTTTTGTTGTATATTGTATGAAAACATTTTCTACATTAGCGCTGGCACCCAGTTAAAGTAGGTTCAATTTAAAACATACTTTAAGTTTGACTATAGTTGCAAATTAATAAAAAGTAGGTTTTTATTTTAAAGTTGTTTTTAAAAAGAACTGACTTTAGTCTTTGACTATGATTATGGGCCAAGGTTTCTAAATAGTTTAATACTTCTAATACTTCACGATATATAGTTTAACGATATGTATATACAACTTTAAAAATCTAATCATGTTACTTTCATGAAACTATTTCAACCATTTTCAAACCCAACCGCACCTAAAAAGTATCTCAATTAAAATATATTTCTTCCATAAATAATATATGTATAGACTGTTTAAATTACATGATAAATTCCTACATTTATGCCTACCTGTCTGACAGAACTTTATGAATGAAACAAATTTATTCCATTCAATATAAACTCACGTATTTTTTAAAACTTATTAATTATTAATTTTTCATATTAAATGAATATTATTAATTGTCTGCATGTACAAGTTAATATGTATTATAAGTCTAGTATTTATTTGCATTTGTATCACTTCGCATTTATTATTGTCTACATCAAAATTGCGAATAAATTGAAGATGATGAGTAATTTAATGGATTTTTAATTATAATGAAACCATTCTAAAATAATAAAAATGATGTTGGCTTCTTGTAAATATAATATATTGTGTTTGCTTATTATGCAAGGCATGTTTAGAAAAAGAATTTTTAAATTTATTTAAAAAATAATAATAAAAATTAATAAACAATAAATGTTTATGAGAAACAAAGAAAGAACAGAAACCGTTACTACACTATTTCCAATTGTGTTTCAAAAAATTCCAATTGAATTCCAGAAATTTCTAATTATATTTCGAAATTTTCTAATTGAATTTTTCAATTGTATTTCAAAACTACAGCAGATTACAGCAGCTCATAATAGATAGGACCCTTTTACTGCCACGAAATACGTTAGCACTATGTTCATTTGGTATTTGTGTTGGTTTAGGTGGTTTGCGAGCTTTACATATGATCCATTTTTCATCGCAAGTAATGATGAGGTAGCAATCGGTGTACTGCAGCGGCACTTTTTGTTAAATTAAAGAAGTAAAGCAAAACTTCCCGCAGATGACGCTTTGTTGGCACAAAATTGAGACAAGTATGATTTTAGTTAAAGCTTCATCACTCTGTTTTTATAATAAAGGAATCATAAAATTCCGATATTTCCCAAAAAATGTTATAGAAAATCCAAAGAGACTTCAAAATCTATCCATATAGATATTAATTTGATGACTTCCAATTAATTTGTTATTACAATGACAACTTGTCTAGAGAATCCATAATTTTTCATACTAAAATTTCTTTATTAGCCTCCTAAAACCATAACTAATTTATAAAATTCTCAGATCCAATCACACTAAATAAAGTATTTATTTACCACTAAAAGGTTGCCATATTCTTAAATGCCTTAAAGAAAATCTCAGATTATATTTAAATTTAGCTACATGATGCACGAAGAAGTAAATAAAATAATAATAATAAAATTAAATTCCAATGCATGACATTTACGATAAGGTCAACTGGGTAAAATGTTGCCTATGAAAACTAGAAAATAAAAAAAATAAAAATTAAATACAATAAACTAACACAACTTGTTGCATTTAAACAAAAAAAAATTATAAAGAAAATAAAAATCCACACAAAAAAATTGCTAAACTCAACAGTAAGACAAAACAAATCTATTAAAAGTTCAAACAACAAGAGACAAGCCTTCTGAAATGAAATACCGAAAATTTTAAAATAAATTTTGAAAAAAAAAAACTACAAACTCTTGCAAAAGCTGCAGCAGCCCCAGCCAGTTAAGCTGAAAATATAAATGACCTGTTCCAACGAAAACTAAAAAAAAAAATCTTAAAAATAGATACTGCAAAGTGTTGGAAAAATATTGAAGTTTAACTAAAAAAACGTTTTTTCATCTCAATCTTTAGTTTTGGAGGTTTTGAAAAAATTTTTCTATAAAGCAGTAGCTTCTGCTTCTAGTGCCTTGTTAATGGCTGGTTGTTTGTTAGTTGATTTTTGCATTTAACGTTTTTATTTTCTATGGCAAATATTGCTTTTTTTTGCCAAAAAAAAAATCTTAGAAAAAAAACTTTGTTCAACATTATTCAAAGTAGTTTACTGAGATAATGACCGTAGGTGACTAGTAGTTGTTTTTTTTCTGGCTTGGTTTGTTAGTGTCTTAAACTACTATTTTTGGTAGATTTTTAGCACAAGTTCATCATCATTATTTGTGAGGCTATAAAAAAGTTTCTTATTTTTTTTCTTATTTGTTTTGGTTTATTGGTGTTGTGTGGCAGCCAAATAGTTTTTCGTGCCACACTTGTTTATAAACAAAGTTAAAGTAAATTTGGTATGGAATTATTTTTTTTTTGTTTTGTTCATCTTATATTTAAATACTAGTTTGTAGAGACATGAGCTTTTATTGAATGAAAAGTTAATTGATGAGTTTGCTATTTAAATAATTAATGATCGTGGCTGATGCTCGAATCATCAGTTACATGATTTTTTTATTTTTTTTTTTTTTCTAAAAAACAGAATAAAATTTATTTAAAGTAATAAGTAGTGTACATTAATATTACATTTTTATGCAATAACATTTCATTTTTCATTTTCAATAAAACGAATATCAAAAAAAAATCTTTTAAAAACCCAGTGATTTATGACACAAACTTGATTTAAATTTATGTATTTGGTTTAACATTTAAATGATAATTAAACAAAATGTTGACTATATCAGAAATACTTAGCAAAACCTTTCATTGCCCTGTAATATTGGGTGTATGACTTAAAATTGCGAGATTTTTTCAAATTTTTAGATTTTGTTTTGAAACGTTTGTACAATATACATTTATTTAAAGTATTGGCCATTATTAGATATGAACTTTTCTCCTCTTTCTGACAACACATGGATACCAAGCCAAAAGAACTGCTCACCTTTTGAGGCCAAGAACGAAACAAGAAAATATCGGATTTTTTGATCTAAAGTAAAGCTTATCCCAGAGATAGCGTTTTGCATCGATTGAAACAAACAGTAGTGGGCCACGGTCTGGACTTTAAGGCGAGTGCGCAAAACTTCCCAATCATTTCATTGTAAATAGTTTTTAACAGGTATTGCAACACGTGGCCTAGCGTTGTCACGATGGAATATTACGGTATCGTACCTGGCCGCATATTCACACTTTAAACGAATCAGTTGCTTTCGGTACAGTTTCCCTGTGTTGGTCTGGCTAGATTTCAGCAGCTCATAATAGATAGGACCTTTTTGGTCCCACCAAATATAGAGCATTTCCTTAGCGCCATGAATATTTGGTTTTGGTGCTGATTCGTCTGGTTGGCCGGGCTTTATATACGATCTCTTAGGCTTCCAGTTATTGCAATGGATTAATTGTTCATCGCAAGTAATGATTCGGTTCAGAAATGATTTTCTTTTATAGCGTTCAAGCATCATTCCGGAAATGTAAAATCGTCTTTCAAGGTCACCCGTGCTTCAATTCGTATGGTAACCAATTTCCCTGCTTTTAGATTAATCCTGATGCTCGCAAAAGTTTTAGAATTGCAGCTTGAGTAGCTGATATTTGGTTTTGATGTCGATTCGTCCGATTGGCCGCGCTTCACATACGATCTGTTACGCTTCGGGCTATTGTAATCCATTTTCCATCACAAGTAATGGTAATTCGGTTCCAAAATGGTTTTCTTTTATATCGTTCAAGCATCACTTCGGACATGTAAAATTGTATTTCAAAGTCTCTCGGCCTCAATTCGTATAGTACCCAATTTCCTTGCTTTTGGGTGAATCCTGCTGCTCGCAAAAATTTTAAAATTGCAACTTGAGTAGGTGCAAGCTTTTGATTCGGTTCAGAAATGATTTTCTTTTATAGCGTTCAAGCATCATTTCGGATATGCAAAATCATCTTTCAAAGTCTCTCGGTTTCAATTCGTATGATACCCAGTTTCCCTGCTTTGTGATGAGTGCTGCTGCTCGCAAACGTTTTGAAATTGCTGCTTGAATAGCTGCTAATGATTTTGCAGGCTCTTGTAGAGTTTTACAATAATTTTCATAGAGTAATGCCCTCCTATTCTTGGTCTTTAAACTTTTTTGGCTGGTCTGGGCGATATTTGTCTTCCGTGTCGAAATCGCAACTTCTTAACCTCACAAACCATCTCTCGGACGTTAAAATCGATGGAACTCATTCACCATAAGCTTTGCTGAGCAATCGTTGTGCTTCAGCGGCACTTTTTTTCAAAATAAAACAAGTAAAGCAAAACTTCCCGCATATGACGCTTTGTTGGTACACAATTCGACATTTTAGAAGCAACAAATATCGTTGTTGTTTACACTATAATGCTCAATAACTAAGTGAGAATAAATGACAGACATGTACACTTCAAAATGACTAACTAGCTAACATATTAATTAATTTCTATAGTTTATTAACTAAAAATATACTAAACTTTCAAAACTCTAATGTTTCCAATTTCCTCTCCAACATAAATCTTTAAAACATTTATTACACAACTTCCAAACACGAGAACAGGATATTAAAAATGATTTAATTAACCAATTAAATCACAGTTTTATGGCACTTACAAAATTATGGTACATAAATTTGTTAATAACCTTAACAATTTTGGTGTACGACAAAACAAAGATCATATAAATCAAAAAAGTTATTAAAAACCTGTAAGCTAAGTAAATAAATAACAGACAAAGAAAAAAATTAGAACCCATAATTGCAGGTTAGATGAACAAAAAAATACAATTAATTACCAGTAGCTCAGCAATTAAGTTATCTAAACAAAAGACAAACCGGTTTCAAAATAAATTTCTTAAACTAAACTAATAAAAATAACGTTTTTGCATACAAAATAGTTTGTTTAGTTTTTCTTAAAAGCCACCCAAGGCTTTTTCACAGCCTTAATTAAAAAAAAAAGAAAAAAAAACAACATCAACAACAAACTAGACATTTCTATAGAATTCTACAACTTCCTTTAATATTAACTTACGCGAAAAACAACTAAATTTTCTTAAATAAAAACCTTACATTTAAAATTCTTTAACAACAACTTCCCTTCTCATAGAATCTCATGGATTATAAAAAAAACTACACAAAAAAAACAATGAAAATTATTATGTGTCTTGTACAATCATCATGTACAGTTCTAAAATAATTTCAATTTCCATAAAATTCTAAACTTTACCACCAACTATTCTGACATGACGAAGTGTATAGTTTTCTTGCACGTAATGTTTAGTTTTGCACTTGTCACGCTCTAATTTTTGTTCCCATGACTTGTGTTGTTTGTCTTTTTCTGTAATAAAAAACACACATTCTTAAACAAATTTTAAATGTTAAATTGTTTTTATTTTTCTTATATTGTTTCTAAAAACAAAATCATATTTTTTTTTAAATTAATTGTATTTGTTTCTTTGATTAAAAATTCCATTTTGCTTTGGTGTTACTTTAATAGTTAATATTGTGTGTTTTTTTCCTACAATGTTTGCATATTTTATTGTTATTTTGTTGGAAATGTTTTCATTTGTTGTTTGATTTTTATTTCAATATTTTTCTCTCATATTTTATTTGTAATTCCCAAGTGTAGTCCGACACACAGACAGACATTTATTGATGTCAATTCAAATTTGAATTAATTCAAATGGTCTTTATGATTATTTTAATGAATTGCTTTTGAGAAAACGGTTTATTTACCAAGGGAAAGACTAGTTTATCAATGAGTTATGAATGCGCAAGAGCACATCACTGCTCGTACAGTGGGGCTGACTGGAAAATAAATAATTAAAATAGACTTTTTTTATAACTTAACACCACTTGTGATTAAAGAGATTTTACACATATCATCTATAAATTATCCTTGTGATCCAATAACGCAAATATATGCTGGGTTCTTATTTAATTTTGATTGTTTTCATTTCGTCATTGAGTTTCATTTCGAAACACTTTTTAGGGCACTGTGATAAAAGCGTTTCTTAGAAGCAATAGTGTAAAGGAATAAACGAGTAATTGTAAGCTCATCCTTTCCTTTACAAAAGGCACGATTTTAGAACTTAGAGCAGGTTTTGTATTTGTTTTGATTAAATTATTGTTTTTGTATTCTCGCTTATATTGTTCGCTTAATCGCTTATACTACTGCATCTAAGAAGGACATTTTTGCGAGAAAAATTTTTTCTCTTCCAATTTTTAGATGTTTCCAAAATTGTGTCCAAGATAAGATAATGAACGATTTTTTAAAAATATTTGAAAACAGTCTAAATCGTGTATCCCTTTTAGACAGTAATTGTCACTAATGTCTGATCACTTGGCTGATTCCATTTAATATATTTTGTGTAATTTGACACGTATGTGCACTATTCCAGAGTCAAATGGTTACTTTATACATCCCAGGTAATCTAAAGTGAAGACAGTTGTCACTTAAGTGTTTCTAAGTAAGGAGTGATATCGAAGAAATGTTAAATGTTAATAAAAAAGAGACCACTAAACATACAGTTTTGATTTTTTTTTATTTGATTGAAATTATTATTACAACTTACAAAAAATTTTATTTTTATAGTTCTAATCAATACTGACGAAACCCTTCCATTAAGGGTTTTATAGTGCTTTCTGTCACTTTGTTCGAACAGTTAGTCGATCTCCGTTTAAAATCTACCACACTTTTGGACACATTTTTTGTGCTCTTCAATTTTCTTTTTACAAGATCAGTTTGGAGGATTTGCCTCTCTTGGAACAAATACCACATTATTATTCTTGTACCACTCAAGACATTGCTTACCATAGTTACAGAAAGCCTTATAAATGGAAGCATCCTCTTTTGTAAATATTCCTTGATATAAATTTCGGTATTTATAGAGCAAATGTTTGGCTTCTTTTGCCGCAACTGCATATTGCTTGCCATACCAAGAACTTTTTGGGAAAATTTTCTGCTTTTGGGTGCTAAACTTTTCTACAACATTCCGTCGAGTATCAGCATCATAAAAATATTGACCCGTACGTTTCGTCATCCATTATGCAGCATGTATATTTTTTTGATAAAATTTTACTTCAATTTCCGTGGTCTGTCTTTGGCCTCTAAAATTTTTAGCACAGTTCATGTCAGAAACATGTTGACCCTTGTATGTTTTTAAACCTGCATTTGCTTTAACTTTCCGTACCAAATAGTCTGAGTAATGAGCTAATTGGAGTGCTTTCCTAACGGATGTGTTGGGAGCTATTTTGAAAATGATTTCTATTTATTGGCTTTAGAAATATCATGTGGAATATTCCTTCCACCTATACCAAGTTCTATCGATACTGTTTAAAGACATTGGAATCAATTTGACGGCAGACCTGTGATTGTTTGGCTAACTTTTTGTAGGACCAAGTTGGGTTTTGTTGAAAATATTAATTTAGTACGCACTTTTTTCTCGTCACTCATTTGAATCAGATTGACAACAAATGAACATAATTGACATTAAACATAATAACTGACATACTTTTCAAAGGTAACTTGATCAAAAATAAAATCAAATAATAATTGGATTAAAAGTTGGAAAGAAAAACGTGTGTTAAGGTTTTTTCGACCTCAGTCCTCAGATATTATTAATACTAAATAACACTAGTAAAATTGAAAAACTACCCTATCCCTGAAAAACTGTCCACGATTTATTTACTTCTTAAAATGCAAATTCCACTCGAACCTATTTTGTTATAGTTATGTAGCCCCAGAAAGCCGAAGTATTGGTTTCGTCGTATTGAATTTATCGAATATTTTAACCAACAATCACTAATAAGCAAAACACGTTTGTCACTAATTCCTCGCTTTTGGAGCGTTAGTCTGATTTTAGGCGGATCACGATAGCTTGTGGGGAAAGAAAGCAACCTATTCGGAAAGTAGTCTCGGCTAAAAAAAAATAATAATAAAAAAGTAACAACAAGATTCCAGAATAGTAAACAACTTCAGGATTCATGAAATAAATCATAAAAAATATAAAAAGTATAGAACCATGGCTCATGGTATTTCAACTTCACATAGTAGCATTCAATATTATAAATAATTCCTTCTGTATTAATTGGTAAATTTAGGTAGTTTGAATTAGTATAAATAATTTAACTCATTTGCAATGAATAGCAATATACAAAAAAAAAATGATAAATAAAATTATTCATGCTGCTGTGTTGCAAATACTCACTTTGGGATGTTGGGATGATATTGCTATGCCAACTCAAACACATTGTCATGCTAAGTTTTTGTTATGCTATCGAATAATTGTGCTGTTACATGAAGCAAACTTGCTTCAGTATTCGGGTTCGTCATCATTATGTTCGGCATCTCTCAAACAAACATTTTCCAACGATCTACATATAAATATAACTCTAAAACTCACTTATATAAATTGTAAAATCTTTTCTGTCACTAATAGTCTACATTTAACAAAACTCAAACTATATATCATTTGTAAAATATCAATAAAAGATTTTTATCAATTTCTCACTAACATGACAATGTAATTCAAAAAAAAATAATACAAAAATTACAAATTCCTTTTCGGTCATAAATCAATACAATTAAAAATTGATCACGTCTATTTAAACATCATTAATAACAACCGATTGGAAAAAAAATTCATAATCTATAACATTTCATCATTAAAATCATAAATGTCATGGTAACAAGATCGTAAAACATAAAAAAAAATAAATAAAATACTAAAAAAACCAAAACAAGTCTAAAACAATGGCTATAAGACAAGATTAAAGATTTAAATCAAATTGTAAAGTGTTGCAATAGAACAATAGAGCATTAAATAGAAGGCAAAAAAAAAAGACTAGAAGCTTAACAAGTGTCATCAATTCGACATGATCAATTGATTGGCTGGTCTTCTTCGAAACAAAATCAAACAACATGTATGTATCTAGATAAACATACATGTTTAGATTGGATGTTAGGTAATGTCATTCCATTCCAACAAGTAGCATCAACCACAAGTAGCATCTACATTTAATGAACTTGAAGTAGCCATTAGTTGGTAACAACTACAAGTGACCTTTTGCAAAATAAAACGAATTTGTTTAGAATTTTTAATTTGAGAGAGAAAAAAACAAAACGTGTAAATGAAACTCTAAATGTAAATAAATAATTAAAAAAACATAAAACAAAGCCATGCAACTTTAATATAAAAAATTCATTAATTATTTTATAATTTATTTTATTTACAGCTGCCCAATCACAAAACAAAAGATCCTCACGTATTACCAGTTCACGTACCAGCTTTGGTACTAATGTCAAATCCTCATCTTCCTCATCATCATCCTCCTCTTCGGTGAATGGTGTCAATTTCGATTGCCCCGAAGAGTTTGGCTACTATCCCCATCCCACCGACTGCACCCAGTACTATGTGTGCGTTTTCGGTGGTGCCTTATTGGAAAGTTGTACTGGTGGTCTGATGTACTCTCATGAGTTACAGACTTGTGATTGGCCCAGAAATGTGGGCTGTGAAGTGGTCGATACCAATGAACGTCGTCCTCAGCAGCAGCACCAACAGCATCAACAACAAACCAATGCCAATCAACATGTACCCAGTAGAGTGCGTTTTGGTTCGGCCTTTACCAGTCCCCAAGAGGTACGTACCCAGCCACCTCAGCAGGTTTTGAAAGCCACAGTGCCTCCACAATATCACAGACAACCACCACAAGTTATACAGGCTCAGGTACAGACAATTCCTCAACAGTCGGAGTTAAAGGTGCAACAGAATCCAATAATTACATCCAGAGGTCAACCCAAACATTTGTTGGAGGCTCAGGAAGAAATTGCTAAGGTAAGAGTTGCTATGTTTCTTGTAATTTAGTAGAGGATCAAACTGATTTGTGTTCCGATGACCAATATTCTAACATTGTAATATTATTTTAGCTCTACGCTGATGCCCACGAAACCTTACTACCCGTCGAGGAAGAAGAAAGTGATCGCCAGCAACGTGTTTATCGTGGCCAACCTAGTACTGTGAGTCAAGTGCAAAAGGATCGTGATGGTATCATTCATCAAGCCAGTATCAATGCCATACCCAATAATGATAAATTCAGTTCGTACAATTTCGGTACCCAATACCGGTAAGTTGAAATGTGAAAATATAGGGAATAAAATCAAATTCAAAAACCATCAACTGAATATAAACTACAATTTTTCACTATTCACTATTTATTTCTCACTTGGCTTTTTTAATTATAATCGAAAATGCTTTAATTTATTTATATTTCATATTTAATGCTCTTTTTCTATTTTTATTTTCAATATTTTATTAAAACAAACAAAAATAATTCGACAAAAAAAATTTAAATTTTTTCCAAAATTCTATCTCATCGCTCAAATTACTACAACCTAAAAACAAACATAATTTAAAAAAAAATCTAAATCAAAATCAAAATGCATTTGCAACTGCACTTTTTTGACGCTTTTACGTTATAATAACAATAACTGACATAACAACAACTGCCAAACTAACAACAACAACAACCCACGACCAATCTAAAACAAAAAAACCTATTAGAACTGACATGTTACTAGACCTTGACTTGCTCAACAATGGACTAGAAAATGTTTTTGTTATAGACTCCAAAGATCTTGACCTCAATGTTCACAAACGTGTTAAACGTGATTTAGGGTTGGCCGACACAGACAAAACTGAAGCAACAAAAACTACCGCTGAGAACGAAAATATGGAGGCAAAAGAACAACAACAAGAAAAACTTCAAAGTGTAACTCACTCAAATAAATTGGATGAATCAAAAGTTGTTAAATACTCATCTAAATTCTCTTCAAATGCCGATGAAACTATGCTACAAATAGAGAGTTTGGTAAAGGAATTGTATGGTCCCGAGGTAAGAGCCTCTAGCACAGACGATTTAATGGAACTAATGCAAACAAAAGTAACTCAAGAATTAAAACTCTCAAAAATGGTATTGGAGCAACATAAAACAGAGACCACAGAGGCTGCTGATGATTCAACAACTTTAAAATCTAATGAAAATACTGAAAGTAGTAGGGTACATTTAGATATTCCTACAAATTTAGAAACTCTTAATAGTCTCTCAAATCAAGAAGCTTTTACTGAACGTTTTGTTGAAACTCTTGAAGATTCTAATCCAACAAACAATTTGCAGGAATCTTCAGATCTGGACAATGATAAATCAGAGAAAGACCAAATAAAAACCACCAATTATCCAGAAACTCAAACAGAAATCCTTAAATTTTCCCGAGAACCGGAAGATTTGGAATATCTAGATACTGGTGACAATGTAGCGGCGGAATCTACACGCACCATAAGACAATTAAGACCTTATACTGGACGTTCCAGGGCTCAATGGTTGGGAGGAGCAGCGGCGGGCACCAACTATCGCTCTATAGATTCTAATCCTTTTCAACAACAACCTCAGTCTCAGTCATATTCATTTGGAGCCTTCAATCCCTATCTCTCACCTCCTGCTACACCCACATATGCAGCTCTCAACTCGGTTAATGCCCAGTATAAACCCAATACATTTCAGCAAAGTTTTCCTCAAAACGGCAACTACAAACAGCAAAAACCCAAAGTTGTCTATACAGGTTATAACTTATCTTTACCTCCTCCAAAAACCACAACTAGCGACAATGATTTCCGACCAGTAGTGGGTAAATATTACAGCACTGCATCGACTAGCACCACCGGCAGACCTTCGTATCTGAAAAATACCGATTTACTGCCTTATATCTTGAAATCTCTGCAGGAACTGAAGGAACAACGTAAGAAACTGCAGGCTGAAAATTACAGTTATTTCCATTTGGACAATCAACAAACTACCCTAAGACCCTTAAACGACTACAAATCTACCACGCAGAAAGTTACGCCCAATTCGCATTTCTCGCAAATCAGCACTGTGGGAGGATTTTACAATAATAAACATTTCCAGCAGCAACCAAACAAACACTATCAAAATAATAATCCCTATATTAGCAATATTATACCTACCACCACGGAAAGCAATTATTTCCAATACAATTTAATAGGCAATCAACAAATGAAGAATTTCTACAGCACTCTAAAGCCACAAAGTAGCAGTTTTGATTTTACCACGCCCTCGCCCATAAATTCCAATTTTAATATTATAAATCCTCCCAAGTTGCAACAGGGAAATTATGTAGACTTTGGTAAATTTTCGAATGGTCTTAGTTACAGCAATACCTCTTCGACTATACCAGAATCGTATCAAACTTTTGGTACGCCTCTCTCCACCACCGTTAGAGCAAAACCTTTACATGAATCATCCTCCAATAATCCTCTTAAACTACAATTTAATCTACCCGATTTTCTTACAAATCTACAAACTAAAGATATGGCCCATCTCAATCCAGCTGTGGCCGATATGCTGAATTATTTTAAGGCTGTTAATAAGCCATTGGATGCCTCGAAAGGTGGTATATTGGCTACCAAAATTAAATCTTCTCAGCCTGTTTTACATATAAATGAAATACATCCGAAACCTATTAGTTCCACCAAAAGACCCATTAAAGGCTATGAAAGTTTCCTTAATAGTTTGAATAAACCCAGCACTACAAAAACCAGCACTAACAAGCCTTTCTCTGCCACATTAAACCAAGAAGAATATTATGATGAATATGAGGAGGAAGAAAATGAATCCGCCGGCAATGATGCTGATGAAGATGTTCAGCCACCCTCAGAAATGCCTCCCTATATGCCAATGACAGAGACCATGGCTCCTCCAAGATCACAAATGATGCCTGGTCCCAAGCCCACCGATAACCCGAACAACAAAAATCAACAAAACTACAATACCGGCTACTTCCCAGCTACCACAACTAGAAGACCTTTATTCAAGCCTAATTTTGAACAATTCTATCAACCGCAAACCAATACCCAGGCCAATCCTAATCAAATACCCTCATTCATCAATTTTCCCTCCGACTATTTCCAAGAAATCAAACAAAAACTGCCCACAAGACAACAAACTGCACAAATACCTCAACTTAGTGTTAAGCCAACGATCTCAACAACAACAACACGACTGACCTCTACAACCACGGCACGTATAACCTCTAGCTCCTCCACGACCACTACCACAACTCCACGACCCATGACTACTACAGCTACTACGCCCCGCATGCGTTATACAATACGACCAAATCGTTTTCGCGGACAAAACAGATGGCAATCGTCGGTGAATAATAGCAACACTAATAGTAATACGAACAACAACAGTACGGCCATTAAAACTTTGACCTTAGACTTGAAGGAAAACCCTTTGATCTTAAGAAAACGTCCCACATCATTGGCTTCTAGTAGTATGGGCTCCAATACGGGAACTGGCAGCAATATGGACTCTAACGGACAAAATCACAGCAACAGGTACAGTGTGTTAAAAAACCAAAATAATACTATATGTCTTTAAAAAAAACTACAACAATCAATCAAAAAGAAAAAAAAGAAACTAATTGTGTTTTTAACCCTGTTCCCTATTTTTTATATGTGTGGGGGAAAGGTTTTATTTAACTCGTTCCTTCCTGTTTACCCTAAAACAGTGATGTTTGAACCCATCCCCCAAAAAAACCTACAACAACAAAACGACACTTAAATATAACTGTAAATACCTTTTATAAACTTGTGTGAATACTACTACTGTTACTGTGTGAATTTTTTTAAAAAAAACCTAAACCCAAAACAACCCTGTACAGATTTAACTGAACTAAAACCAAGAAAAAATTTTAAAAGATGGACTAAAATAAAGGGACGCCTACACCTCATGTTAGAGATTGAAAGAAAAAAAAATAAGTTTGTATATATTTGAAAAGTTATTCGATTGAAAAGATGATACATTTTTAGAAATGTTCGAGGAAAATATTTCTTTTAAAATAGCAAAGTTTATGCAAAGTTATGAGTAGATAAAAAGAAATTGGGTTTTCTTAAGTATAAAATAATCGTTAAGTCAGTAGCTGCTCCGAGTCTGATTAACTTAAACACATAAACTGTCAACATAAATTTCATTGGCTCTCTTAAGTTTAACAAATAAAACAAGTGTTACCAACTTAAATTAGTATGTTGCCAACATAAACTACTGTGTTACCAACTAAACTAATTTACCGGGTACTTTTAAAATTATTAGACTGCAAAGATCTCAATCTAATTAAATTTTTTTTAGAAATTTATCATCTTTTTGAGTTGCCATATTAAGTTTATTAAATATTCAAGTCATTTAATTGATAATACTTGAGTTATGTATATTAAATATAATTTCATAAGTGCTATATGAAATTCATTGATTAATCTATGACACAATCATTTTATTATCTGCTGTTTAGTTAAAAAAAAAAAATAAAAGTCATTCACTAGTCTGAAATTATTTATAATTAGGTATAAGTACAATATTATTACGTTTTTACCTTTTAAAAACGATGGTTTATTTCTTTTAAATAAACCGTATTCTTTTGATTGCTTATAAAGGAAGTTTAGTCTTTTAAAATTGTAACAACTCTGAATTTATTCAAATATACACACTTTAGAATGTATAAGAATACACCGGTAATGCAGTTGATGTTAATTCTAACAACGCCTATGATAAATATTTATATACAGCGTCATCTTCCAGTAGCTTCATGAATTATCTTAAAGGATAAATCTAGAATGTTCTATTTCTGGAGCTTTTAGCAGTTTCAGTTTCAGTGTCAATGTTACCATATTTTATCAACATTGTTATAAGTAGAAGTTTCTACTGATGGAAATGTTTATAAACATGAAAAATGTTGCAGGCAGGCGTTTCACACTGTTAAATTCAAATAACTAATGCAAATTCGTAACAATATATTAAAGTTATCAAACTCGTTCGATTTCGATTTGTACATAGCGAAGGTTTTTTAATTACACACCATGTGTAACCTGCTTCCATGAACTCAACATCCACTATTTGTCTCCGTAGAAGGTTGTTCTCTTCTACGGCTTCCAACTCTTTTCTTGATACATTCCATGTTTCGTATCCATATACATTTGCAATTCTTTTCTTGGTGCATTCCAAGTTTCGAATCCGTATTTTCTAATTGTTGTACTCCTGGAGATGTGTGTTGATGTCAAAATCAATACGACATTTAATATCTTCGGATCAACCTCCATGGGTTATTATTACACTACCCAAATAGCAAAATAAGGACGATTGGCATTTTCCCGATTTTAATTAGCTGGGAGTTACGCATGACTTTTGCTTGGCTATTTTTATGGACAGTTCGCCTACTGTGACGTCATCCACCATTCCGAATAAGTCGGAGTGTTGACCAATGTTCTTCAATTAGTCACAAATATATTTTCTTTTGGTAACAACTTTGTTTCTTAACATGTTTTCTGCATAACTACAATTCGGTGGGTCAGTCCAATGTTTTTTAAGCATTATACTCTACAAATTTCACATTTTATTGTACGAATTGCAGAAAAAGGTTTTGATTTATCCCACACAACCAAATTCCAAACCAGTTACTTTTTAGAAAATTTGTTAACAGTGATCTGGAGCATCACCATTATGTGTAAAACGTCGACAGCAATCATCTACGATGATTGACATTTGGATGAATGCATAGATTTTGTATGAATATATTTTAAAATATTAATTATAAATACACAGTATTACCTTCTAACAGCTAAAAATTAATATATTCCCTTGAAATACATTCTAAATCCCACATGTCCTTAATGAACCACATTTAAACTGTAAACTTTAACAAAATTTAATGAACATTAATTAACAGTTCTATAATATCTTCGTTTAAGTTTTTAAAAAGATTATGCCGACATCGTTTGGAATAATTTCATACGAAATATATTTCAACAGCTACCTCTTAGCATTCGTATACATTTTACATTAAGCAGAAACTTCTTGTTGTTGGTGAGATCATCTAAAACAGTGGTCGGCATAAAAATCATCAAAGGTATAAATGTATATGTGCTTTACCATGCTGCGACAAATGTACAAGCCTCTTCTTTTTTAAAGTACTTTTTTCATACGAATTAAACTCATTAAGTGTTTTAGACGTCATAAATGTACGTGAAAAATATGGAGTATCTTCGTCAACTAGGAGATTCAAACGCTGATCACTAGTCTTAACGAATATCGTTGCAGCAAGTACGTCTAGTTCATGTTTTAAATAAGTGCTGAAAAACAATACACTAAATCTTGATCCACAATATTTAAAATCTGTTTACTACATTATCAATTTGTGCAATTGTCCTTTTTTCGCAGCTATCACATAGATAATGACCATGGCTTACTAAGTAATGAAATAGGTAATGTTATTACATATAAAAATAACATGTAACTAATGTGGATTGCAGAAATTCTTTGAATTCAAATAGCAGCTATAACCAAATTAGGAATGTAATTGATCAATTGTTTTTCATTATTACACAGAGAAAACAGATTCGTGATAGCAACCGAATTTGTTACCAATCGAATGATTCTACCTTAGTGACGGAATTTTACTGTTATGGCTACAAAATTTTAAAAGTGGTAACAAAAGTTTGGTTGCTTTAACTGAAATCCTTCTATGTCAACTGACTTTGTTGATAGAACCGAAAAATTCTATATGTGCAACCGAATCATTCGATTGCCAACAAATTCCGTTGATATCACGAATCCATTTTCTCTGTATATAATTATTTACCAAAATGTTTTGAGAATCCCTTAATAATAAAATTTGTTGATCATACCTGGCAATGGATAAACGCTATTCTAGTTTGACTAAAAATCATATCCAAATTCAACTTGAATAAATAACTCGAATATTTTCCAACCCAGTCTTTGCTTTTGAATTCTTGTTGGAAAGCGAATTAGGCATGGAAATTAAATCCTTACATCCTATATAACTGTTTACAAAAACTGAAAAAAGTTAATTTGTTTGAAACTCTCGCTCTTATTTTTATATATCCCGTTTTTCTGAATAAAACTTTATTTTAAAACAGTAATTCAAGATCTTTTAATTTGAATATTTAGCAAATCTAATATGGCAACTTCATTTTAAACGAATAATCGATAACTAAATCTCTTCGGCTCTCTCTCTATCTCTCACTCTCTCTATAATAACTCTATAACTCTCTCATTTACTAACATTTCTTAACAAATTCATCCTTTAACCTAGCTTTGTCTAAACTATATCTTTATATCTTTAAATTTCTCTTTACTCTAAAAACGCTTCTACTAAACTCCATTATTATAGAATAAATAGAAATTCTAAACAAAAAATGTTGTACAAAAACTAATTAAACATTTTTTACTATTTTTTTCATTTTTTCTTTTGTATATATCAAAAAAATGGCAAAATTATTTGTATCAAATGTAAAAAAATTAAATAATATATCATTGTTATAAACCATTTTAAATTAATGCATCATTATAATTGTAATTTGGTTTGCATACAAAATTAAATACCAACAAAAATTGTGTAAATAATTATTGGGGTGTAAAAAAATAAAAAAAAACATACACAATCATCAATTTATACAATTTATACATACAACAAACAACATTCCTTAAATTATTAAAAAAACGTAGTATTGAAACCTCATCACCATCATCATCCATACAATCGGCCACACCGGCAACCATTTTCATACAAACGGCTAGACCACCAACATTACAACAACACCTTCATCAGCCCCAACAACAACAACAACAGCAACATGTTATTGTTGAAACTATACCCTCAACACAAACACAAAATCGTAATCAACAACAACAGCAACATCAATATCAGCAACAATTATCACCACCATTACCGACATTAGCTCAACCCCAACCATTTAGTCAAAATCGTAATTATTATAATACATCTGGGTCTTATAATCATAACAACAATAACAATTATCAAAATCATAATGTTGTGTCTTATATACCACAACAACAACAACAAATACCTTTACAACATTCATTACAAAATCAACAACAACAACAACAAACCCAACAACAACAACAATCATTAATAACACAAAACGATAATGTTCAACAATCTGAACAAAGTCCTTATGATACTTATTATTCTGTTTATGACGATGATATTGATTTGTATAGGGACATAGAATATCAACAACAACAGCAGCAACAACAACGTCAGCAGCAACAGCAACACCGACAACAACCACAACAACAGCCTCAGCAATATCAACAACCTATTAGATCCCAACCACAATCGACATATCGCCCCTTGGAAATATTTACCACACCAGCACCGCAACCACAGCTTCCAGCGTTACGAGAAACTTATAAACCCCAACCTAAGCCACAAGAGAGGCCCACTTATCAATCGAATCAACAGCCTTTGGTATATAATGCTGATTACGATGATGATTTGATAGCACAAGTAAGTAAATAAGATTAAATTATTATTGAATTGTTTCCGGGTCATATTTAAAGTACCTTTAAATACCCCAATCGACTCTGAATAAATGAACCGCTTTATCCCCTTTTAAGCAAACTACCGCGACTACCTCAATGTTTGCCCTATTTTTATCTATATATGGATTACTAAATCATTAACATTCTAAATATGGATATCTAATGACAAACATTTCAAAGTCTAATCCAACGGTTATAACGCCATAGAAATCCAGACCGACAATGGGTCAAATCGGGAAAAAATATATTCCCACCCGAATTTAATAAAATTTTGTATAAACAAAATAATTCTTTTTAACAAAAATTTTTTTCAACAAAAAATTTTATTTCACAAAAGTAATTTTCTAAAAATTTTTTTTTACGAAATAATTTTTTTTTCACCAAAAAATATATTTATACCCTTCACCATGAGTCGAAAGGGTATATAAAAGTTTGTCATTCAGTTTGTATATATATTCTGGATCGTTACAGATAGCGAAGTCGATATAGCCATGTCCGTCGGTATGTTGAAATCAACTTTCCGTAGACCCCAAATAACTTACAAACATAATTGATACATCAATCGGGAATTCTCCCAGCTCGGTTTCTATTTAAAATCAAGAAAATCGGCCCACAAATGGATGAGATATAAGGAAAAAACCAGGACAACCTAGATTTTTGGCCTATTTTTGATCTATATCTGGTCCATTCATATCAAAGTCCATTGCAACGATCTATATAAGGCTATAGTAATTTGGACCTACAATGGGTCATAATCGGGAAAAATATTATTTAACCCCAATTTAAAAAAAAAAATTAAAAATTTCAAAAAAAAAAAATTTCAAAAAAAAAAAATTTCAAAAAATCAAAAAAACACAACTCCGAAAAAAAATTGTTTTTTTTAAATTTTCGAAAAAAAATCGGAATATAGCTCTCTTAATTGTTTTTATCTTTTGTGTAACTTTTTGGCATCATTTTAGACACAAATTAAATTGTTGGTATTGTTGTAGGATCTCCGAAAAATTAAACATTATTTCAGCTAGACCCTAAACAAATTTCCGCCGAAACAGAACATTATCGACCTACATAGGTAGCCGAATGGATTGTTCGAAATAACTATTCTACTGAAGTCTTGACACTAAATTCTATCATTATCGGTCCATTATTAATCATAGCTTTCACATAAGCCGCACTTCCGAAGAATGGATTGGTCGATTTTTATAGGTATATTAGATGAATTATCCTAAATCTAAACCTCGTTAGTAACGCTCCATAATCCTTCCCCATATAAACTACCGTAACTCAGACATTTTCCAACCGATTTTCAAACAGAAGAAACAATTTTAAAATTAGTACCTATTAAACATATTTATTAAGTTGCTTATCGTACAAGGTATTATATGGTCGAGCTTGACCGACAATATTTCCTTACTTGTTTAAATGTTAAATATTTATTCATATCGTTTCAACATGAAGTCGGATTTTATATGTATATCTTTACTCATATATAATTCACTTAAAAATTTATTAATAATAAAATTTTTAGATGCTGAATATAAAAACCGTAAATAAGTAACTATTCAGAGAATTTTTTACTCTAGCCTAGTACCGAATACCTAAATTTTACATTCCAAACTTCTATTTACTTTCCAGATCGAACAAGACAATGCCTACGATCAACCCACTAGAACACCACCCTCAAGGTAAGTTTAAAATATAATACTTTCATAGAACTAGCTAATCAAAAAATAAATACACACACAAACATTTTAAAACAATATATTAATAAACAAAAATAATAATTGTTAAACTCAAACAATAAACAAAATGTTTAAAGAAAAAAAAAACATGATGCTAACATAAAATCTAACCAAGAATAAATAAAAAAAAAGAAATTAAATAAACAAAAAATTATTAAAAATCAAAATCATACTTTAGGGTCATGAGTAAATAAAAGGCATGCTTCTAATAAAATTTTAAATAATAAAAAAAAAAACAAATAAAGAAAAGTCCCCCTTAAGACCAAATCTAGGCCCAAAAATCATCTCCACCAGTTTCAAGCTAAACCAAAAATAAATAAATAACTTTGACACATATACAAAAACACAATATTCCATAACAAATACTAAAGAGAAACATCAAAATTGTTTTATTTCTATTTCTCTCCCCCCCAACTTTATCAAAAATTCCCCAAAAAACTAAAAATCCCACAAAACAAAAACCAACCAAACAATTTGTACAAATCAACACTTTACAGGAAAGAACAAGTAGCGATACAAACTTTAGGTAGTGGTCCCTCATCGACTGTGCGTAGCCTAATCAATGGAAATAATGAACGCAATTATTATAGTACTTTAACCACACCAAGGTCGCTCTTGAATCTTAATGACCCCGATGAATATATATACGAAACGGAATATGTAGATGATCCGGATTATTATTACAATGATAAACTGCATACACCGGCACCAACTTTAACAACATATAAGCCTAAAGTTAAGGCAACATTGAATAAAAATAATAATAATAATAATGATGACTACAATATAATTGGTACAAAATTACAAAGTTCTCAGAATACGAAACCAAAGAATAGAATAAATACAAGACCAGAAATTATTTTATCAACTGCATTGCCAACGGTCAGAACCACAAGACCAGCAACGACGCCGGCTACATCAACAAGTACTAGTACATCCACCACTACCACTACTACAACCACCACTACAACAACACCCAAACCTTCAACCACAAAATTAAGTAAAACTACTAGTCCTCCAATCACCACAACCAAATCAAGGTATTTTTTTTCTCTCTACTCTCTTCTCTCTTTCACTCCTCTCTACTATTTTTACCACCCAAAACACCAACTGGTTCATAATTTGGATTATAATATTCAAAATCATCTTTATTTTTAGTAAAAAAAATCTAATAGAGCTTTAAAACTAAAAAAAAATATATACTTATTTGGCTTTTAATGTTCTTGAATGTTATGAAATTATTGAAAAAAAATCCTTAAATTCATTAGGTTTTTCTTCTATAGTACTCTATATTCTATCTATCTATCCATCCATCTGTATCTGTAGATTTGATTGGCTTGAATCATAGTAAAACTTACATTTACCTACACAATTACACACTCCAAACATCCACCAATTACACTTTTATCATAGACACGATCACATACAACAGAATGTCCCAGTAAACATGGAGGAGATCTATTTGAAAATAGTCCTGTTTTAAGACATACTCATTAATAATGAATGCGAGGAATGTTATATTATATTTGCATGTTTATCATTCTTGTTAAAAATCTGTATTTTATATATATTTTTTTGGATATCATATTGGAAAGCATGTAATAGGTATAAGCATGCGTTTAAGGAGATAGGCTTAGGTGTTCTTTTGTCGAGAGTTTAATGAAACCATAATGAAAATGTTGTTGAAATAATTCATACATTTAGAAATGTTTATTGTAAACATATTGGCTCACCAAATGTGCTCATTGAATGAGAACCTCAAGAAATATCGAATCCATGTTAAGTTATACAAACAACAGTTTTCTCTGGGTCAATTTAAAAATAGAATTTCGTTATTCTTATTGGATGTAAAATCTTACATTTTTTCCTTTTTGTTGATTTTACCGGGTTTCGCCAACATTCTTGTTGTTAACATTTGAATGGTCGTTTGCTATTGGCCCCTTATGAATATTAGTGCCGACTAGGGTTCTATAACAATCGAACAATCGACTTTTTCCTGAAAAAAGTCGAACAATCGATTATGTTATCCCAAAGTCGAATAGGCGATAAAAGTCGACTTTTTAGATTGTAAAAAAAATATTTAATTTTACCATTATATTAAAACTATTGCAGTTTGGTACACTTGCATTTTTTGTAATGTTTTTTACCATGTATTTTTACAAGAAACGGTAAAAAGTTGAAAAAAGTCGAAAATAGTTGGAAAGTCGACTTTTCATAAATTACCAAAAGTCGAAAGTTTGAAAAGTCGACTTTTTAAAAAACTGAAAAGGTCGAAAAGTCGACTTTTTGTTTCAGCTATAGAACCCTAGTGCCGACCACTAACACAAATTCAAACAAATAAAATTTCTTTCAATATTATTCGAATGCGGCAATTCGGCCCCAGAAATCACAACACGGTGAGAATAGGCCTATTATTGACTACAGCTTTCATAAAAGATCTACTCTCGAAAGTAACTTTAAAGCTTACAAATCATTTGTACTTCAATTCCTGCTATTTTTTATATAAATATGTTTTAAAAAATCTTCATAATTTTTCTTTATGGTTTCATTACTAAAACATAAGAACTGCTAAATAGAAACTAAGCCCCTTACCATTTCGTAAACCAGAAACCCTGAGACTTCCTTATTGCATGAACAGTCTACAACCAAACCTTAGCATGTCCCTCAAACATAATTGAATATAAGAAAATCAGACTAAAAATCTTGACATTTTATATGTGAATATCTAAATGTTGCATGTTTTATGTTTTAAGCATGCATGAGCATGATCTAAATAAGTGTTGCCATCTCTAACCCCATCCCAAGTATGCATGCCTTTTTTTGGGTTCCAAGTAAACAAGCGAAAGAAAAAAATCTTTTTTTTACAGCAAAAGCGTTAAACAGTCAGTGAGAACCCAAGGATACAATAGCAATAGAAAAACTATTAAGAAAACATTTATTTGTTAAATTAAAACCTTAAGAAACATTTTTTTAAACTAAAACAAACTTCTTTTTTTTTCTTTTTTTTTAATAAAATAAAAATCAATCATGACCACTGTGACCTTTCCTAATCATATGAACTGATCTCTTTTAATGTGTTGTCTTTTTTACTATTTAACCTTTGTGTTTCCACCACTTTCTCTCTCTCTCTCACACACTCTATTTCTGTCTTTCTCTCTGTGTGCATTATAACTTAGTAGTTTTTATCATAAAACCCCACTGTCTTACAATAACCATGACCATAATCAGCATCAAGTAGAGTCTTTAGATTATCATTACAACTCTCAGGAGGATGATAATGAGCAAATTATATTTAATATTGGCAAATTAAGAAATCATAGCAACAATATTAATACAAATAATAACAATAGAAATGCACAACAACAACAAAAACCACCACCACTGCAATTGATTAATTCTAAATCATCAACAACAACAACATTACTATTACCAACATCAACAACAACTACAATCACTTCACTTGTACAAGAACAACAACCTCTACAAGAATTTCTACCTTTAATTAAGGCCAATAAAACTGAAAAGTTTTTACTAACTCTATTAACGGATAATGTGGATTTCTCCAACAGATCCAAACAAACGCATGCCAATAAAAAATTACTACAACAACAACCAGAACAACTACAACAACAAAAGTCACAAGTACCACAAAAACATTTCAGACCAGAACCCACCAACACACAATTCCAGACAACAACAACTCCCCCTACTACTACTACCACCACAAATCCAACTCCATCAAAGTCTCCCACCTTTAATCCCATCACATACAAGCCCCATTTGCCTAAACATACCCCTCAAACGGTTGTTATCGAACCAGAAATTTCCACGGCCAGAGTAACTGTACAAACACATCCACACTCTAGACAGGTGCTAGCATCCAAAAGTACTCGAACTCACAAGGATGCCAATTTACAGAGTCTAGAGGATGTTGAGACAGTGTTTGATGAGAGCCAAAATGTTCAAGTACAAAGTGCTGAGCCACCAAAAAGTCGCAATTCCGGTACTCATTATAAATCAAATCCCCACGATAGAGGTGCTTATGCCTCTGAAAACTATGCTACAAGCCCGCGCGGCAATTTAGTACGTTCGCAAACCGATAAGTCGGTAAGTGAATTTAAATCGAAAAGTTACGATATTTATGGTGGCCTTAAAAGCAATGAATTCACAGAGGATAAGAAATCTAAATCAAATTTCAAAGATGTTAAAACTCAGATCAAAAATTATGTAATCTCAGATGTGGCACCACAAAGTTTTAAAGCGGTCTCCACGGAAACCTATGCCAGAGGTAAATTTGAATCTGAAGAAGAGGCCGAGGTATTGAATGGTGCAAGCTCCTCAACTACCCTAAGATATCCGGGAACGTTTAGAACCTCAACTGAAGCCAAGCCATTCGAGTATAGTCTGCAAACGGGTAGTAATGGTTTTACATTGAGAGCCCAACAATTGCCGCACATAGAAGAGACCTCGAGGCCATTATATGAAAGAAGACCAGCCATACAATACTTTAGTATACCTTCCAGCAGTTCAACGACAGACAAGACCACCACACCCACAACAACTACGAGTTCTACAACAACCACCACCACAGAAGCTCCTACCACAAAATTAAGCACCACTAGCTCTACAACTAGCACCACCACAGAAAAGCCAATATTTAGACCTCATACTGAAGTAGTTTATGTAGAAACATATTACGATGATGATATACAGCCAACTACATATGCTCCTCCTTTAAGAACTTGGCGCAATGGCAGACCCACTATACAAACTATACCACCAACATCTTCAAGCACTTTCAGTCCTAGAGTACAAACTTTCTACGATTATAGTTATAGAATACCAACAGAGTCTAATAAATTGCAATCGGTGGCTAAAGAATATTTGCCCAGAACAACAACAACCACCACTTCAACAACTACCACCACAACACCCAGAACTACAACCACTACTACATCCACAACGCCCAGAACTACAACGACAACCTCCACCACAACACCTAGAACTACAACTACTGCCTCTACTACCACTACTACTGAGAGACCCCTACAAACATTTACCGCAAGATCTGCGGTTTTCAAAGATAGCTTACAAAAAAGTACCACATCTTCCAGTCAACGATTTGTGTCCCCATTTAAAAGTTTAGAAAATCTCCTGCAAAAGGAAGAGAGATCATCAT
Organism: Calliphora vicina; assembly: GCF_958450345.1. Lineage (NCBI taxonomy): Eukaryota > Metazoa > Arthropoda > Insecta > Diptera > Calliphoridae > Calliphora > Calliphora vicina. The sequence goes on along the minus strand of NC_088781.1, from coordinate 34,972,464 downwards.
TTTCTTCGGCGAGATCCACCGTAAAACCAAAATATTACACCAGTACACAACATCCATTTTTGCAGACAACCAGCAAACCCTTAAGAAGCTACTTTATAATAACTTCCCCACCGAAAAATATCAATGAGACCTTAATTGCCACAATGGCAACAAATACACGGAATTTCAGTATAAGTGATGTAGTAATTGGAAATGTAAGGAATAGCAACAATAAGCCTAGTTTAAGCAGCACAACAACATCAACCACAACCAGCACTACGACGACCACAAAAGCTCCCACCACCGAAAGTACAACACCCACAACTATGTCCACAATTTTGAATACCTCTTCTTTAAGAGTGCACGGCTATAATCGTAATGAAGTTTCAGAAAAGCCTAGACCAAGAGGAAGATCAAGGTATACAGCTGCCACAGCCACCAATTTATTGGAAAGAGATGAACCCACTACTTATGCACCAAAGCAACGTTTCAAGCCGGTTCTAGAAGAAATTACTACTACAGCTCCGGCACCTCAGCTGCAAGGCAGACGTAAGATACAAAGAGCACGCATATCTGCGTTACAAAATCAAAGAACTCCTACCATAAATTCCATTAAACCTAGGGAAAATTATCATAGCTTCAAACAGGAGCTTAAAAAGCATTATGAAAACGAAGCTTTAGAACAACATCCCAGAGCCGAAGCTTTAGTAGCCTCGCCGGTGCTTAATAACCAAGATAACAATATTGAAAGCATAAAATCCACAGAGACTACGGAAAAAGAACAAGCCGATGGAATAACAGATAGACCCTTGAAATACTACTACTCCAACAAATACAGACAACAAACAGGAGAACATACTTTGGCAGAAAGCCTACAGAATGCTGGCTATATAACATCTTCCACAAAGCCGGGAAATGCTAAATTCAAAGCTTCCTCGGTACTCGAACAATTGCAGTTATTCTTGGCCGGTGTTGATAGTGATGAAAACGAATCATCCTCACCGCAATTTGTCAATGACTTTTCGGAACCCGAAATCAAGGCAGCCGTACAAGAAATCAAAAATCTATATGCTGCCACCGGACAAAGACCTTCATGGACTACGACTACCACCACGACCCTTAGACCTACCACTACAGCCAAACCCCCTACCACTGCCTATAGCACTAGCACGGCATTACAAACAACTAATTTGAATTCCATACATTACACAAGCACACACTCCACCACACCCACCACTACAACAACAACACCAACAATAAAAACAACAGCTACAGCCAAAGCCACCAACAACTCTAGTACAACACAGAAATATCAAATTAGTTTCACTTCACCGACAAGCACCACAACCACGCCTAAATACTTTCCCAAATTTCCATCCTCAACCTATAGTTATTTAACTTCCTCGTCTTCCTCCTCAACTACAACAACTACAACATCAACTACTACTACTACAACAACAACAACACCGCAACCACCACCACCATCACCTCCTGCTTATGCCTACTCCAGTCAAACAAACAAACATTCAACAGCGGGAGCAGCATCTTCATCCTCGGTTAATTTGCCACCAGCTCGTGCCTCAAGAGTAAATAGTGCTCTTAAATCATCAATAGCTGCTGCAGCAGCTGCTACAGCCTCCCCCTCCTCTTCCTCCTCGCTCAATGGTAACAATAATAATGCTGGACCTAATTCCTCCTCAGCGGCAGCGGGCAGATCAAATAATAAATTCTCTTTGGGTTCTACGGTTAAATGTTCTGATACTACGTCAAATGCTAAATGCAATGAAATTCCTACGAGGTATTAATATTCAAGCAATTTTACATAAAAAATCATTTTTGTTTTTTTTTTTTCAACAAACAAAAAACTCCTTTTGTTCTACCACTTTAAGAAATTAAAAAAAAATATATTTTCACTGGCTTTAAAAAAATAAACTGAATAATAAGGGTTCTAAAGATCACTTGGGATATAAGGATGGATAGATTTAAATTGGAATTATTTATGGCATTGTCTTAAATATTCTGATACATTTGTAACTATATAACTGGATGAATGCTCACATATTTCCTACATAATATTATTTTTCCTGGACGAAATATATTCCTTTTTCCTGGCATATTTCTTAACGAAATATATTTCAAATACCTGATATCTTATTAGACCAAGTATATTTCAGTAACTTGACTTAATTTCTGACTGAAATATTTGCTCAATTCCTGACATTGTTTAAATATTTTCACCAGAAAGTATATGCAGAAATTCCTGAGCATTTCCAAGTCGAAATATTTTACCTAGTCCTGATATCATTTTTACAAAATATAGCCAGATTCTAAAAAAATTTCCAAAGATACGTCATAATTTTATTCCATATTTGTATCTTTCTATTCCATATCCATAACGTGATCTAGAACCAAAATGCACTTTTTTCTGTTGGGACTTTCAATAAGAAATCAAAAATCTTTACTACTAAAACTCAAAATTTAGCTACAAAAAAATATTAAAGCAAATTCACAATAAATATTTGTCTCTCTTATTAACTCCAACTTTAAAAACTACATTTAAATTAAAGTTTAAAGCAAAACTTTAGCATAATATTTTTAGTATTTTTTCACGTTGTACGCTGAGTAATATTTTAGAGATTTGTTTTTTTCACCAAAATTTACAAAAAATTAAAAAAAAATAAATAAATTTAGTTTGGCAATAAAAAAAATCAGGTGGTGGTCAAATTCGTTCTTTTTTAATAAACCAACCATTATTTTATTTGTTAAACCTACATAAATATAATTTTTAGAATTGAATTTTTATTTGAAATTTCGCACATACATTTTTTAATCAAAAATGTGAGAACCGAAAAAGTTCCTTTTTTAGTAAATGCACCCCTTAATTAGCTTTTGTTTTTCTTATTAATTGTTACTTGCACTTTTGTTAATGAAAGAGTATATTTGATTTGAAATAATGCAAGAAATAATACACTTAATTTATTTATAAACTTTTTTATATGATTTAATAATATTATAGGGTAATTTTATAGATGTTTTAAATCTTGAAGCTTTAAACAACATTTTCGATATATTAAAGTACGATCTGGATTGAGAATGGCCTGGAAATGTTGATCTTCAACATAATAATATCGAAATGTAAATTGATGGTTCCATCGTCCCCTTGGAAAAATACTTAAAATTTACCTCTATATAACTTCCATATCTGCGTAAAAACTCTTTCCCTTGATCCATCTTTTAAATTTGGGAATCAACAATTGAGAAAGTAATTGCTGTTGTATGATGTATTATCACAGTGATTCAACAATTTAACACACTTCAAATCAGCTTTGCCACTCATCAAATAATTTTCCAACCGTATTCCAAATATTTGAGTAATGCTATCTATATTTAATCGATTTCGAAATTTATAGCAAATTCACAATTTAGTAAGATTTGCTAAAAACAATCGTAATAAACCTACCAAACTAGCAAAAACTAGAAATTTGTACCCAATTGATCCAAAAAAAGCAACTCTGACAGTTCTTGTTCTCACACCTACCTCTGCTCAAGCATTAAACAAAACCATTTAGTATGGCTTGATATTTTATACAAAGTTGAGTAGCCTCTTCATGTTTGATAATACTGCACTCACATTTCTCTGAGTGCCGTATTATTCTCAGACTTATCCATGCACATATTACGATTGTGAGTAGATATAGGATTAATTTCTTAGATTAGAACGATACCTGACAAATACATACAACCTTATTTATGTGCATGTTAGACTGATCCGCTCTTTGAGAATCTACAAATCCAACAAACGAGAAATAAAGCCCAAATTATTCATTAAACATTTCTATCGGTATCTTGCTTTGACGAATGGTCAGGAGCAATGTTAGATCAGCAGTTCTGAGTGGCTGTCCCGAACTAATGATTTTACCTATATCGCTTATCGTGTTCTAGGTAGAAGTCAATTGACCTTACATAGATTACAAAGACTGAACTCCCGCATACAGAAGGACAATACTAAGATGAAGTACAAACAAAGTTTAAAGTGACTACACCGTAGATTACTTAGAGACACGAAAGTGACAATTCAGTCCACACTAAAAGTAACCAATTGAACAGCTGGGAATAAAGCGGGTGTGGCAAAAGTTAACAAACACTTCATTCTAAACACTTTTTAACAGGTACTGCATAATGTGGCCGAGCGATGTGATGATGGAATATTATAGTTTCATGTCTGACCGCATATTCTGGGAGTTTTTCTATCTATGCTCGCTTTAAACGAATCAGTTGCGTTCGGTACAGGTTCCTACTTGTGATGGTCTGGCCAGATTTCAGCAGCTCATAATAGATATGACCCTTTTGTTCTTACCAAATATAGAGAATTACCTTAACAGCATGGATTTTTGGCTTTGGTGTCATTTCGGCCGGGCAGACCGGGCTTCACATACGATCTCTTACGCTTCCGGTTATCGTAATAGATCCATTTTCCATCGCAAGAATTATTTTCTTTTATAACATAATTTCGGACATGCAAAATCGCCTTTCAAGGTCTCTCGGCTTCAATTCACATGGTACCTAATCATGCTGCTCACAAACGTTTTGAAATTGCTTCTTGAATAGCTCTCAATGATTTTACAAGCTCTTGAAGAGTTTGACAATAATCTTAATGGAGTAATGCCTCCAACTGTTGGTCTTAAAAATTTTTTGGCTGGCCTGGGCGATCTTTGTCTTCCGTGTCAAAATAAACACTTCTGAAACGCACAAACAATCTCTCGCACGCCTCTCTCAACCGATGGAACACACTCACCATAAGCTGCGGTGAGCAATCGGTGTGCTTCAGAGGCACTTTTTTCAAATTAAAGAATTAAAGCAAAACTTCCCGTAATGACGATTCGTTGGTACAAAATTCGACATTTTCAAAAGATATGTAATCTATTATAAATCCCGCATTTTTTAGTCTCACATCCAATACAAATTTAAGAACATGTTGCTAGGAAACTTTACTACCATGAATTCATTTCTAAGTCAAAGAAATTTATGAACATTTAGAAAGAAAATTTCAAAATGTTCGCCAGACGTCTTAGATTGAATTTAAAAATCAAAGACTTTTCCATACTACAAACAACTTATTATATTTGTTCCCTTTTAATTTGTCTTAGTCTGGGGGTTTTTGTGAAATTCGATTCCAACGAAAACATTTTCGAAATTCAATATATAAAGCATAGAAATTCGAATGAGTTTCTTTTACAAACAAGTTCAAAAATAATCCCCCAATCTTTATATAGGCGTGGTTTGAAAAATCAGCAGACATATGATATTCAGGAAGTAAACTAAACTTTAAATCAAATATTAAATAATTATATATATGAAATGTCATTAAAATCATTTAGTTTTTTTCGAATGTTTAATTAAGAGAACTTTAGCTGACAAAACTCGAGAAGTAGAAGTACATTATTCATTGCCTCACATGTTTAAATTCAATACAAGACTTTTAAAATATAATTCCATTTAAAACATCAAAAGTATATTTAATGCATTAGATTTAAAATAAATTAACTTCAAAGACGTACATATGTAGTTCATGCATCTATAATAGAATTCATAACAATAACATAATACATTTAGATACAAAATCCTAGAAAAATAAATATAATATAAAGCTAAATATTGTGAATTGATGTAATAATTTGCATTATAGAAGATTAATACCATGTCCTTTGGTAGAGTTTATCAATCATCGTTTGAAGCCACCAAAATCAAACCTCTCTAAAATTAACTTAGCGTACACATGGAACACTACATTCTGAAACTTTTGAAAAATCTTTCTCGAGCTAGGCAAGTCTTTTATAAATAACAAAGAGAAGAATACTCTGCGCACTTAATCGAAACTAACAGCAGCGTTAATAAATTCAAAATCAACTCTAGTAAAACAATAATTTACCTGACCCCCCAACTCTCTTATTACGAATATTAAACGTCGAACTCCCATAAATATATATATTTGAAATCACCCACATTACCCTAGAAAATCCAAACATTTATCCAAATTATCCAAACACCTTAAACTTTTTCAGAAAATAAACGAAAACATCCTACATTATCTATTTATTTGCAGTTTCCAAACTTTTTTTACAGAAAAAACTATATACACTACCCACATATTTAAAAAAAGAAAATAAGAAATATTAAACATTACTGTAAAAATTGTACAAATCAAACAAATTCATCTACCACCAATCTCTCTTACTTTTTTGGTTCTCACTGTATTTATAACATGCATTATTTGAAAAAATTATAATCACTATTTTGGAGGAAGTCATCACTGTAGATAGTTAATGTTATTTTAGATTTTTTTGTATTTTTGGTGCTTTTGTTAATATTTTATTGTTTGGTATTTTGTAAATTATTTTATCTATTTATTATTTGTTACTAACCTGTTTTGTTAAATTTATTTATTTAAGTGTCGTTTTGTTTTGTTTCTTCATGACTGAAAGTGTTATGCTGCCTTGTTTCTAAAATCTTGTCTTTTTCTTTTTTTCTCTAACTTCTATTATTCCTGTTTGTTTTTTTTTTTTGTTTTTACTAAATTTTGCTATACAAAATTATATAAAATTGAAAATAATTAGAATCAATTCGAATAGCAACAGGAATCGCGGCAACTCAGCTTATCAAGGGGATCGTGATGCGGCACCAGTAACCAGCAATCGTGGAACACATCCACCGTAAGTTTTTATTGAATTTTAAAAATTTATTTAGAGTATAGTTTCATGACAGTAAAACAAAAATTTTGAAATACATTGATTCACTTTATTCAAATTTGCATTATTATCTTCAAAATTTTATTAGAAACGTCTGTAATTTGTGCTTTAATAGACTCATTCATTTGATCATAATGTTTGATGTATTTTGTTCATTAGAATCAATATTTTTCTGTAATTTTAAATCAGTGATAGCCACAGAACTTGTCACATTTGTTAAAGTATTGTAATGTTGCATAAAACGATTAGCAATCCCCATTTAATTTCCATTTTTATACAATAATTTTAACGAGTTTCACTTGAAATCGTATTGTAAACATCTGAACTTTCGACGGCGATCGGCTCTTAGAGGCTATGAGTGCCGACCACTGTCTTAAAACAGTAACGACGTTATGAATGTATTGGAGTTTTTGTTTATACTGAAACAGGAATGGATACTATTTGATATTCAATAGAAAATCCTGTGTATAACAGTATTTTCTATAGAAAATCTTGTGTATAACAGTATTTTCTATAGAAAATCTTGTGTATAACAGTATTTTCTATAGAAAATCTTGTGTATAACAGTATTTTCTATAGAAAATCTTGTGTATAACAGTATTTTCTATAGAAAATCTTGTGTATAACAGTATTTTCTATAGAAAATCTTGTGTATAACAGTATTTTCTATAGAAAATCTTGTGTATAACAGTATTTTCTATAGAAAATCTTGTGTATAACAGTATTTTCTATAGAAAATCTTGTGTATAACAGTATTTTCTATAGAAAATCTTGTGTATAACAGTATTTTCTATAGAAAATCTTGTGTATAACAGTATTTTCTATAGAAAATCTTGTGTATAACAGTATTTTCTATAGAAAATCTTGTGGATAACAGTATTTTCTATACAAAATCTTGTCTATAACACTATTTTCTATAGAAAATCTTGTCTATAACACTATTTTCTATAGAAAATCTTGTCTATAACACTATTTTCTATAGAAAATCTTGTCTATAACACTATTTTCTATAGAAAATCTTGTCTATAACACTATTTTCTATAGAAAATCTTGTCTATAACACTATTTTCTATAGAAAATCTTGTGTACAACACTATTTTCTATAGAAAATCTTGTGTATAACACTATTTTCTATAGAAAATCTTGTGTATAACAGTATTTTCTACAGAAAATCTTGTGTATAACACTATTTTCTATAGAAAATCTTGTGTATAACACTATTTTCTATAGAAAATCTTGTGTATAACACTATTTTCTATAGAAAATCTTGTGTATAACACTATTTTCTACAGAAAATATTCAGTATAATAGCCATATCCATAGATAATCTTGTGTATAACAATATTTTCTATAGATGATCATTAGAACACTATTTTCTATAAAATATCTTCAGTACACAAAATTTTTCTATAGAAAATCATCAGAATCACACTTTTTTCTATAGAAATCTCCAGTATAACAGTATTTTCTTTAAAGACTACGCTAATAATTTCTTGAAATTCGATTGAGTTCGTCCTTTTAGAACATTTGAGTGGCAGCCACTGGTTTAAACATAAAATGTTATAAACTGTTAATTCCAGAAATTACAATTTTTAGTAAAACCCCATAACTTACATAAAATATTTTCCATTTTTCAGACGTACTCGTCCCACATTGAAACCTTCCGGTACTATTGTCAGCAAGGCTCAAGAATTCGTTGATATTTATAAAAATCCACCCACCCGGCCAGATCCTCTATATCCACAACCTCAACCTGATAAAACCGCCGCCAAATGCCGTAAAGATGTGTGTCTATTGCCCGATTGTTATTGTGGTGGCAGGGATATACCCGGTAAGTTTAAATCTTATACACAATTAAATACTATAAAATCGTTTAAAAAATTGTAAGTCTCTGAAAAATTACTATGATTTTATGCATTTAAACCAATATACATATTTTATAACAACAATAACTATTTAGGAGATTTAAAATTGGAAGAAGTTCCTCAAATAGTATTGATAACATTTGATGATGCTGTTAGTACACTAAATATTGATTACTATGATGAAATATTTAACAATGAAACACGTAAAAATCCCAATGGTTGTCCCATCAGAGGCACATTTTATGTGTCACATGAATGGACCGATTATGGTATGGTCCAAGATTTATATGCGGATGGCCATGAAATGGCTTCACATACCGTATCGTAAGTTGTAAAAAATAAATGTTAAATCTATAAACCATCAAGCATCATAACATCAAATCCAAAAAACCTGTTATAAACTAAAAGAAAACAAAATTTTTAATTTATTTTTTTAAATAATTTTTTGGTGAATTTTATTTATGATTTTTTTTCTTGTTTTCTTTTTATTTTCATGTGCTTTTTCATCAATTACCATTACCCCCTCTCAACCCAAAAACCTATTTCTGTGTGCTTAACCTCATAATTAAACCATATTTGTAAAAAATATCATTAATATCATTTTGCCCAAACCCCCCATATTGTTTGGTCATGTGTTGCCCTTTTGGTTTGTTGCCCCTCCCTAAAAAAAAACCACAGCTGATCTACCGGTGGAACAAGTTCCTCAAATTGTTTTGATTACCTTTGATGATTCGGTCAATGACTTGAATAAACAATTGTATATTGATTTATTCGAAAAGGGTCGTGTTAATCCTAATGGTTGTCCCATCACGGCCACTTTTTATGTCTCCCACGAATGGACCGATTATAGTCAAGTACAGAATTTGTATTCGGATGGTCATGAAATGGCTTCACATACTGTATCGTAAGTATTCGTTTTTTGTTCGTATTGTGTGACCTTTGTATGTAGTTTTTATGTTTGAAATTTAAAGCACCCACCACCTACACTTTTATTGAAAAAAAAAAAAACTGCACGAGTAGTAAACAGAAAATAACTAAATATTAACAAATTTTAACTTTTTCAAAACAACACAATATACAAATTTTAGGATTAATTTGATTTTAAAGTGAATACTTCCGTATTATTTGGCATAAAAAACCGAAAATTTTCGTGTTCGAATTGAGTTACGAAGTAACCTTCTGTATAAAAGTAGAAAATACTTCCCAGTAGGCTTTGACGATTTATATAAGACATGTCTTATATCAAACACAATTGATGACAAGATGAGCGACAATGTCTAGAATGTTGACAAAAAGTTGAGCGACATTAACTTGAATGTGGTCTTTTGTAAACATATAGCCGAACTTTTCATTTTTATTGTGTAAACGACAAACTAAACGACATTGTCACTTTTTTAGTCGTACACGATTTTCGCGACATTTGTTCGAAAAAGTCGTTGACGATTTGTTTAGGCTGTCCCTCATATGTCGTCGACGAATATACATTGTCGTTTACCTATCATTGATGATGTCTTGAAGATGTGTCCAACTTGGTTTTGTTATTGACCTGCAATACTTTAATTTGATATTGTTGGAAAGGTAATTAAATGTATAATACTCTGACATTACAAAACATTGCAATATCACGCTCTGAGATTAATATAGAGCGTCCGAAAAGTTAGTAAAGCTGGAAAGAAATGTATGATTTAGGAATAGCAAATCCCCCAATTCCCCAAAAGTTCACATTTGGTGCGGAGCTGTTAAAACAATAATACTAATAACTAGGAATGCATCACAATATCTAAAACTGTTAAGCGTTTGGTTCCAACTTATGGAATTTTTCAGTACTTCAAAATTTCGATAAAAAACAAGTTAACTTTGGTAAGAGCCTACACAGAGAAAACAGATTCGTGATAGCAACCGAATTTGTTGCCAATCAAATGATTCGGTTGCACACATAGAATTTTTCAGTTATAACAACAGAAAGTCAGTTGATAAAGAAGAATTTCAGTTGAGGCAATCAAACTTTGGTTACCCATTCCAAAATATTGTAGCCACAACTGTAAAATTCGGTCACTAAGATAGAGTCATTCGATTAGCAACAAATTCGGTTGCTATCACGAATCCGTTTTCTCTGTGTAGAAAAACTCTTATTAGATTTTATGAGGCTTTTTCTATTTGAAAGAAATCCCTGTTGAGATGCCTAAATAACTTACATACTTTATTGATACATACATAAATATATCCTCTATAGCCCTGGTTCGGTTGCTATTTCAATTCAGAAAAATCGGCCACAAATGGCTGAAATATATGCAAAATATCACGACTACCACGATGGATTGATGTTAGAAATTTCTAAGACCATTCCAACGACGGAAAAATACTTTTTAACCCGAATTTTTTATATGATTTTTTATTTATTAATTTAACTAATGTGAAAAATTTTAACAAAATCGGTCATAAATTGTGTCTGAAATTTTAAAACAATTTTGGCATTTTGAAATTTTAATTTTCAAATGGGTAAAACTTGAGATAAATAACATGGTTTTTATATTTTAAGAAAAAAATCTTTTAAATTGGATGAACCACAAGAAATTCACAAGTGTTTAAAAATTGTCCATGTCTGAGTTGTTTTTCTTTGAGACTATACAGCACTGCTCTTGAGGGCTTAAACTCGAATACTCCTCTGCTACACCTATGCGAAATTTCAAGTCAATCGGATCCACCAGTTAGGAATTACAGATTTAAATCCAAAATATTGAGATTCTGTTCCACTGTGCATGGGTGACTTCATAAATACCAACAGATTTCACAGACGCCGTGAAAAACCGCATGACTAGTTTAAACATTATTTAAACTAAGATTATCTTACACTGAATGAACAGCTTTATTTTGCATTTGTATTATAAATAAAATGTTTGCCTTTGATTTGATCAAGATTTATTATAAATCAAAATTAATTTAGTCTGTATATAAAACTTACACAATAATTTTTCTTAAGGTAAGTTAAACCCACAGATCACTTACACCTTAAACAAAAAAAAGGTTTGTAAAGATCCACAAAAAGATAACCCCAATAAACCTAAATAACATTAATAAAACTCGTTACTCTTTACTAAAAATTCACAGCACCAAATGCTTCACCACAAAACAATATGCACCAAAAATATCACAAAATTAACTTTTTAACCCAAATAAACAAAACTAAACTGTATTATTAATATATAACACAATTTCCTCTTCCCGTCTTGCAAACCACAAACAAAAAATCTCCCCAACTATAGGCATAGTTTCGGTGAACAATTCTCTCAAAAGAAATGGACCCGTGAAGTAGCTGGCCAACGTGAAATCTTGTCTGCCTATGGTGGTGTCAAGCTATCCGATGTCAGAGGCATGCGCGCTCCCTTCTTGTCAGTGGGTGGCAATAAAATGTACAAAATGTTATACGATTCCAACTTCACTTATGACTCATCTATGCCTGTCTATGAAAATCGTCCTCCCTCTTGGCCCTATACCTTGGATTATAAAATTTTCCATGACTGTATGATACCACCCTGTCCCACGAAGAGTTATCCGGGTGTGTGGCAAGTACCAATGGTTATGTGGCAAGATTTGAATGGTGGCCGTTGTTCTATGGGTGATGCTTGTTCTAATCCTTCGGAATCGGAAGGAGTAACGAAAATGATAATGAAGAATTTCGAAAGACATTATACGACAAACAGGTAAGGAATTGTAGAGATTTAACTTAGATAATTATGAAAATATTTATTATTTGGTGTTTTATTGTTTTAGAGCTCCTTTTGGTTTGTTCTATCATGCTGCTTGGTTTACTCAGCCTCATCATAAAGAAGGTTTTATTAAATTCTTGGATGCTATTAATGCCATGCCTGATGTTTGGATTGTTACCAATTGGCAAGCACTACAATGGGTTAGAGATCCTACGCCCATTTCCAGAATGAATACATTCCAACCTTTCCAATGTGATTATTCGGTGAGTAACTCGATTGAACAGTTTATTGATTAATTAATTCCCTCAATTATTTTCACATCTCTCTTGATAATTTTTCATTATATTTTTAACCGACATTTCCCATTTCTTTTCAGGATCGTCCCAAACGTTGCAACAATCCTAAAGTATGTAATCTTTGGCATAAATCTGGCGTCCGTTACATGAAGACCTGTCAACCCTGTCCTGATATTTACCCATGGACCGGCAAGACTGGCATACGATCATCACGTATCGACAACGACATTGAAGATTCAGCGTAAATGACACATGAATGATTTCCGCAAAAAAAAGTAACAATTTTAGAAATAAATTTTGAAAAACTTTATATGGCACAAAATATTTAGATATTCAAAATTCTATTCTTAAAATAAAAACATTCACTCGTTTTTCAAATAAATTTAAAATCATAAAAAAAATTAAGCACAAATTATAAAGTTTCTAAGCAAAAGGCAAACAATTTACGATTTATATATAAAGTAATTAATAATTTAGTTAAGGAATTTTTTTGTATAGGAAAATTTTCAATTTAAACTAAAAATTATTGAAATTTCGCAAAATCATTGTTAAAAGAATTTATTTATTTTTTTGCATTTCGGTGTTTTTTTATAATTTAGTTCTACTTTTTTTTGTTTGTTAAACCAAATTATTTATTCAAAATTTTGTTTATTTTTTTTATTCGTATTAATTTTATAAATAAGTTTTAGTTGTTTAATATAAATAATAGAGAATTTAAAAGAAAACAAAAAAACTTATTTAATAATTAACTCATTTGTTTTCTTTGTAAAAAGCATAAACATTAATATGGCCACATTTAAGCGCAATATTAGTATTAATTAATATTTTGTTTAATCGTTTAAACCCTACAAAATCATATTAGTTTTATTAAACAAAATTGCAAATGTTTCTCTTGTAAAATATTGTAAAAATTTATGTTTCATCTTCTATCATTTTTCTTATATATATATATAAAGTGTATTATAATTATAAACAAAAACAATCTACATATATAAATAAATTTTAATTATAAGTCGTCATAAAACATAGTATAGAATATGTGATAAAGAAAACTGTTTTAAGATATTAAACGAAAAACAATCATTAAACTAAAATCCTAAACGAGAAAATACGCCCTAAACATTTTTTCACTCATCATAGACAAAACAAAATCAAAAAAATACTCATCCATTAATGAAAATGTGTATGTAGCCTTCTACTTTTTATCTTTATCTTATTCATAAGATTTTTATTTACAATTATGTTTGCATTATTTATCATTTTATGTAATTTTAAAGTTGCTTTTTTTCTTAAATAAATTTTTCATATTTAACCATAATATTTTTGTTCGATTGTATAGTTTTTTTTAAAAAAAAAAATAATTTTAATTCATTTTTTTTCTGTGGTACTTTTTCACAGAAAAAGTACCAACAAATTTTTATTTATAAAAATGTTTGGTAAAAGCTTGTATACAATTTAACAGCATTTACTTTAGGTTTCTTTAAAGTACTTTTGTACAAATTTTCAAAATTTTAACTTCATTTACTTTTGGTACTTTTTAATAAAATCGTACATTTGTCACTTTTGTACTATTGGTGTATTAATCAATTCTAAAAATACCTAAATGTACCAACTTATTAATGTTCAATAATACTTATAATACTTCTTTTCATTTACCTTATAATAAAGCGGCATTTAAATAAACATGTTTAAAAATTTAAGACCTATTACGCCTGGAAAATCTGCACTACTTTCTCAAGAAGTTCTACAACGTTTGCACATAGCCAGTACTCAATCTAGTTTGACCTTAAGAATAAGTTTCTACACCCAGAGAAAAAATATAGTTGTACATGTTTACCATAACCATTTTATCATTATTACAGTGTAATTATTTATATAATTGCGGTAATCATAATATGTATAAGTTATCATTATGATTGTAGTAAATAAATGTATGTTTATGGCAATCATGTTAATAACGGTTTTAGATCTAGTTGTCTCACACAATATTGTCCCACTTTGAAAAAGTTTCGTGAAACAGTTCAGGAACTTTTATTATTGCGTTAATTCTGTTGCATATTTTTTTTATTTGCCGTTGGTGAGTTGAAAGCCCCTTATTTGAAACGATTATAGTAACATTTCTTTAAACAGAAATTTTAGCTTGAAATTGTTCCAAAACTTGTTAAAATAGAAGAACTACAACATTGTACAAATCATGGCCGGTGAACTAGTTCTGTCCCTTTTCTTTTTAACCGCTCTAGAACTGATCTTGTCACACAAGATTTACAATTTCGTGAAACTGTTAAGGAACTTTTATTATTATCATTAATTCTATTGCAGAATAACCCTAAGTGAAATTTGTTACAATTGCTCAAAATGTATGCGTTCCAAAACTTGTTAAAATAGAAGTACTAATACATTGTACAAATCATGGCCGGTGAACTAGTTCTGCCCCTTTCTTCACAAGATTTAGCCACTCATTTCGTGAAGTAGTTAAAGAATATTAATTATTTCTTTAATTATATTGCAGAATAATCCCAAGTGAAATTTGTTACAATTGATCAAAACGTATTCGTTCCAAAGCTTGTGAAAATACACGCAGAGAAAAAATATAATTGGGCATGGTTACTGTAACCATTTAAATAGTGTTACAAGATTTTTAACAATATTATAGTCACATTAACTATTTACATGATTGTGGTAACCATAATATGGTTAATTTATGATTCACATGATTGTATCATATGAATGGTTGTCACAAACATATATTTGTTTACTGTAACCATATATATGGTTGATACAATCATGTGAATCATAAATTAACCATATTATGGTTACCAGAATCATGTAAATGGTTACTGTGACTATAATATAGTTAAAAAAATTGTAACAATATTGAAATGGTTACAGTAACCATGCCCAACTATATTTTTTCTCTGCGTGTAGAAGTACTACAACAATGTACAATTCATGGCCGGTGAACTAGTTATATCCCCTTTCTTTATAACCGCTCTAGAACTGGTCTTGTCACACAAGATTTAGCCACTAATTTCTTGAAGCAGTTAAGGAACATTTATTATTTATTGCAGAATAAGACTGTGGGAAATTTGCTTAACACGTACTCAGCCTATTTATTTATAAAACTAGAAGAACTACAAGAAGATATGAATCATGACCGGTGAAAAGAGATCACATCTTAAAGAAATTAAATATATGAATAGTTTTGGAACAACAACTAGGACCAGTATTATAGTAAACAACTTCATTAATATTAAATCAAACTATTGATCCCGTCCTAAGCCCCTCTCTAGGAATGTTAATAAATAATAACCAAAAATAATGCGCTCTGAATAGATCAATATTTGAATTCTTTCAGCGCTCGTTACATTCGATGTAAAAAGATTTGATTGTCGCACTCCAGATGACTCTGTATCGCTCACCAGTCACAGTAAACGTGTTACCAAAGACGCTCTCGAAAAATACAACCCAATGATACTTTCGGCATGGCTTTAACTTTAAGAGGATGTAATAATTCGTCATAAATCATATGTGGATTCCCAGAGCCCCACAAGATAACATTTTGTTTGTTTACGTATCCGTTCAGATGAAAATGCAAAACTATGACGAGGCGCGCATATGATAAATTTCCACCAAATAATGTCTCTAATAACGAGTTCTTGAAATAGTTGCTACAACTAGTAATTTTAAAACAATTTCTAAAACTATTCTGAGGACAGAATCTGTAAATTTTACTTTTTACACGGTAATATTTTTATTTTTGAACCAATTTACCAATTTGGAGTAGTCGTTCTTCTTGCTCTCCTGAATATTCGCTTTAATTATTGGGAAAGAAATTCTGATGGTAATAAAAACATCCGAACACCCATTTTTCCGAAAGGCTTCAACAAATTTGCAACAATAAACAGGTTCCAGCTGACATTTAACGAAACGTTTCAAAAAGTTAGGGAGTTGAATTTGTATAAACTTTTTCAGAAATTGTTGTCCTTTATTAATCTCCCAATATCTGGTCTGAATACGAATGAAACATACACGGAAATGACGCTATGCGCTGTTAGTCCTTGTGAGCCTACAAGCTGCTTCTCATGCAGCTGCTTATGCTGCGAATATTCATTTGGTGATGTTGTCCTTTTTATGTTTTCTAAATACGAATGAACCAAACACGATATTGGCGCGATTATCTCTTGAAAGATCACAACTTTATCAACAAGAGAAATCATATATACCTCACCGTACAGCGATAAAAGAGCTATGGATTTGAGTTTTGCACGCAAAAATACTTATAATTCCAATATACATAGCTTAATTGGCAGAATCTCTACCTGAAAAACACTGCAGTGATCTACAGTCTATTTGATATGCTTATCTTCGTCTATTTGATATACATATCTTCGTATCCGACACAGTCGTGAAACTTAAACCAACTTTATTTAAATTTACGTCTCCCATCTTAACCTTAATCCCACTCCCACAAGTGAGTCCTTATTTATATGTCATCTAATATTTCAACTGAACAATGATAGGTTTCCATATAGAGTCTAGGTAAAAATGAATAACATAAACTTTTGTTATGAGTTAATCTTCTCAAATTCTCACTTTTTTCCACTCTACATTTTGTTATATTTTTTTATATTCTCTCACAACACTCATAACACATTATTACTTGTTTTTTAAGTTTTAATTTAAGTTTTAATTAATAATTTTAAACAAATCACATATTCACAGTTCAATTTAACACCAAATCCTAAAAAATATGATTGTAGCAACATTACATTTTAAGATTTTGTGTTAAATTGAAGTGTGAACCCATATGTATAGCATTTTTTCATAAAGAAAGTGTTAAATCCTAGTAAAAAAGTAAAGTATACTAGATCTTAATATAAAACATTTATTAATAGTTAATAATAATTACAAACACAAGAAATCCACTTACAAAACTCATCTTTGTTAAATCAAGATTTTCTCATTTACATAATTCAAAATTTTAAAGTCATCTTCTTCAAGTTTACATAATTATATGAATTTATAAAAAAAAAAATTGGTTACGCCCCTACTTAGCCATTTTTTAAATATTTGTTTAAACAAATTTCCAGAAAAAAAATCAAGGAAAATTTTTCTTTTAAAACGTATGTAAAACCTATTGTTAAAATATAAGTTGACATAACGAAAGTATTATCATTAATTTGAATATAGAATCGACATAAAACAAATCATTAAAACTAAATTTAAAACAATTAGTAATATTTTTTTGTTTAAGTTAGTTCAAAACTGCTTAATAATAATAATTTATAGTTTTATTGTTAAATTTCAATATGAAACGAGTGAATATTTTGTTCTTTTATAATTATTTTGTGCTTAATGAAAAATACAAACAACATCAAAAATGATTTCCATGTTATCTTAGAAAATACTCTTAAAAATTTATAAGGAAAATAAAAAAAAAATATTAAAAATATTAAAGTGAAGATGGTTTTATTGAGAAAGTTCACATTACTGTAAGTAAATATGTTCTAAGATAAATATTTCACACCCACTCAAAGTAGGCGTCGCCGATAAATGATTTTAATTTTCTAGAGTTAACAACTATTTACCCTCCAAAAAATTCCGTTGGGGATACCTGCATTGGTATTTCAGAACAAATAAACTAAATCGAAAATTTCGGCATAAAACGGGTTAAATTTGGAAAGACTTGTGAAGGATCTCTATTAAAAATTGGACTCTTATGTTAGAATAATCTCTGTAATAATATCTTTGAGAACATAAATTTATCCAGGAGCAAAGATTTTAACTAAAAATCTATAAAATTAAATTTTTTTTGTAATCTTCGAATTTAAAGTCACCTTTTTTGGGAATGGTACAAAATATTTTTAGAAAAATCAAAATTTTTTGGAAATAAATCTGGCATTTCGAAACGGCGGGTCCGATCGGGATACGTGGGCGTAGCCAAGGAGTATTCGAGTTTAAGTTATTAATATGGGCCATGCCAATAATCCAGGGCCCATAATAATGGGCGCACAAAGTAGGGAACCTTCGACATTTTTGTAACATTTTTAAACACGTGCAATTTTTTTGTTTCCCATCCGATTTAGGAAAGCGCTCAGCAAGGTCTTGAAAAACACGCTTGTGTGTGCTATTTATTTCATATAATTTCCGGGTTATAGGCATTTCAAAATATAAATTTTAAAATTTTACTTTTTTAAAAATATAGGTCGTACTTTCGGACTGAATGGACTCATTTTTTTGTTAGTTAAACAACTAAATTACCTAGAATATACAAAAGATTTCAGAGCAATACCAAAAATAAACGATTTTTAATTTAAAAATTCAAAAAATAGCAGATTTTTGCTGTTTTTTGGGCGGAAAGGTGACTTAACTCTTTTTTTATTAAAACAAAACTTTCCTTAAGAACATATAACAATTTTATGTTTTTCTGTAAGGTATCTTTACGGAGAACATTTTATTATAAAAACATGTCCTATTTTTCGAATATGTCGCCCCTAAGACATTCGGAATATGAACTTTTTTTATCCAAATTTCAACTTTGGGTCACGTGTTCTAAAATCCCAAAGCTGGGATCAGAAAACGGAAAGCAGAATTGGAAACCTTGATGTGTTTCCTATTGTAAAAAATACAATGTTTGGGATTTCTTCTCCAATTTTCAGGAATTGCGGGATTCCCTATGACCTTTTGACAAGTTTTAGAATGACAAATTTAAAAAACGTTGAAAATTTCATTGAGTTTTGTTAATAAATAAAGATTTTATTACTTATTACATATTTATTGAGTTTCTGAAACAGAAATTTGTATCAAATTTGAATAGGATTGCAAATATTAGGAAAAATTTGTTCCAGATTTTTTTTTTTTGATCAGATAAGCTAATTTTTGGTCTTACAAAAAAATTTCAAGTCAATAACAATTAGGTTCAAAACACCGACCTTCTAAAATATTGCATTTTTCATATTTTCGTATAAAATGTCAGAATCATTGACTTGTTGTTGAATAAAATATTACATAAATTTATAAAAAAAAAAATTATTATGAAAAAGTACAATATTTTTGAATGACGGAGCTTTAACTCTTTCCGGTTGGGTGGTTAGTTTACTAACCACATTTTCTATAGTCTTTAAAGCCTAGTTTATTGTCATCTATTGCCATTTTGCTAAACAATTATATTTTTTGAAGTCATCGTTTATGATTTTTTGCAAAACTTTGCCGTCAGGGTGCTCTGGTTAGATAAATACATTAATTTGAAAATATTGTAAAAATCTGATTTTTTAATTCAATAAAAAAGCACAGATTGTTTATTGTTCATAGAATTCAGTGTTACTTTGATATTTCGGTTGTTTGGTCAGAAAATTTAGTCAAAATTATTCGATTTCAAAAAACTTTATACGAAACAAAAAGTTGTATCATGGTTATTTTTAATGTCAACCGCCACGGTGGTTAGTAAACTAACCACATCACTCCACAAAAAACCTTAGAATGGGGTGATTTTTTCATGTTTTGATTAATTTTTTTCTTAGTTTTTATAATAAACTAACATTGATTAAAGTAAAAATGCAATTGTTTTGATTTTAAACTTATACATAAAAAAGCGTGGCTGAAAGAATTAAGGGGTCATATTTTTGAATCTAATAGTCACCGAATTCAATTCCGATCGAAAGTGGAATTATCTCCAAAAACTAAAACGTAATTATTATAAGAATTTGTGTGTGACATACATACTTATTCAATCTAGACTTCTGGATTCCCATGTTTAATGGGAATTTATTAAATTCTATGAAATCACGTGAAGTAACAAAAAAAAAACACCTTCAGAACAGTGAGAATTAAAAAATGTACAAGAAAAATCTTGTAAAAGTTACATACATATGTACGTACATATTAAAGCAATTCTTTGTATTAAATCGTGATCAATAACTTGTTGCTTAAAAATTCAATATTTTTGTTAATACAAACTAACTCATACAAAATTTTGTTATGCCTGTAGCAAAATATCAAAATCTTTTTTTTTAAAAAAAAATTTTATATGTGTTTAACATTATTGGTGTAACATGTTTAATGACAATTTATGTGTCATTTTATATAAAATCAAATAAATATACTGAATATACTAAGATTTTCTTCACTATGGAAAATAAAAACAACAATGAACTTTAAAAAAATTGTCATGTAAAATTAAAAAAAAAACTACACTCTATTCTACATAAAATGTAGGCCAGCAAAAACAACCTGTGTTGTAATATCTATAAGAAAATTGTACCTCATAAGTGACTTTAGAGAAAAACTGAAATGACAGTAAAATCTGTATTGAAAAGAAACTGAAACTGAACGTAAGTGTCAAACAAAAAAAAGTGAGCAGACAAAAAACGCTAAAATTGCTAATTCAATTTACGGTACATAAATGTAGTTTTAATGGCACCAAATGCTCGTAAAATATGTTTGTATGTAATGAACAATAGATTTTTTTGTTGAATTTTATTTGTAAAATATGGAACGGCTAAAGGTTTCCTTATTTTAGGTGAGATTACAAATTACGACTTTGAAAATCCAGTGGTCCAGTGGAAACTATTAGATACATCTTTCTTATGTTAAAAAAAATACCAAATAATGTAGGATTCGAAAGAATTAATTCTGAATTAAATTTTCAAAAGCAAATAATTTTTTTTCCTTTAACTATTCTCTAAAGATTTTATTATGAATTGATTCCTAGGCATAATTCCTAGGAATCCATTCCTTTGAGAATTAATTCTTTATAGAATTCATTTCATATTAAATCATTCAAGTCTTCTTTAATTCAAATTCATAACAAAATCTATATAAATATATAAATTTTTAAGTTTGTTTGTTGGTTTGTTGGTTTGTATGTTTGTTTGAGCATCACGCCTAAACGGCTGAGCCGATTTTATTGAAATTTGGAACGTAAATAGATCCTTACTGGGAAGCGTCAATAGGCTATATATTTTTTATTTTACTACGACAGGGGTAGCGAAGCGCACCGGGTCAAGCTAGTAGCTTAATAAAATCTATTGCATGATTCAATTATTCTTCAATTCAAATCCACGAGGACGGGTCAATAAGTTCGCGACTTTTTGAATTATCCGCTTATTAACTGAATGGCAACACTGACAGCGGCGGTATTGATAATTGAAATATGAGATTTTACTTTTTTACGTCAGTTACTTCTTCTTTCTGAAGATTTGAGATAAAGTTTTTAAAGAGAATTGATATTGAACAAAATATATTAAATGATCAGGATTTCCTTCTTGTATTTGTTATTATTTTCGACTTTGATAAACTTTTGGAGATAAAGCGATATTTGGCTATTATTGGATATTAGCAAAAATTACTCTTGAACTCAATTCACCATGAATAGGGTGCATAACTCATGCAAAATTCGAATGATTCAGCACAATACGACTCACGTACATACAATGTCGCCTGAGGTCAACCGATAAATATTGTAACAAAGACTGAAGACTGAGTTAAATTTTGACACAAAAAATATATAAGTTGACTACGTCGCCGCCAAAAAGCCATCATCATAGTGAGGGTGATATTCAATATAAAAACGCAACCGCATATAACATACAACATTATTAAACAAAAAACACTAGTTAAAGTTTTTGTTTAATATTTGAAAAAAATGCACTTCATTGCAGTGATAAAAAACAACAATTTTCATTGTTAAATTAGTGGAAATATTGAGGTTAAAATATTGTCTTGTACTCGTTCCAAGAATTTGCTTGAACGTGTTTATAGGCAAATTTAAGCTGACTGTTGAATGTGTTTGAAATGACAGGTTTCATTAATTTTGAAAATGTAGAAGCAAAAACCCTTAAAATTCAATGCAACAAAATACAGCAAAAAATAGTAAATTCTATTTAACTCTGGTTAGTACGTTCAAAAGAATTTAAAACTATTCATCAATTAAAAATTTATACAATTTTAAAGACATAGATATTCATAATATTAATTGCCTTGTTTGAATAAATGTTAATCGATTTAGTGCGAAATTGAAGAGCTCCCCCCACCAATCATTTCAAATTAATCTATTCAAACACTTGTCTAAATATTGTTTTTGTTTATGATTTATAATCAATATAAGTTTAGAAACATTTTTGTGTTCATAAACTTAAAATAATTGATTAATTAATTATGTAAAAATAAATATGAGTAATTAATGCAACAGGTTTTTAAGAAGTGATCTGAAGTTAAAAAACAAGTTGAAGGTTAAAATTTGTTAAGTGGCTATAAATGGCCAAGAACTTTTGGTAAATTACATTACAAGACATATAGATAATAAATATTTAATTGAAAATTATTTTATTTTGTTTAAATCAAGAATTATTATTGAAAATTTCGTACAAGGCAGAGGACGGAGTTTTCTTGACATATGGATTATATAGGTCCTCAACAAAAATAAGTTTTATATAAAAGGAAATCAAATTTAATTTTCATTTTTTTGGATCAATCTATAATTGATAGCTCTCACATAAAATTCACAGAAATGAGATTCATATAGAAAGAAATCCCGCAAATTAATTTCAGGATGATCAGGGCATAATTGGTCATAGCTTCCATATCAAGCCCAGTTCCGAAAATCACTTTAGGGAGCATAAATCTTATACAAATTATGGAATCCAAATATAAATTAAAGCGAAAAGCACTCACGAAAACAAAATTATTGAAATCGTAATAGAATAATGATTTGCTAAGGCTTGGCCGACTACATTTTCATACTTGTTTTTTTTAATAAAAAGCCGGGTTTTAAATAAAAAATCAGATTCTTGGTAAAATAAACAAAATATTGATGAGAAATAATCGAACGTCAGGATCAAAATATTTTGGACACAAATCTGTTATTTCTTACAGGTTGACATGAAATTTCACAATCTGTACCGCAATTCTGTAACTTTTTATATTTTCCTACCGATGTCGTTAAGTAACGATAAATATCGGTTGCTTTAACGAAATATGGTTTAAAATGCTCACTAGGAAATTTGAATTTGGATAAACATTATACACTCCAAAAATGTGTTAAATATGGATATTATGCCCCAAATAAAAGTTGTTCTTAAAATTCGTATACAATTTTCTAAAATTAATATAATATATGTTCAAATTTTGAAGGGTGCCGGCCGGAATATTGTGGCACTAGGTCTAAAAGTTTTTGTATATATCTGACCTTTGACTTCGTTGCTCATCCCAAAATCGTTGTCCGATTTGGTTCAAATTTTCAGCACTTTACTTTTAGACCTAAAAATCGGCTGTCACCCTAACATAGTAGAGGAATATTTTTTGACGATTTTTTTTAACCCTTTGTCGACCGACGGTACTTATAAGTACCATAACAATAATAAGCTTACAAAATGAAAAGATAATATATTTTGACCCTTTTTGCCCAAAAGTACGTTGAAGTACACTATCATCTTTGGAATAATATATTTTTTTTGCCTATTGGCAAACTCGCTTATCCAGAATAACGGTGAATTATTTCATGTTCACATTGTGATGTTTATTTAAGTTGTAATGATAAAAAATACTGTTTCGTAAAATTCCATAAAATGGACTTGTAATAGAAAATGTTATAAAAGTTACAAAACTAATCAATATATTAATAAAATTTAAACAAAAATCAATGAGTTTTTTTATCATTTGGCTGATGCTGACCCAACGGTACTAGGTACCTTCCGAATTCTTGCAGGTCCCTTTCGGTTCCTTGCAGGTCCTCCACGAAGTTAAAATTTTGTAAATAACTTATTTTCAATATTTCTTAAAAAAAATAAAACTTTTTCAACGATTTATAACCTTGGCCCACAAGGGGTTAAGACTATTTTTTGTGGTTCTACATTTATTTTTTTAACACAATAAAAAACAAAATAATGATGGATTTAAGCAATAAACTATCTGTGATAAATATTCATTTAATATATCAGCCAATAAACAGGCGCTGTAAAAACTCAGCATTTGAGAGGAAGACCTCATAAAACTACTTCATACAAGATACATAATTTAGTAGCAAGAGAGTTTAAGAAATTGCCAAAAATATCAATAATCTAAAATAGAAATTAGTTCTGGAACTGTTAGGGCAAATGGGTATGGTCTTGGTTGCTATCGCTTTGTGAAAAAACTTATTATTTCTAAACAAGTAAGAGAGCTATATTCGGGTGTGCAGAATCTTATTTTAAATATTTTTAGTTAAACAAAATTTATTATTTTGTTCCTAAGTTGTTTTTTTAATTATTTGGAAAACAAATTTTCGAATTGTTTTTAAAATTTTTATTTTAAAATTTATTTTTTTTTTTGTTTTTTAAATTTTTTTTATGAGAATATTCATTTCAAAAAAATGGAAAAGTAAAAAAACATGAAAAAAATTCCACAAAAAAAATACAAATTTTTATTCTTGTGTTTGTTGTGTAAAAGTGTAAAAAAATCAGAGTGTACTTTTCCATTTTTTTTTAAATGAATACCCTCAATATTTAGCTAAAAAAACTTTTGGCAAAAAAAAATCGGGTTGACGATTTTGACCCATTGTAGGTCCAACTTACTATGGTCTTATATACGTCGTTGCAAAGGTCTTTGACATATCTATCAATAGATATCCATATTGTCTACATTAATGACTTAGTAATCCAGATATAGGTCAAAAATCGAGGTTGTCGTGGTTTTTTCCTTATATCTCAGCCATTTTTCTCGATTTTAAATAGCAACCGATCCGGAAGAATTCCGGAGATTTTGATGTATGAATCGTGTATGTAAGTTATTTGGGGGCTTCGGAAAGTTGATTTCAACAGACAGACGGACATGGTTTAATTGACTCCGCTATCTATGTATAAGGATTCAGAATATATATACTTTATAGAGTCGGAAAATTATTTGGATGAATCCAAATACAATTTAAGAGGCAGCGATGGAAGAACATTCAAGTTGGGCGGTGGCAATATTATGGTCCAATTCATATCGTAAAATATACTATGACTGAAATGACAGATCGATTTTAAACAATGTTATGTAGGCATACGCTGAGAAAAATATGGCCTTATTTTGGAGATTTCAGCACGACAATGAAACCAAAAACACCTCTAGTGTTGTGACCGAGTGGTCTCAGTTCCATAGAAAAACTATTGGATATTATAGATCTGCCATTGGTTCTATGCAGTGCGCAATAATAAAAATAGGGGATATCCAACAAAATACTGAGTCACTAAAAGGGCAAGAAAATTTGTATAAAACTTAAACCTAAGTTTCCATTGTTTTGGGAATGCCATAATAATAAATAATTTTTAGTTTGTTTTCTTTTTTCAGAATTTAATTGATTATGTTCTTAATGGTTTGATAATGTTGGATGTATAACTTAAAATTGCGGGATTTACAATAAATTGTGTATCTTTTGATCGCGGTTTTTGTTTTCAATAACATATTTGTCATTTTGAAGGTTACATATCTGTCATTTATTCTCGCTTAGTTATTGAACAACAACACAATAATCGAACAATAGAATTTTGTGCCAACAAAGCGTCATATGCGGGAAGTTTTGCTTTACTTCTTTAATTTGAAAAAAATACAGCTGCTCACCGAAGCTTATGGTGAATGTGTTTCATCGGTATCAACGTGCGATAGATTCTTCGTCTGGTTCAGAAGTTGTGATTTTAACACGGAAGACAAAGATCGCCCAAGTTACCCAAACAAGTTTTACCAATACCAAGAATTGGAGGCATTACTACATGAAGATTGTTGTCAAACTGAACAAGATCTTGCAAAATCATTGGGAGCTACTCAATCAGCAATTCCAAAACGTTCATTGCAAACGCAGGATTCATCTAAAAGCAGGGAAATTGTGTACCATACGAATTGAAGCTGAGAGACCTTGAACGATTTTGCATGGCCGAAATTATGTTTGAACGCTATTAAAGTAAATAATTTTTACACCGAATCATTAATTGCGATGAAAAATTTATCCATTTCGATAACTCGGAGTATGTGAAGCCCGGCCAAACAGCCGAATCGACACCAAAGCGAAATATCCATGGCGCTAAGTTAATTCTCTGTATTTGGTGGGAGCAAAGAGTCCTATATATTATGGGCTGCTGATATCTGACTAGCCATCACAGGAAACCTCTACCGAACGCAACTGTATCGTTTGAAGCGAGCATTGTAATTTAGAAAGAAATGGGTTGAGAAGTTTTAACTCACCAGCCTTATAGTGCAGACCATGCGTCGTTCAATTACTATTTTAGAATCCCGCATTTTAGAATCATGTTTAATTAAATAAATTTATAAGTTAATGAAATACTACAAAAAATACAAATTTCTTAAGAATTTTTTTTAATTTTGGGGATTTTGACCTATTAATTGTTGATACAGAATCGTTTTCATTGTGTTTTAGAATTGAGATACTTTAAGTTAAAGACTAATGTTATGTATTTCAATAATAAACAAATCTCTTATTTTCATAACAATGTTACGAGTACAACACAAACATAATAGGCAACCTTTATAGTATTTGGCCTAGAGACTTTAAATACTGCAGTTAAAAAATCCTACAATGTTGCAAAAAATAAAACAGAAATCAATCGTAATAACAAAAGCAGCAGAATACAAATTATGAAAATATATTGCAAAGAGGTTAAAGCTCAAATAATTTGTAATATTTTTAAAGCAATTCTTTTATCAAAGTTTGTTGCTTTTGAAAAACTACTAATAAATGGAATAAAAACACTTAAATTTCCCATAAACTACAAAAAAAAACAGGTGCAATCTGAGAGTATTAATCTATTTTGTTGTTCACTACAGCAAATCTAAAACCTAAACACAAAAACAACAAAAATATTGGGAAATTATTGAAAACAAATCAAAATGAAAAGAATTTAATTTTTATAGAGGTGGTGAACTATAGCGTGTTTCCTTTATTATTTTGGGCAAAGGAAAGACTACCACACAAATCAAATCGTAAACAATAATTTTATTTTCAACATGCAGTTTAACGTTGGACAGATGGACAAACCATGATAAACTCATAAATATGAGTGATGATTAAAATCACAATTTCAAAACGTACCAGACAATTGTCAAGTTAACACCTAAGAGAAGAAAGTTAAAATAGCACTCTACTTTTTAAAACAGCTCAAAAAAAGGGAAAATGTGTCTTATATCATTAATAATATGTTTAACTTTATTCAATCAAGTTGTATCTGTTGAAAATTTTGAAATTGGTGACAAGTGTTTAAGTCAGTCGGTTATAAATCGTTTTCAACTAAATCCCGAACTCTATCAATCTTGTGAAAGTGTTAAAACTTCAAATCGAATTCTACAACGCACACGTCGTCGCATTGAACCCATACTAAAAGGAAAACCTAAACCACGCTCGGAAATATTGGCAGCGAAATTCAGCTTAGGTTTTAATACTCTAGAGGCCACTTCATTGGTCAAGTTGCTGTTTAAAATCGCCAAGGAACATTTAGCTAAATGCCCACCTGTTATTTACTACGACAAATATGTCGAGCATTCAGAGAGTGTCCTCTTGGAAATGTTATTTAAATCGTTTCCCATTACTTACTCTCATGGCCAACTTAATGCTCGTTATAAGGCTAAAAATAAAAATTTCAAAAATCCTATCGATAATAATTGTAAAAGTTATATATTATTTTTATCTGATCCTTTGATGACACGAAGTATTATTGGTCCGCAGATAGAGAGTAAAGTTGTGGTGGTATCTAGATCTACACAGTGGAAACTAAAGGATTTTTTAGCATCCGATTTGTCGTCGAATATAGTAAATCTATTGGTGATTGGTCAGTCCTTGGCAGCCGATTCGAATATGGTAAGTAGAGGGATTTTTAGACTTCTTAATTGCTTCAGTTGTATTTATATATACCGGAGTGCTTAAAAATAACAACTGCATTAGGTTTACTTTAAAACTAGAGTAAGTTCGGGTAATGTGCAATAGGCGGGTAATGTGGTAAGCTGCTTTTCTCTAAAACTAAGAGCATAGGAGTAGCGGTACCAAGCTTAAGAGTTTTATGATTTTAGAAAATTCACATTGCGTGAGTGTACTTCATTTTTGCAGGTCATAGAAATAGTCAGTTTTAAAAAATCAGCATTATCTTATGGTGGACTTTTTTTTGTGATCTGTTAAAAATTTTTTTTTCTACAATCACGTGTATTAAACTTCATTAATTTAATTTTAAAGTCAAATGGGAATATTTTTCTATTGAAGAACACATTCAACAATATAGTATATTTAGTGTATATGTTTAATTTTATAATAATTTCAATAAAACACGTGGTCGGCTAATGTGGTATAGCTAAAGAATTTCAAGCAAATAATATGACAAAGAAATGTGAAGTATGAAAATGGGCATCGGAAGATTTGAAGAACGCTATCTGAGCTATTAGAAACAACAAATGGAAATTTTTTTCGCATCAGTCATTCAATATCACCTACGAAGCGAAGAATGTATTGAGGAGCTTCTGGTAAGCTTGGTCAGCCGCCAATTTTAACCGCATCCATTAAAGATGATTTGAATAAAACGCAACTCATTTACAAATTAAAATACTATGTATCGTTTATGCGGTTTGGTATACAATATTAAAAGAACATTTTTTCAATGGCTTGTTTATGGGTGTTTTCTATTTTTCCCAAATTTCTCTGAAACTTGAACTTAAAAGACTTTTCTACTTTCATGGATGTAAACCTAACACTTGTAGTAAAACACCAGCTGAAAACTGTTCCAATCGAATTAAGATTCTAAAAATTATAGTCAAATAAAAAATAGGTATACCACATTACCCGAACTTACTCTACTTGTCATTCTGTCAGATATATCATGCAGGACATAGTAAAACAAGTAAGAGTCCTATAGTAGGTTGTGCCAAAGTATTCCTTAAGATAAATATTGAAAACAAATATCGGAAAAGAAAAAATTAGTGAAAATAAATTTGTTTGGTAAACAAAAATTCGGGTTAAATTTTTTTTTATGAATTTGACCCATTGTCGATCCGATTTTGTATGACGTTATGGTGGAGAGGTCTTTGAAATGCCATATCATTTTATATCCATATTGTCTATGTACCTACATGACTTAGTAATCCATACATAACAACATCGATAGGCCTTTCAAACGAATAAACCCCGCAGTTATTTTTTAACCAATGTTGAATTTAAAAAAAGTATTTCTGCTACTAATGCCCGTAATTTCAACAAATAGATATCTATTAGTGCTTAGTTACTTATGGAGTAAAAATATTTGGTAATTTTTACACGTAGATATTGATTTGGAATTAATGTCAAGTTACCTTTTAGGTAAACTTATCAGCTGGGTATTTAACACCGTAGATATCTATTTGTTGAAATTACGGGCATAAGTATTAAATTGCTGATAGCAATTTATGTATATGTTGCTTTTCACCTGTAAGGATCACGTTCCGTAACTACATACTTCTAATATGTTCGTCGTACAAGCACAGAAAATGCCGAATGTTCTGGGCCTGTTGAGCTCTCTACATCCGAAACAATTGAAACAAATCACGATATGGAGTTGACCGATCGGATATTGAAAGTGTGAGTGATTGTGGAAGCCATTGGCATCTCACATGGCTCAGTGGTTTCAATTTTGAATAATCACTTGGGTATGAGAAAGCTTTCCGTAAGATGGCTGCCGCATTTGCTCACAATCGGGTGAAAAAAAGGGTTTCCATGAATGCTACGAAATGCTACGAAATGCTACTCCGTCTTCCTAACCTATTGTCGGGATTTAATCCACAGTGACTATTTCTTGTTTCCAAACCTGAAGCAATTTCTCAGCGGAAAGAGATTTGAATCCAACCATCTCACAAGAAATACCTATTTTAATGACCTTTATGGAAGGGATAAAACAAATTGGAGACACGTGGAACAAAGTTGAAAAACTATGTTGAAAAATAAAAAAATGTTTGTAGCTAAAATTCATTCAAAAAAGCAAGGAATTTTGGAACCACCCTCGTATTTGAATATTCGTTTATTTTAGTATTTTCTTTAATTCCGCTGGAGCACACTGATTGATCAACAAAGCTTATGGTGAATATGTTCCATCGGTTTCAACGTGCGAAAGATGGTTTGTGCGGTTAAGAAGTGGTGATTTTGACGACCAAGAATTGGAGGCATCCAATGAAGATTATTGTAAAACTCAGCAAGGAGGATTCATCCAAAAGTAGAAAAATACAAATTGCTGAGAGATTTTGAAAGACCATTTTTTATGTCTGTAATGCTGCTTGAACGCTATAAAAGAAGATAATTTTTGCTCCGAATCATTACAAAAATTGATCCATTACGATAACCCGAAGCGTAAGAGAGCGCCGAATCGACTCCAAAGCAAAATATCCATGGCGCTAGGTAATAATATGTATTTGGTGGGACCAAAAGGGTCCTATCTATTATGAGCTGCTGAAATCTGACCAGACCATCACAGGGAACCTGTACATAACGGAACACATTCGTTTGAAGGGAGCATTGGCCGAAAAACACCAGAATATGCGGCCAGACATGAAACCGTAATATTCCAACGCTCGGCCACATAATACCTGTTAAAAACTATTTAGAAAGTAGTGGTTGGGATGTTTTGCTTCACCCGCCTTATAGTCCAGACCTTGCCCCGACCGACAACTATTTGTTTCGATCGATGTTGAATGCTATTTCTGGGATACGCTTGAGTTCAGGACAGAGTATCGAAATTGGATTCGTTCTTGGCCTCAAAAGATGAGCAGTGCTTTTGACTCGGAATCCATATTTTGTCAGAAAGATGGGAAAATGTCATTGCTAACAATGGCCAAAACTTTGAATAAATTTATATTGTACAAATAAACATTTGGGAAAATCTAGCATTATATATTAAGGGGATTCATTTCCAATAAATGGAAAATTACACTCTGATTTTTTTACATTTTTACACAACAAAAACATGAACAAAATTCCACAAAACAAATAATTTTTTTTCTTTTGTTTGTTGTGTAAAAGTGTAAAAAATCAGAGTGTAATTTTCCATTTTTTTGTTGAAATAAATACCCTTATTATTTATATAAAAAAAAACATTTTTATTAATTTACCAATTTTTTAGGAACGTCCTTATGTTTTATACACCCACAAACTATATGCTGATGGCTTGGGTTCCAACACCCCTGTTGTACTTACAAGCTGGATAAGAGGTGGATTATCACGACCACACGTCGATCTCTTTCCGAAGAAATTTGATAATGGTTTTGCTGGGCATCGTTTTCAGGTAATGGCCGGTAATCAACCACCCTACATGTTTCGCATAAAAAGTTTAGACTTTGGAGGAGGAGCGCAATTGAACTGGGATGGTGTAGAGTACCGTCTACTGAATATGATTGGAAAACAATTGAATTTTTCTATAGACATAATAGATATACCCAATAAATTGAATAGTAAAAGGTAAATATTAAAGATGAATTTAAACACGACGAGTATAATGAAATAAACCAAATATTTATTAGTGCTGCAGATAATTTGGATTATAGCTTATCGCAGCATTTGGCCGATGTGGGAATGCTGGGCATTTATGTAACAAAAGAACGATTAATAAACACTGATATGTCGGTGG
The DNA here is from genome assembly GCF_958450345.1 of Calliphora vicina. Lineage (NCBI taxonomy): Eukaryota > Metazoa > Arthropoda > Insecta > Diptera > Calliphoridae > Calliphora > Calliphora vicina. Next base: position 34,940,276 of record NC_088781.1, on the reverse strand, counting down.
GTCATTCAAAGGATTGTGCGGCATTTATAACATTGGCCTCAAAAGCTTTACCAAAGTAAATTATTATTAAATTTATATTATTGATTTTGTTTTTAATACACATTGTTTTCTAGATATCGTGCAATTATGGGTCCTTTCCAATGGCCTGTTTGGGTGGCTTTGATTTGCATTTATTTGGGTGCCATATTCCCCATTGTTTTTACGGATCGTTTAACCCTTAGCCATTTAATGGGTAATTGGGGAGAGATTGAGAATATGTTCTGGTATGTCTTCGGCATGTTCACCAATTCTCTAACATTTTCGGGCAAATATTCATGGAGTAATACGAAAAAGGTTTCAACTCGGTTGCTGATCGGTTCATATTGGATATTTACTATCATTATAACGGCTTGTTATACTGGCTCGATTATAGCGTTTGTTACTTTGCCCGCATTTCCGGAAACTGTGGATTCGGTCATGGATTTGTTGGGACTATTTTTTCGTGTTGGCACTTTGGGTAAGTAGTGTATTACATTTTTTTAAGACGGAATATTTCTTCACATGTTCGGAATGCATTTTATTTCGAAAGAGAAAAAGGTCCCATATTCAAAGGTCATTTGAGAATATTAAGAAAAAATATGGATTCGAATTTACAACCAAAATGCAGGTTTTAGTTTCATACAATAAAGATACTAAAATTAATCGTAAATAGTGTCCCTATTCTGGAATATACTTAACACTTGAATGTAAAAATTTACTTACCCCTTTAATTATTTGAATTTCTGCAGATAATGGAGGTTGGGAGAGCTGGTTCCAGAACTCTTCACACGAACCCACTATGCGTTTGTTTAACAAAATGGAATACGTTTCCACACTGGAAGAAGGCATTGGCAATGTGACGCAAAGTTTCTTTTGGAACTATGCTTTTCTGGGATCCAGATCCCAATTGGAATATATGGTACAAGCCAACTTTTCAAATGAGTAGGTGGATTTTTTTTTTCTTTTTAACTCTTTTTACGATGTTTCTTTTTTGCAGAAATATTTCACGCCGTTCAGCTTTGCACTTAAGTGAGGAATGTTTTGCTTCATTTCAGATAGGCTATATGTTTCCTAAAAATTCGGTGTATATGAACAAGTTAAATAACGTTATAATGTTGGCACAACAGGCTGGCCTGATGAATAAAATCCAAAATGAGGTTAAATGGTCTATGCAAAGATCAAATATGGGCAAATTGTTGCAAGCAAGTTCTTCATCTCCTTTAAGAGAGTCAATACAAGAGGAAAGGCAATTGACAACGGCTGATATTGAGGGCATGTTTCTGCTTATGGGCATAGGCTATACCGTGGGAGCTATTGCTTTGGTTTCCGAAATAGTGGGTGGCATAACAAATAAATGCCGTCAAATTATTAGGCGATCTCGTCAATCATTCTCCAGCAATTTTTCTTCGAAACGCAACAGTGGTGAATTATTAAAACCACGTAAACCTCTGGACAAACATGAAGAATTTGCGCATGCCGCCAGGGAAGTTGCTCGAAAAGCTGCTCAGAAGGAGGCGCAAAAAACACACCAGGATTTTGTGGGTTTTGGTAAAAGGCAATTTAATTTAACCAAAACTACCTTAAAGGAACTATACGGCGACTATAATAAGTCTCAGCCGGATTATGTACTTAAAGATGGTCAAATTATAGTAGAAGATCCGGAGGATTCAGACATTTCGATGGAGACACCAACTAGAGAATCTAGTGCAGAAACAAAATCATCTTTAGTAAATGAAAAATTCACAGAATATACAGAAGAATTTACCAAAGATAATATCGAAAAGGTGGTGGAAAGTTTTCTGAATGAAGAAATCGAAAAAGCTTTAAGATCGTTTGATCATACTTTAAAGCATTATCACAAGGACAGCTCTCAAGAGTGTAATGAGTTGGAAGAGGAGGTTTTTGGTAGTTTTGTTCAACCCAAGCAGGAACAGTTTGAAACATTGGATAATTTGAAATTATTTAAAGAGCAAACTGATTTGTTAGCACTAGATGTTCATGAGACTGTTGAAGGAAATGCAGATAATGAAGATGAAGAAGTAAAATGCACTGAAAATATACAAAATGAAAAGATGGATAAAAAGGAAAATTAGTTTGTGTTAAACTTAAATATTTATTTGGAAAAATATTGTTAAAAAAAGTAACTTAATAAATAAATACCTGGTGTTTTAACTTTAATAATTTGGCATTTTTCAATATTTTTGATGTTTGCTTGATAACTTAAGAGTTAGTTAACATTGTTTGTGCTTAAATTAACTTAGTGGCAATTTAGTTTGTTTTGTCTTTTGTAGGTTAGGGGAGGAAAGAATTTTTCTTTATATTAGTGCAATTTATTCATAATTCATCTCTAAGATGAGGAGGTTCTATTTGTGTATATTCCTCCTCCTCTTCATTGTTAATATTAGTATTTTCATCATCTTGTGAGGGAGTAACAACTAAAAATAAATTTTGGAAAAATAATAATAAATAAAAAATCAAAAACCAAATCAAAAAAAATATTCTTAAAAACATTAGTAATTAGAGTGTTTTTTTAATAAATGTTAATATTACAATTATGATGTATTCATTCATTCTATAATTTTGCTCTACAATTTTGTTTAAATAATTTATTCCTTCTTTTTTTATTCACAGAATAAATACATTTGTTTTACTTTGTTTAAATTTTCTTACATTTTCCTAAAAAGTAAAATCATTTGCATTATGTGCTGCTATAATTACAATGATTTCATTAACATTTCCTCTAATTGTTTAGTATCAATTTGTGGCTTATTGGCACCAGCTGGTGTGGAGCTTAGCCAATATTCGGAAGCTGCAATGTATATGGCGACAGCGGCACCAACAATATAAGCAATATGTGTGGAGCTTTGGAAGATAACACAAGTGGCTACACACAAGCCAAAATATGTTAGGAAACGCGTGATATTAACATATTGATCACGTTTTTCATTAGAATCATCTGATACCAAGAAATACATATAGAAATACACAGTTAAACATAAATATGAATTAAAGATTAATTACTCTAATGTTGTTTTGAAACTAACCTTGACATTTTCCATCTTTAAGACTATAACCAGCAGCACATTTTTTACACATATCGGGACCATCACCATCACAGCCTTCACAAGAGCGATCACACTCCAAACAGCTATGCGATCCTTCATTGTTGACACAAAATTGATTGGGACGGCAGGCTCTAGTTTTGGCTATACATTCGTTTATGTCCAAACAGCCATTCTTTTCGTCCCAAAGCCAACCTTCACTACATTTTAAACAAGCTGTAAAATAATTTAAAAAATTAATGGGCAACGTTTAAAAGAAAAGTTGGCTACAGTTACAGCTAAAATACCCTTTCAGCTTAACTACCCATATTTTATAAATAATTTTCAACATTTCCCTAATTGGGTTTAATGAAATTATGATTATAATAAATTTATTTTTAATTTTTGTAATATTTATTAATAAATTTAATTCGGGATGAAATTACCCAATCCATTAAAATATCGTTACCGAAATAACTGCAATTACCATTACCGCTAAAATACCGTTTCGAACTTGATAATTTTAAATCACAAAAACTCAAATTTCTTATTTCAATAATTGATTACCCTTATCGTGGTTGGCGTAAACGTCATACGCCTACGACAGTTTCGTACTAGATTAAAGAAACCGTTTGCATTTTATCTTTAATCTAGTACGAAACAGTCGTAGGCGTAAGACGTTTACGCCAACCACGATAAGGGTGAATAAAACTTATTTTTTATCTTTGTAAGTTTTATTAATATGTATGTAATTCAATTCAATAATTACCGTTTTGATTACCGTTACCACAAGAACTGAAATTACCGTTACTTTAAGTACCGTTACCGAAATAACTGAAATTACCGTTACTTTAAGTACCGTTACCGAAATAAATAAAATTAACGGTAACGTTAAATACCGTTGTCAAAATTAACAGTTTCGAATCGGTAGCCAACCTTGTTTAAAGTATGAAAAATGTTTAAGCAAAACAACTATCTCAAAAAAAACTTACACTTTGGTCCCGCGCCCTTACAGCCCTGATCCTTTTGACATGCCTTATGGCACTCAGAACACAATAGTTTCTTCTCATCTCTAAAGGCTTCATAGAAACCCTTAGAACATTCATTACATTCCTCCCCGGCATAGCCCTCGTCACAATTACACTTGCCATTGCCTTTGCGGGTGCCATCACCCTTACATTTGCCATTACCACGGCAATCAGTACAGGGCTTACATTCTGATCCAAAATGGCCACTAGGGCAACACGCCTTCAATTGTTCAACACACAACCACTTGTGCAAATCTTCCTCTTCGGTTTGTTTGTGTGTAAACCACTCTTCGAGCAAATGTTCCTGATCATTGGCCAAAGTATGACACTGATCCTGACCACGTCTAACATCTTGGCACAATTGCTCTTGTATCTCCACTAAACGCACTTCACTGGTCTTGTACGAACGTAGTTTTTCCTCTTCCCAAGCAGCATCGCCACCCGCATGTTTGCCACGGCTAGTCTTCTCTAAGCCCAATTTAAAAGAAGCCACCAAAGTGGTGCATGCTTTACATGGCGGCAGTTTGGTAGATTTTTCTTTTTGTTCCTTAGGATTTAATGGGTCATCAGCGAAAATGACCGTCACAGCACACAAAATAAAAATTACTGAAAAGTTTAAACTTTTTTGGAATGCTAGTCGTCTCATTTTGTTTGCAAATTTATTGCAAAAAAAGTGTGTTTAATTTGAAAACTTTAACTATTTTAAATTGATAAACAAATGCCAAGAAGGTTTACGTGTAACTTTTTATTTATTCTTTCTTTTATTTTTCTACCCTCTTCAATACAATTCAATCAGCAACCACCAACAAAAAGTTTTTCCAGAACTTATTTTTTCTATTGCTTTTATTTATTTTCTAATCTGCCACTTGAGTGTGTGTGAAATGTCAAACTGTTTGTTTATTTCTTTTGTTGTTTTCTTCGTATTTGCCGGTTATCTGACATCAGCTGTTGAGTAGCTTAGAAAAACAGGGTTGTTATTAAATGAATATTGAGAATTTAACCTCAAAATTATTTACGAACACAGGGAAGCTGATTTAAATAGCTTTGTTTTTAGTAATAAATACTAAATGCTTATTTTCATATCAGTAAATTTATCCGAGTTAAATTTGGGCAGACACCAGGAGGTTAGTGCGTAACTCAATCCTAAAACGGAAATGTTCGAATTTGTGTGCTAAATACATTTTAATTCGAAACGATTTCATTTTGAATCGAATTAGGGAGTAAACCCCCAGCATATTAAGATAAACTGAATTTTCATCTTTCCCACTATACTTTCAGTAAAACAACGTTATATTTTGATTTTTTATGTATTATCACATTAATAATTAAATTTATTTTATTATTTAAAAGTTTTTTTTTTTAATATATTACAATATGTTGTGTATAATTTTTAATGTATACCCTTCAATTGTGGCATTAATTTTAATGTAAATAATTATTAATATTATATTTATCAAATTATATTCAATTTTTGGTTTACAATTACATACATATAACTTTTCCAATTTTTAATTAAAAATAGTTACACAAAAATATATTTTATTTAATAAATTATGCAAATGAATAAGACTAAAATTAATGTTATTAATAATATGTTTATTTTTCTAATAAATTGTAAATGTTTTCATAAATATAGCCTTAAATTTTTAAATGGCTGTTTTAAAAACTTAAGCTATAGAATGAAAATTGTTATTAACTTAAATACTGATAAATATTTGTAAAAAAAAAAACAAATAATGCGAGTTTATGAATGAAGTGTTTTGCCGAGCTGGGCAAGGTACTCAGTTATTTTACAATATATAAAAAAATTTAAAAATATATATGAAGCGAGTTTGTGATTATAGAGATTTTACAGCTGGACAATGTTGTTTTGAAAATTTTTATCATTTAAATCATTCAAAAATGTTTCCAAAACTTTTTTTGTCGAAAGTATTAAATACGATTTCAAAATGGCAACCGTTAGCCAAAACTCTAGGCTTATTAAAATACGGGTATAAAAATCTTTTTCCTCAATATATGGTGGTTATTACAGCCGTTTTGGTTTTAACAAATAATATAAATTTAACAAACCTTATATTATTTTCGAAATTTTGAAAATTTTATTGTTTTATTACCAGAATTGCGGCAACGGCATTCCATTACCGATATTATTTCAAATACCGGTGGCAAAAGTTGATTTTCAATATGAATTGCAGATTTCTATTTCATTTATGGAATTTATGTAATTACAAATAAGTAATATTCAATTTGTTGTAAAAAAATGTTATGAAAAAAATTTAGTGGAACAAAAAAATGTTGGTGAAAATATCGCGGTTTTTTGTTTATATGTCAGCCATTTTTGGGCCGATGTTTTCCATTTTAAATAGGAACCTAATCTTGGACTATAGCGAATATATTGCTGTATCAATCATATAGTATGTAAATTATTTGTGGCTCAGGAAAGTTGATTTCAACATACAGACGGACATGGTAATCGGCTCCGCTATCTATAACGATTCAGAATATATATACTTTATGGTGTCGCAAATGATAAGTGTGGAAATTGCAAACCTATATACACCCTTGCAACTCTTGCTGAAGGGTACAAACATAACTAGATATATTGAAAATTGGGGTAAATATTCAAATCTGAGGTATACTATATGATTCTTTTCTGACCTATACTAAACGTTTAACCATACAAACTTTATCATCTAAACATTGTATTAGATAGACCACATCGTATTACTTCATAATTCTATTCAAAAATGATCGAAATGTGAATTCAAATCTGACTTTAAATAACCTCTTCGATTTTAAATTAATTATTAGATGAGTTTCAATTATTTTAATTTTGTTTCGTTTTATTATTAAATAGGTCATAGTTTAGTTATTTTATTTTACTTTTATTTTAATAATTTTTTGCTTAAAATACAACTCTGAAATTATCAAACATGCAGGATTACAGAATTTTAGTACTCACTTGTGTCTAATACAAATTTTTAAATATATTTACTGTTAACTTAAAAGTCTCGAATGCCTGTTCGTTTATATTACTTGGTAATATGATTGATTTTAATGTAATTAAAGTATACTATGTCGTGATTTCTAAGATCGGTTTTTAAACATCCATCAATTAATTTGTTCATAATTAATTTGAATAAATTGTTAGCAATTATGTTTATTAAGCCAATATTTAACTTTTAGGGAGATCGTGAAACAAATTTGAAAACTATTTAAATGATCTAAAGGTATTTGAAAATATTATAAATTATGTAAATGATGATGTTTTGTTTTTAAAATAAAAATGTTTCCTCTTAATCAAGTTTTTATTGAGCAGATTTTAGTTTCTCCCAAAAATTCTAAAAAGTTGAAATTTTTATTTGTAACCATTAGAATGCAATAACTTTACAGCGTACATTTAAAAATTCTGATCGTGCTATTTTCAAGGATTGCTATAACACACAAACTATACGTGTAATAAAACCTAAAATAATACTAAAACCCACACACCCTAAATAACTTAATTAATACTGTAGCAAATTATATAGTCTACAAGCTTATAGTTTATTTAAATATACACATATTGAAATTACCACTTTTATGATATCGATGACACTTTCACAGCGCTAAAGTACATTTAATACTTGGGAAAATTATATTATTCATATTTAAAAACAATTTGCTAACTACACTTGGACTTCAAAAGAAAAAAAAACTCTTCCACTAAACCTTTGGCAATAATATAGATCCTTCCATTTACAAAAGCAACTAATAAATTCTTTTAATTTACTCATATATTACAAATTAATTCAAAATAGCAATAACTTAGGTGCGCGCATTTAAGGTACTTTGGCTGGTACTTGCCGACAAACCCATTTCTTCATCAGATTCATCCGAATCCAAGGGACTAACACGTATAGCCTGATACCATTTATTGGTTAAGTCAGCCATTTGGGATTTACACTCATGCAGCTCTTGGCTATTGAAACGGCGCGTAAAGAAGGGTATAAAATATTTACGATCTAAGCGGCCAAAACCGGCAATACGGGTCTGGGCAAAAGAAACATCTTCCTCTTCCGTGAGTTCGGATAAATGCTCTGAATCTATAGCTTGACCCCATTCTCTTGTCTTCGACAAAGAAATTGATTTACGTTTGCGTGAATTACTTCTTTGGCGGCTGGCCGTTGATGAAGACGAGCCAGTGCGAGAACTACGTGATCTACGCGATTTTTTGCCTGGTTTTAGGTATTTCAACAAAGGCATAGTAGAACCACCAAAGAATAGCGTTGTAAATAACACAATAATCAAGGTAGTAGTTATAATAACATGTCTAGTCTCATCACTAGACAAATCTAAATGCAAAGACAAAGCATATGAAATGGCCCCTCTTAGACCAGAAAACCACATAATAAATTGCATTTTATTGGTGATTTTATGCTCTCGAAATTTATTAACCAAATAAGCCAAAGGAAAGATATTACAAGCTCTACCAATAAGACACAAAACTATGGACCATATAACAAATGATAATTCCACTTGATGTTTAAAAGAGAATATCGCCAAGCCCAGATAGGCAAAGACACAAGTTTCTGCTATAAAAGCCAAAGTACGCATTGTTTGTTGCATGGTTATTTGTGTGATGGTGGACAGATTGAAATGTGTATAGTGCGACATGACAATGCCGCAAAACAATATGGCCATTATGCCACTCAAATGGATGCCCTCAGCCAATACATAAGGGCCATAGGTGAACATTAACATTATGGCAAATTCCAATGATGGATGTTTTCTTAAGTCTACATGTTTTAATAATAACGCGGAGATCAATGCAAATACTACACCTATACCGGCCGAAGCGAAAAACATTTCGGAAAATGTTTTCAATGCCGAGAATATAGCCTCACCTGTTGACATTTTGGCATAGGCCGGACTATTTGCTGATTGGGTGACGGTGGTTGTTAAAACAATAGATATGGCATCGTTCAATATACTCTCACCAAATACCAACATGTTAAGTATGGGATCCACATCGAGAGCATGAAAAATGGCTACTGTGGCAACTGGATCGACGGCAGAGATTAGAGAGCCAAAGGCAAACGATTCGGAAAAGTTGAGACTGTAACAGAAAATTTAAACAAACAAAATAAATATGTTAATAATTTAAATAAAATAGATTTTAATAAGAAACACTATAAACCTTATAAACCCTTCACCAACGTATACTTGAAGATAAAGACCGAAAACAATTGTTTGTCCATTTTGGTGAAACAAAATTGTTGAATGAAAAATAATGTTTTAGTGAACAAAAATATTATATTTTTGACATTGTGTAAGTCATTGAAAAGGTCTTAAAAATGTCTATCATTAGATTAAAAATAAGCTTATATATCAGACATTTATGGGTCGATTTTCCCGAATTTAAATAGCGACCGAACCATGACTTTAGCAAATATATTGATGAACAAATGTAAGTTATTTTGGATAATTGGAAAGTTGATTTTAACACACGGACTGACAGATATCTATATCGACTCCAGTATGTATAACGATCCAGAATACATATATTCTAGGGGGTCGCAAAAAAAATGTAGAAGGGTATAAAAAGTTCAAATATTTCTCAAGAAACCATTAACACTCAAATTAAATATGCAACCAATAAATACCAACTTACCGATAAGCAACCTCTGCCAAACCCAACAAATATATACCCGCTCCAATGACCAAAGCCGATATCGTAGTGCCCACAATGGCAAACACCAATATGGAGCCAATATTTTGGAAAAAGTTACCCTTATGTAAATTATAACCAGATTCAAAGATGATGGGTGGTAGCAAAACCAAAAAGAAACCAGTAGGTGAAAATACTTCCTCTCTCTTCCAGCTGGCATTCTCTCCCGACATCACCTTCAACAAGAGACCAATTAAGGCGCCCAAAAATACAACCACAATACTTTCGGGTAAATATTGGAAACCAGTTTGTAACATGGAATGTATTAACAAAATGCCCAACATTATAACACAAATAACAAAAAACAATGATAAGGAGGAGTTGTGTTCCTGTTCCACTGCATGATGATCAGGTAAAGGTGGTTCCGTTGCAACTTTGGTAGCATTTTCTGTAGTAGAAGTAGCGTTAATGAGGGCTGCTTGCGTGGTAGTTGTGGTAGAGCTCGCCGTAATATTTCCCGTCGAGGTCAAACTTGAATTATTTACATTGTTGCCATTAGTATTGTTAATATTAGCATTAGTAATATTTAACGTTCCCGTTACTTCAGACCCAATATTGCTAGATTTGCCACTTAAATCTTTGTTTTCTGCTGCGTTCTGTTCGGACTTGACAAATTCCACAGCTCCTTTGGAGGTATTCTCATTGTTTGTTACTGCTACTGCAGGTACTGGTTGGGCCTCTTCAGCCCTTATGGTAACCGTGAAAATACTTAAAGTTGTTATCATCAATAGTATAAGCAACCACCATACTGAATGTTTATTTCTGGCCATATTTTCTTTAAATTTCATTTTCATTCACTTTGGTTTTATCCTTAAACTTAACTATATGTTATTTCTGACCTTTTCCTTTGTAATTCAATTATAACTAGCAATTTTTCACGAACATTCTACTGAATTATTAATCATTTTATTTTTGGCTTAAGTGCGTTATGGAATGTCAATTGTTGGCTGTTTTTCCAATTACATTTTTTTATCTTTTCTTTACGTTGTTTTACAACAACACGTCACGAGAAGTCAAAATGGTTGAACAGCTGTTTTGTTTTTAGTTCCGTTCGTTCTTTTATTGGCGCATGACGTTTGTTGTAGTAAACAAATGATAACCCAATAAACAAAATTGGGAAAATGGGATAAAAGGGTGGTGCCAGATTATGAGGAATTATAATGGGAAGGTAAAATTGTACAAATACAAAATAAATATCAATGTAATTAATAAAATTCTCTTATTACGCTGCGTTTACACATGCAAGTAGATTGATGAAAGTTGATAATACGTATTATTATCGAAAATGTCGAAAATACATCGAAATGTCTACAAGTTGCTTGAGCGTTTACACATGCAAGTAAAAGTTCATTTTGTAAATGTTAGCGAAGGAGAATGATGTCTTCAAAATGCCACAAATATAAGAATATTACAGCTAATTTGATAAATAAACCTTTTATATATCAGCATTTATTATTTTTAAGTCAATTTGCGGCTTGAAACCAAATTTTATTATTTTTATTCATAACAATAAAGTGTTACCATGATATTCAAATACAAACATTTCTGGGGAAAATGTTAGGTTAACAATTTTTATAGATATTAGTAACAATTTTATTTATTAAAACTAATGAAATTGCTATTTTTACGAAAACGATAAGCATTAGTGGCCATTTGTACTATTTTCTTTTTCAAAAATACATAAAATAAGTTAAAAATATAATAATTATTTTACCACAATCCAGTAATTTTTTTTAAATTTTTTTAGTTAGGCAACTCTGTTTGTGTTTTTGACACTTTATTGCAGTAAGTGTCAAAAAATCACTGTCCATCGAAATTCACTAGGCAGTGAGCTGTAAGTGGCTGCATGTGTGCTTGTGTTAGTGCAAAAGTGTGAATGTATTGTGTTTTTCGAACTGTTACTTGCATGTGTAAACGCTAGGTTAATTGCACTGTGCTAGTTGAAAAAACTGTCAAGTGGGGCACCCGGCGGGTTAAACTAATTCGAGTACGCTGACCCCGGTGGTGCTAACCGTTTTATTTTCGGTTAGCTCTTGTTTTCGCGATATCCCGTTATTTCGAAAATGGAGGATGTTGCACAACATATATTCGCGTAACTGAAAAATGGTTTAGCTTATTGAATAAACTGTTAAATACTGTTTTATTTTTAAAAAATTACAAAAATTTTCAAAAAATTAAAAATAATAAAGGCTAGGACAAAATAAAATGGCTAGATTAAATCTAGCCATTTTTTATGGCTGAATGAAAATAAAATCGCTAGATCTAGCCGGAAAATGGCTAAATTGGCAACCTTGATTATTGGTTAAATTCCGGCAAAATATGTTTCTGGTTTAATATAACAGCGTGTTAAGCTACATTTAACTGACAAGTAGCTCTAAGTGAACATGTGGTCCAAAAAAAAAAATTAATTGAAATGATCTTCAAATTAATAAAAAATAAAAGTTGAAATCAATGCAACTTTTATTTTTATGCAAAAGGGATCTTTTTATAGCCTTCACCTTCGTGAGAAGGGTATAGTTATTTAAGTTTGTCATTCCGTTTGTAATTTCCACAATATAAATTTCCGACCCTATAAATTATATATATTCTGGATATTTACAGATAGTGGAGTCGATTAAGACATGTCAGTCTGTTGAAATCAACTTTCCGAAGCCCTCAAATAACTACATACACGATTCATACATCAATATCTCCAAAACAAAACAATTCAAAAAAATTTTTTTCCAAAAAATTAAAAAAAACATAGTTTACCTAAAAATATTTAAAATTTTTATTTTGAAGTATAATTTGGTGGAGGGTATATAAGATTCGGCAGAGCCGAATATAGCTCTCCTACTTGTTTAACCTTCGCTTTACCAATACCCACCCGGGTGACCACATCGTTTTTATTGGATTAATATTTTTTTTAATTTTGTTTCGATTTAAATGAAATTTGTACTCACTGAACAAATTTTAGAGTTCTATACAATTTAATAGAAACATTTTAAACTTTTTATAAGGTTTTTTAAAATTTCGTTCGTCGTATATATTTATAGAAGTGTAGTGTCACCCGGGTGGGTATTGGTAAACCATGAACAAAAAAAAACTTTGGTAAAGCGATGGTTAAATTTCTATGTTCATGAACCTGTACAGAACCTGCATATAACTAATTTTGGAGAAATTTTTGGCATACCAACACGTGATGGCCAATATTGTATAAGTAATGAAAATCATTTTTTTAGATCATTTGGAATCAAAAACATCACGCACCAACACCAAATTCTAAAATAAACCAAACTTCTATTTCTCTGAAAAATTATATAAATTATTTCATTTTTTTTTGCAAGTGTGAGGGATACTTCCCTATTTAAAAATTATATTTTAAAGTATGTCCGCAGTTATTATTAAAATAAAATATGTATATTGTGTATATATAATTGAAAATATTTCATGAAAAACTTTATTGCGTTTGGTGAGTGAACTTCTTTAACAACCGCGAAAAAATAATACCATGGTTTTTTATATTTTTTAATGCTCTATTCGACTATGCTATGCCAATTTGCATATTTGCAAAAATTGTCAATAGTTATATCCCTACTGTACACGTGTGAGTAACTTTGTTATCAGTTTTCTATATTCTTAAATGAGGGTTGTGACTTTTTTATATTACAACATAACTTTGTATAGCTATTTAACTTTATTGGAATTGATTTGATTCACATAATACCACATTGCTTTGCTGTGATTTAGCAAATATGTATGTACCGCCGCAAATTTTAAGAGACTTCACAATTAATAATGTATGATTTAGGCCCTTATCTTACTCAATGGGATATCTTAAGATTTGTAGTGGTGTGAAAACATATGGAATAATAGAGTATAATATCAAGATTTTTTAAAATCGGAGGATAATATCATTACAAATCGATGGCAAATGCATATAATGTTATATCCTTAAAAACTACATATGTAATTAAAATTTCCGTTAGTAAACAATTTTTAATTTAATTACGTGGCGAAGCGAACTGGGTTAGTTAGTTTTTTTATAAATGAGAAAGCAAATTTCAAAATGTTGTTGAATTTCAGACTTCACATCCGAGTTGAAAACACCGAAGATCGCTTCTAATATGAATATTATAATTATTAATATTATGTTTAAGCGTTACAAATATCAGCATAATATCCTTCCTACCTACGTGGTGGCCAGGAATTTAAGAAATATGTATGCATGAGGACTGTTTTAACACACAAGTGTGTTTTATTCGACTGTGGCAATTCATACATATTCACCATGTACATACAGAATTTTTCTACAACTTGACCAAACATTTTTTTTTTTAAATAAACATATTTTCTCACATTTATATCATTATAATTTTATTATTATAAAATATTCGGACTATTTTTAGTTCCATTAGTTTCGGTCATATCATGTTATTAACAGCGGATGTTCGCTGAGGTGGGTCAACGTATTTCCACATATCTTTGTCCATATATGTTTTACCGATTTTTCCAAACATTTTTCAGAAACTAGAAACATTAATAATAAATTTCATACCCTTAGAGGTCCTTTTATTTTGGCTCTATCGCACTTAAAATTCAGGTGATGAAAAAAATTCAAGTATTTGTCTTAAATTGGTGGCCACCACTGTAGTTGGTGTAGGGTATACAAATTACCCTTAAGTACATACCATACAATCAAATACTCATTTAATGTATAGTAGTAGATTTAAATTACTCCAGACATTAATTGATATGTTTACAATTTCTCTTTACATGCAGAAAATTTAAATGTAAAATTATGGTGGGTTTTTTTAATTATTTATAATTTAATTTCAAATATTTTTAAATTTTCCTTAAGTGTGAATTAATTTACAGTCGTTAAACTTTGTGGCAAAATTCATTACTGCAACATAATGCAATATCAGCAAATATATTACACGTTAAAATAAATAGTTATTAACAATATGTTAAATTTAAATAAGCAGTGTAAAATTTCCGTTAGTACGAGGAATAGAAGTACAAATTTAAAAATGCATTTTGTCGAGTCATTTTTGTGACACTTCTATTATCCGTGAACTTGTAAACAGACACAAATTATGCACGTAATATAAATTAATTGATTATGCATGTTATCAATTTCACAATTGAATATATAATACATACGAGTATTTAGATTTCTGGTATAGAACTCAAGATGACTATTAAGAAAAATCTGTTTATTGTTTTCAAAAAAACATGTATTAAAGGAAAGTATTCCATTTTTAGACGATAGAGCTTCTCGTGTTGATTGATAATAATATTTATTATCAATAACTTTAAATGATTTAATATGTTTTTAATATGTAATTAAGAACGAGTGCATGCATAATTGCGAGTGTGTTTGAAATTGTTAGGATTACCAAACATTGAAATAAATTTATAAAAATTGCATTTTAGTAGAGGCATTAAATAATTCAATTATTTTGTTTTTATACCCACAATCAGTTTTTTTTTTAAAATAAATATAATTTATTTAAAATTAAGAAAAGTATATATGTTTTATTGATCATTTAAAAAACTGAACTACCTTGTTTAAAATTTAAAAATTATTTTCTTGTGTTTATTGATCAAGCAATTGTTAGTATTGTAGCAAATTCTCATATTTTCTATACTGATTAGGTTCTATCATGACTTTTAAAGAATGTACCAGAATAAATTTAATGTAGTCTGTGACGAATATTTCAATTATCCCCAACATGTTAACGAACAGAAATTCTATTTATTTCAATAATTGTAACAAATATGTATGTTTATTAAATTATCTGATAATTGTAAGATTCGTTATCAAGTAAACAATTATATTTCCGCTATTTTGGCAGCTCTATATGAGACAGAAAAGTCAATGGGTCAAAAACGTGCCTTTCGGAGCGTGTAGAATAATGTGATATTTTGCGTTTTAGTATTGAGTCAACGAACTAAAAAGACTGGAGAATATTAAGAAATATGAAATTATTAAAACATTTGCACGCTGAATTTTAAGATTTAATGTTCATAATTGGATTAACGTTTTAAGAAAATTCTTGAATTGATATTAAAAAATAAATAAATAATACAATGCGAAATATTTTGAAAGTAAATAAATAATTACATATTTATTGTAAATAGTTTAATATTTAAAATATGTAATAATAAAGAAATTATGTTTAAAGTAGATTCATTCATACCTTTTAAAATATAAACAGCAGTGTAACAAAATTAAAATATTCATAACGATATTGTGTGATTAATTATATTTATCGGATCCTAAATATTAAAAACAGATTACACATGAATAAATGTGAATTACGAAAAAAAATATTTTAATTACCAATTCCTATCGAATAATGTTCCATTCCAAGACCTGAGCTGTAAAGGAATGATTAATTTTTGAATGAATCTTTGAATCATTCATGCAATGAATTGGAATTTTTTAAATGCATTAAAAATTTAAATAAATGGAATTAAAATTCGAATGAATTCATTATGAATTACAAATTCTTGAATGTATTCAGCTTTCTCAAAATTTGAATGGAATTAAAATTTGAATAAATTCATCATGAAATAATATTATATTATCAAAAAAAAAAAAAGAATTGAATTAAAATTTTAATGAATTCATTTTGACCAAAAAATAAACTCCGATTCTTTAATAAAATGGTCCTCATCGGGATTCTAAGCTATTTTGTAATCAAGCTATTCAATTGATTTAAAAATACCTTTTTGGATGAAAGGACTTCATTCAAATTTCAATTCAATTCATATTTTGTACAACGCATTAGCATATAATTTAGTTTACTGTAATTCTGGTAAATTAAAAATCAAAACATTTACAGTTCTGTCCAAGACCCCCTATACTTAAATACTTGTTGTTTAATTAATTTATTTTTTTTATAAAACAATTTTATTTTCGAATTTAATGAACTTTCTTATCGTTAAAATACCAAAAAAACAAAGAATTGTTCAAAATAGTCAAACTTAATAAACGCAAAATTTATATTTAAGAAACATATTCTATTAAAGTTTTCAGAAAAAATAATATGTTGCAATTTATATGTTCCAAAAACAATGTATTTTTTTTAATTTAAATGATAAGCTTTTTTAAACATATTTTGACAAATAGTTGTCATTTATACATAAGTAGGTATGTTCCTATATTCCAACCTTGCAAATTCTGAGCTGGCAAAATCCGGATCCTTAACCGGTATTTTCTAGATTTGAATTTCCTTGCGTCATAGCATAACTAGAACATCTGTTAGTTTTTACCAAAAAATATTGCAGTGCTAATGATTCAAGTTCAGACATCAAAAGTAATCTATTCATTTTTCAATTACTTGTATATTTGTGCTGAATTTCAATTGTATATAAAGTTTTAACCGCTTATTAAATTTTTACAATATTGATCTCATCTTAATTTCAATATATTTTCCTAAAAATCCTTTCATTTTGAACACACGATTAAACCAAAAAATGTTCCTTGAACAAAGAATATCTAAAAAAATAAAAAAATTTAACTAAATTTGACATATTTTATGCATTATGGAGATCATATCTCTAATATTGAAAGACATGTCAATATAATCAGAGGTAATGCCAGAACCTAGCTGATAATGTATTTAAAATTAAAAAATACACAATTTTGCTAAAAATATTTTTATTTTGAATACAGGATTAAACCAAAAAATTGTCCTTGAAAAAACATATCTAAAAAAATTAATAAAAGTTAAACAATATATGTCAAATATTTTATGCATTATGGAGAACATATCACAAATATTGAAAGACCTGTCAATATAATCATAGCTAATGCCAGAACCTAGCTGATAATGTATTTAAAAAATAAAAATACGCAATGACATTTGTCCTAATTATTTCTAATTGGATGTTTTTAAATAATAGATGGATTTTGTTGACGAATTATTCACATATACATTCATATTGTTTTCGAAATATTTCCTGGGAGGGTCTATTATACAAAACATAGAACTATGAGCTGATATAATTTGTTTTTTTATATATGAACAAATAAAATATGTATGTGATCAAGTTACGTACTTAATAAATAAATTGTTTGAATGTATAATCATTAAAACAACATCTCCTAAAAAGAAAGAAACTGAAAAATTAATAATAAAAATATCACTTGATAAATGTATACAACTCTTTTTTGACTAACCCCCATTAACACAATGTATAGTTATGTTTTAACCTAAAGTTAAACTGACAGTTTTCATACAAACATTACTTTAACCGACAGTATAACTAACACACCAGACTTTGTTTGGGTTTGATAAATTATTTAACTAAAAATAAGCAAACAAATTAATATAATTTTATATAAAATAATTTAATAAAAATTAATTTATTATTTTTATATCTTAGCAATAATGCAAGTAAATTATTGTTTATCAATGAAATAATTGAGGAAAATGTCTATATTTTGTTACTTTTTAAATTATCATAAGAAACTAGAACTGAAATTGTAAAAAATACTCTTACTCATGTTGTAAGTTGTAGCATCATTACTGGCCTTAATACAATAAAATAATATTCCAAAAACAAACAAAAAACGCAATATTGTGCCTTGAACTTGAAAGACCTTAATATTATCAGAAATCTTTAGATTTCATTGTTTCTTAAAACCTTTCTTAAACAAAAAATCTCAAATAAAAAAAAATTCTGTACATAATTTTTAAATTGTATATAATATTAACAAACTTCTGATCATTGACGAAACAAAAAGAGAGAAAGTGTTGTCAATTCATAAAATTTTCAGAGTCATTATCAAAAGTAATATGAGCAGAAAGTTTTAAAAAATAATAAAAATATATTAATTTAATTACTTATTTATTAACATACATATGCAAGTATAAATACATATGTATAAATGGACAAAATATGAATAGTCTTTTATTTTCAAGATCCGATTTAAAAAAACAAATATCAATATGTCAAAAAAATAAAAACAATTCTAAAACTAAAACCCCACTACATACACACATATTAGAAGAAAGCTGATAATAAGCTGTTTTTTAAGTGATTAAATATAATATTGGCGATTGAAATAAAATGTTATAAATGAAACTGAAATTTGTCAATCGAAAACATTTCATTCTAAACTGTCGTTGTGAAGAGAGTAAGTTGGACGAAGAAAAAAATATAGAATTTTGATGACTTTTGTTAATTTTTATTAAAATAAAATAGAATTGTTTTAGTTTTCAAAGTTTAAAAGAAATTGTGTTAAAATCAAAATTTGTATAAAATAAAAATAGTAGTTTATTCCTTAAATAAAAAAGGATATGTTTGAAATTGTGTATAATAATCTTCTCCATAAAAACTTCGTAAAAGTGAAAATGTTACAAAATTGAAAAACATATTTTATTAGTTTATGTAAATAAAATTTTCGATTTAAAATTAATACATTTATTGTTTGTCTGCTGAAAGTGTTTAATTAAAAAACAAATCAATACGTATTTGTTTGCAAAATTTTAAAAAGTGTTTTTTTTTTAGGTTTTAAAAATATTTGTGTATTTATTAAGAAAATCTTGGTGTTATCTTTTTTAAATGTTAGTTTAAATTACAGGTCACAAATATATAGAGATAGTGAGTGAGCCAGTCATAACACTAGGAAGTAAAACAATGTTGTATCACTAAGCGTGAATTAACTTGATTTTTTTTTAAATTCATTTTGAAAATTTTCGAATTTTAGCAATCTATTTAAATCCCACTTGTTCATATAATATAGCATGAGATCAGTCGAGACATAGATTTTGTTATAAAGAATGAGCTTAAATGTTCAAAATATCTCTTATTAATCTTAAAATTTTGTTTGTTGCCTAGTTGTATTTAGTTTCATTTCATTTAAACGTAAATATGACTATTGATAAGAATGGCTTTAGTTCGCTATAAATCAAAACTGATTTTTATCGCATTTTAATTAATTAAACTTATAGTTGATTGACCCACTGTTTTGTTTACTAAAGAAATCGTCATTAATCTGGCAGCCTTCTTTAAGACAGATAACCTGCTATTCATATGGCAGCATTTGCAACAATATACGAAGATAATAACAAAGCAAAACTGTCAAAAACATCCAGCTGATATCCACATTGTTTTTGGACTCAAAAACAAATTACAAAAATTGCAACAGCACATGGGAAACAGGAACGAACTTCTTTGAAGAACATTTTTCAAATTATACTTAAAGTTACAGCCAAAGTTTAGTAAAATATTTTAAAAGAAAAAAAAAACATTAAACAGGTAAATTTTAATCAAGAATTTAACCAATTTTATATAATATTTAAGGGAAAGTAGCAAAAAAGAATTTGAATAAAAATATTAGGATTGAAGCGGTAGCGAAAAATATGAAAAATGAGAGGAGACGGCGCGCGTTGGACCACCACATGAAAGCACCGAGTATAAATTGAAAACAATGTGAACAACTTGCGCTCTTTTACGATTCAAACCTCGAGGTGTGAGGACGTCAACGTCTAGTTAGAGTGTTGTGCCAGCCGACCGACCAGCCGTTTCATTAAAGAACAACTAAAAATTTTTATATATAATAAAATTAAACCTTCTTTCATTTTATTTGTGGCCGAAGCTGATAAAACCATTATAAAAACATAGAAATGTTAGTGTGTTTCTTAATTATTTAAATTTTGTTTTTAAATATAAATTTTCTAAATTATTACTAGTGGGAGTGCAAACTATTTATTGAAAAAAATACCAAAGAAATTCTTCATTTAACCAAAACGTTACATAAAATATTCTATTGAATTTAAGCAAGAGAAAAAAAAGCATTTATAGTGTAAAGTTGTCTGAAAAATGCTGAAACAAAGTGTGAAAAACTAAAAAGCTAAAATAAAACATCAATTTGTGTATTTAACGCATGTTTGAGAAAAATCAATTCTATTTTATTATATTATTCTTTTGTTGGTTATTTTATCATAATGTGTAATTTAGCTTTTGACGAGATGTTGGCATTTATTTAACAACAAATACCTTCCATTCCATTCTTTAGCCGCTATACCGACCGCAACAACTACAGCAAGAACAACGATTTCAAATAATCTTTTTTAGAAGCAGCAACAGAAGCAAGAACAAAAATATATTTGTTTTGTTTTCCCATTACAATTTTATTCAGAACCGGAATTAAATAACAAACAAAAATTTAACAAAATGCCACAAACAGTTACCAATGGACACTCAAACGGTTGCAACGGCAACGGCACTCAATATGACATGGAAGATGGACAATCATTCCTATTCACTTCCGAATCTGTAGGTGAAGGACATCCCGGTAAGTTGTAATTTTATTATTTTGTTTTTCTGTATGTAGTATGAATTGTGTGCAAGGAGAAATTGCATCATTTTTTTTATAACAAAAATTTAAAAATACGAAAAACGATAACCAGAGACTGGTAAAAAGAGGCTTATTAATTTTATCCAAATTACTTGTTTATAAAACATTTTTTAAATATTTTCATTTGTAATATTTTCTCATTTCGATTTACAAAATAAGTTAAAAAGTTTTCCACATTTGAATTAAAATATTTAAATTCATTGATAATTTTCACAAATATTTTTTTAAATATTTTCTGCAATGAATTAAAAAAATAAAATTTATTCAAAATTTACAAAAAAAAATAAAATTTCAAAATTTAAAATTTTGTTTGAATTTCTTTTTAATTCATTCGAATTTTTCAAAATTAGTATATTTTGACATTTTGAAATATTTTTGTGAACATTTTCTAAACTGAATTAAAAATTTGAATTCATTTGAAATTTTCAAAAAATTTTATAATTTTGAATTTTTTTCTTAATTTAAAAAAAATAAAATAAATTTTAAGAAATTCTATATTTGTTTAAATTTATTAATTATTTTTGAATATTTTTTAAATCGAATTAAAAATTTTGATTTATTTGAAATTTTCAATGGTTTTTTTATGATTTGAAATATTTAAATTCGTTCAAAATTTCATAAAAAAATATTTTAATCAAATTTTAATTTAAAACTTTTTTTCAAAATTGAAATACATATGTACATATTTGTAATTTTATGTTTTTATTAATTTTGAGTTAGTTGTGATTATATTATAAAAAATCATTGAAAATTTCGAAATAAAAAAATTATTTAATACATTTTTAATTAAAATTTAATTACAAAATTTTTATTAGATTTTCAATTTATTTTATTTTAAATTATGTTTGAACATTTCTTAAACCTAATTTTGAGATTTTTCAAAAATTGTTTAGTTTCATAAAAATTATTGTTTGATATTTGGAAAAATTTAAATTCATTCAAAAATTATTTTAATAGATATAAATTAAAAATTAAAATAATTTTTCCTCAAATTTTTATATTTTTTTAATTTATTTCATTTAAATTTTTTTCATATTTTAAAATATGTATTTATTGTGTGATGTTTTGAATTGCAAAATATTCATTTATAAATTCATTAAAAAATTTTATATTTAAATTAAAAAATTGATTGTTTGATATTTTTTGAAATCATTTAAAATTTCCAAAAATTGAATTAAAAATATTAAAAATTTCCGAATTAAAAATTTAATATTTTATATTTTGAATTGCAAATAATCAAAAATGTTAGAATTAAGTAGACATTTTTAAAAATAGAATATTTTTTTCAAATTTGGTTTAATTTGAAATTTTTAAAAATTTTTAAATATTTTTAAAAACTTAAAATTTTGAAAATTGAAAAAAAAAATTAAAATATCGAAAATTATTTTGAACATTTCAAATATATTTTAAAATCTGAATAAAAAATTCAGAATTTAAATCTTGGAAATAAGAAAAAATATTTTGAAAATTTTCAGAATTTAATATTTATGTATTTTGTTTTTTTTTAAAGTTTATTACAATTTCAATACAAACAAAATATTATTTTTTGTTTATTATTAAAATGTTTAGTTATAAATATAGTTTTTGTATTTTTTGCGTGAATTGTAACCTTAGAATTCAATACATTAACCCTGTGTCCGTTTGTCGTCACAATACAAAATGGCGTCAACGTTTGACTCCTCACTTTACTTGTTGTATCTCAAATTATTTAGTTTATTTTTTATAGTGATTTCTTACCTCTTTGTATTTTGTTTGTTATGTTACACATGTCTGGCTATTTCAGTTTTCGTTTATTATTTTTTATTTAGTTGGTTTGTGTGTTTATTTTTGTTTGTTCTGTTTTCAAATTCCTGCAGTGTAAAAACAATTGAGGAAGAAAGAAGAAAAAAAAAATGAAACCTGTGCGCGCGCCTCTTTAAACCTCAATGGATGTTATGTTGTGAGGGGTCTCTGGTTCCGGAAAAAACATATGTTTTTCTTTCGTTATTTATTACTCTCAAAATGATATTTTTTTTCGTATTAGAATTTATGTACGTAAAAAAATGTACATGTTTTAAATTGGTATTAATTTCTGGAAGGGTGACCAGCTCTACAAACAAAAGGAATATATTTATTTTAAATTTAATAAAAAAGGATATTAATTGAACTTTTAATAATGAAATATTAATATTTTTGGATTATTTAGCTGTTTTAGATGCCATAGGTAGTAACATTAAGCCGGCTAACTAGGAAACCTAAAAATCTTAATATTATGGAATATAATTTCTTTAAAAAATTTACATTTAGGAAGCTTAATTTTATTAAAATTTAAATAATTATCTTAAAATGTATTAGTTTATTGGATAATTAATTATTTAAATATTTATGGTTTGCTTATGGTCACCTTAATGTATCTTATTCATGCGCACACCATGTGCTTTTTAAATTTGTTGTATTTTCTCTCTGTTTTTCTTTTCTTTTATATATTGAGATACACGTTTGAATGAACGTACTCACTTGTATTTAAAACTCTCCCGCACAGCATTGGAACTTAGTAAAAGAAATACAAAACCTTTGAAATTGCGTTACTATTGAAATTTTTCTAAAATAAATTTAGCGGCTGCAATATAATGTGATGATTCTATTATGCAGTTTTCTTTTTCTCTGTGTATTTGTATCTTGGCTGCTCTTTCTCCTCTACCTATTAGAATTTATTAGATAAAATGAAAACTGCATCCAATAGAATGGCGCTTAATAATAAAAAGAGAATTATTGGATCAAAACAAACAATTAGAAAAAGCATAATTGTTTTGTTTAATGTTTATCTCATAATTGTATAAATCTTAAAGTAAATATTTAAAATAAAGTATTTTATGACTGCCGTAGCTTCGTCATAGTTTTCTTAATATGTATTTAAATACATACTTCAAATATTTCTTTATTTGCCAATAATATTAAATATTCCATATCTTTTTTATGTTCGTCGTAGTTAACATTTTCTTTTTGCGTATTTTTATTTTTTGTTTATGGCGAATGAGTGTTTTTATTAGCTGTTTAATTATTACGTACATTCGGCTTTTTAGTTATTAGGCTTATACTTTTTTAAAAACCACGTGTTCTTTTGTTATTTTTTTTCTCCTGCTTGTTTGTATTTTCTATATACTTTCATTGATTTTTATTGGTTTTTTGTTCATTTGTGTGTTTATGTTTACTTTTTCGCATTTTGTTTTCATAGCTTCTTAATAATTATCGCTTTTAGGTTTAGCTTTTGATATTTATTTTGTTTTTTGTATTTGTGTTTTATTAACCTTTAATAAATTGTTTTTTAAATATGCTACCGTTAGCTAGACAGAGAACTTTGTATTTGATTATTATCTTTAAAAGAAATAAAAAGCATCATCATTATCGCTTTGATTTGTTTTGTAAAGAATAATTAGTTTTTTTTTCATTTTTTTACTTTCAAAATGATAGCGGAAATAAAATTTTATTAGATTTGATAAGAAATTGTAATGAAATTGCATATTTTAGTTATTTATTATACATATGTACATATTTCTAATATATTTTAATCTATAAAATAATGTCTATTAAATATTATAATAATATGTATTTTGTTGTAATTTAATGGACGGATTTTCGATTTTTTTACATAGATTTGTTTGGTTTATTGCTTTATTTGATTTAAATAAAGCATTTCTTAATTGTAGCAAACATAGCAGTCACATTTTATTGATGTTTATAAATGTGTATTCTATCGATTTATTTCCCCTTTTGAAGAGGATTGTGTTTTTACCGGCTTATCTAAATTGAATTATAAAGCAATTATTTTTTCAAAATTGTTTATTTTGTAGGGGTGTGCTGCTTAATTGACAGAATATATATAAACTAAAACAGATTGATAATTTGTTTGTTATTAAATTTTGTTCCTGAAATACTTAAAGCGTCTTATTTTAAGCCCTTAAGTTAAATTTGTGGATCTTTTCTAACCAAAGATATATATTTTTTGCAAATCATTGTGAAATTCAATGGAAACTTCTCCAAATATTCAATACAATGTCCGAATCCCAAAAAAATTACAAAATAATTTGAATCTTTTAGTGTTTCATTAATATGACATAAAAATACGGGATTTACAATAGATTCTTTTGAACGCGGTTTTTGTTTTTAATAACTTTTATGTCATTTTGAAGGGCACATATCGGTCAATTATTCTTTCTCACTTAATTATTGAGCATTATAGTGTAAACAAGAACTTTTGTTTGCTACGCAGGAATTTTTACTTTACTTCTTCAATTTGAAGCACACAAGCTTATGGTGAATGTGTTCCATCGGTTCACATTCGGTGATTCAGAAGTGGTGATTTTGACACGGAAGGTAAAGATCGCCCAGGCCAGCCAAAAATGTTTGAAGACCAAGAATTGGAGGCATTACTTCATGAAGATTGTTGTAAAACTCAACAAGAGTTTGCAAAATCATTGGGAGTTACTCCAGCAGTAATTTCAAAACGTTTGCGAGTAGCAGAATTCGAAGCCGAGAGATCCTGCAAGACGATTTTGCATGTCCGAAATGATGCTTAAACGCTATAAAAGAATATAATTTTTGCAACCGAATCATTACTTGCGATGAAAAATGCATCCATTAGGATAACCCGAAGCGTAAGAGATCGTATGCAAAGTCCGGCCAACCAGCCGAATTGATACCAATGCCAAATATCCATGGCACTAAGATAGTTCTCTCTATTTCTCTATTATGAGCTGCAGAAATCTGACCACGTAATTGATTCGAGCATTGTTTCGATCGATGCAGAACTCTCCCTCTGTGATACGCTTCGCTTTTGAACAGAGTATCCGAAATTGACTTGATTCGTTATTGGCCTCAGATGAGAGGCCACTGTTCTTTTGGCTCGGAATACATATGTTGCCAGAAAGATGGAAAAAGTTCCTAGCTAACAATAAAACCAATACATCATCATAATTATAAATTTTTATTAAAACAATTTTTGTTTTAATTGCGTCATTCTCAGAATATGGGGTAAATGTACAGAAACTGTGATCAGAAAGAAGCATTTCATATAATTAAGTGCTTCTGATCACAAATCAATATTTTAAAGATTTCCAATAATTATAAAGAAATTTACCAAATTGTAGCATTTGTTTCCTCATCTCAATTTTAAAAATTTCATTTAATATGATTTATATTTTTTTTTAAATAATATTTCAATTTAACCTAATTACATTTAAATCCTACAATCGAATTGAACTTTATAAAAATGAAAAAAATATATAAATACATGACTATATATTCCATTTATTATGAAATTCACATGTCTGAAATAATAAATAACACACATGATGCTGTAAATCAGCAAAAAAGCACAGCAGTAGGCAATAGTAAAACAAAAAAGGGGCAACAAGAAAAACAATCAGATTAAACATAGAAATATTAACAAATCTTTTTATTTAAAAGCTTGTTAACCCTTCAAAAAGAAGACAATTAAAAAAATAAATCACAAGTTTACTTTATAAACTTGTAAGTATTAATGAAAGAAATCTATCCATTTTAAAGTTTTGTTTTATGAATTAGAATTAAATTTTTTATGGCTTGAGTTCAATTTTACTATTTAACTACTAATTCTTTGAATAAGTTTAATTCTAATTTACAAATTGCAAGTTCAAAATAATTACTAAATTTTCTAAAGTTTTATTTTATGTTAAAAATATAATTTTTAGTTACTATTACCGTTTCTAATGACACTGCAATTTTCTTTTATAATAACTGAGTTTCAATTTCACATTTCAATCCCTTCTTTCTACAGTCATGTGTTCATATCTACATATACTTATGACCATCACACGTTGCATTTAATGTTCTTATCAGTAATTATTTTTCATAATATAAAGCCTGAGGCAAGAAGAGTAAACCACTAATTGTTTGTTGAACTTTTTTTTTATATTTTTTTTGTAAATTGATCTCTATTTTTAAAATTGATAATCTATACAGCCATAACAAAGTAGTAAACATTTCATTAAGCAGAGAGAATAGAAAACATTTAAATTTCTTTGTGTTATTTTTGTTTTTGCTGACTTTTATAATGTTAATTATTATATAATTATCACGTTTGACACATGAGTTTTGAGTATCAAATTGGCGCTTGTGCCCATAAATGTCTGGTCATAATCCTTTGTTATATCGCATCATCAATTTTCGTGTAAAAAATTATGAAAAAATATTGCATACACATGTTTACAAGGTATTTATATGTAGCTGCAATTGAAGGGTATTCTTTTACATATAAAAAGATTTTAATATTTTTAGTTTTATTTTTATTATATTTTTTTTTCTTTAGTTTTGCTCTAGACTTATTGGCATTGAATTTCGCTGGCTATGGCAAAAAAAAGAAAGAAAGAGTTTTTATTTGCTCACTTGTATTCTTTTTTATTCATATATAAATGCGCGTGCGATTTCTCCTATTGCATGATATACATATATATTTTCTCATATAGTTTGGGGTTTTCAAAAACTAATTTTCTTTTTTCTCTCTCTTGTTATTATAGATAAAATGTGCGATCAAATCAGTGACGCTATTTTGGATGCACACTTAAGACAAGATCCCGATGCTAAAGTTGCATGTGGTAATTATTATTTTCTTTATTTATATACATACATACATGTTTATATTATTTTAAGTAGCTGAACTGAAATCTTTTATGAGTTCTACGAAAATATTCAAATCATTGTTTGACAATATCTAGCAACTGGTTGAAATGTTTGTGTTTGAACCATGAGTCATTTAATTTTTAATTATTGAAAGAATAAATAAATATTCCTTATTATTAATTATTTTTACTGATAGCTTTAACATTTTTATATACATATGTTCTGTTGCCATACGAAAACATTTCCAAATCTTGCTTTAAAATCTTTATTAATATGATCCCTTATGGCTCCTTAATTCTGCGTAAAAAGATTTGTTTTGATATCAGCGCTTCAAAAAATAATAAACATTTTAAAAGATTTGTTATGTTTAAGTAAATTTTGATTTTTTATGGCTACGCTTGAAAGCGTGCGACAACATTGCAAAACTAAACAAATTTTGTATATACGAGGGTTATAACTTCGTTTTTGAGAAAAGTATTCATCAGCGAAAACTTTTCAAACATTTTACATAGATAAACTATTGAACAGTTTTCGTTTTTTATAGAAAACCTTTCACTAACTATAAGTAAAAGAGTTTCTCATTGAAAACAATTTTTGATGACTCTTCAAAGTCAAGTTTTCTATATAAAACCTTTCGATAAATTTTCGAAGAAGCGTTTTCTTTTTCGTTAACTATCCAAAGAACAAGTTTTCATACAAAAATTTCCGAACAGTTTTCGATTTCTATAGAAAACCTTTTACTAAATTTTCGAAGAAGAGTTTTGTTTATAATACTTCTCGCTAACTGTACCAACAAGAGTTTTCTATAAAAAACATTTGGTTAATTGTTTGAATAAGAGTTTTCTATAGACAATTTTTCGCTAATTGTTCGAATAATAGTTTTATTTGGAAAACTTTTTTCAATGACTCTTCAAAGCATTTATTTCTGTATAAATTAAAGCGATAAGTGTTCGAAAAACAGTTTTCTATAGAAGCATTTATTCGATAATGTTAGAAAAATAAATTTATATAGATAACTATTCGAAGAAGAGATAACCATTTTTCTATTTATAGAGAAGAAAATTTTTTGTAGAAAACTGTTCGAAGAGTTTTCTCTAGAAATGGTTCGGGAAATGTTTTTCTACAGAAACGTATAACTGCTCGAGAAACAGTTTTCTATAGAAAAATGTTTGAACATTTTTCGGAAAAGTCAAAAAAGTAATCAATTTGCGGAAAATATTCTATGGAAAATTTAAGTTTTCCAAAAATATTCAAAATGCTTTCTATGAAAAATTTAAGATTTCGAAAAGTTTTGAATAATTTTAAGTATATTCAAACATGTTTCGAATAATTAAACCTTAACAAATTACATATCGATGTCTCAAAACCTCAGTACAAACCCTCGTATTTAAAAATGTTTGTTTTCATAACATGTCTACTCTACATTAATCCAAATATTTACACAGCACTATATTATTTGTAAACTCATTCATATAAATATTTTGTTTAAATACAATTTTCAGAAACTGTTGCTAAAACTGGTATGATTCTATTATGCGGTGAAATTACATCAAAGGCTGTGGTTGATTATCAAAAGGTTGTACGTGAAACTGTAAAACACATCGGTTATGACGATTCTTCAAAGGGTAAGTGTTAAATTAAAAACAAATCATCCATACTTATTCAAACAAACCACTTTAAAACAAATAATATTTTGTTTTTGTTAATGGGGGGTTTTACTACATACATAAACTTATGTTTTCAATATTATTAAATTTTATTTAAAATCCCTTACCGAATTCACCAAAATAAAAGGTTTCGATTGGAAAACATGTAATTTACTTGTTGCTATTGAACAACAGTCTCCCGATATTGCCAATGGTGTACATGTCGATCGTAAAGAAGAAGATGTTGGCGCTGGTGATCAGGTATTGTTCGCTCCCTTTAAATATTTCTCTCTACCTTTTTGTTGAGAAGTATTAGTATATATTTGTTAACGTGTTCGTTTTTTTGCTCTATTTTTTTATAATATTTTGTTTATATTTCTACATTGGTTGGCCTTTCATTGTTCTCATTAAAAATATTAAACTCAAAACTAATTCATTAAAAAAAAACACAAAAGAAAATTTTGAAAATAAAGAAATCATTTTGAATTGTTTAAAATAGGGTTTAAGTATGGAATTGTCATGTTCTTGTTATGAACTAAATGGGAAAGAAGCATGCAATTATATAGAAAGAAGCCATGAAATTGAGCTAAAATTATCTCATACATTTGGCGACATTATTATTATTTTTAGTTTTTAAATTTGGCAGACAAAATTGACTATCTGTTTTTGTAAAAGGAATGAAAATGGCGACGTATTCGGAGTTTTAAAAACTATGTGCGAACTAGCTAGAAATGTTAAATTTTACTCATTAATACACACGAAGGCTTTGCATCTGCTAAACGACATACTAAAAGTTTTCTCAAATTTTCAATATAAAACTATCCAAAGAATTTTTCTTAAATTTTCTATAAAATTGGATTTGAACACTTTTTATTTTCTATAGAACATTTTTCAAAATGTGTGAAGGACTCAAACATTTTTCATAATTTTTTCATAGAATGACTTTCGAATATAAAAACTTTCGCTAACTGTTTGAAAAAGAGTTTCATATAGAAAACATTTTTCAATGACTCTTCGAACATTTTAAAACTTGGTTCATATCAATGCTTTCGAACATTTTTCATAATTTGTTCATAGAAAGACTTTAGAATGTTTTTGATTTTCTGTTCACAGAAAGACTTTCAACCATTTTTCGACGAAATTTATTCTATGTATTTTCGAAAATATTTCTATAGAAGAAATTTCGAAAAATTTTCGAGTAAATTTTCTATAACAGAACTTCAAAAATTTTTGGAGAAAAATGTTAGATTTTTTCACAACTTTTTTATAGAAAAGTTTTTGAGGATATTTTTGCAAATCTTTTTTAAAATTTTTCTAAAATTTTTAGCGAATTTATTATATAAGGGTTTTCGAAGAAATTTTCGTACATTTTTTGATAAAATTTTCGAAATATTTTGAAGAAAATTTTTTATAGAAAACAATTTTGAAAAATGTTCCTTTAGAAACATTTTGAAAATTGTTCGAGAAAATTTTCTTTAGTTTTTTTTTTCTTATATTATTTTTAGAAAATGATTCGAACATTTATATTGTTCTACAAAAAACAGTCGCATCAATTTAAATTCTCATACAAATTCAATTTCATTGAAAATTTTCACATGCATGACATACAACTGGGTTTTAAATATAAGTTCTTTAAAAAATATATTTTGCAGGTTATTTTACAACGTTGGCAATAGTGATTTTTGCTCCACTTTAATAATGTTTGTGATTGTCCCAATAAAAAGTAAAAAAAAAACTAAAAACTTACCATTTCATTTGGGGTTATTATTACACGATATTTAAACACAATGATAATGAAAATATCATTGTGAATAAAAAACATCATTTAACACAAAATTATTTTTCGTTTAAACTTTATGGTTCATTAATTTATTTTTATGTGTGAAATTTTTCTCTCTTTTTCATATAAAAAATCATTGAAAAAATTAAAAAAAAACAACCAAAAAATCAAACTAGGTTTCGATTATAAAACATGCAATGTATTGTTAGCGTTGGACCAGCAATCGCCAGAAATTGCCGCTGGAGTACATATTAACCGTTGCGAAGAAGAAATCGGTGCCGGAGATCAGGTGTGCAAATAAAATTAAAAATTGTTACTTACAAAGAATCTATTACTTTTTTTGTTGTACATACAGGCTGCCTTAATGCCTTCTTAACTAATTATTTGTGTTGCAAATAATTGTTTTGTAGTTTATACTTAATAATGTTATTTAATTTTTTTTGCTAAAGCACACACACATTGTTTTTAATTAAACTACTATTTCATTAAAATATTTTTATGGCGCATAAAAGCTCATGAAAAAAACTTGTTATTTCAAAATTTCTCCAAAAAAATTTTTGTTTAAAATCCTTTCAGTTTTTCTAAAAAATAACAAGTTTTTTTTTAAATATTAGTTATATTTTTTCTGTCTTACCACTTATTATATTTGGTGCTAGTCTTTGATTTAGTTTTTTTTCACAAAAAATTGTGTATTTCTACTTTTTTACAAAATTTTGTAATTCCACGATTATTGGTTGAATTTTGTAGCGATTTGGTCCTTTATTTAAAATCATTTTTGTTTTTTTAACTGTAGTCATTTTAATTTTCATACACACACAAAAATATTTATTTATTTTAAATAATTTTTCTTTCTTTTTTTAACATTTACATTTTTATTCTATTTAACACTTAATACATTTTTCTACTCATTGCTTGTTGCTCGCTTATTTGCTTGATTTTAATTTAACCTATTTGTACTAATATGTGTTTTATGTATACATTTGAGTGAAATTATTTTATAGTTAATGTATTTTTTGTGTTTATTTAATTTGGAACAATAGGGTATTATGTTTGGTTATGCCACTGATGAAACTGAAGAATGCATGCCCTTGACTGTCGTTTTGGCGCACAAATTGAATGAAAAAATCGCTGAATTACGTCGTTCCGGTGATTTCTGGTGGGCCCGTCCCGATTCAAAGACACAGGTAAGAAATTTTTAAGTAAAATTAACAATAATTTTAAATTGTTGGAGATAAATGAAACCAACTTTTTTGTAAGAAGTGCTTTAAAAATGCACTTTGTTCAAAAAAGCTCTATTTTGTTAAAAAAGCTTTTTTTTTTGGCGAAAATAATAATTTTACCTTTAAAAGCTTTTTGAGAAATAAATATTTTAGATTGAAAAGCATTTTTTAGAAAAAAGCTCTTTTTTGTGAAAACTATTTAAAAAGCTTTTTTCCGAAAATAAAAATTTTTTGTGGAAAAGTTTTTTTTTTGAAAAATAAATGTTTTTGGTGAAAAAGATTATTTTTTTTTAAATATTAAAAAAAACTTTTTGCTAATTTTTTTTGGTTAAAATTTGTGTTGAAGTTATATTTTGTTAAAATTTTGTTTGCCGAAAATAATAATTTTTTGTGTAAAAGCTTTTTTCAACATTAATTTTTGTAGAAAGATATTTTTGGTCAAAACTTTTTTTTTTATAAAAAAAGATTTTTGGTTGAAAATGAGTTTTTAACTGAAAAAAGGTTATTTCTATTAGCTATTGTATGAGGTTATTCATTTAAAAAAATAGAAAATTAAACTCTGATTTTTACTATGACTAATAGTAGACCGTGTGAATACCCCAATAGTGTAATTTTATTGAAATGAATACCCTCTATATATTTGTATAAATACATAAATTTTTTAAAATTAATTTCCTCAACCTTTTTATAGATCACTTGCGACTATTTGTTCGATCAAGGCGCCGCTATTCCCAAGCGTGTCCACACCGTTGTCGTCTCCTTGCAACATTCTGAAAAGATTGCCCTAGAAGATTTACGCACTGAAGTTATGAATAAAGTAGTTAAAGTAGTCATTCCCGCCAAATATTTAGATGCCAATACCGTTGTACACATAAACCCATGCGGTTTATTCGTCATTGGTGGTCCCATGGGTGATGCCGGTTTGACTGGTCGCAAAATCATAGTCGATACCTATGGCGGTTGGGGTGCTCATGGTGGTGGTGCCTTTTCGGGTAAAGATTATACAAAGGTCGACAGATCGGCTGCCTATGCAGCACGTTGGGTAGCAAAATCGTTGGTTAAGGCTGGTTTGTGCAAACGTTGTTTGGTGCAAGTATCATATGCTATTGGCTTGGCTGAACCCCTCTCCATAACAGTCTTCGATTATGGCACCTCACACAAGACCCAAAAGGAATTGTTGGCTATAATTAAGAATAACTTCGATTTGAGACCCGGCATGATTGTTAAGTAAGTTTTAAATTAATTCACAAATGAAATGCATATATTGTAATATATTTTATTTAAATTATTTTTAAAGGGACCTCAACTTGAAACATCCCATCTACCAGCGCACAAGTACTTATGGCCATTTCGGTCGTGAAGGTTTTGCTTGGGAGCAAGCTAAACCTTTGCAAAACAATTGACTAGAAGCTGATACACAGCTGCTGCCTCAGCCACCGTGTGCTAAAAAGTGTAAAACCGCGTAATTTTTAGTTCTTAATTTTAATCATATTTCTTTTTCTTATTTTTTATTTTATATATATTATTATTATAATTTTTATTTTGTGCCGAAAGGAAAAAGCTGAAAATGTTTAGCTACAAAAAAAAGTAATTAATTAATTAATTTACAAAATCAAACAAACAAAATGATTGCAACGCCAACAACAACAAAATCAGCGTGAAAAGAGCCATTAATTTTTCATTAAAATGTGAAAAAGGCATTTCAATTTCTCTATTTTTTTTATTAATATATATTTCGCTTTTACCATTTTTAAACATTAAATTAAATTTAATTTTAGTTGCCAAAACATAAAAAAGTTACAAAAAATAT
Organism: Calliphora vicina; assembly: GCF_958450345.1. Classification (NCBI taxonomy): domain Eukaryota; kingdom Metazoa; phylum Arthropoda; class Insecta; order Diptera; family Calliphoridae; genus Calliphora; species Calliphora vicina. The sequence goes on along the minus strand of NC_088781.1, from coordinate 34,906,028 downwards.
CAAGAATATAATAAAAACTGCAAAAAACATTAAGCAAAATATTACAACAAAAAATAAATAAAAAAAATGTATAACAAATAGACAAAAAAACAAGAATAAACAAAACAACACTGCTATTTACAACAATAGTCAAGAATTCTTCCTTAATTTATCATTTTCATTTAACAAACGCTATTTTCAACTCATTTTCACTTCCCCAACAAAAATACAACGAAGCAGCATACTTTTTATCTTTTTAACCTAGAAACAATTAATTGTTTATGTTGTTTTAATTTTTCCAAAAAAAAACTATTTTAATTTTAGAAAATACATTTGCAAATTTGTATTGTAAATGTCCTTCTACTTCTCATGCTGTTCGTATGTGTGTATCACATCATCTCGTATTTATGTCCTTTTTTACTCTCTACTACTTACTATTAATTCAAAATATTGAAAATAATAAATAGAAAAGAAAATACAAACCAAGAAGAAAACAAATGAAAAGAAACGTATAAAATATAAAGAAAACCATGTATTTTGTATTAAGTCTTTCTCCTTTTTAAGTAAATTCAATATTAAGCAAACAAAAAAAAAAAAAAAACATCAAATTTTATTAAGTAAAACTACAAAACAAAAGAAAACTACTTTTATTTGCGTGTGACAAGAAATAGTGTATATTTTAAATGAAACGCAATTAAATATAATTAAATTATAACAAATAAATACATGTATGTAAACAATATTGAAACAGTTTAAAAACATCTAAATTATATTCAAAGAAATGATAAATTAAAACAAAAATAATACAAACTTAAAATGTGTGAGAATCTTTTATTGTTAATTGAAAAGGGGACCACCATAATTACTCATGTGTTAGCCATTGTGAATTTTCTCTATTAGCCACAACGATTTTTAATTGATATTCAGGAATGTGAGGAAAATCGAACGATTTCAAAGCGATCGATTTGAAAATGTTTGATGAATTTCGATCGATTTCAAGAATAATTTTTGAACCAAACGCTTATTATTTTCTAGCTAAATATCTCATTAAGAGACGCCCAGTATAAATTCGTATATCTTTGTCAGGGAGGTTACTCCCTAATTCGATTCGAATGGAAGGCTGACTTCATAAACGCATTTTGCAAAGCAACACTGCAATGCATAGTAGCGGTATTCACTGTTAAGTGCGAATGGTCTTGCATCATTGCAATTGCAAAATTTTACCGTAATCCAATAACAAAATACACACAAAAACATTTACAATTTTGCACTTGCAATGATGCAATACCATTCGCACTTAATACTGAACTCCGCTAATGTTCATAAACGCAATAGATTTTGTTTTGGCTGTGTCGTAAGTTCAATATTGTATGGCAATGCTTGTCCATGCGCAGCATCTGTCAAATTTGTGAACTGTTTTTATTTATGATTATTTACAAAGCACTTATGCGTTCATGAATGTCACAAAGTATTGCTTTGCCTTGTAATTGCTTTGCATTACTGCGTTTATGAAGTCGGCCGAAATCTTTTCGAATTACAATGTATTTAGCACTCATTTTCGAACATTTTCGTTTTCGGATTGAATTACGCAGTAACCCCCCGATATGCAATAGTATCGTATCGCTTTACTGATACTTTAGTCTGGAGAATAGTATATTCATCATTAAGTCTAAAAGGAATTTTGATTCCAAACTTCTTAACGAAGATGACACCACCGACCGTAAGACTTTTTCTTGTTGGGTTTTCTTAAGTCGCAGACCCATGCGATTCAGACTTATTTATGGGCCAGAGTCATGAAAATTTGACATTTCGGATGCGAGACACCCAGCGAAGCCGAACCCCATCGGTTATTCAATAAGCTTTGTGACTAATTATTTAACATATGGGCAATTCAATATCATCGTACGTGACATTTGTACGCCTTTAGAGTGGAATAGATTTTGCAAAAATAAGAGTATCTGAAAAATATATTTTAAAATAATAAAAAGTTCTTTCGAAATATTGTTGTCCAAAATATTGAGTTGACAAAATTATGAAAATCGGTATCTTCAGAATTTGGAAAAACTAAGTTTTTTCGGAAGCTGACAATCTGCTCTCCTCCAATACAAATGGGTTTTTCAATTGGACATTTCATTTTCTTGACAGAAGCGCCAGACAAATTTTGAATCATATTTTCGTTAATTTTTTTAATATTTTACTGCTTTACTAAATTAGATATATCTCAACTGTTTTACCATATAGAAATTCATACTTCAAAACATAGATAAACATTGATATAGGCTTTTATTAAGTGTATATCTTATATTTATGGGCCTCTCCATTTTCCTGTTATAGTCCTTTAAACATGGGTCTCAAATATACTGATATTTTTTTTTTCTAAGAATGTCCGCCCAATGACTATATATATCGCCGAAATACTTTTTTTTTTAATTTTTACGGAATGGAATTTTTAGAAATATTTCTTTATTTATTGATTTTTATATATCTAGACCCTGTAATTTGAAATATAGTAAATACAGATTTTTTTAAAAATTAGTTTCAGAAACACATGAAAACGTATTTTTTTAAATTTTTTATTAATGATTTTGATATGTATATCTAGACTCTACTGTAACTTGAAAAAAGTTTATATAGCTCCCTAAAGTTACTTGATGTTGATATGTATCTATTATAGGAGGAAGCTTATTGATATCTTATAGTCAGAGACGATTCATAATGGTCAACCTAATCGTAACCTAAAGTAATTTTGCAAACAAACCATGTTTCGATTAATAGTCTTCAAATTATTCAGATGTGTTAAGAAAATCGGCGTTCTGTGAGAAATGTTAACGAAATACATTTTGGGGATCAGCTAATATCGCGCTCCAGACCTGTCAACTGGCCGCCTTTTATTTTTGGGGTTAGTGAAGTTCAATTCATTTCCAATTCAAATGAATTTGTAAAAAGGAGTTGCAATTCGTTTTCAATTCAAATGAATCTGTAAAATGAATTGCAATTCGTTTCTAATTCAAATGGATTTGTTAAAGTGGATTGCAATTCATTTCCAATTGGTTTCAGTTTCCACATAAAATGTTGGTCGTTCTGCCCGATTATGTCTGAGTAAGAATGCGTCTCATTCTTACATTGTAAACATTCTCAGATTTAACACAACCGTTTCTTAGGGATTTAATGATCCGTAAAAATTCGACCATTATCTCAACTAATATTTATCTATATTTCAGTTTAATTAGAAGAAGCAATTCCCTTTCGGTTATCTAAGTACTTTTGAAAGCCTATATTCAGTGTGCTTTTTCCACTTTGGTATCAATGTATAGTCTGCCTAGGTATTTGACTTTGATTATTATTTGTATTGCCTTATTTTGAAAGACATGACATCTTATTGGGATTCACATTGAGTGCTTACTCTCAGACTAAGTTGTAAGATATGTTGAAAGCTTCCTTTGCCCATTCACATAATCGTTAGTGCAAAGTATTATACATTTGCCACTATAAAAAATGCAGGAACATATGAAGCCTTTATTAACATATCAATCTAACCACTTCAAATCCATGATAAGATTTGCTACATATAAATAGAAATGCATTTTTATTCACTAAATATAAACAGTTAAACATAGGTGGATCCTCATAATGATGATAATAATGACGTGTGTTGTACTATGAAGCAGTTTAGAGCATGTTTAATTTAAATAACAAAGTAAATATATATATAAAACAAGTAAGAGAGCTATATTCGGCTGTGCCGAATCTTATATACCCTTCACCAAATTATACTTAAACATATTTTTATTTAAACAAAATCAAAATTTTTTTTAATGTTAAATTTTTTTTTTTAAATTTCTTTAATTAATTTTTTTGGAAAAAGAATTTATGAAAAAAAAAAAATTTTTTTATGAAAAAAAAATTCGGGTTAAAAAATATATTTTTCCGATTTTGACCCATGTCCAACTTACTTTGGTCTTATATACGTCGTTGCAAAGGTCTTTGAAATATCTATCATTAGATATACATATTGTCTATATTAATGACTTAGTAATCCAGATATAGGTCAAAAATCGAGGTTGTCCTAGTTTTTTCCTTATATCTCAGCCGATTTTAAATAGCGACCGAGCCGGAAGAATTTCGGAGATATTGATGTATGAATCGTGTATGTAAGTTATTTGGGGGCTTCGGAAAGTTGATTTCAACACACAGACGGACATGGCTATATCGATTCCGCTATCTATAACGATCCAGACTATATATACTTTATGGGGTCGCAAATGAAAAATGTGGAAATTACAAACGGAATGACAAACTTATATATACCCTTGCCACTCATGGTGAAGGGTATAAAAAACAAAAGCTGTTGAACCCATTAATTAAACACATTTATTTAGATGAAATTAGATGTTTATTACAGAAGAACAGCTAGAATGTGTCTGGTGATGATGCGGAATATTGCGTATGTACCATTTTATGTTGGCTGTCTGCTGAATCTTTTGCATTGTGAATGCTGCTGTAAGATAATAATTATGTTTATTTAATAAAAATATATTTTTTTTTGAGCCAAACAAATAAAAAGTCTTTTAAAAATTAGCAAGTAAGAGTGTTATATTACGTTATGCCGAATCTTATATACTGTTACGGAACGGTTTGCCTGGTGAGGTTTCCAAACTAGCTCGTGCATGTTTTGACCTCAGGCGGTTCCAACCCTCCTCACCAGCCACGTATCCGTACAAACTGTTTTGCTGTTTTCTTTAAATATATTGCAGATAATGCAATATGACATTTTGCACACGTAGATTTCGAACCAAAATTTTCACAATCCGTACACAATTTTATGAAGATTGGCCCATAATTGGTCATACGTTCCATATAAGAACCACGTCAGATAAATATATTAACCACAATTGTTTTTTTATAAATATCGTTTTCGAAGCAATCTCTTACACATATCAGTTGTATCTATGCAAAATTCATACTACTTTATTTTGTGACGATCAGTTTATTATTGGCCATAGCTCTCATAAAAATAATGACGTATGTTGTACTATGAAGCAGTTAAGAGCAAGTTTGATTTAAATAACAAATTAAATATGTAACAAAACAAAAGCTCTTGAACCCATTTACTAAACACATTTATTTAGATGAAATTTTATATATTTCTTAAAGAAGTACAGCTAGAATGTGTCTGGAGATTATGTGTTGAGAAATATATAAAATATTTTTAATTTTATTTCAGTAAACACAATACTCACTCTTAGCAACATGATCGTTGTAATTCTTAACTTTTTGTTTTTTAAGGGATCGTTTGTCTCGCGAAGTGAAATATTCTTATAAATTTATTGTTCTAAATCGCTGTCATGCTCAGTTGTACACAGTATATTCGTGAATTCGGTTCGTTCGAAATGAAAACTCAATTCAATATTTGGTTCAGTTTGTGTCTGGTGATCTTAGTGTTAACGATTTGCAATGGTTGGTAGTTGCTAAATGGACATTTTGAAATAATAAAAAATTAACATAAAAAATTAAAATATTGTAAAAAGAAATTTATAAACCAAGTTATTTGAAAGAAATTTAACCCTTTCAGGGTCAAAAATAATTTAGGTCGAGCTAAAAGTATTAAAAATAAATATTTGTAATTTGAATACGCTGAATCCGGGAAAAATAAAATTTTTTATATTTGGTTGCTCTGGTTGTCTGTGTCTGTATTTTATTTAAAAAAAAAATTAAAACTAACTGTATTTTATTATACAGTAAAAGCGCATAGAAACAGAGTATGTTATAATGTCGAATATATTTGACAAAACCACTGAAAGGGTTAATTAAAAATAATAAAAGAATCTTGCAACAAAATAAAATTAATAAAAATACTTTTCAAAATTAACAAGTTAAAGTGTTATATTCGGATATGCTGAATCTGATATACCCACCACCAATATAATATGCTTTTTGTATAAATATAATTATCTGGTTTTGCCGATTTGGTTAGTTTTATAATTTCCAGTACTAAAAAATGTCAGTGTTAAATTTAATCTTGCTAGATTCTTGCATTTGAATGTTTTCGGGATCAAAATATGTTAGAGGTCCAAAGAAAGTTTTTCATATATTTTGATCCAAAACTTTTTTATGATTCAACCCATTTTTGGATATATAAGATAGCTATTATCAATAACCATTTATGGACAAACAGAGAATATTTATTTATTTGCTTGTCTTAATTATCTATAGTAGCAACCTTTATTTCACCATCATTATATTTTATTCGTTACGAAAAAAATCTATGGCGTTTGATATATTCAATAATTCCAATACAAAATTAGTAATTTTTATTAAATTTTGATTGCTGTAACTGTTTTCCAACCAATTCATTTTTTGTGTGTGATTAAAATTTATAAATCTGGTTTCGTTATTATTTGAAATTCAATTTGTATTATAAATTTTGCATCAGAAAACTACCTTAAAATCCCTGGCTTTTCGGGATCAGGATTGGAATCCTCAGTAGATTGTGTACCACTTCTACTTTCGGTATAAATGGTTCGCATATATTCCATCATATTTTGAACATTCCTAGAAGTTGTAATTTTGAATACAATCGTTTACCAGTCCCTCCTGAGTCCTACCATATATTTTCTTAATCGTATAACCTATTAAATACAAAAATTCCTTGTAATTTGAGAGAGGATTAAAATACCAAAAAAGTTTGGATTTTTAGAAGAGTGTAAAATGAAAGACTTAAGACTCACCCTTTGTTTATATTCAAGGATATTTAATACTAAAGAGTTAAGCCACAAACTTTACAAAATATAAAAGACTTAAGACACAGGCGTATTTGTTTCAAAAATGGCCATTTTCAAACAAAAGACTTATGATACAAACTTTAGTTTTTCGATTTCGGGCAACACGAAAACGGATCGTAATTATTTTTTTGATTCTGTTGATATGTATATCTATTAATTAAGAGAAGAATAAAAAAAATTGTACTGTTTGCTATATTTTTTGGCCAGATAAATCGATATTTTTTTTTCTCCATTACCTCACTTGGGGGCATTTGGCTTCCACAAAGCATCTCCATCTTATACGAATTGTAAAATAATTTTTATATTTCTTTTTCAGAAAAAAATGTTTTTATACCCTACACCACCATAGTGGGGAGGGTATAATGCGTTTGTGCAGATGTTTGTAACGCCCAAAAATATTGGTCTAACACCCACCTTAAAGTATACCGATCGACTTAGAATAACTTTCTGATTCGATTAAACGCTGTCCGTCCGTCTGGCTGGTTGGCTGTCCATGTAAACCTTGTCAGCAGAGTACAGGTCGCAATTTTGAAGATACATATTTCGATAAAATTTGGTACATATAATTTTTTCTTTTTTTCTTTTTATTGAAACTGGCTGAAATCGGTCCATTATTTCACCTAGCCCCATACAATTGCCCTCTCGAAATTGGACTTTATCGGTCATAAGTGTTTAATTTATATATGTATCTACACAAATTTCGCTCCAAATAAGTTTTATATATACAAAATTCATGTCACCAAATTTTTTTACAATCGGTTTATAATTAGTCATAGCTCCCATATAGACCCGCTTCCGAAAATCACTTTAACGTGCTTAAATCACTTAAAAATGTTGGTATATACACACAACTCAACATAAATAACTTTCATATAGACATAAATCACACGACATACTTTTATGGTGATCGGTCCATAATTGGTCATAGCTCCCATATAAGGCCCACTTCCGAAAATCACTCACGAATATAAATTATTGATATTTTAAAAGAAAAATATGTTTACTCATTTACTTGGTGTAGGGTATTATTGACCGACCATACTTTCTTACTTGTTTTTGGTTCTTTCGTTCATTAAATTAATATGCAATAATTACACATTATCATAAATCCATTTTTTTATTTTTATATATTTTCATGTTTTAATTTATATTTGCGAACATGCATGCAGCGCACAACAAGAATTATTTCAAGAACGAGTTGGGCTACTGTGAACCTTTAAAGGTGGAATTAATAGCGGGTCTAGTTACAAAAGAGGCTCGTCAAATACTGGATCCGCGTTTAAGGCCACGATATAAAAAATTACGTTTTGATTTGTATACGAGACAAAATCCATACAAAAAACAAAACTTGTACACTGGCCAGCGGGATTCTGTACAAAGATCCAATTTTAATGTCATGTGGCCGATAAGGTATGTATGTACAGTAGAGTGCTCCAAGATTGTATGGACGAAAAAAACTTTCTAGGTACAGGCCGTCTCCCCCTCTAGAATTGTTCTATGTATTGTAGAAACACGTTGTGTAAAATCTTAGGATGATAGGATAACGTTAACTGGTGGCGCAACGACGCTGAAGTTTTGAGGTGCATTTACAAGGGGAAAATATGCATTTTTTTCAGTTTTTGTAAAAATTTTGCCATTAAATAATGACTTTTACAATTTAATTTAAAAGAATCGAAATGTGAAAAATATAAAATGAAGTCTAGTATTCACAATAACAGTACAAAAATGGAAATTAACCCTTAATAGCACTTGGGGTCCAAATGACCCTCAACTTTTAAAATCACGAAAAACACATTCATTTTGACCCCAAGTACTCTTAAGGGTTAATTTCCATTTTTGTACTGTTATTGTGAATACTAGACTTCATTTTATATTTTTCTTAAGTTTCATCAAAATCGGCCCAAAAATATATAATATTTCGCTATCTTTCCATGAGAAATTCCAAATATTGAAAAAATTGACCTTTGACCTTCACGATTTAAGGGTTAAAGTTTTCCGATTTTAGTAAAACTTTCAGACTATATTTAAAATTACCTGGACTATATTATTCTGAATAGCTTTTACTTAAAAATCATTACAGTAAGGAAATTCTGGTCATTCCCCAAAATATGGCCAAAAAATTAGTTTTTCTCGAAAATCGCAAAATTTATATCGCAGGTACGGAAAAACTATAGGAGGTATTGACATACTTTTTTCACATTTTTATTCCCTATTATGTTGTCAATAAATCCCAATGTGATGATCAAAAAATTCTGAAATTTGTTTAACAAAATTTTTAAAAATTTGAAATTGGAGTTTTGAAACTGCCGTTAAAAAAATTTAATTTTTTGGTCATACCTGCGAATTAACGGTAATCCTACGAGGACAAAAACTCATATACAAGTAAATATGGATATATTTTAAGTAAAAATGAGCTTTCATTTTAATAATTTTGTTCATAAATTTCTTGTTCTAGTGGCCAGAGGCACGTTAATGGCCTGGCGATTTTATAATAACTTTAACATTTTTTCACCAATTTTTGTCTTTTATATCTTATTATAACGACAATTACGTACACATTTCGATTCTTTTAAATTAAATTTTAAAAGTCATTATTTAATTGCAAAATTTTTACAAAAACTGAAAAAATTGCATATTTTCCCCTTGTAAATGTACCTCAAAACTTCAGCGTCGTTGCGCCACCAGTTAACGTTATCCTATCATCCTAATATTTTACACAATGTGTTTCTACAATACATAGAACAATTCTAGAGGACGGTCAAAATTCGCAATTTTATTTTTTTGGAGCACTCTAATGTACAGTCAGATTTAAGGTATAGTAAATGGATGTATAATGTAATTGTAAGTGTTATTATTGCGGACTTTTTTAAGTATTTTTATTACATGTGAATCATGATAATTGTTTCATTAAATAATATTTTTTGGGTACTTACGCCTCTTGACGGCTTTTGATGAGGGCACGCTTTTTAGTTTTTTAAGTGAATTTAATTTTTATGATACATTGAAGCTTTGGTTTTATCCATTAAATAGTTTTAAAATACATTAAAGTTAATTTTCCAAATAAAATTCTTAACACTTTTATAAAGGTTTTATTATCCTGATGATGCTTAATGTACATAATTGTAAAAGAATTTCATGTACAAATAATTTGTTGGTGAATTGCGGAAATAAATGTGTTTTTGAACGTGGAAAAAAATCACCAAGGGATTTTTTAAAATTTTTAGTATTTATTTTGAACATGTGTCAATATAAATTTTTTCAAAGTATTGGCCATTGTTAGTTATGACCTTTTCCCATCTTTCTGGCAACATATAAATTCCGAGACAAAATAACTGCTGATTTTTTGAGGCCAATAACGAGTAAGGCCATCATCGGATACTCTATTCAAAAGTGGAGCGTATCCCAGAGAGAGTATTATGCATCGATCGAAACAAATAGTAGTAGGACGGGCACGGTCTGGATTATAAAGCGGATGAGTTAAATCTTCCAATCCACTTCATTCTAAATAGATTTTAACTGGTATTGCAACATGTGGCCGAGTGTTGTCATGATGAAATTTTATGGTTTCATGATGTAATTTTAATATGATATAATGTTACAGTTTCATGTTTGGCAGCATATTCTGTGCGTTTTTTGTCAAATACTCACTTTATACGAATCAGTTGCGTTCGGTACAGATTTCAGCAGCTCATAATAGGTAGAACCATTTTAATCCCACCAAATACAGAGCATTACCTAAGCGACATGGACATTTGGCTTTGGTGTCGTTTCGGCTGGTTGGCCGAGCTTCACATTCGTTCTTTTACGCATGGGGTTATCGTAATGGATCCAGTTTTAATCGCAGGTAATAATTCGGTGCAAAAATGATTTTCTTTTATAGCGTCAAAACATCATTTCGGACATCCAAAATCGTCTTTCATGGTCCTCGGCTTCAATTCGTATGGTACCTGATTTCCTAGTGAAAATCTTCAGAAAATCACTCAAAAATATAAATTATTGAAATTTTAAAAGAAAAATGTTTTTGCTCTTTTACTTATTGTAGGGTATTATATGGTCGGGTTTGACCGATCATACTTTCTTACTTGTTTCTTTCTTATATATATTGTTTTTATTTTTCAGAATTTCTCTTCACGGTTGGAATGGTCAAACAAAAACTTGCTCCAGTGCTGCCATTAAGGATGCCTATCTAGCGAAAGGAGACTTTAATGTCATTCTAGTCGATTGGAGCGACTATGCCTTGGACATTAACTACTTGCGTGTGGTAAAGTACATTTTTGAAATAGCAAAACAATTTAATGATTTCACACGATTCCTATATGAAACCACAAAAATTCACTTCAAAGATATGTATTTAATTGGCCACAGTTATGGTAGCCATATAGCTGGCATAGCTGGGAAACTATTAAAGCCCGAGAAATATGGAGTTATATATGCCCTGGATACAGCTGGACCCATACATTCAATGCTAAATGATAATTGGCGTTTGGCCGTCTCCGATGCTCTTTACGTTGAATCTATACAAACGGATACTGCACTGCTTGGTTTTCGTGGTGGTAATTTGGGTCATGCTTCATTCTATCCCAACTGGGGTTTGGGTCAACCCCATTGTCCAAATGTTACAGTTATGGAACCAAGATATGCTTGTGACCATTTTGGTGCCCTATATTATTTTGTTGAATCGATACGTCGTGAACGAGCTTTTGGTGCGATACAATGTAAAAGTTATGACAGCATTGTTCAACAGAAATGCAATTGTGGTGCAGGGAATAAAAATTGTCCGGCTCAGGTTTATATGGGCGGAGAACCGGCTCAGCCCAAGAGAGGTGTTTATTATTTGAGTACGCGAAAAACTCAACCATTTGGGTATGGTGAAGTGTGCCGAATAAAAAAGGCCATAGAGCCAACAATTGTGAGAATAACCAATTAGTCCTTAAGATGCTTAAAATATAGGTTATTTTTAGGAAATATAAGAGATATTTTAATTAAAAAAACTCTTTATTTATTTTATTGAATTTATACCACTGGACTCGAGGCTTAAATTACATTTTATATTTTCAACTTGAATTGTTAAGTATAATATAGATAAATATAATTTATCATAATTTGCTCTTTCTTGTATCATTCAATTCCATTTTAACCATTATATCACCCAATAAGAAAAAAACTTGAAAATATTAATTTTAACAAGTAAGATTGTTTTATTCGGCTGAGGCGAATCATTTATATCCACCACCATTATAATATTGGCACCTATTTTTGTTTTGTATAAAAACATTTATCTGGTTCTCAAAATATGTATCTGTGATACATTTCACATCGCTAGAGTATAATGTATTTTCCGAGGAGCTTTGTATAATCATGGATCGACAGTCACTAAATCCAGTAGTACTTACACAAAAGTTGTTTTATATTTTATTTTTCTCAATATTGATTTTGTGTTCGATAAAGTATTTTTTGGATGTGGACCAATTATGGATCTTCACAAAATTTGGTATCTGATTCAAACGATTTGGTTAATAAAAAATGCTTCTATGCGATCCTGCGTGTAATTTTAAAATCTAGTTCACAAGACTTTGTCAATTATTAAAACAACTTATTTACTGTGCAATTGGTTTTTACTCGAAATTTGGGTTTTTTGAATTATGGCGTTTTTGACGTTTTTTCCCAAAAAAGTGTTTCTTTTTCTTTTATAGAACAAATTTTCTTTGGGAAAATACACAAAAGCGCGTTAAGTGAAAGTTGACTCACTTAATGGGACATAGCTCCCCTGGGGATATCCAAATTTAAGCAATTAAAAAAAATGTTGAGTAAACTATTCAATAAAACGCAAAGCACCGATCCAAAAGCTCCATATTTGTATAGCCCTATACGTATTTGAAATATGTGCAAAGTTTGTTTTACTATCACTCTGTAAATAACATCACAGTGCACAGTGGGGCAGAATCAAAATTTTTTGGAAATAAATCTGGCATTTCTAAACCGCTTATCCGATCGGGATAAAATTTTATTTGGGCGTAGACAAGGAGTATTCGAGTTAAAGTTATTAAAATGGACCCTACAAATATTCCAGGTGCGGCGCTATGGGTGCTCAAAGTAGGGTACCTTCGACATATAAATTTTTAAACGCGTGCCAACCGATTTCAAATATTTTAATATTTTTGGAAAGTGCTCGGCTAGGTCTTGTGCTATTTATCTCTTATAATTTCCAAATTACAGGCATTTCAAAATTGAAATTTTAAAATTTTTTTAATACCTTGGTCCGCTTTTTTAAAAATATAGGGCGTACTTTTGGACCGAATGGACTCAAATTTTCTTTATTGGACAACTAAATTACCAATAATATACAAACGATTTCAGATCAATATCTATTATGGATCCAAAAATAAACCATTTTCAATTTAAATATTGAAAAAATAGTAGATTTTTGGAGTTTTAAGAACAATTTTATGTTTTTCTGCGAGGTATCTTTACGGAAAACATTTTGCTATAAAAAACTAGTCCCATTTTTCGAATATGTCGTCCCTAAGCCCTTCGGAATTTGATCTATTTGTTTGTTATCAAAATTTCAACTTTGAGCCACATGTTTTAACCCTCTAATGCCCAAGCATGCCTCAAGGCACTCATCGCAAAATGCCAATAAATGCAAATATAACTGATATTTCATTTCATGTCCTAATTATGGATTTTTCAAGGAATTCCAACGCAAAGTGCGAAAGGAATGAATAGTTAGAACAAAAATTTACCATATTTTATTTATTTCTATTGACCACATACATATTGTTACAAAATTGTACTTGAATATAACGATTTTAAGGGCTGATTTAAAAGTAGCATAATGCTTTCAAATAATAGTGCTGTAATAGCAAACTGTAACATATCTGTGAGCATTATTAAATAAAAGCTTTCAGTTGACCATTGATCGTAAGTTGGCAACGCTGTTTGAATTCGAATATTCAGTTAAAGAACATTGTAGAAAGTACACCACAGATGGCGTATGTATTAGTAAGATCTAGAATATTCGAACTTTGACAGTTAAAGAGCAATCTAGAGTGCAGATGACAGTGTTATAAATAGTGGTAGAGGTTGCAGTCGTTAGTCAGTTTATCAGAGACGCTTTATGAATAAACATCAACTGAGTGCCTTAAAGTGTGTTATATTTTTCAAGTGAATTCGTGTAAATTATAAATAGTGTCTGTATTTCTGCGAATTTATAAACGTGTATAAAAAAACATTGAGTGACTATTTAATTCTGCTGTTGTTGTACATTTGAATAAATAAAGAGTTGGTACCATTTTCAAACTACTAAACGGCTTTTATTTGCAATCAAAGGTATCCGGTTTATTTTAAGGAAGTAAACCAGCATTTTGAAAAGGTTAAAACGTAACAATATATATAAAGTACTATTGAAACTTTTTGGAAATATGCAAATTGCTAATTCGATTGAAGTCTTATAGATAGCGAAGTCAATAAAGCGATGTCCATATGTATTTTTAATTATCATTCGAAACCCCCCAAACAAATAATAATAATCTTAATAATAAGCGGTCTTTTATTGCCGAGATATAAGCAAAAATCTGTAAAAAACCATTCCAAATTGAGTTATAAATTGTTTTCTTTGTTTTTTTATTAGTTTTTAATTCCCGGGATTCCCGACAAAATTTCCCAGAAATCGGATTTTATTCCGAGAGTTCCCAGCAGAAATTTCCCGGGATTAAATCTCCAATGGCAACCGAACTTCAGTTGCGTTTTCAGAAGGTAACCACAAATTTGGCAACTGAAAATTATAACTGTCAGTTGCCATCTGTAGTACCATCTTGGAAACTGACAATTCAACTTTAGCTCGCATGCCATCCACAATAGACTCATAAGATTTGGCATAGCCGAATATAGCGCTCTTACATGCTTTTATTTACTTTTGTTTTTAATATTTACGTTGTATATTATTTTTTTTAAACAAATAAACCTGAATCGTTATATTTAAGAAGTAACTTTCCATTTCATTGTTTCATTTAGAATGACTGGTTTTTTTAAAGAAACAACCTTGATTCCTTTTAATAGGAAACAGTTCATAGTATGAGTTTCTGTGTTAATGTACCATTGACTTTTATAAGAACATACTTAGCAATTATTTTTAATGAGTCGACTGTGTCAATTCCTGTTTCTAAAGATTTACATTTACAGCTAGGCAACCGGACAGATATAAAGAAGGACGACGCCAAAATAATTTTCAAAGAGATTCTGAGTCTCAAAAGTTTTTTCTTTGGCAGATCTTTGTCTAAGTGGGACTTGGGTTATTGCTGATCGAAGATTCATTGGCAAACATCAGCATATAGTCGCTAAAATTAGGACCAAATAATATCCTCAACAACTCATTCTGTTTATCAATTGTTTCATTATCCTCTAGCTTTATAAAACGAATATCCACTTTAGATAATTAAGTAATTAATTTGATTTTAGTATGCATTAATTAAAAAGCATGTAAAATTTGTATGTTACCTAATAGATATCAATCTGCTTAATAAATGTTTTTCCTTTAGATTAAATAATTCCAAGTAGGAACATAAATATAAAACCCATTTTATTGACATCACCACAAACATTTTAATCACTTAACATTATCGTATGCAACAATATCATTGTTCTTGCAATAATCCTGATATATGACGACTTTTTATGTTGTAAGTGATTTTTTTAGGAATATTATTTACAGGAAAACTACTGAAGCACAAAGAGCTCAAAACAACAAAACAAGTTCATTAAGTTAGTTATCAGTTATTTAGAATCATTAAAATCGATGAATTTTTTCTCTCCCAATGAAATTGAAAGTTTTATATATCCCAGCAGTTTTTGGGACTGTACCCGAATCCTATTGGTTATCAAATAAGCCTTGAGACTAACTATTTAACATATGTGTACTTGGAGGATGTCAAATGACCTTACATACAGTAGTATACAAAGTAGTCGA
This sequence comes from Calliphora vicina, assembly GCF_958450345.1. NCBI lineage: Eukaryota > Metazoa > Arthropoda > Insecta > Diptera > Calliphoridae > Calliphora > Calliphora vicina. The sequence continues at coordinate 34,890,302 of NC_088781.1, read as the reverse complement.
CACATTACTGACTCACTCACAACTCACAACTCACTGCTACTATTTATATACACAGCGCCATCATCTAGAAGCTTCATGAATAGTCTAGCGAAAAAAACTCGAATGTTCTATTTTCAAAATGATCACCTAGAGCTTTCAAAGCTGCTTCACAGTTAATGTTGTCATACTTGAAAACAATGTTAATAACAGCGTGCTATCAACATTGTTGGTAAGTAGAAGTTTCTACTGATGGAAATGTTTATAAACACGATGAATGTTGCAAGCAGCCGTTAAATTCAAATTGATAATGCAATTTCGTATCAGTAAACAGTACATTGCCACTATCAGAAATGCAGGAACATATGATGCTTTTCTTAACAATTCCGTCTAACCACTTGAAATGCATGAAACGTTTTGCTACATATTGTACACAGAAATGTATTTTTATTCACTAAATTAACGGTTCAACATAGGTGGATCATCATAATGATGATCATAATGACGTATGTTGTACTATGAAGCAGTTAAGAGGATGTTTTATTTAAATAACAAAGTAAATATATAACAAAACTAAAGCTGTTGAACCCACTTACTAAACACATTTATTTAGATGCAAGTGTATATGTTTCTCAGTAGAACAGCTAGAATGTGTCTGGTGATGATGTGTTGAGAAATATATAAAATAATTTTTAATTTTACTTTAGTTAGTAGTACTGTTAACAAAATGATCGTTGTAATTATTAACTTGTTGCTTTTTAAGGGATCGTTTGTCTCGCGAGGTGAAATGTTCTTATAAATTTTTGTTCTAAATCGCTGTCATGTTCAGTTGTACGCAGGATATTCGTGTGATCGGTTCGTTCGAAATGAAAAATCATATCAATATGTTGTTCAGTTTGTGTCTAGTGATCTTAGTGATAACGATTTGCAATGGTTGGTATTTGCAAGATGGAAATTTTGAAATAATAAAAAATTAACATAAACAATTATAATATGTATTGTAAAATGCAATTTGAAAACAAAGTTATTTGAAAAAAAAAATTAATTGAAAATAATAAAAGAATCTTGCAACAAATTTGAAATTTTGTTGTAACTTGTTTGAGCCAAATAAATAAAAAGAATTTTCAAAATTAACAAGTAAGAGTGTTATGTTCATAAAATCCTGAATTTAGATTTTTGCTTACATAATATTTATTTATGTAAAAGTTTGATACGAAATCCATTTTTATAAAATACTAGTTGATCGCACCGGCTTCGCCGGGTAGCATTTACTAATGTTAGTTCTTCAAGTTTCTTCAACCCACGCACACCAGCCTGTTATTATTTATTAGCAAATAAAATATTTAAATTGTACTGCATACTTTAAAGAATTTCCGAGTTTTACCCGGAATTTACAAACCATCTCCTCAAAATTTCGAATCAAATAAAAAAAAAAAACAGCCAAATCGCTCCAGCCGTTCTCACGTGATGACATTACATACATGGACCATTTCATTTTTATATATATAGATTTATGTAGATTAATGTGTTTTACGAAAGTGGTCCTTAAATGGAAGCTATGATCAATTTTGGGACTATTTTTATATATATGAGTATTATCTGCAATATATTTAAAGAAAATTGCAAAACAGTTTTGAAAAATATCAACTTTTTTGGAGGTTGTTTTAAATTTTGGACCATAACTCTACTTGACCGATTTCGTCAATTTTTCAGTGAAAATTAAAAAAAAATAATTTTGTTTACATTTTTCTGGACGAATAATTGTAAAGAATGTTCTTTGAAAATCGTATTCTTTCATATCCCTGAGAATTTCCAAAATATTTTTTGTATTTATGTGATTCCAGCTGTAGTAAAGTGAGCCAGAAGAAACTTTTACTTATAATAAATTAAATAAAATTTAAACCATTCAATATAAAAATTATCAAAAATACGATTTATTCAAATATTGTTCAAATTAATTAAACATTAAAATATTGGCATAAATTTCTCCACTTTTTCCCGAAATCCCCCCATTAAATATGTTATAGTTACTTCCGCTTCCTTTTTGGACGAGGTAGCCCACTTACGCTTAAAATCGGACATGTCCTGTGATACATTTCCCGTGTTATTTAATTCTTTTTTTACAATAGGCCAATACTTTTCCACAGGCCGAAGTTTGGGTGGATTTTTGGTTTACATTATTGTTTTAATACCACTCAAGGGCCTTTTTCCATAGTGGCATGCTGTTTTAAGAAAGGTATAAACCGTTCTTGTAGGAACTCCGTAATAATATTTCTGTATATATCGTGCCTGATAACACAAATGATTGGCTTCTTTTGCCACAACTACAAATGGCTTCCCACAAAAGAAACTTCTTGGAGAATTTTGTTTGTTCTTTTGTCCGGTATTGTTCTCGAACATCACCTTGTCCATCAGCCACATAAAAATCTTGACCCAGAAGTTGTGAAATGGCTGTCATGACAGTACATTAGTTTCATCATTCATCACATAACAAGAGAATTTCTTTACCGCATTGCGATCTGGAATTTTCTGAACATTATACGATGGGCTCTGCCCACAAAAGAAACATTGCATTTAACTTACGAGCTGCTTTTCTGATAGAAGTACTGTTTAACTCTTAAATACCTGAACTTGAAATACATGGAATAATGCTAAAATAATTTTGGGCTGATAAGCACGAATTTGAAGTCTATTTGTCAAAAAAAATGCTCCTGGAAAGCACCAGAGCAAAAAGAGAAAGACCGTCTATAGACGGTGTCAGAGGTTTAACGAAACAAAAAGTATAAAAGAGTTGTTATATTAAATTTCAAAATTATCAATTTTATTTAAAATTATTGCTTAAAGCTGGATAAAAAATATAATTTTAATATTCTTTAAAGCAATTTTTTGATTTTCAAAAACATAAGTTGATATGTTTAAAACGTATATGTGTGTCAGATTTTTTACAATATTTACACGATTTTGTGGATGATTCTTGCTTTGCATTCATTTCGTTTAAACTGGAACTACTAGCTACTGCTATAATTGCACTATATTCTGGCATAATTTCATCGCATTGATAATATGGATCTTCAATATAGTCATCGAAATCTTCATCAGTATCTTTGAATTCAACATCATTTTCAATTGACTACATCAAATCAGCTATTTCCTAATCAATCAATGATAAAAGCTTAATTTTTAAGACAATTTTTCTAACTTATTAGTAAAGAAGACTAAACAGAATAGTTAAATTTTGTTCAACTAAATGACTAAGACAGTCTACAGATGGTGTTTTCAAAAACCACAATTTGGTGACACATGTTCAGTCACAAATCAAATTAGTAAACAAATATGAAAGTTTGAATTTCAAATATTTACCAAAAAAATTCCCGAGTCAAGAGAGCAAATTAAAACTATATTTTTTTAAATTTGAATTTTCACAAAAATCAGAAATATTTTTTTTGACTCTTTTCACTAAAATTCAGATTGAACCTGTTATTTTTCTGCCAAACTTATTTATTGAGCCCGTTCAAACTGGTACCGGTTGATAGGTATTTTTATACTGAATAAAAATTCTTTAGTAAGGTGTAAAAAAATCCGATTTTACAATAAATTGCATTTTTTGATGACCTTCTACAGACGGTCTTAGGTGTTAAAGGTTAATGGCTTTGGAAACAATTTGACGATGAACATTCAGATCTTATGCTATTTTTTTGAAAGTCCATATTGATTTTTTTTTGAAAAATTTAGAATATTTTTTTTTACATATTTTTTTTCGTTGTCCATTTTGACCAGTTAAAAGTTAATTATTTAGAAAATATAATAATAATTAAACGCTAACGCGATTAAATAAATAATAATTTGTTGCACTAAGACTACGTTTTGGCTGGAATAGTGTGTATAAGTATATTCTGGCTTACTCTTTATGTTCAACATCAAATTCTAAAGCTCCATCAGAAGATTCCCACAGAATTCCATGTAATTTTGTTGTGGAATCGCTGAGTAACACTTAACAATTTAATTTTGGTTAATCCAGTAATGAAGCCAAATTTATCATGACGAACACAATAATAATGTTTTTTAATTACTTTCATTTAAATGTAAATATTTTTATGTTCTTTTTTTACGAACTGTTTATTAATGCAATTTTTATAACTTTCTACTGTAATTTTAAAAAACTGTAAAAAAATCTACTTTATTTTGGTTGTAAACATCGAATTTGATTCAATTATATTTTAACAACATTTTTTAAGTTTGTATAATTAAATTATCTAGAGAATTGTGATATTTTTAATAATTCCAATATAAAATTAGTTATTGTTAATCCCGGGATTTATTTCTACAAATTCCGGTGTTCGTGATTTATTAATGCAGAAAATTCCTGGATCGTGATTGGAATCCTTAGTGTTTTCTCAAAGACTAACCCTTTCGGTATGACTGGTACATACATATACATATGTACCATTATATTTATATTTTAAACACAGCTTGTAATTTGAGTGCAGATTGAGAACCACTAAAAATTCAACATTTAAAAATTTTACATAAAAAACTAATTTTACTGAAAATTATCAAAACATACCAAAATGTAAAAAAGCTGAATTATGTTACTCAGACTACATTACTTCATATTCATCATATTCTTTCTATTATTTGTTAAAAATTACTAAAAATATCTTATTGTATGTAAATAAAAGAGAAAGTAACAGTTATTAAGAGAAAGAACAATTGAATTGATTTTCTCACATCAAACCATTAAAAAACAATAAAAACTAATCAAGGTCATACTAAACCATGCAAATAAAAATCATTTTATAATTGTTATTTTGAGTGATTTATTTGTATCACAAAATTTAAATCACAATTTGGGTTTTTTTGTTACATGGACGAGTTATTTTCGGTCTCTAGTTAAAATACAAAACTTGTTCACATTTTTAGAAGAGTGTTTAATAAAAGATTTAAGACACATCCTTTGCTTATATTCTAGGAAGTTTATTACTAAAGAGTTAAACAACAAACTTTACAATATGGCGAAATTATTAAATAAAAGAGTTAAGACACAGGCGTGTTTGTTTCAAAAATGGCCATTTTTTAAAAAAAAAGACTTATGATACAAACATTATTAAAATTGTTAAAATTTATTTTGAAAATCGTGGATCAATTAGAAAAACTGATCGGTGCTCATATTCGGAAAACAATCTGTTTACTCTTAACGATAATGCGCATCCCGAAAGACAACACACGGTGGCTTAGAATTAGTGTTCATTGGTCAAAACATAAATTTGTTTTGTCATCGATTTTAAAAATTTGATGCCGAAATATTTGGTCAAAATATTGGAAATAGTTGGCGTGGCAAACACAAATATTTTATTTAATTTTAGAAAAGAGTTAATTTTTCTATATTTGATCAGATGTTATCGATAATGGACCGAAATTTCTTTAAATGGCCTGTTTATTGTTTATATTTAGGGTGTTCTAAAATATTTTTTAAATTACTATTTCTCATCAAATTTGAATTTTAGAAAAACGTAACTTTTAAGGAGCAAAATGGATCAAAAAAAATAAATCACCTAGAGAAAGTGTCCTCTTTAACTCTGTATATTAGGGTGGGTCGATTTAGCAATCGATATTGTGCCATCGATTTTTCGATAGATTTTGGTATGAGGAAACAAATTTCCACTAACACATTTCAGAAAAAGTAAAAATTATATGTATACTAAAAAACCTTAAAAATAAAAGTAAATTTTTTTACTTTTTCTTCATTTTTATCCATACAAATCGGCCAACTCTACTGTATATACTTCTAGAAAAATTTGAATATCAATATTAATATTAAAATTAATAATATTAATTACAGTGCACTCGCGGTAACGTGAACACCGTCTAACGTGAACAAGTTTTTGTTTACATTGACTACTCTGTAACGTAAACAAACTCAGAAAGCTCTATAACGTGAACAATTTTTGTTCACTGCATTTGTTTTCTATGCTGACTGAAACACTGAAAAACATACATTAAATTCGATTTTTAAAGTTTTGGGAATTCTCTTATTTAAAAAATATGTTTGTATTCTCCAAATTAATATTTTTTGTATGCAGCGAATGAGTAATTTTATTTGCTATGTAATTTTATTTCAATGTATGTATGTATATTTTCTCGTTTTGTTTTGTAATGCATTTTAATCAATAATTTTAGTTTTATATTTTAATAATGAAAATAATAATAAAAGAATTTCACGTTCAAGCGTGTAAATTTTATATTATTACCATGAAATTCGACAATCGCTAACGTGAATAATTTCACTAACATGAACTGCCTTGGTTTTCAACATTTTTATTCAAATAAGTCTAATTTTCTCTATATTTTTTATGGCTTCTTATAACGTATACTTAAGTGGAATTTTAATTGTTGTAGTCATTTTTATTTACCTGTTTATATTTTTGGGTTTAATTACGCGTAGCCTTATAATTGAAAATATGCTCCTAAAATATGCATCAAAAATATCAAAATACGACCTAAGAATTTAATAATATGTACTTATAATTTTGTGCAGAAACATAAAATAATTATACTGTATCACTCAACGCCCAAAAAATACACAACAGAGTTCCAAGCAGTTGTATCTTTAAAAGGTGTTCAGCGTGCTGTTGAAAAATTAAACTTGTGTCCACGTACATTATGTACAATTTTGAGTATTGTTTGCGTGCTTACAAGATTCAAGATGATGAAGCTTCACGATGATCGTTCGCGCCGTACATTTGCCGAAGGAAACTTCGCTTTGACCCAAAATTTTATTTGAAAATTTTGTTTAGTGATGAATCACATGTTTGGTTAAGTGGATATGTCAATATACAGAATTGCCCCAGTTGCAGCGATGGTAATTCATTGTCGAAACACTATTATATCGAGAAAAACTCTCTGCCTGTGGAATCATTGGTACATATGTATTCACAAATAATGATGTTCAGAATATAACACCTAAATATGAGCGGTATAGAGATATAATCACTAACTTTTTTGTGCTTTAAGCGAAAAGCGTTAAAATTGAAGATATCTGATTTCAGCTGGATCGTGCCACATGTCAAACAGACAGCTATACAATAAATTTACTGAGAGAAACAATTGACGAACGAATAATTTTAATAATTTTTTCGTTCACTTTTGTATCACTGTAAAGACATGAAAAAGTATTTTTTTTAATTTTTAATTAATGATTTTTATATGTATATCTAGACCCTACTGTAACTTGAAAAAAAGTTTATATTGATCTTTTAAAGATTTTTTTTTTGGAATCGGAGATATTTTGTCCACCTAGATTTTGATTTGGAACCACAGTGCAATGGTTGTAAGCTTGTCAATGAAATGAGCTTCTGTATAACTCACATCAGTCCTAATATCATCAAACAACTAACTACATAACAGTCTCATATTTTACATAACATCTAGTACCAACCGTCCTAAAGCTTCTAGATATTATTATTGCTTGCTGTATTTTTACTTTTTTTTGGTAAATTAATAAACAAAAAATTTCTAGTTTTAACGATTTTTTCGACACCTTAAATAAGAATTCTTCACAAGACTTTAATTACAATTTAATTAAAAACATTAAATATGCATATTTTAAGCAAAAAACTGCAATTAAATTTTTTGACACCCTGTCAGCGCCAAAAATAAATTACCCACCATCAAAAAAGTTGGGGGTATATTGAATTTGTCATTCCGTTTGTAACACATCGAAATATTCATCGTAGACCCACAAAGATTCTATGACATTCTAGATATGTCTGTCTGCCTGTCCATCTCTCTGTCTTTTGAATACACGATATGTTCCAAAGGAAAGGAGCTAGCTTTTCCACAAATACTCAGTATTTATAAGGGTTCTGTGGTATTTAAAATGATCAATATCGGTTCATGATTTCCCCTAGCCCCCATACTAATGACCCCTAAGGATACTGTTTGAGCAGCCATAAATGTTTTGATTATACGGCAATCCAGATAAAATTTTATACAAATTTTTTACAAGGAACTCCGAAATTACACTGTAAAGTATGGTGAAAATCAGACAAGGTCTTTCTCAGAAAATGTCTTGAACATGTATAAGTGTTTTATAATAATTAATATCGTGATGCAATTGGACATAAATACGTTTTTTTTAATCTATCAATTTTTGTGAGGATCGGTCCATAATTGATCCTTCCCTCCATATAACCCCTATATCAGCAAAATATATTATTGTCAATAATTAAAAAAAATATTCACATATTGATGGTATACAAAATTCGGCACAGCCGAATATAACACTCTTACTTGTTTTTAAATTCACAATTTATTTATTGTTCTTTCGATCATTAAATTTATTTTCAATAATTGCACATTATCATAAATCCTTTTTTTCTTTTTATTTATTTTCATGTTTAATTCATACTTGCGAACATGTATGCAGCGCACAACAAGAATTATTTCAAAAACGAGTTGGGCTACTGTGAACCTTTAACGGTGGAATTTATAGCGGGTCTAGTTACAAAAGAGGCTCGTCAAATACTGGATCCGCGTTTAAGGCCACGCTATAAACAATTACGTTTTCATTTGTATACGAGACAAAATCCATACGAGAAACAAAACATGTTCACTGGCCAGCAGGATTCTATACAAAGATCCAATTTTAATGTCATGTGGCCCACAAGGTATGTAAAGGCAGGTTTGGTTGGTGTTAAGGGAAGTATGATGCACTTGTAAGTGTTATTAAGTATCACGGACTTTGTTTACAGTTTAAGCATTTTAATGGCATTTTTATTACATGTGAATCATGGTAATTGTTAAATTAAATAACATTGTTTTTTGAGTACTTACGCCTTTTGACGGCTTTTGATGTGGGCACGCTTTTAAGTTTTTTAAGTGAATTTAATTTTTATGATACATTGAACTTGAGTTTTTGCTTTAGTTTTATCCATTAAATAGTTTTGTACTACAGGCATTTCATTTAAAATACATTAAAGTTAATTTGACAAAAAAAATTCTTAACACTTTTAGAAAGGTTTTTTTTTTCTTTTGATGATGCTTAATGTACGTAATTGTAAAAGAATTTCATGTAAAAATAATTTGTTGGTAAATTGCGGAAATTAAAACATTTTTGAACAATTGTGGCTAAATTATCTTGTTGTATTATGCTCTGTGCAAAAACGATTTTTTCGGCTCCATCTGCTTTTGAATACCCCGTAATGTAAGGACTGTATGTAAGAACTGCAACCAAAAAAAGATTGTGGGTTACACCACTTTTGCGCTGATGGCCTCTATTATACTTAAACAAAAAAAAACATTACGTTTGTAACATGTTAAAATATTGTTACACCTTACACCCCCGTATTGGGGAGAGTATTATCTGTTTGTGCTGATGTTTATAACTCCCAAAAATATTATTCCAACATCCACCTTAAAATATTCCAATCTACTATGAATCACTTCGATTTAAAAATGTCCGTCCGTCCGTCTTGATGGCTCCCGAAATATATAACTTTAATGGATGTCTCCTGAAATAGAACTTTATTGGACATAAATGCTTGATTTATACCGATATCCACACAAATGTTTCCACAAATAAGTTCTATATACAAATAAATTACACCTAACGCATAAAACTTTTAAAAATGTTACTTACTATCCAGAAAAAATTCATAACAAGTTTAATATTAATGCCTGATAGACTAGACAATAGAGTGCTGTGCTATCAATCTGAGGGTTGCGGGTTCGATTCCAAGCAAAAAGCATCGCAGTTTGTGTTTGTTTTTTTTTTTTATAGAAATTACGCTATCTAATTTCACGACGATGCGAGTGTAGGGTATTATATGATCGGGCTTGACCGACTATACTTTCTTAATGGTTTTTTTCTTACATTTTTTTTATCTTCCAGAATTTCTTTCCACGGTTGGAATGGTCAAACGAAAACTTGCTCCAGTGCTGCCATTAAAGATGCCTATCTTGCGAAAGGAGACTTTAATGTCATTCTAGTCGATTGGAGCGATTATGCCTTGAACATTAACTACTTGCGTGTGATAAATGAAATTTTTGAAATAGCCAAACAATTTAATGCTTTCACTCGATTCCTATATGAAACCACTAAAATTCACTTCAAAGATATGTATTTAATTGGTCACAGCTATGGTAGCCATATAGCTGGTATAGCGGGGAAACTATTAAAGCCCGAAAAATATGGTGTTATATATGCCCTGGATACAGCTGGACCCATACACTCAGTGCTCAATGATAATTGGCGTTTAGCTGCCTCCGATGCTCTTTACGTTGAATCAATACAAACGGATACTGCATTGTTTGGTTTTCGTGGTAGTAATTTGGGTCATGCTTCATTCTATCCCAACTGGGGTTTGGGTCAACCACATTGTCCAAATGTTACAGTTATGGAACCGGATTTTGCTTGTGATCATTTTGGTGCCCTATATTATTTTGTTGAATCGATACGTCGTGATCGAGCATTTGGTGCGATACAGTGTAAAAGTTATGACAGCATTGTTCATCAGAAATGTAATTGTGGTGCAGAGAATAAAAACTGTCCGGCTCAGGTTTATATGGGCGGAGAACCGGCCCAGCCCAAGAGAGGTGTTTATTATTTGAGTACGCGTAAAACGCAACCGTTTGGTTATGGTGAAGTGTGCAGAATGAAAAAGGCCATAGAGCCAACAATTGTGAGAATAACAAATTAGTTTTTAAGACGTTTAAAATATAGGCTATTGTTAGGAAATATAAGAGATCTCCTTTAACAAAAGAAATTTTAATTTAAGAAAAGACTTTATTTATTTAATTGAATTTATCCCAACCCACAATGTTTGAATTATATTAGTTTTCAACTTGAATTGCAGCAAAAATGCTTATTTGGGATTACTATTGATTTTTTTAATGTACGAAGTAAAAAAGAACTTCCGACTATTAGTGTGAAAAGGTTCACGTCTTATATAAAATATATTACAATCGTTTGATTAAGTATAATACAGATAAATATAATTTATGATATTTTACTATTACTTGTATCATTCAATATAATTTTATATCACTAATTCTAAATTATATCTAAAATATAACTCAATAAGAAAAAAAACATGAAAAAATTAATTTAATAAAGGCACCGATTGTTGTTGAACGTGAACCAGATCACCCGATTTTGGTCAAATAGTCTATGGCTTATTGAATGAAACAGAGATTTTTCGGTATTTTTTGTGAGATGATTTTATCGTTGGAGTAAAGTATCTTTCCATATTTCTTTAGGTTTCAAAAGAAGAAATAGTCACTCGAGGCTAAATCCGGAGAATAGGGCTGAATACGGATCATTTCGTAGCCTAATTCATTAATTGTTGCCATTGAAACTGTACATGTGTGTACCCTTTCGTACACCGGATTGTGTGTAAATAAATACTAATAATTAAAATATTAAAAAAGTACCATTAGGAAAAAAGTACCAATTTCCCTTTTCCTCCTTGAACACCCTTAAAGCTTGAAATTTAAAAATACTCCATTTTGCCAAAAAATTTTTGGCTCAATATACACCCATTCACTCGAGTTCCAAATAACATCCTGTTAGTTAATTTTTGTATGAATCCAGGAGCCAATGTTAAAACAATTATCAAAATTGGCTTAATAATTTAAAATAAAATGTATTTTCCTGATTTTATCCCCTTTTTGGTACCCTTTTTATCCCCATTGCGGTGGTAAAATTTTATTCAAATAAAAATCTGCATCGAGGTGGGAGTTCATAATAAAATATTCGTATGTCTATGTCAAATTATAGAAAAACATATTTTATGAAAAAGTACCAAAAATGAACACAATTTTTATCCCTTAAGGGTTCGAATTTCCAAAAAGTACCAAACTTGTATTTTTTATTTTTTGATAGGTAAAGAATGCGATTTAAAATTTGTTTATATGTTTATTGGTTTAAAATACACATAGGGTGCCAAAAAAGTACAAAAATACAGTTTTTACCCGTTTTCTCCCCTAAAATGTCCGAATTTCGAAAAAGTACGAAACACCTGTCAGCTTATTTTTTAGATGAAGTAACATGCAATTTTAAGTTTTTTTGCATCTTCATTAGTTTTGAAGATATAAGGTTACCGATAGATTGTTTCGGGTGTAGAGACCTCAACTGGGCATCCAGAACGTTCGGTATTTTCCATGTTTGTACGGCTACAACGATATTCAGTAAAAAACTTCTTTACCAAGCTAAATGTTTTTTTTTCCGTAAAAATAATGATTAATAATCAGATGAAATTCAATTTTATCCGATTTCTCCTCAATTCAAGAGGTAGTTTGTTATAAATGGCTGTCAAGCACAAACTACTCGACACAGCTTGATAAAATTTAGACAGGAGTCGCCTGACAGATGTCTGTTGACAGTAAAAGCATATCTATGTTAAATTTCACATTGCTAGAAGATAATTTATTTTCTTTATTTTGTTTGGATTTCGGATGGATATTTATATGATTTATTAAGATTATCATTTCAGAGCGATGGTCGGTCAAGCCCGACCATATAATACCATACACTGATTAAATGAGCAAAAAAAATTTTCCTTTAAAATATCAATACTTTATATTCGTGAGTGATTTTCGGAAGTGGGTCTTATATGGGAGCTATGACCAATTATGGAAGTCGTGTGTCGATGTCTATATGAATGTTATTTATGTTGAATTTTGTGTGTTTACCAAAATTTGTAAGAGATTTATGCACGTTAAAGTGATTTTTGGAAGCGGGTCTATATGGGAGCTATGACTATTTATAGACCGATCATAACAAAATTTGGTGACATGAATTTCGTATACATATAAAAATTAAACATTTATGACCGATAAAATCCAATTTCGGGAGGATATTTCTATGGGGGCTAGGCGAAATAATGGACCAGTTTCAACAGAATTGGACCTTGGAACGAAAAAATTATATGCACTAAATTTGATTGAAATAACTTCAAAATTGCGACCTATACTTTGTGCACAAGGTTTACATGGACAGCCAACAAGCCAGACGGACGGACGGACATCGTTTAATCGACTCAGAAAATCGATAGGAATACTTTAAGGTGGGTGTTAGACTAATATTTTTGGGCGTTACAAACATCTGCACAAACGCATTACAGCCTCCCCACTTTTGGTCTATAACTCTGTTCTACTTAACCAATTTTGCCCATTTTCAATTCCAAATATACGGTCTTGTCCTCTATGCTACATCGTGCCAACAACAGATAAGGACTAAAAATGTATATACTTTTTGTTTCTACGTGTAACTTAAAAGTTTTAGATGAATAAAAAAACTGTTTCCATAAATAGAAAAGCATAAACAAATATCATATAATTTAAAGTTAAAAAATCGATGGAGTGTTAGAAAATATATTTTCTGTTAGTTTTTTGATTGTTTTAATAACAAAACTTTATATATTTTATAAATTTTATTTTATATCGTTTATTATTATGAAAATCTGAGATACCTTTCATTGTTTTCACCAAAAAACGAAAAACTTACCATAGTTAAAATTAAACATAAGAACAACATTTTATTTGAAAATATTTAAATTATTTATTTAAATAACTCTTCAGTAAAAAATAACCTTAAACTAATATCACCATTTTTATTTTAAGCTTAACATTAACTTTATGTTTGGTCTAACTAAAATATAATACATTTTCCCTTCCTACTTAAACTATAACTACTTAAAGTTTGTATAGAAAAAATTCGTTAGAAAAAAAAGGAAACTAGTTTCATTTTAATATTTATAGGAAGTAAAATTAAAATATTTAACCATTATTTGATTAACGTACTGCAGCAAACGATTCGAGCCAGCTGAAGCAGACAAGCGATGCTTAATTAGTATAAAACCAGCAACAGTAAAGAATACATAAAAGAGAACTAGAAAACCCACTGAAGTCCAATAGTCAATATTTTCAAAACCCAAAACCATACGCAAGAAATGGGCGTTTTTGTACATGCAAAACATTTCGCTGGGTGGACAGATTGTATCGGCACGATCGTAGCCGTAGAGGGTCTCCACTAGGCCCTCTAAACTATGGCGTAGATAACTGAATTTCATGATATATTTCATGAGGCCGGGTATTTCGATTTCCTTGCCATAGCCCATGCCATAGAAGGAGAGTAAAATTAAAGGGCAAGCCATAACGGGACCCATAAACATGGCATTCTGTTGGGGAAATAATTAATTTGATGAGATTTTATTTTTTTTTATATATAAAACAACTTACCACTAAACTTAATCTGGAGGCTATTAGCATACCCAAACTATCCGAGATTTGGGCTGTTAGTATGGCTATTAAAAATAGCATGGCGAATCTAAAAAGTTCCAAAGGTTGGCTGGACATAATGTAGACCATGGATAAGTAAATAAAGGCCAGTATAAACATGAAAGGAAATTTGGAAGTAATACTGGCCATGTAGTAAGAACTTAAACCATACCATTGATTAAAGTATTCCCTTTTCAGCAATTTCATTTCAGAAGGAACTAGAAATTCAGATAAAAAGATAATTAATTTTCATAATTTGAATATTTTTTAAGAACTTACATTGCAATAACACCGGCATCAAGGGCAAATACAAATAGCCAATCACTATGGTAAAGGCAAACCCAAAATTGAACAATGCCTTGGTGGCATCATTTCCCACGCCCAAAAATAAACCTCCTACCAGCAGACCGAGACAGATATTCATATAAAATTTTAATTTTATATAAGATTTATCTCGCCACATTTTGACAATCATACGATGTGCTAGCAGTTTGTATTGCATCCACCAGGTAGTGGTTGACTTAAACTTTTTCACATCAAAATCAACTTCAAATTGTTCGATATCATCGAATGATGAGGCTCCTGATGTAGTGTCCGATTTGGTGGGTGTTACAGATTTCTGATGTGCATGCAAATTACATTCTGGTTGCCAGCGATATATCTTACCATTATCTATGGCTTGGACCATACTCTCATGATAGTCGCCATATTCTCGACAGGCTACTTCAATGACTGAAAAGAAAACAAGGTTATTCAAATTATATACAGATATTTTTGTAAAAGTTTTACGATTTACAATTACATGAAATAATTAATTAGCATCAAGTTTATATCAAATGTTCGAAATAATTAATTCTTAATTCAATTTTCAAAATACAAATAAATTTTATCTCTTAACCTTAATATTTAAGAATTCGTAATGAAGAATTAATCCATAGGCTTAATTCCATGGTACTTCAATCATATTGAATTCATTATTTATGGAATTAATTTCTTATTGAATAATTCTTGGTTTTAAAAGCATTCACTTAACTTGCTCTGTTAGTTTGTATGTGAGTTTAGGTGAAAATTTTCAAGTGAATTTTGCATTCATGCATACACCTGATGACAATGCAATATTATGTTCGAATATTCGAAATCAAATCAAAAAAATCAATGTTATGTTCGAAAACTTTTTAAAACTGTTTAAATAATCCCTAGGTCAAGCATAAATCTAATAACAATGCAATATTATGTTCGAAAATTGGAATTTAAGTTTGAAATTTTTTTTAAAGAGCTTAAAGAAATCTTTAATCACGAAGATTCTTGGAAAAGTAATTTTAGATTTATTTGAGACCCATTACTTACATTTTCCAATTTCGAATTTAAAAAATTTGAGAAAAAAATTCATGTTCATGAATTTTAAAGTATTTTAAAACTTTTTAAAAAGAAAATAATAATAAAAAAAAATTGTTGAAAAAACTTTATTTATTTTCTTCTTTTTAGAGCATTTTAATAAAAGTTTTTTATTATTATTTTTTCTAATTAAAATCCATTACAAAAAAGCTTTATAGAATTTAATGAATGATTTCATCAATTTACATCTTTTACAAATATGTTTTCTACAATATTTCTTCTTTAATTTCATCAATTTACATCTTTTACAAATATGTTTTCTACAATATTTCTTCTTTAATTTTGTAAATTATTAAAATCCAAACAAAAACAAGTAAGAAAGTAAGTAATAATACCCTACACTAAGTAAATGTGCAAAAACATTTTTCTTTTAAAATATCAATAATTTATATTCGTGACTGATTTTCGGATGTGGGCCTTATAAGGGAGCTATGACCAATTATGGACCGATCACCATGAAATTATGTCGTGTGATTTATGTCTATATGAAAGTTATTTATGTTGAATTTTGTGTGTTTACCAACATTTCTAAGAGATTTATGCACGTTTAAGTGATTTTCAGAAGCGAGTCTATATGGGAGCTATGACTAGTTATAGACCGATCGTAAAATAATTTGGTGAGATGAATTTCGTATATATGAAACTTATTTGGGGCGATACCTATATAATATATATTTGTGTAGATACCTATATAAATTAAACAGTTATGACCAATAAAGTCCAATTTCGGGAGGACATTTGTAGGGGGCTAGGTATTATTTCACCTAGCCCCCTACAAATGGATAAATAATGATTAAATGGTTCTTGGGCCGAAATAATTGTATGTACCAAATTTTATCGAAATATCTTCAAAATTGCGACTTGTAAATTGAATGAGGATGAAATATTTTCATTAAATTTGGATTAGATTTGAATTATAAAAAATTAAACCATTCCATCATGATTTATTTCAGCAATGAATAAATTCTATTCAAGAATGATTTTCTGAAATGAATTTCTGACAATTTTTAATTCAGAATTAAAATTTTAGTGAATTTGGCTTTAATTTAATAAAATAATTCGAAGCTCTCGTTCATATAAATTTCAAATTACCAAAAATAAATTTTTTTAATGCAATAATTTCTAAAATCGTCTATATTTCATTGAGCTTTTTTCTCCTTTGGTATAATTTCTTCTAAATATAATTATCGAAAGTAATAGAAGCAATTTTCGTCTATCTAATAACGTTTAGTAGATGTTGAAAGGGGGTGCGACTACGATGAAAACGAATGGGGAGTCGACTACGATGAAAATGAATGGGGAGTCAACTACAATGAAAATGAATGAGCTGTTCATGAGTTGTTGAACAGCTTTCGTAAGCTGTTGAACAGCTTTCATGAGCTGTTGAACCGCACTTTCATCAGCTGTTCAATAGCTCATGAAAGCTGTTTAGTCGACTCCCCATTCATTTTCATCGTAGTCGAATCCCCATTCATTTTCATCGTTGTCGAATCCCCATTCATTTTCATCGTAGTCGCACCCCCTTTCTACATCTACTACGTTTTAACATTTTAAATGGGTTAACAAATAGCTTATTTATGAATAATTGCGAGAACAATAAGAATCCTAATGCTTAGTACATCCTATGCGCTTCTCATCAATTTAATATAATAAATAATGGTAATATTCTTGTAAGCATTTATTGTAGTTTGTTTTTTTTGTCTTTCATGTCATTTTCTCGTGCCTGTGGTATTTTTGTTGGTTTTCTAAGATTTGACACATCATATTTTCGGAGTATTAGGGGATTTCATTACAAAAATAGGAGATATCGATCAAATGCCAAATTCACTTTCACTTTATTATATAATAATTCATGATCGTTAATAAAAAACTATTTATAAGAAAGAAATAGGCCAAAAATCTTTAGAGCAAACATTTTATTATATTTTTAAATTAATTATTGCATTTCTCTGATTTTGGGAGAGCACCAAAATTTGTTTCACAATCGTAAATAAAACAAGTAAGAGAGCTATATTCGGCTGTGCCGAATCTTTTATACCCTTCACCAAATTACACTTCAAAATGTAAATATTTAGGTAAACAAAATTTTTTATTTTTTCCAAAGTTTTTAATTTTTTAGAAATTTTTTTTTGAATTGTTATATAAATTAAATTTTTTTGTTTTTGAAATTTTTTTTTGGAGAAAAAAAATGATTGGGTTTAAAAATATTTTTTCCGATTTTGACCCATTGTAGGTCCTGTCAACAAGCATCTGTCAGTTGACTCCTTTAAAAATTTGAACATGCTGCGTTATTTAGTTTGTGTTTGACAGCCATTAAAGCAGATTACCTCATGACTTGAGAAGAAATTGGAAAAAAGTGAATTTCGTCAGCTGTTTAAGTATTATTTTTTGCGGGAAAAAACCATTACTCAAATAAAGGCTAAGCTTGATAAGCTATATGAACTCTGTACCACCAATTTTAATGGAAACATTGGTTTACAAGCACGGAAGATGCCGAACGTTCTGGACGCCCAGTTGAGATCTCTACACCCGAAACAAAGGAATTGGCCGATCGGAGATTGAAAATGTGAGAGATTTTGGAAGCCATAGGTATCTCACATGGATTAGTAGTTGCAATTTTGAATGATCACTTGGTTATGAGAAAGATGGCTGCCTTGGTTGCTTACAATCGAGTGCACAAAAGGGTATACACACGTACAGTTTCCATGGCAAAAATTCATTAATTAGGCTACGAAATACAATCTCTTCCACTCTACTCTCCGGATTTAGTCGGATTTAGCCCCGAGTGACTATTTATTGTTTGCAAACCTGAAGAAATTGCTCGGTGGAAAGAGATTTGACTACAACGATGAAATTATCTCACAAATCATTAATAAATGTTTTGATTACCCTGACATCTCTTATTTTTTGAAAGGGATAAAATATTGGAGAAATGTTGGACAAAGAGCATAGGCCATAAGGACTTGGCAAATATTTGCTAAAAAAAGTGTAACCACTTTTTTTTAGCACAAATTTGTTTGACGTGTTTACTCTTACAAATGATTTGTAAGATCAAACAGCATCAAATAAAATAAAACTAAATTGTTTGTTTTATATCATCCTAAGTAAAATAACTTTTTGAAATAAATAAAAGAATTCAAATGTATTTTATCGTCAAATATTTGTCATGTGTGACCCTACCTAAAGTCTATTGAAACTGATAAAAATCGATCCATTATTTTACCTAGCCCGAAATAGGTCATTATCATCCTTAAACGATTAATTTATATACATTGATATCCACACACATTTTACCACAAATAAGTTTTATTATAAAAAAATCAGACCCACAAATTTTGTGCGGATCGATTCATGATTGACCATAGCTTCCATATAAGGACCATTTCCGAAAAATACTTTAACGAGGTTAAAACTCTTAAACATTTTGGTATCCAAAAAATTCAACACAAATAAGTTTAATATGGGTAATGAAATTACACTACTTATTTTCACGGCGATCGGTCCATAATTAGTCATAGTTCCCACATAAGGCCCATTTCAGAAAATCCCTTTAACTCGCATAAATCTCATAAAAATACTGGTATCCAAATAAAATTTAACATAAAGATGTTGCATATACACATAAATACAGCGACCCGGCGTTAGGTCCATAACTGGTCATAGCTC
The DNA here is from genome assembly GCF_958450345.1 of Calliphora vicina. NCBI lineage: Eukaryota > Metazoa > Arthropoda > Insecta > Diptera > Calliphoridae > Calliphora > Calliphora vicina. The sequence goes on along the minus strand of NC_088781.1, from coordinate 34,870,988 downwards.
CCATATTTGGTCCACCTCCGAAAATCAAAAATTGTAGGTGTTCAGTTCCAAAACATCCCATTAAGCGACCAAAAAGGCCTTCAAGGAAAAGATCTAACCTTTCTTTTGAGTAAAAAAAAATTAAGAAATTGCTAAATTTTGAAAAAAAAAGTCAACAAAGATTCTGATTTTGCCAAAAAATCAAAAAAAATTGCATGTCTTGAGTTACAAAACATTTATTTTGATAGATATTCAACTCGCATCCCACTAAGCGACCATAAAGGTCTTCAAGGAAAAGATCTAACCTTTCTTTTGAGAAAAAAAAAATCAAAAGAAAAATAATGTAAACAATTTTTTTTTTTATTTTTTTTTCCCAAAGATTTTGATAGATACCTGTCTAAACTACTTGGGACACATTTTGAACAATTGGTAATAACTTATATGGATGAGAAAAAATACCTGTTTGGCAAAAATTTAAAATTTTGACCCTCCCTAACTCAGGGAGTTCTCGACCGATCGGAAGACATCGATTTCAAAAGCTGGTTCACTTGACATGAAATCCCCCATATATTTAAATGATTTGTATATAAAATATTTTTTTTAAGGAAAAGTAATCAAAATAGAAGAGTAAAGGTGTGAATAATACATATAGTAGTAACTATATAACTATCAGTAATACATTTTAAAAATAAACATCAAATGTTAATCACATTTAGTTACTTAAGAATATATTGTAGAATATGCACATATGTCTAAATGTTTCAACTTCCTGATTGTTTTAACACACGTTTGCCAGAATGTAATTAGAGGAAGCTATGGCAATTACAATGTAATTATATTAATTAAATTAATAATTAAAATATTTAATATTTTATTCTACATATTGAAATATCAAACTAGAATTTCAAAGTGAATGTACTGCTAATTACTATATCGTGTCAATAATTGAATTGTATTGGATAAACACGTTATAAATAATTCAGATTAATGTCAATAGATCAAAATTTACAAAACTGGTATGTAATGGCATTGTTATTAAATAAACATTTTATCATAATTAAAAAAAACTATATAAAATAAATTGCAGCAATTTAATAATTAAAAACAACTTACTGAAATCAGCAGGATTGTATGTAACAGGACAGGTGGGACCAATTTCTTTCAAATACGGCACTATATTTCTAACACTGCCCTGATAAACACATTCACCTTCGGCCAGTATATAAACTTTATCAAACATTTCGAATAGCTTGGCTGGAGGGGTATGAATTGAGCAGATAATTGTGCGTCCAGCATGAGCTAGACGACGTAATAACTGTATACATTGGGTGCTGGAGAGATCATCTAGGCCTCTATTAGAAAAAGAAAACTAAGTAACAAAATTGTAACAAAAAAATGTAACTTATTATACTTACGTGGTTGGTTCATCTAAAAACACCACCGGTGGATTATTAACCAATTCCAGGGCAATACACAAACGTTTGCGTTCTCCTCCCGACAAACGTATGGCCCTGGTATGAGCAGCATTTTGTAATCTTAACATATTAAGTATCTCTTCGACTACTTCTAGTTTTTGTTGTTTGGTCAAATCATTGCCCAACTTTAAGTTGGCCGCAAATATCATGGCTTCCATGACCGTAAAATGTGGATCTATAACATCGTTTTGCATAATGTAGCGTGACATTTTACGAAATAATTTTAAATTTCGAGGCGTATGATTAATATTAATTTCACCGGTAAAATTGCTGGCTCTAGAAAATGGTACATCATAATTTCATTTATAAGTTCCTGATATTAGAATTATTTTTATTAGAAAATCTTACCCAAATCCTGCTAAAAGATTAAGTAAGGTTGTTTTTCCAGCCCCAGAGGGTCCCATAATGGCAGTAAGTTCGTGTGATTTAAATTCTCCATTAATTTCTTTTAAAATTGTTTTCATGCCTAAAGTTATAAGATTAGTTTTCAGTTAGAAAATACTTGAAGATTGAAAAAATTAATGCGGTTTTTGCTTTTAATAACTCATATGAACTTTGAACCTATATAAAGACCAAACTAAAGCTAACTAAAGGAATTCTTGAGATGTTTACATTTTATTTTGTACGTGAAAATAAATATACCAAATATAATCGAATTAGGAAAAATAAATATTCAAAAATGTATTTTTAAATTAAATTTCATATCTAATATCACAGGTTTTTTAAATACTACAATTTAATAATTTTTTAACAAAACGATTGTGGTTAACATGTGCTATTTTGTTTAAATTGTCATCATAAATATTTCATGCTAAATTTACTATATTTAGTGTGTCAAAAAAAATATATATACAATTTATTAGCGTAAAGTACAAAGTGCTCTTAATTATTCACTCAATTGTAACGTACTACGTACGTACTGCAAACACACCATACAATTAATTTTACCCTAAACAATGACGATAATATCATAAGTTAATGCTGTGATTTGTTACATATTTGTACATTGGGGTGTTTTTAGCTTTTTATGAGTTTCGGAGTATTCAGATTGTTGATATATTGTATTGAAAATTTTCACCAAATCATTTAATGATAAATCTACCTCATTGGCTCTGAAGTCAAAAAAATTAGTTTACAAGTGATATAAATATTTTTCGGTTTTCACAAAATTGGTGTGTAAATTATTTATTTTTTTAAATTTAAATAAAACTGAATCAGAAAAAGCAAACATTTCCGAGTTATTCAAATTTGAACCGAACTTTATGTGTTTTTAATCTAACCTTTTGATATAATTTTCAAATGGTGTGAGATAATAGTATTGCTGCTATTTACAAGTTAGAGATCACTAAGAATTACCAAGCCGATTCTATACTGCTCTGTCATTGAATTGTCTAAAGATGGATTTTTCTTGAACAAGAACAGTCCAAAATTATCAGAAAGTCCATCAAGGATTGGATCTAAAACCTCATCTACTTAATGAGTAGATGAGGTTTAATATCTTGGCACGCTGGCTAAAGACGAAACAGATAAGTGATCAGAACATTTATTTGACATTTATAATTTGAAATTATAATTCAATTGAAAATAAAAACACAAAAAATAATTTTTTTATGAAAAATTTAAAACAAGGATATTATCCTTTTTAAGATTCATAGATTAAACTTTGTTATAGTTTTTTTTCAAATTCTAAAAATCGTTGGTGTCTTATTATTGAAATACTAGAAAATGAAAACCAAAAAAAAATTTAATTAGATTCAATACAGTTTAAGATTTCTTTCCACTTAATGAGAAAGTAAATATTCAATAACGAAATATTTTTGTTTTCAAAATTTTGAAAAAGCTTTAAATCATTATCAGAATTTAAAACATTCTAATTGACATATTGGAGCACTGAATTCTAACTTTTAAAAACTGAATTGTATATATTAATTACACTGTCCAACAAATTGAGACTTTTTGATTGGAACAGAATAGCGACCCTATAATTCTGAAATGGCATATTGAGTAGATTATTTTTGTATAATAAACTTAAACCTGGTCTGAATTTTTTACAGTGGGTCAAAGTTTTAATTTTTTGATCTAAGGGAGTATTATAAAAACTAAAAAAAATGTTGTAAGTTAGTATCTGAGAGAATTCTTATTGTCAGAGTTATATCGTGGAATTTTTGAGAAAATTGAAAAAAAGTCTTTTCAAAAAGGACATTTAAGGATTTAAAATATTCTACGAAATTTTTTTTTTGGCGTAAAATTTCATTGGGGATCACCAAAGACACAAAAGTTGCATATAGAACCTTTACGCTTAATTAGCAAAATTGGACGCCATATCGGGTCTCACATTTTTTATAAATATCTCCAAAAATCCATGTATGAGCCGAATGAGCTGAAATTTAAAATATAAATAGTCCATAAGGAGATCTACAAGTTATGTAAGTTATCTCTTTTAGTTCAAGATATATTTAGGTTTATTTATTTATTTTTTTTTAATTCATCAAAACAATAAAGATAAAATGCTAACAGTTATCTCATCCCTATAAAAAACTACACGCATCCAAAGTTGGAACATGAAAAAATGGCCATATTTTTTACGTTTTTTCCCAAAAAAGTGCAGATCCATTCAAAAAACGTCTACTTCTTTTGTAAAATTCAACTTTAGTGCAAAAATTCACAAATCGCGTATTCAATATCAAAATATAGTAATCGAGTTTAGATGGCTCAATATGTTCTTAATTATTTTGTAAAGGATTCCGATAATCCCAACCCTTTATAATCAACACTTTTTTGGGATTGCTGTAAATAAATTTCAAAATTTGTTTTATTTCCTTTTTAAAAAGAAAATTCTACATAACTGTGAAATTTCACTAAAAACTATTCATACACAAAAAAAATATATTTCAATTCAAACATTTATCACATATTGAATTGGTTTTAATTATTTGATAATTGAATCAAGTATTCATGTGCTCAAAAACAAAATTTTCTGATATTTTCTATTGAATTTTGAGTTTTGAATTTGATAATTTTGATAATTGAATATACAATTTTGACAATTGAATATACAATTTTCGTTATTGGTTGAACTTTAAATACAAAAATTATTGAATAAATAATTTTCGCAATTGAAAACACAAAAAATAACAAAAATGTGTTTTCAATTACGAAAATTATCTATTCAATAATTTTTGTATTTAAATTTCAACCAATAACGAAAATTGTATATTCAATTGTCAAAATTATCAAATTCAAAACTCAAAATTCAATAGAAAATATAAGAAAATTTTGTTTTTTAATCACATGAATACTTGATTCAATTATAAAATAATTGAAATCAGTTCAATATGTGATATATGTATATTTGAATTGAAACGGTTTAAGAAATAGTTTTTTCTGTGTAAATAAAAATTTTATTTCAATTTGAAAAAAATTGTATCTATGCAAAAATTCAATAAAAAACATTTTTTGTCATATTTTTCAAAAAAGTATTCCATGAATTTTTTAATTGTCAAAAGTTATACACATTTTTGAAAGGTAAGCAAAATCTTCTATCCATTGATATATAATATGTCACCCTTATGTTTTTTACGTGACAAATTAATTAGGGAAAACTTAACAACAGAGATTTTTTTATTTTAGACAATCTTGAAAGAGTAATGCCTCCAATTCTTGGTTTTCAAACTGGGCGATCTTTGTCTTCCGGTTCAAAATCACCAAAAGTAAAAAGATGAATGTAATTCCACTATGATTAAATTCATTAACGAACGAATTATATTCAAATAAAAGCATTTAAAATAATTAGATCCTTGCGAAAAAAATGGCTCTGCAGCATCAGGATGCTGGATGTATGGCATATTGAATGACAAAATAAACTAATAATAAATAGAGCTATTAAGGTTCTATAAAGTACAAATATGTTGATATAAATCTCTCTTGGGATTTGAATATTCGAATATAAAAATATGGAATTGAGAGAACTAGTTCATCAAAAAAATGGATATAATAATCAAAGGTCGAAAATAAAATGTCCATTATTGTCAAAGAGTTAATTGTTATATATTATTACTTAAAAATCACTTACGTTAATATTTATGTGTTTGAGAGAAAATAAATACATACAATATAGTTCTAAAAGAATATAATTATAAACGATGGATTTTTCTATAAACTTTTAACTCAATAAAATAAAGAATTTAAAACGCAGAGCTCCACTATAAAAACAAACAGAGACTCGATAATCATTCAATAATAAAAACACAACAGAAATAAAAATCATTTAATATCAATTTTGTGAACGAGACATTTAAGAGACTTAAGTTTCAGTCAAATTTATTACTGAAGATGCTAACAGGTGTAGGGTATCATATGACTGACATTGATTGATTTATTTATATTTGTTTTCATGTTAAAGTTGTGTTTTACTTTTATAATTACGTTTTAATAATATATATTTAAATTTTTTGCGAACTTATCACTCAATTAAATTTTATAATATGTAGTAAATATAGTAAAAACAAAAATCTAGAAAATCTGACAAAAGCTAATAGTAATGCGATCTAATATTTAAAATTTGGCAAATCTATATTAATAATAGAGTTAATACTTTTAACTTAATAGAGAATATAAAGTGTAGGGTATGACGTAAATAAAACTTACCATTGCCCACATCGGGTACTTTGTAAGTCAAATTGTGAAATTCCAAATTAACTGGTGGCCAATGTGGTAAATACTTTAAGCCATTATATGATGAAATCAAGTCATCAGATTGTTCTGGCAAATCAACGCTAATGGCATTTATATCACTGCTATAATTCAACGAAGTACCGCTGCGAGATTTATAACTGTCAAAAGAGTAACTGCAGCCAGTGTCAGTGGAATCCATGGTTAATGACTGCAATCAGATCAAAGTTTAACAAAAGCCACTATATTGAAAGTGTTTATTAAAAGCTAAGAAAACGTGACTGTTGCTGTTAAACTTGGCAGTTGTATTGTATTTCTCTTCCTTAATGTTGTTATTATTATTTTTTAATTGCAGTTGTTTCTAATTATTAAACGTTTTATTCTAATAGTTTCTTTCAACTTTGTTGCTTGTTAGATTTTCAAGTCATTACGGTGTTTAGATTTAATACATTTTGAAGGGATTTAATTTATTAACGTCATGTTTAATGGTTAATTAAACATATTATTAAAATCGAATATGAATAACTTGTTTAACTGAAAAGAATTAAGAAAATATATAATATTAGATTAACTACAATAGATGTTTGATAAAAAAATATTCTTGTAATTATATTGTAATATTTCAACTATGTATGAATATTAATTAAAAATAACATCATGAAATTCTGAAATTTATTCAAATTAATCATTTTAATATGAGCGTGAAATTGTTAATTATTTCATTAGAAATACTCCCACCTTTAGAAAATACTTTGTTTAGATTTTTTAAAAATTTCCGTTCAAGTTTGTAGCTAATGATAATTAAGAGTGAAAGGTGTTTTGAAATATAAAAAATAAAACAATAATTCAAAAATATTTGAAACAATGTGTTTAAAACAATATTCCTAAAGTATAGTTAGTTGCATATTTTGAGAAAGAGCCTGATTTTTTTTTTGTTATTATGTGTTTCTTAAATATTAAAGTAAAAAATTGAATTTCAGATTTCATAAAATGAAATATATTTTAGTGTATTTTTAAATCGCTGTTCATTGAACTAGTTCCGCCACGTCGAATTAGTTAGCCACTGAGAACTACTACTAGTGAATTTGCATCCCACGCACAACTTTATTCACTGGTTTATTTAATATAACACTTCACTATTAAATTCCATAGTACTAATACTCCAGAATTTAAGAAAAAAATAATAGAACAATTTCATAGAGCGAGGTTGAACTCATAATCTCTCATTTTATAGTCAAATGCGCTAATCACTAAGCTAAAGAGCTCTTATTTGTACTGCTCTCTATTTGTTGTTAAGAATTGGATGTGATTCCACCTCAATTTTTTCATTTTCTACATCATCAGTGAGTAAATACCAATATTTATACCCTACACCACCATAGGGTATAATGCGTGTGTGAAAATATTGGTCTAAAGTATACCGATCTACTTAGAATCACTTTCCGAGTCGATTACGTCTGGCTGTCCATGTAAACCTTGTGAGCAAAGTATAGGTCGCAATTTTGAAGATATTTCGATCTTTCCAAACCTATTGAAACTGGCTGAAATTGATCCATTATTTCACCTAGCCCCCATACAAATGTTTTCTCGAAATTGGACTTTAACGGTCATAAATGTTTAATTTATATATGTATCTCCACAAATTTCGCTTCAAATAAGTTTTATATATAAGAAATTCATGTCACTAAAGTTCATTACGATCGGTCCTAATTTTATGGTGATCGGTCCATAATTGGTCATAGCTCCCATATAGACCCGCTTCCAAAAATCACTTTAACGTGCATTAATTTCTTAAAAATGTTGGTATACACACAAAATTCAACATAGTTAGCTTTAATATAGACATAAATCACACGACCTAATTTCATGGTGATCGGTCCCTAATTGGTCATAGCTTCCATATAAGGCCCACTTACGAAAATCACTCACGAATATAAAATATTGATATTTTAAAAGAAACATTTTTTTCTCATTTACTTAGTGTAGGGTATCATATACTTTCTTACTTGTTTTTCATTGCAATGTGAATTTTTTTCACATAATTTTAGTTCAATAAGTAATTCAACTAAACATTTCCATTGAAACAATGTTAATTGAAAATTAATCCTGGTGACAACGACATTAACATGTAAACAAATCCGTACAATTTGCATAATTTACCTAATATTCATTAGCTATATTTATAGTTTTATATGGGCAAAACCACAATTTTGTTGAAATGTGAATACACATTTTTTTCTTTATTTTTTTAATGAAATGATTCATTCATAAATTCATATAATCTAATTAACGTTTTACTTTCTTATTTTTTTGTTTGTGCAAATTAATAAGTAAATAGAATTCATTAATAATTAATTTTAATTATTTATAAACAGTTAGCTTAAATATATTATTATATAATAATAATAAACATATGTTTTTTGTTTATATTATTATTTGTTTGTTAGCATTAAACAAAAAACTGGTTTATTTATTTTTTTACGTAGAAATGTCCACAAATTATTTATAATAAATACAAATACCGTTGACCATTTGAAATAAGAAAATAAAAGTAATTAAATTTAACATTTTATTTACTAAGAACACTGTTTCCAAACAAGAGTTTAAATAAAAATGGTTACTTGAATAGATCTGGGGTTCAGAACACCGATTGACAGGTCAAAAGCCAATAAGATTGGATTTTTTTTTTCAAAAAATCGTTGTTATTTAACTTGGTCTGTAAAATAAGAATAAAATATAGTGAACTGAAATGTTTGCATCTGTCTAAATCAGTGGTCGGCACTTATAGACTCCAGGGGCCGAACTTGATCTGTTATTTACATATAAACAACACGAAAAGTTTTAAAAAAAAGCAAAATCACAATCAATAGCTGGTCAGAATACAATAGAGGCCATTATTTTTTTTATTATAATTCATGTTCAAAGTTTTCTCTATGCCACTGGTCTAAAATTATATGATTTTTTATTTTTATTACTGAAAAGTTGATTATTTCATTCAGCATGAGTTTCATAACTATAATTTAAACCTTTTGCAAATCAAATTTTAGATATTTGTTTATTGCCTAAGTATATCAATGTGAATAGAAACCATTTTGACTAGTTCCTTTCTAATCTTGACGGAAAAAACTCTGTTTAGTAGAAATCGCCATCATGATTATCGTACAATGACTCCATCGATGAGACAACGAGCTACTAAGATTCGGTGTATGATTTATGAACAGAATCTAGCTTTTAGTGATTGCAGGATAAATATACGTTGACTATGTAGACATAACGGTCTTAGAATATTTAAGTAAGGTAATGAAGGAAATAGTAACCAGAGAGAAGCTGGTCTATTCAGTAAACATATTCCACCCTTATAAGTCACTGGGTCCGAAGGACTATTTCTTCTTGTGTATATTTGTAAGTGTTTTCTCCCATATTACGGTGTTTATGTCAAATGGATTGAGGGAAGTAAGGGTAATATTTATGTCCTAGGCTAAGGATTTTAATATTTCATTTCTATTGAAAACACTCGAGCAAAAATACTGATGTACATGTACAGGAGCAGGATTGATGCTTCATTACCTTTAAAAGCTTAACTTGAGAGTTGATTGAGTATGACATAGTACGGCATAGAGTGCTTGTCGCGTTCGTAGACATAAATGCAACCTTCAACAAATAAGAAAGTATGGTCGGTCAAGCCCGACCATATAACACTAAGTAAAAGAGCAAAAACATTTTTCTTTTAAAATTTCAATAATTTATACTCTTTAAAGTGATTTTCGGAAGTGGGCCTTACATGGGGGCTATGACCAATTATGGACCGATCACCATGAAATTAGGTCGTGTGATTTATGTCTCTATGAAAGTTTACTATGTTGAATACCAACATTTTTAAGCGATTTATGCACGTTAAAGTGATTTTCGGAAGCGGGTATATATGGGAGATATGACTAATTATGGACCGATCGTAACAAAATTTGGTGACATGAATTTTGTATATATAAAACTTATTTGGAGTGCAATTTGTGGAGATACATCTTTAAATTAAACATTTATGACCGATAAAGTCCAATTTCGGAAGGACATTTGTATGGGGGCTAGGTGAAATAATGGACCACTTTCAACCATTTTCAATAGGCTTGGTCCTGGGCCAAAAAATAATATGTACCAAATTTGATCGAAATATCTTCAAAATTGCGACCTGTACTCTGCGCACAAGGTTTACATGGACCAGCCAACCAGACGGACGGACATCGTTTAATCGACTCAGAAAGTGATTCTAATATTTTTGGGAGTTACAAACTTCTGCACAAACGCATAATACCCTCCCCACTATGGTGGTGTAGGGTATAATAATAATAAAATTGATGTAATTAGAGAGGTACTTATTTTCCAGGATTTCCTTGTGAATTGGATAAAATGCATGCTTGGCTGTTGGATTATTGATTCGAGCCTAGTGGCGCAGAGTCTTAGGATAAAGATAGCCAAAGGAGCAGGACAGTTACTGACAGTGTTGTCTTGCAAATCCTCTGAGAGGTGTTTGAATGTCATCAATATATCCTGGGAGATAAGGGTATTATGAGGATCTCTGAGTGCATGATTTCCGATCGCTGCTCGATAAGTGCTAGAATTTGTATGTGAACAGCTTTTCAGATTTATGTAGGATGTCGAGGAGATTGAAAATATATAATCTGTCATTAACTTAGGCTGCAACAACAATTGATTAAATGAGCAGACGATTCTACGATGAACTGGAGGGCATTACTGGTTGCAAACTAGGAGATATCTTTTGGTTTACTAGAACTGAAGACAGGGGAGTGGGAATTGTGCACAGAGAAAACAGATTCGTGATAGCAACCGAATTTGTTTTGGATGGGGGAACTAAACTTTGGTTGCATCAACCGAAATTCTTCATTATCAACTAACTTTTAGTTGATAGGACCGAAAAATTCTATGTGTGCAACCAAATCATTCGATTGGAACAAATTCGGTTGCTATCGCGAATCTGTTTTCTCTGTGTAGTTATTGCTATTGGATAAATATCCAAAACTTAACAAAATAGTCTGAACCGCTTTAAAGTTTTGGATCAAAATATTTGAAAGTTTTTGTTTGGTCTGACCACTATAAATATTTTGTTCCCGATAATATTAATAATCAATTCAGAAAGGTCAAATTTATCACTGGTATATTCTAGTATGTAATAGAAAATATAAAATTAATCAAATCGAGTAAACTAGATAAGGGTTTTTATCTAGTTGTGCACAACAATCAGATCCTTATTACATTTGGAGTGGATATATAAGATTCGGCTCAGTCGAATATAACACATTTACTTGTTATTATTATTTTTTACGATTTATAACAAATTTTATTAACCATAATTAAATCTATAAATAGATTAATGGACTTTTGATTTATATTCTTACATTGCGTGATTATTCTAATTAAATTGATGTAACGTGTCAACAATTGTATTATTATTATTCAATCAAATTGTCAACTATTGGAAATTATTTCTCACTAGAAGATTGATTAATTAATTTGAAGTTTAGCATCAGTGTAATATTTAAATTTTATGCAAATAATGGATAGGTTAATAGACTTTGACAATTAGTGGAATATTATTAAATATTATTTGTGTTTAAGTACTATTAATAATTCGAAATTGACAATTGTTTAAATATACAATTTCATGATAAATAGAAGATTTATTACTTATTTGCCGTAATGCAAATACAAAACGTGTATGAATTGTATATTTGAGAAAACTGACGTGACTATAATGAATCGGAACAGATGAAACGTAACGAATTTTAATGCAGTTTTAGTATACAAATTTGGCGTATAGAAAAATTGTAAACAAGAGCAGATTATTTAGAAATAATAAAAAGTGTTACATGCAGGACTTGGGAACAAATAAAAATAAGATTTAATAATAATAATTATATGAAGTTCGGGAACTTAGTACAAATATTCTGAATAATAAAAAGCATAAACGATAAAACAAAATTAATTGTTTAGTAAGTTTAGAAAACACTCTTATTTGTTTTTATATTATAATTTTTAAACGGTATAGATTTTCTATTTAGAATGTTTATTTAGAATATTTATTTATCATGTCCCATTAGCATGTAATAAAAATCTCAACTAAATGCTAAATATTTATTTAATGATGTTGTTAAGTTTATAATTACAATACAAGTACATTTTTTTGTAAATATTAACTTATGATGCCTTCCGTAATAGTAACACTGTCTATGAAAACAAATGATTAATACAATTTTTATATTTATTTTTAATTATTAGGAATTTAGTATTTTTCCATAAAATTCAAACTACTCATCTTAAAACTATATTAATTTATTTATCTATCAATTAGTTTATCTTAGTTGCAATTTTTACATCATTAAAAGTTTGTAGATATAGGATAGGTGCAAACTCAACGTATTTATTGCTTAAATAAATTTGAAAAGTACTAGATCACTGTAGCAATCTGTCAGGTAATAGATTTGACTGTATTTGCTCTGCTTTTGGGAAAGATACTTTGAGTATGTGTAAATAGGCGATTAGCTAGCTACACGTGTCGTGATTTCAAAGGGTTAACTTAGATTTTTCATTTTTATTATTCATTTGGAATTCATTATGGTTTCATCAGGATGGTGGCACACGTATCACAGAGCGCGATACAATCAATTTACTCAGAGAAACATTTGGCGAATGAATAAATTCGAGAAATGGAGCAGTTAAATTGCCACTTCGAGCATGTGATTTGACGCCATTAGATTACTTCCTCTGGGGATATGTAAAGTCACAGGACAATGCAGATAAACCAGAAACGATCGAGCACTTGTAAGCGAATATTCGAAGCGTTATTGCCGAAATACCTCGATATTTCATGGCGCACTGAATCGTTTTTCATCTGCCGAAACTCTGTAACTCTGATTCAATAAAGATATTTTAGAAATTATCAGAAATGTCCCTTTTAACCACATATATTCTTTGGAAGGGTCCACTTTCGCCTATCTGCTGGTAGTAAAATGTGAATAGAACTTTTGACCCTCCATTTTGGGTCAGTCCTGCTAGTCGCAAATGTTTTGAAATTGTTGCTTAAGTATCACCCAATAATGTTGAAAGCTCTTGCTGAATTTTACAATAATCTTCATGGAGTAATGTCTCCAATTCTTGGTCTTCAAACTTTTTTGGCTGGCCGGGTTGGATTTTTGTCTTCCGTGTCAAAATCACCACTTCTGAACCAAAAAAACCATCTCTCGCTCGTTTTTGCAGATGCACAGTAGGGCAGAATCGAAATTTTTTGGAAATAAATCTGGTATTTCTAAACGACTAGTCCGATCTGAATAAAATTTGTCGTGGGCGTAACCAAGGAGTATTCAAGTTTAAGTTATTAAAATGGGCTCCAGGGACGGCGATATGTCATGTAAAATTTTTAATCACGTGCCATTTTTTTCTTTCCTATCCAATTTCGTTCGGCTATGCCTTGAAAAAACATGCGTACGTGTGCTAGTTATTTCTTATAATTTCCGAGTTATATGCATTTCAAAATTTAAATTTTAAAATTTTTCCATACCTTGATCCACTTTTTTAAAAATATAGGGCGTACTTTTGGTCCGCATGGAGTCGAATATTTTTGGTTAGACAACTAAATTATCAATGATATACGAAAGATTTCGATTATGAATCGAAAAATCAATTTAAAAATTCAAAAAATACTAGATTTTTGCTGTTTTTTTGGCGAAAAGGTGACTTAACTCTTTTTTTTGTTAAAATTAACTTTCTTTAAGAAAATGTAACAATTTTATGTGTTTTTGTAAGGTATCTTTACGGAGAATATTTTGACATAAAAATTATGTTCTACTTTTCGAGTATGTCGACGTTACGACTTCGAAAATTGACCTGTTTTTTTTTTTATCAAAATTTCTACATTGGGTACATGAAAGCAGCTTTGGAAACCTTGATATTTTCCCTATTTATCCCCAAAGTATTTTCCCAGCACCGAAGGAAATGTGGACCCTATGGGAAAAATTGTAATAAATACCATTTCTGGGATTTTCTCTCTAATTTTTAGGAATTGCGGGATTCCCTTTGATCTTTTCACAAGTTTTTTTACACTTTGTTATTTAAAATGACAAATTTAAAAAAAAACGTTGAAAATTTCATTGAGTTTTGTTAATAAATTATGATTTTGTGTTTAAAAATTTTACATATTGAAGGTACCCTACTTTGAGCCCCCATAGAGCCGACCTTGGAGTAGGGCACAGGGGATACGCCCACGTCAAATTTTATTTCGATCAAACTAGCCGTTTAGAAATGCCAGATTTACTTCAAAAATATTTCGATTCTGCCCCACTGTCCGATGGAACACATTTACCATAAGCTTTGGTGAGTCATTTTATTTTCGAATTGAAGGAGTAAAGCTAAAGCTTCTCCAAAACGATTCACCCAGTTCCCAAAATGGTCCATAATCCTCTCCAGAAATTTTTTCACAAAAATTACATTTTTCAAATATAAATTCATCAGATCCTAAGATTATTTCATATACCCTACTATTACAGTTCTAACAAGTACCCCTTTAGTCAACACTTATATACAGTGTAGTATGCAAACCATTCACCCATTTTCCAAAATGGTTACAAATCATCTCAATAATTTTTTTTTCCAAAAACTCAAATTTATTTATTACTAGCTAAACCCGGTGTGCTTCGCTATCCGTACCGTAAAGATTTACAATATATTAAGTCTATCTAAAATTAGTTTCTGTTCATGTGAAAAACATGGATTTTCTAGATTTAGTCCGCAAACTTATAAGACTGACTGACCTTGAGCTTTACCAATTGTCATTGCAAATACTAAGCAAATAGGAAACTGAAATCGATTAAAATCAAATGGCATTTCCGAAATTATAATTCCCAGTTATAAAGGTAGCTCCGATTAGATTGTTAATTAATTGCCTTACTGTAAGTCGAGTGCCATTACAAATACGCAAACAATCATACAAACAAACACACATTGACTTTTATATATACACGCAGAGAAAAAATATAGTTGGGCATGGTTACTGTAACCATTTCAATATTGTTACAAGTTTTTTAACTATATTATAGTCACAGTAACCATTTACATGATTGTGGTAACCATAATATGGTTAACTTACGATTCACATGATTGTCTCAACCATATATATGGTTACATGTTTGTGACAACCATTTATATGATGAAGGACTTATCATATTATGGTGCTCTCGGCTTAAGGCTTATCATAATCTGAGAACAACATATTATGATAAAATTATTCATCATAAATATGGTTGCCACAAACATATATATGTTTTCTGTAACCATATATATGGTTGAGACAATCATGTGAATCGTAAGTTAACCATATTATGGTTACCACAATCATGTAAATGGTTACTGTGACTATAATATAGTTAAAAAACTTGTAAAACTACATAAATGGTTACAGTAACCATGCCCAATTATATTTTTTCTCTGCGTGTATATAAGGGTTTCAAATGTATACAAATTTTAACATTTACTTAATATTGTTGGTAGTCCATGCATTTCTGTACTAAAAATTAATATTGATAGCTGCTATAGCTTTTTCTATATATAATTTGTCATTATATCTATGGATGGTGCCACGCCCACTTTTGCTAGTTTGCTCATTTTTGGACTAAATATATAAAAATTATACAGATATATATGAATTTTAGTATTTAGTTTGTATGGGATTTGTCACGCCCACTATTGATAGTCCGCAATCTATCCGATAGAATAACCGTGCAAAATTTATGGACTCTATCTCTTATTGTATCCCATATAATAGATTTTTTAATTATCATCATATGGGAGGTGCCACGCCTTCTGTGGCTTCTACTCCCTTTTAGGCCACAAATATTTATACAAACGGTGGTATTGCTCATGCAAAATATTTGATATTTAATATTAACTTTGTATGGGAGGTACCACTCCCACTTGAAAATTCAAAACAAATGTTTTTCTATTTTGTTCCTTCCAGATATAGAAAAACATACAGTAAAAATTTCAAGCAAATCTGGTTAGCCGTTTAGCCGTCTATAGACTTCAAACCAACAAATAAACATACATACATATAAACACACATTCACTTTTATATATAGATTTCACGTCAGACATTTTTTTTTATTTTTCATTTCAGATAATTCATTTATCACGACTGTTAAATGCTATGTTGACTGCAATATGATCAATGTTAATAAATGTGGATTTTGTCTGTGCTAGTTAAATTCAAATTTATCTTTCTGATATTTGTGTTAATCTAAAGTTAATTGGAAAATTAATGTAGAAAGTCATTTCTAATAAAATTTTCAATGTAAACAGCTTGTTTTATTGAGAATGTTGGTGTATATTATTTTTTTAATTTAAACTTGAAAATAAAATTATTCGACTATTCGATTAATGAATTATTGAGCGAATAATATTTTATTCTATATTGCAAAATGTTATTCATTCGAATAAAAAATATATTTTTTTCCTCGATTATTAATATAATTTGTATTCGAATGTATCATAGAGCCGTATTCCGGAGAGAAATTTTAATAGGGGATAGGAGAAATCAATAGATTTTGTCATTTTATCATAGGAATAACATCTGCATTTATTTTAAGGAAATAGCCAAACAAATATTAAAAATATCAACTTTTGGTGGAAGTCTCACATTTTGGTCCATAACCCTGGTTCTACTTGACCGATCTGACCTATTTTAAATACCAAACATTTCTAATATTTACGAATAATCTCATCCTCCTAAGTCCTTTCCTCTAGACCCTATACTGCTAGCAAAAGACGGAAAGACGGCCGTACAAACGGAATGACAAAGTCAATATTACCCATACATTTTTGGTGTAGGGTATAAAAATAATCTTTGGACCCAAAAGTATTAATGATGTACAGTGGTTCCTATTGGATTTGTTTTTTCTGCTTTCATTTTTTTAATAACAATAGACATTCATTCCCTTACACATCTGCTTCTAAGAAGTGTATTTTTCTTACGCTTAGCTTCTAGAACAAGCTCATTTTTTTACTGAGATGTCATGCAAACTTCAAACAAAGGCTAAGTATTTCTTTGTGTGACATATATGTACATACATATACAAATATTGTATTAGGTCGTGCCAAGTTTAAAATTCGTAATAAAGACTTTCTTATCATTTCATTCAATTACTTTGTCAGCTTAAATTGTATTATACTTCCATATCAAAATATACATTAATTCAAATTTATTCAGTGGCTTAAAAACAAAAACATTTCTAAATATTTATAGGGAGTCTTAATGTTCGCAAACTTTAGACCTGTTGCTGGTGTCAATTAAAGTAAAAAAAAACAACAATTACAATGTACTGAAAATAGAACAGTAGACGAGAATAATATAAAATATTTATTTAATCTAAATACTCTCTGCCTGGTCTTTGTGTGGGATTTTGATAAGTTATTAAAATAAATATTTTATTTTGGAAATTTTTAGTACATATAGTTACTCTCTCTATACTCTCTTTAATTGAAAATTTTAAAATATTCCAAATATTTTAATTGCCAAATTTGTATGTGTTTACATATTTAAGGTTTTTATTTTGTTTTGTAAAAATTGAACCATAGAGACCCTCGCATAATTGCACAGTTATAAAGCTTTTATTTCAAAGAAAATTTGAACTGTTACAAATTTAAGTTGTTTACCCACTTAAATAAATGTATTTTCACACAACTTACTTGTCTTCAATCTGACAATCAAATATCAAATGAGTAATAAAAAAAGTAATGTGTTTAAACTGACTTTAATTAAATGTAATTATCTCATTTGTATTTTATTGTAATAATTTATGTGTACTTTATAAATAACTTACAGAATATCAGTATAAATAGTTAGTATAATAAGCAGGCAACTATGTCTGTAACAATACAAAGGTGATGATTTATGGACTGGATTATTCATTTATTTATAATTGTCACACATTCTTAAAAACGGTATTAAAATTCAGCTTAATTCAGTCATAATATTTGTATGGTTGGTTCTGAAACTGCAGCTCTTTATTGTGTAATATCACTGCTCTTAGTAATCATACATTTTATTGTTGAGTTATTTACAAAGGTAACTTGATCAAGAAAAAATCTGATAATACTTGGCTTAAAAGTTTTAATGAAAAATGTGTGTTAAGGTTTTTTCGATTCAGTCCTTAATATATTTTTTAACTTATGTCGACTTAAGCTGTTATTCAATCTGACCCATATATGTGAAGGGTGTATACAAATTTCTAAAGTTCCTCTTTATTTACTTGCTTTTAGTTTTAAAACTGTAGTATTTTCATCTTTTAAACATTTTCATAAAAATCATAAAAACTACTGTTTAAAACTACCGCTAGATAACATTTAACACTTAATTTTAGTGTTAAATGATGTTGCCATTAATTACAGCATAAAAAGTGTGTAAAATATAATTTACATTATTTTTTTGTTTTAGGAAAATAATTAACCTTGCAGTTCAGTCTATGACCATTTATATAAAATTCATGGAGAGTATGAGCTTAAGTTTGTTTTGTTTTTTTTTTTGGCAAAACTTAATATTGACCTAGACTTATTTTTAAAAGTTTAGTAATTAACAACAAAATTGTTCTCAAAAATTAAATGGAGTAAGTTTGTTTATAACTACTTGTATGTAATTAAGTATGTCCTAATCTCTAGATTTCCCATAAAGTACACCCAGAAAAAAAAATTTCTAAAACTGCATGTTTACTTTAAATATTTAAAAAATTTTACCAGTTTTTTAACAATGATAGTGGTAGCTATAATATGGTAAAGTTAACATCCACATGATTATGGCAATATATTTAGTAAATAAATATATGTCTATGGCAATCATGTTTATGATGAATCTTTGTATCTTAATATGTTGTTCTCAGATTATGATAACCATAGGACGAAAACAACATAATATGGTAAATTCTTTCTTTATAAAAATGGTTGTCAGAAACATATTTGGGTGTCTGACTTAAAAATGCGAGATTGACTTAAAATTGCGATATCTTATATTTAATTTTGAGGGTACATATCTATCATTTTTTTGCTTCGAAAATTTCGAATTTTATACTAACGTATCGAATCTTTAATTTGAAACCTGTAAGAAAGTATGGTCGGTTAAGCCCGACCATATGATACCCTACACCCAGAAGATGATTATAAAGATTTTTCTTTTAAAATTTATATAAGAGCTATGATTAATTGTGCACTGATCGTTACAAAATTTGGTGACATGACATTTGTATATATATTATGCTAGTTAAAGTGATTTTCAGAAGAGGACCTTATATGGGAGCTATGACAAATTATTGACCGATCGTGAGTTCGGCTTATATAAAACTTATTTGTGCTGAATTTTGTTTGGATATCTATATAACTAAGACAGTTATTAGAGGTTAACTATTTTCAGATAGGGCAATCGTATGGGAGCTAGAAGAAATAATGGTCCGATTCTAACCAAATTCAATAGGCTTTGTCCTTGGAGCAGTTATTTCTAAAAATGAGACTGTTGTTTAATTACAAGGTTTACATGGACGGATGGACGGACATCGCTTAATCGACTCAGAAGGATTGCTATACTTTAAGACAATATTTCTGCTCGTTACAAACATCAGCACTAACCCAATATACCCTTCCACCAAAGCTTAAGGTGAATGTGTTACACCGGCTTCAACGAGCGAAATCGCCACTTCCGAACAAACCATCGGTTCAGAAGTGGTGAATTTGACACGGAAGACAAATATCTCCCAGGCCACCCAGAAAAAACGTTTTCGTACAGCCGGATTCATCAAAAAGCATGAAAATTGGGTACAATACAAATTGAAGCCTTGAAAGACGATTTTGCATGTTCGAAATGATGTTTGAACGCTATAAAAGAAAATAATTTTTGCACCGACATGACAACACTCGGTTAAAAAGTATTTAGAATGAAGTGGTTGGGAAGTTTTGCCTCATTCACTTTATAGTCCAGACCTTGCCTCAAACGTCCGTCTACTATTTGTTTGTCTTCGATGCAGAACGATCTCTCTGGAATACACTTCACTTAACAGCAGTGTATCCGAAATTGGCTTGATTCCTTTTTGGCCTCGTAAGAAGTCCCACTTCCGAATATCACTTTAAAGAGCGTATGAGATTTTCGCTCATGTGAAATCCAAATAAAATTTAGCACATATAAAATTTTAAAAAGAAAGAAATCAGAAGACCTAAATTCATGACGATAGGTCCATAATTGTTCATAGCTGCATATAAAAAAATGTATTGAAATTTGAAAATAAAATTTATTTGCTCATATACTTAGTGTACTGTATTATTATTATATGGTCGGGCATGACCGAACCCACTACAGAGCCCTGAGGCATCCCTTAATTTTTTGCGTTCTCAACACACTTTTTGTTAATTGTTTAACATTTACAAATTCATAGACTAAAAGAAGAATATCTTACATATAAAAAAAAATATTTCGCATAGATCGGGCGACTAAAAGTTATTAAAACTTTGTTTAAAAAAAAATCACATACAAAATTTCACGTGCTAAAATTATGACATCACTCACCAAACAGCTGACAGAACAAAAACTAAAAGTCAGAATGCATTTCGAATTTTTTTATTATTATAAAAAATTAAAAATTATAATTACTTTTTGAGATAATTGGTGTTTTGTAATGCATGCCTTGAGGCACTCTTGCGGGTTAGAGGGTTAAAATAGAAAATAAAAATTATACAAACGAATTTGTAGTACTTCTGACATTATTTCTGTTGTATGGAAGTCTGATTTTTTTCTATATTCATATTTATCGTTTTTTATTGTGAATTAGACTTATTTTTATTGTACCCTTCACCATGAGTGGCGAAGACATAATTTAAGTTAGTCATTCCTTTTATAATTTCTACATTTTTCGTTTGAGATCCATGTCCGTCTGTATGTTGAAACTTCATGAAAACATAATTTATACATCATTATATCAGCAATAGTCCCGGTTCGGTTGCTTTTAAAAATCGAGAACATCGGTTCATAAATGTCTGAGATTTTAATATAGTCAATATGGATATATAATTATATATATTTCAAAGACCTTTCCAACGATGTATATAACATCATAGCAATTCGGTCCTACAAGGGGTCAAAATCGTGAAAAATATTTAATAACACAAGTTTTTTCACCAAACAATATTTTCGATCATTATCTTAAGTATAGTTTTTCGAAGGGTATATAAGATCCGGCACAGCTGAATATAGGAATTTTAATAGACCTCATAAGTCACATTTAATAGGTGTGGTTTATACAAAAATCTTAGTTGACAGATTAATTTATATACATACATATCTTATACAACGACCAACAAAAAACTTTTTAAAATATTCTGAATATCTGTCATAACTAAAAATATGAGAAAAACTCACCATCTACAAGTAAGTAATAACGTGGAAATGCACTTTTTTTATAACACTTGATAATTTTAATTATTATTTGTAATTAAATAAACATCCGACACCAATTTGTACTTTAATTTACGAGTATTTGCAATGCCAAGAACGTGTATTAGCACTTATGTCTTTCAAGTGTGAAATGATCCTTATTTATTGGGATTAATCTTTAAATAGACACATATAATTTAATAATCACAATTATTTAACTGCACCACATTTTTTATATTTAAAAACAATTTCTGTGCATTTATTTCAAAAAATAAGTAATAATTTTATTTATTGTTATTTAATTGATTAAATTTGTTTCAGTGCGTTATATGGGGTAATTTTATTTTTATTCTGTGTGATTTTTTTCTTTTGAAATTTATTTAACTCGATTAAGTTAAGCGCGCTTTTTGTACCCGTATGTTCGTTATCGAGTAATGGAATGAAATTGACTACCAGAGTTTATTGTATTGTGGAAATGAATGATGATGAATGTTTGGCGAATATTGTTGTTTTGTTTTGTTATTATTATTATTTTATTTTTATATTTTCTAAACTAGTGTTCTGTGCACTAAGCTTGGAATTGAGCTTCAATTTGAGCGTATACACAACATATGTATGAGTGATAGAATTCAATTATTATTAGAATATATTTCGCGTGTCGCAAAAGAAAACAGAAAGTAAGAGATAAAATTTTAGAAATGTGTTTAATTTAATTTTGTTAATAGAGTATTAACTAAATTAAGTTTGAGAGCTTTAGTCAGCTATGACGAATTTTATATACCCTTTAACTTAGTATGTACTAAAAGGAAAACCGAGTTTTAATGAAAACCGGAAAGTACGGACCTAGTATAGTTTTGTGAACATGTACTTTTATCTGTACGTTGTGTAGTAGATTCCCCAAACAGAAAATCAGAAACTTATATTTTGAATGTTTTACCAAAATTGAGATAGTTTAACCTTTTAACGGCCCATTGTATCTTTTATTGGCAGCTTCGACATGTACAATTTTTAAACACGTGTAATTTTTTTTGTTTCCTATCCAATTTCAAGTCCGTCTAACTAACAAAAAATTCGAGTCCGTTCGGTCCAAAAGTACTCCTTATATTTTTTTAAAAAAAAGTAGACCAGGGAATGTCCAAATTGAAATTGCAAGATCCAAAAATATAAAAATCTTTGAAATCGAATGAGAAACAAGAAAATGGCACGTATTTAAAAATTTTACATGTGGAAGGTACTCTACTTTGAACCCCCATAGCGCCACCCCTTTTCTATTGTAGTAATCATTATTTTTTTTTTAATTTTGACCCCTAGTGCATAAAATTGGTAGTTTCCCATTTCTCTTTTAAAAATCCATAATAAAATGTGGAAAAGTCTACTTCCTAAACATTGCAATCAGACATTTTCAAGCGTTTTAAAAATCTACTTAGTTAATTTGAGCCCAAATATTTTCCAAATTTATCTTAAGATTTCACATATCTTTTGTATGCCATCAGCTCCATTCGTTTGGACCCTATCGTGTTTTCAACAGACAAGTAAGATCAATACGAATTGAAGCCTTGAGACCTTGAAAGACGATTTTGCATGTCTGAAATGATGTTTGAACGCTATAAAAGAAAATAATTTTTGCACCGACATGACAACACTCGGTTAAAAAGTATTTAGAATGAAGTGATTGGAAAGTTTTGCCTCATTCACTTTATAGTCCAGACCTTGCCTCAAACGTCCGTCTACTATTTGTTTGTCTTCGATGCAGAACGATCTCTCTGGGATACACTTCACTTAACAGCAGTGTATTCGAAATTAGCTTGATTCGTTTTTGGCCTCGTAAGAAGTCCCACTTCCGAATATCACTTTAAAGCGCATATGAGATTTTCGCTCATGTGAAATCCAAATAAAATTTAGCACAAATCAATTTTAAAAAGAAAGAAATCAGTAGACCTAAATTCATAACGATAGGTCCACAATTGTTCATAGCTGCATATAAAAAAAATGTATTGAAATTTGAAAATTAAATTTATTTGCTCATATACTTAGTGTACTGTATTATTATTATATGGTCGGGCATGACCGATTATACTTTCCTATACCAGTATAAATTCAACTTATGAGAACCAAGAATATACGTACTTATGTGGGTCTGATGCACCCCTATTCTTTTTGATGATCCTCATAGAATACATTTAAGTCATATCATAGTTAGTTTGTTTGATTAATTGTGGACCGATCGTTACAAAATTTGGTGACATGACTTTTGTATATATATTATGCTAGCTAAAGTGATTTTCAGAAGGGGAACTTATATGGCAGCTATGACAAATTATTGACCGATCGTGCGTTCGGCTTATATAAAACTTATTTGTGCTGAATTTGGTTTGGATATCTATATAACTAAGACAGTTATGAGAGGTTAACTATTTTCAGATAGGGCAATCGTATGAGAGCTAGAAGAAATAATGGTCCGATTCTAACCAAATTCAATAGGCTTTGTCCTTGGAGCAGTTATTTCTAAAAATGAGACTGTAGTTTAATTACAAGGTTTACAAGGACGGATGGACGGACATCGCTTAATCGACTCAGAAGGATTGCTATACTTTAAGACAATATTTCTGCTCGTTACAAATATCAGCACTAACCCAATATACCCTTCCACCAAAGCTTAAGGTGAATGTGTTACACCGGTTTCAACGAGTGAAATCGCCACTTCCGAACAAACCATCGGTTCAGAAGGGGTGATTTTGACACGGAAGACAAAGATCTCCCAGGCCACCCATAAAAAACGTTTGCGTACAGCCGGATTCATCAAAAAGCTTGAAAATTGGGTACAATACGAATTGAAGCCTTGAGACCTTAAAAGACGATTTTGCATGTCCGAAATGATGTTTGAACGCTATAAAAGAAAATAATTTTTGCACTGACATGACAACACTCGGTTAAAAAGTATTTAGAATGAAGTGGTTGGGAAGTTATGCCTCATTCACTTTATAGTCCAGCCTTGCCTCAAACGTCCGTCTACTCTTTGTTTGTCTTCGATGCAGAACGATCTCTCTGGGATACACTTCACTTAACAGCAGTGTATCCGAAATTGGCTTGATTCCTTCTTGGACTCGTAAGAAGTCCCACTTCCGAATATCACTTTAAAGAGCGTGTGTGAAATCCAAATAAAATTTAGCACAAAAAAAATTTAAAAAGAAAGAAATCAGAAGACCTATACTCATGACGATAGGTCCATAATTGTTCATAGCTGCATATAAAAAAAAATGTATTGAAATTTGAAAATTAAATTTATTTGCTCATATACTTAGTGTACTGTATTATTATTATATGGTCGGGCATGACCGATTATACTTTCCTATACCAGTATATATTCAACTGATCCTCATAGAATATATTTAAGAACCCCAAGAATTCGGTAAGATATTTATTTAGCTAGAAATGATCCATACAGAATTTCGTATAGCTATTTCTACTTTAATAAAAAATGTGTGTTTTGTGGTTTATATTTTAAAGAGCTAGACGTGTTAGAAGTGCCTACCGACGCTACTACCCAGAATATATACCAATTTATGTGCATTTTGCGGGTTCAACCGATTTTATTAATGCCAGTAAAAAGTTCCATCTTATATTTAAACTTTATCGAGAATTTTCGAACAGCGATTTTCTAGCATTCTGGTAAAAAATTTTCTCCGGTATAACCTACTTCATTATTTTTTGGCATTACCAATAAAAAGTTATGAATGGTGCATGGACACCCGGGCAAGTTGTTCTACCTTTTTCTGTTCGACCGATTTTTGCTTATTTTCAATACAATTTCATATCAAGAGAGAATATGTTTGGAAAATTGCTTTCACCGTTAGCTGGATCAAAAGATAAAATTGTCCATTTCTAAGGTTTTTTAGAAACCTATTTTCACTTGCACTCCTTTTAATAAGAAAATGCAAAGCAATACCGTAATACACATACCACTTCGAGACCCGCATCGAAGTCAAAGGTCAGATATAAGCAAAATTTAACTAATTATATGAAATAAATTTGTGAAACTCCTTAACATTCTGCATTATTTTACAGAAATAAGTAGATTTCTTTATAGTAATGAAAATTACAGTAAAAAAATATTTTGGAAATTAACCCTATATCTGCTTTGGGCCAAATTGACCCACAAACTGTATTATCGCTAAAATTCGGAAAAAATGTAAATTTTTTAGTTATTGTAAATTACTGGTACTATATAATTACTTTTGCAATTAAGTGCAAAAGAATCGAGATGTTTACTTTATTGTCTTTGCAATGAGGTATAAAGACAAAAATTGGTTAAAAAATGTTAAAGTTATTAAAAATTTCCCAGACCATTAACGTTTCTCGGGCCACTAGAAAAAAAATTAACATACTTTAAGAAATATTAAAATAAAAGGTAATTTTTACTAAAATATATCCGTATTTACTTGTGTATGAGTTTTTGTCTTCGTAGAATACCGCTAACATATTCGCAGGTATGACCGACAAAATTTAATTTTTTTAATGGCAGTTTCAAATCTCCATTTTCATATTTTTAAAAATTTTGCTAAACAAATTTCAGAATTTATTGATCATCATATTGGGATTTATTGAAATTATAATGGGGACTAAAAATATGAAAAAATTATGTCAATATCTCCTACAGTTTTTTCGTACATTTGATTTAAATTTTGCGATTTTCGAGAAAAAATAATTTGTTGGCCATATTTTGGCTTACAGTTATGAATTTTAAGTAAAACCTATTTAGAATATTATAGTCAAGGTAATTTAAATGTAGTTTGAAAGTTTTACTAAAATTGGAAAACGTTAAACCTCAAATCGTGGCGATCAAAGTCAAATTCTTCAATATTTGAAATTTCTAATTTAAAGATAGCGAAATATTATTTATGTTTGGGTCGATTTTGATGAAACTTAAGAAAAATATGACATGAAGTCCAGTATTTATAATAACAGCAGAAAAATGGAAATTAACCCTTAATAACACTTAACTTTTAGACCTAGTGATTTTTGGAAACAGACTTAATATGATCAAATATGGACTGATATACACAAAATCCAGCAGTTTGATTTTTGTAGTTTTTGTTAGAAATCGATATTTTTTATATTGGGTACTTAAGTGATTTTAGGAATTGGACTGTTAACAAAATTTGTTTTGGAGATATTGTTTTACATAAAACTTATGTTTGCTGAATCGTATTATATAGGCATTAATGTACCATAAAGTCATATTCCGGGAAGAAATATGTATGGGGACTGGGAGAAATCATGGACCGAATTTTGGCAATTTCCAACAGAGCTTGCAATATATTTAAAGAAAATAGTAATACATTTTGTAATAATATCAAACTCTGGTTCTACTTGATCGATTTTGCCCATTTTCAATATAAAACATTTCTGATCAACAAAGAAAATTTGAGGTGGTGGGTATAAAACCAGTGTTTAAAAAGCTACGATAACTAACAAATTTTTAACTGTTGCTACAACTACTGCTTCAAAAAAGTGTATGTAGCGGTAGCAGTAGCATTTGTCTTGTTTCGTTTTCTTGTTTTTTTTAAAACTACTGCTACCTTCAAAATATAAAACTCTTAACAGAGCAGTAGTAATAAAACATGAATTGTAAATGAAGTAGTAGCATAAAAATACAAATCATTGCTATTGCTCTATATCGAGTTTTAATTTTTATTATTTAGAAATAAGGTAGCAGTTAAGTAGCAGTTGATGCAGCAGTTAAGGTAGCAATAAAAGTACTCAAAAAAGAAAATCTTCAGTCATAACACCAAAATTGACAGAATTAAACACTGTATGTTGTTTTTGTTTTGAGAGTGTTTGAAAGAATTATTCGTTTTTATTCGTCGCAGTTGTTCGTGTTGCTAACAGAAATATGGTGTTGTCTGTGTGTATAACAAAAAAGCCGAACTTTTGTTTACAACACGACCAACTTACACAAATATAGTTTTTTGGCTGAAGATTTTTATTTTTGACTTATTTTATTGCTACCTCAACTGCTACTTAGCTGCTACTTAGCTGCTACTTCAACTGCTACTTAACTGCTACTTCTTCTACTACCTCAACTGCTACTTCTATTACTCCTAATTTTAAAAGTAGCAGAATTAATAAAAAAAACTAATGACTCTGCTACATCAAAACTTTTTCTTTTTTAAGGTAGCAATAGAAAATAAATTACTCTGCAACTTTTAAATTTTTCTTTTATTGGTACTACTACAACTACTGCTACCAAAATGTGTAGGTAGCAGTAGTAGTAGTAATTGATTGACTCCGAGTTTTTATTAATTTTTTAACTAGACTACTTGTGTTTTTTCGTTGCTACTGCTACTTGTAGTCTAGTTTTTTAAACACTGTATAAAACAGAGACCGGCAAACACATAAATTTAATGTTATTGTGAGAAAAAAAGCACTGTATAGTAGTTTTGCTAGCCTCTGGTATAAACATTTACTATATGTACTCTACTGTATTTTTAAACATGAAACTCACTATAATTAAAAAATTATCTCACACAATTGCTCTTACTATTTCAGTTTAGTACACAGATAGGAAAATGTGCTATCAAAGACCTAACTCAGTTGCCAAAACCCTAAGTTGAGAGAAAAAAAAACTATATGAAAACAAAAACGGCACTCGTATGTGTGATTATTTTGAGTAATTTTTTTTTTTTGAGTTTTTTTTCTAGTTTCCGCTCTATGTATGATATTTTTCTATGGCTCTCACTATTCCAACAATTTTAGTTTAGTACACATTTGAGTGTAAACAACACGTTTGAGCAGTATTCGATAAAGAACTCATGCAACTTGCATTACTCGTAGGGGTCAATGCTTTTATTTAATTACTATTTATTATTGTTGTCGTCGTTGTTTTGGTTTTGGTTTTTATTTGTATTCTTGTTGTTGTTGTTTTTTTCTTTATACTCGTTTTTACTAGTTGTTGTGGATAGAATGGTGAAAAAATTAACTTCTTGCTCAAGTTCATGTGTGTTTTTTGCCTCAATACTGGCTATAAAATAAATAAATATTTTTTTTTTTAATTTCCCTTATCAATTGATATTTCTAATTAATTAAATTAAATGTTTAATATTTGTTTTTATTTCGACATTTTCAAAACAATATGTAAATGATTAGAGATAAGGGCTAAATGTTGATTCACTTTTAGTTAGGAAATTTTAGCAAAAAAAACTGCTTTCATTGTAACACTTTTAAATAAATATTGTATTGTAAAAAAATGTAAATGAACTCATTAACGTTTGCAAGTAATTTAGAATTTATACTTAGCGGCATGTGAAAGCGGTTTTATACATATATTTTTATCCACGACACTTCAAGTTGAATAAACTAATTTTCTATAGATTTTCCATTCATAAATAAGCAAATTTCTCCGGCATTCTAACCTAAATCTCTTAAGTTTTTCTAATTTTTCTTTATTTTCTTTTTGTTATATTTTTCCATTTATTTTTCTTTTCTTGCTTTTTTGTATTTATTTTTTCTTTGAAAGTAATGTCTTTATGTTTTTTTTTCTATGTATCTACATGCGGCAACTTTTTTTCGTTTCGATCTTCAACTTGTTGCAACTACGACATTCAAATTATAACTGAAAACGAAAAACAAGAATTTCATCCACTGATGGTTTGCCTGTGTATGATTTTGGATTAGAGGAGGGAAAAAAGTACTGCTATGAACACATGAGCGCCTCGAGTGGAGCGCAACGAGTGGATCGACCACATTCTGTTGCCGTTTCTTATGTACAATTGTTACTGATACATGTGCTGTGTTGTAGACTCGACGTCCCAGAAAACAAAGAATTATTCTGTTCCGTATATATGTGTATGAATGAGTAAACACTAATTTGTGAGTGCGCGTTAATAGTCAGCGTAAACATTGTCTCTTACGCTTTTATTTCTTATTTATTTTTCGAATATAAAATTTAAGATAAGAACATACTTTTACTTGCAATATGTGGAGGCGTAATATGTATTTAGATCAAAGGAAATTTTTGTATTTTGATTCATAATCGGAAAGTACACTTTATGTAGCGCTTTTTGTATTTGTCACAGCGAATGGGTTATCTGGATTTTTTTTATCTTTATACCGCTGAAAGAACAATGAAATTCATTGCTAAGTTTAGCAGAGAAGGTTTGGCTTTTTATTTTTATGTTGTCTTTAAATCATTATGTAAAAAAGTAGAAATATTATCTCTTACTTTGAAATTTCGAAAAGACTGTTCAGTGGTTAGTAAGTTATTTATTAAATCATATGCTGACTTGGGAGTTTCCATAAAAACATTCTGATGAATTAGATTGATATGATAGAGTTTCGCATATCAAACCTTGAAGAGAGTAAGAACTTCTCGCGGTTCATATCAAGCATTTATTTTGTGGTAGGCACGAAATTCGTTGTGATGTCTAGTGGACTAAAATAATTTTCAAGTTTTCATTATTGAAAAATATTTCAAAAATATAGAAAGTTTAGAGCTCACAGTTCGAGCAAAATCCAGTAACTGTTATTGATGTTCGATATCGCAACACTATGGTGTCACATTCTTGCTCAGAGCATGAAAAATTTTCTCTCATTATGGTGATCAGAATTGGCCCTAGATCGAGTGATTTATTTTTATGGGATTATTTATAATCAAGAAAATTGGACAGTAAATTAAAACCACGATTACTCAATTTGTTATTGTTTTTAATATTCATGTTCGTAAGTAGACAAAATTTATTATATATAGCTTAAGACTGTGATCTAAAAAACTTTAGCAAAATCCAAATTTCCTCGCTAAAAATAATTTTTATTTGTTCGATTCATTACAATTAAATGGTACTCGTACTCTTACCGAAGAGTTTAGATTCTTCCTAAATTACCAATATAAACATATTCTGCAGATGCTATCATCGATTTATTTTAATATATGTATTCGTATATCCAAACTATAATTACAAACTTATAAGCCAATTTTACTTTGTTTGGTTGAAAATTTTCTAATTTCAAAAAAGTATAAATTTGTTGTACGAAGCATAAAACCGATGACGTATGTAACTGCGCAAAAACTTTTTTTTTATCTAAGAATACCAAACAACATCATCTTAAAATGTTTTATACAAAACTTGTACATATAAAAGTTATTGCCTTCGAAAAAATGTTGCTGATAACATTTACGCAGTTGTTTTTAAATGGTACTCCAGAATAAATTTTGATGCTAAACATAAGTGGAAACTGAAAACGTTAGTTAAATGTTTTTATAAGTTTTCTGAATTTAAGAAAATTAATAAATATGGATAGTTTTGTGATATTTTCGCCTCACTAAATTTTTTACGTTTACTTCCAGTGAAATCCAGGATATGCTAAAATTTTGCATTTCTCAAATGAAATTCAAATAAAAATTGTACAATAATTTAGTTTGTTACAAATTACTACATGTTTGTTCATTGGAATTCATGATGTTGATATACACTTCGCGACAGAGTTAAAAAATATGTTAAATTTTTTTTTAGTGGAAATACTAATTCCTCGTAATTATCAGCCTCCTGATTTCCTGAGAAATTTTTCACAACAGCAGAAAAGATTTCCAAGCCGCTGCTACAGTTGAATTTTTATACGAAAACATAAAAGTGGCTATAAGTTGGTAAATAGTGGTCCAAATGGAAAAAGGACGATCATCTGTGATCACTTATATTTTCATCCAAAAATCGATTTTTTGTATAAAAATCAATTAAAACATAAAAGTGGCTATAAGTCGGTAAATAGTGGTGCAAATTGAAAAAGGACGATCATCTGCGATAACTTATATTTTCAACTAAAACTTGATTTTTTCTACGAAAATCAAATAAAACATAAAAGTGTCTATAAGTCAGTAAATATTGGTCCAAATGGAAAAAGGAGATCACTTATATTTTCAACAAAAATCCCATTTTGTATGAAAATCAAGTAAATCTTAAAAGTGGCTATAACTCGGTAAATAGTGGTCCAAATGGAAAAAGGACGATCATCTGTGATCACTTATATTTTCAACCAAAAATCGACTTTTTGTATGAAAATCAAGTAAAACATAAAAGTGGCTTATATTACTTATATTTTCATTCAAAAATCGATTTTTTGTATGAAAATCAAGTAAAACATAAAAGTGGCTATAAGTCGATAAATAGTGGTCCAAATGGAAAAAGGACGATCATCTGTGATCACTTATATTTTCATGCAAAAATCGATTTTTATATGAAAATCAATTAAATCATAAAAGTAGCTATAAGTCGGTAAACAGTAGTCCAAATGGAAAATGGACGATCATCTGCGATCACTTATATTTTCAACCAAAAACCGATTTGTTGTATGAAAATCATGTAAAACATAATAGTTGCTATAAGTCGGTAATTAGTAGTCCAAATGGAAAAAGGACGATCATTTGTGAATACTTATATTTTCATCCAAAAATCTATTTTTTGTATGAAAATCAAGTAAAACATAAAAGTGGATATAAGTCGTTAAATAGTGGTCCAAATGGAAAAAGGACGATCATCTGTGATCACTGATATTTTTAACCAAAAACCGATCTGTTGTATGAAAATCATGTAAAACATAAAAGTTGCTATAAGTCGGTAAATAGTAGTCCAAATGGAAAAAGGACGATCATCTGTGATCACTTATATTTTCAACCAAAAATCGATGTTTTTTTATGAAAATCAAGTAAAATATAAAAGTGGCTGTAAGTCGGTAAATAGTGGTCCAAATGGAAAAAGGACGATCATCTGTGATCACTTATATTTCCATCCAAAAATCGTTTTTTTATATGATAATCAAGGAAAACATAAAAGTGGCTATAAGTCGGTAAACAGTGGTCCAAATGGAAAAAGGGCGATCATCTGTGATCACTTATATTTGCATCCAAAAATCGATTTTTTATATTAAAATCAAGTAAAACATAAAGTGGCTATAAGGCGGTGAATAGTGGTCTCAACGAAAAAAGGGCGATGATCTGTGATCACTGATATTTTTAACCAAAAACCGATCTGTTGTATGAAAATCATGTAAAACATGAAAGTTGCTATAAGTCGGTAAATAGTAGTCCAAATGGAAAAAGGACGATCATCTGTGATCACTTATATTTTCAACCAAAAATCGATGTTTTTTTATGAAAATCAAGTAAAATATAAAAGTGGCTGTAAGTTGGTAAATAGTGGTCCAAATGGAAAAAGGACGATCATCTGTGATCACTTATATTTCCATCCAAAAATCGTTTTTTTATATGATAATCAAGTAAAACATAAAAGTGGCTATAAGTCGGTAAACGGTGGTCCAAATGGAAAAAGGGCGATCATCTGTGATCACTTATATTTGCATCCAAAAATCGATTTTTTATATTAAAATCAAGTAAAACATAAAGTGGCTATAAGTCGGTGAATAGTGGTCTCAACGAAAAAAGGGCGATGATCTGTGATCACTGATATTTTTAACCAAAAACCGATCTGTTGTATGAAAATCATGTAAAACATAAAAGTTGCTATAAGTCGGTAAATAGTAGTCCAAATGGAAAAAGGACGATCATCTGTGATCACTTATATTTCCATCAAAAATCGATTTTTTATATGATAATCAAGTAAAACATAAAAGTGGCTATAAGTCGGTAAACAGTGGTCCAAATGGAAAAAGGACGATTATCTGTGATCACTTATATTTTCAACCAAAAACCGATTTGTTGTATGAAAATCATGTAAATCATAATAGTTGCTATAAGTTGGTAAATAGTAGTCCAAATGGAAAAAGGACGATCATCTGTGATCACTTATATTTTCAACCAAAAATCGATGTTTTTTTATGAAAATGAAGTAAAATATAAAAGTGGCTGTAAGTCGGTAAATAGTGGTCCAAATGGAAAAAGTACGATCATCTGTGATCACTTGTATTTTCATCCAAAAATCGATTTTTTATATGAAAATCAATTAAAACATTAAAGTGGCTATACGTCGGTAAATAGTGGTCCAAATGGAAAAAGGACGATTATCTGTGATCACTTATATTTTCATCCAAACATCGATTTTTTATATGAAAATCAAGTAAAACATAAAAGTGGCTATAAGTCGGTAAATAGCGGTCCAAATGGAAAAAGGACGATCATCTGTGATCACTTATATTTTCATCCAAAAATCGATTTTTTATATGAAAATCTAGTAAAACATAAAAGATGCTATAAGTCGATAAATAGTGGTCCAAATGGAAAAAGGGCGATCATCTGTGATCACTTATATTTTCATACAAAAATCGATTTTTTATATGAAAATTCAGTAAAACATAAAAGTGGATACAAGTCGGTAAATAGTGGTCCAAATGGAAAAAGGACGATCATCTGTGATCACTTATATTTTCAACCAAATATCGATTTTTTATATGAAAATCAAGTAAAACATAAAAGTGGCTATAAGTCGGTAAATAGTGGTCCAAATGGAAAAAGGACGATCATCTGTGATCACTTATATTTTCAACCAAAAACCGATTTGTTGTATGAAAATCATGCAAAACATAATAGTTGCTATAAGTCGGTAAATAGTAGTCCAAATGGAAAAATGACGATCATTTGTGAATACTTATATTTTCAACCAAAAATCGATTTTTTATACGAAAATGAAGTAAAACATAAATATGGCTATAAGTCGGTAAATAGTGGTCCAAATGGAAAAAAGGCGAGCATCTGTGATCACTTATATTTTCATGTAAAAATCGATTTTTATATGAAAATCAATTAAATCATAAAAGTGGCTATAAGTTCCAAATGGAAAGAGGACGATCATCTGTGATCACTTATATTTTCAACCAAATATCGATTTTTTATATGAAAATCAAGTAAAACATAAAAGTGGCTATAAGTCGGTAAATATTGGCGCAAATGGAAAAAAGACGATCATCTGTGATCACTTATATTTTCAACCAAAAATCGATTTTTTATACGAAAATGAAGTAAAACATAAATGTGGCTATAAGTCGGTAAATAGTGGTCCAAATGGAAAAAAGGCGAGCATCTGTGATCACTTATATTTTCATGTAAAAATCGATTTTTATATGAAAATCAATTAAATCATAAAAGTGGCTATAAGTTCCAAACGGAAAGAGGACGATCATCTGCGATCACTTATATTTTCAACCAAATATCGATTTTTTATATGAAAATCAAGTAAAACATAAAAGTGGCTGTAAGTCGGTAAATAGTGGTCCAAATGGAAAGAGGACGATCATCTGTGATCACTTATAGTTTCATCCTAACATCGATTTTTTATATGAAAATCAAGTAAAACATAAAAGTGGCTATAAGTCGGTAAATAGCGGTCCAAATGGAAAAAGGACGATCATCTGTGATCACTTATATTTTCAACCAAATATCGATTTTTTATATGAAAATCAAGTAAAACATAAAAGTGGCTGTAAGTCGGTAAATAGTGGTCCAAATGGAAAGAGGACTGTAAGGACGATCATTTGTGAATACTTATATTTTCATACAAAAATCGATTTTTTATATGAAAATCAATTAAAACATTAAAGTGGCTATACGTCGGTAAATAGTGGTCCAAATGGAAAAAGGACGATCATCTGTGATCACTTATATTTTCATCCAAACATCGATTTTTTATATGATAATCAAGTAAAACATAAAAGAGGCTATAAGTCGATAAATAGTGGTCCAAATGGAAAAAGGACGATCATCTGTGATCACTTATATTTTCATCCAAAAATCGATTTTTTATATGAAAATCTAGTAAAACATAAAAGATGCTATAAGTCGATAAATAGTAGTCCAAATGGAAAAAGGGCGATCATCTGTGATCACTTATATTTTCATACAAAAATCGATTTTTTATATGAAAATTCAGTAAAACATTAAAGTGGATATAAGTCGGTAAATAGTGGTCCACATGGAAAAAGGACAATCATCTGTGATTACATATATTTTCATCCGAAAATCGATTTTTTATATGAAAATCAAGTAAAACATAAAAGTTGCTATAAGTCGGTAAATAGTAGTCCAAATGGAAAAAGGACGATCATTTGTGAATACTTATATTTTCATCCAAAAATCTATTTTTTGTATGAAAATCATGTAAAACATAAAAGTTGCTATAAGTCGGTAAATAGTAGTCCAAATGGAAAAAGGACGATCATCTGTGATCACTTATATTTTCATACAAAAATCGATTTTTTATATGAAAATTCAGTAAAACATAAAAGTTGCTATAAGTCGGTAAATAGTAGTCCAAATGGAAAAAGGACGATTATCTGTGATCACTTATATTTTCAACCAAATATCGATTTTTTATATGAAAATCAAGTAAAACATAAAAGTGGCTATAAGTCGGTAAATATTGGCGCAAATGGAAAAAAGACGATCATCTGTGATCACTTATATTTTCAACCAAAAATCGATTTTTATACGAAAATGAAGTAAAACATAAATGTGGCTATAAGTCGGTAAATTGTGGTCCAAATGGAAAAAGGCGAGCATCTGTGATCACTTATATTTTCATGTAAAAATCGATTTTTATATGAAAATCAATTAAATCATAAAAGTGGCTATAAGTTCCAAATGGAAAGAGGACGATCATCTGTGATCACTTATATTTTCAACCAAATATCGATTTGTTGTATGAAAATCATGTAAAACATAATAGTTGCTATAAGTCGGTAAATAGTAGTCCAAATGGAAAAAGGACGATCATTTGTGAATACTTATATTTTCATCCAATAATCTGTTTTTTGTATGAAAATCATGTAAAACATAAAAGTTGCTATAAGTCGGTAAATAGTAGTCCAAATGGAAAAAGGACGATCATCTGTGATCACTTATATTTTTAACCAAAAATCGATTTTTTTTTATGAAAATGAAGTAAAATATAAAAGTGGCTGTAAGTCGGTAAATAGTGGTCCAAATGGAAAAAGGACGATCATCTGTGATCACCTATATTTCTATCAAAAATCGATTTTTTATATGATAATCAAGTAAAACATAAAAGTGGCTATAAGTCGGTAAACAGTGGTCCAAATGGAAAAAGGACGATCATCTGTGATCACTTATATTTTCATCCAAAAATCGATTTTTTATATTAAAATCAAGTAAAACATAAAAGTAGCTATAAGTCGGTAAACAGTGGTCCAAATGGAAAAAGGACGATCATCTGTGATCACTTATATTTTCAACCAAAAACCGATTTGTTGTATGAAAATCATGTAAAACATAATAGTTGCTATAAGTCGGTAAATAGTGGTCCAAATGGAAAAAGGACGATCATTTATATTTTCATCCAAAAATCTATTTTTTGTATGAAAATCAAGTAAAACATAAAAGTGGCTATAAGTCGGTAAATAGTGGTCTAAATGGAAAAAGGGCGATCTTCTGTGATCACTTATATTTTCATCCAAAAATCGATTTTTTATATGAAAATCAATTAAAACATTAAAGTGGCTATACGTCGGTAAATAGTGGTCCAAATGGAAAAAGGGCTATCATCTGTGATCACTTATATTTTCATCCAAAAATCAATTTTTATATGAAAATCAAGTAAAACATAAAAGTGGCTATAAGTCGGTAAATATTAGCGCAAATGGAAAAAGGGCTAACATCTGAGATCACCTATATTTTCAACCAAATATCGATTTTTTATATGAAAATCAATTAAAACATAAAAGCGGCAATAAGTCGGTAAATAGTGGTCCAAATGGCAAAAGGACGATCATCTGTGATCAGTTATATTTTCAACCAAAAATCTATTTTATATATGAAAATTAAAAAAGGATGATTATATTTGATCACTTATATTTTGAGCATCTGTGATCACTTATATTTTCTCACAAAAATCGATTTTTATATGAAAATCAAGTAAAACATAAAAGTGGCTATAAGTCGGTAAATAGTGGTCCAAATGGAAAATGGACGATCATCTGCAATCACTTATATAGGGAAGAATTGAAATTTAAATGCAATAATAACAAAATGTTTATGCTTCGATGTAGAAATACTTCCTTGGAATTTTTACTAACCACTCAATTTGCTACAAAAACAATTCAATCCTTATGTAAGTTCTTGAAATTAGTGGTTAAATGTCATGCATTTTACTAACCAACTGTATATTGTAAACATATTTAGGAAATTGAACTGATTTGAGTTTCAGCAATAAGCAAATCCTGAAAATATTTAACTTAAAAGATGTTTTTGTTACTCTTAAATAAAAACTCAAAATACATGTTTTTCCACTTTCCAGAGACTTTTCTCTTACCTATGCATAGATTTGCCATTGACCGTATTACTAAGACAATCTTGATTATTAACATTGCGATCTTGTTGGGAATGCAATAAGAGTGTTTATTGAACTTTCTCCTAACTTTTGTTTTGGTCGAACATTTACCAAAAGGGAAGATACAGTTTTTTTAACGCAATATATTTTCAGCTTCTAAATTATTTAAACAAAGAGTCCATATTTGTTTAAATATTAGTAATTGTGTACTAATTTAGTAGACATTCATATAAAAACCTTTAGATTCATGTAATAATATACCTAAATACTGTAATCTTTTAAACTCATTAATAATTTGAATTGCTATAAAAGCCGATTTTAATAATAGAGTTTAAATTAAATTGCATTTTTATAACAAAATTTGCAAATGGCATAAATAAAAGGCTGAACTATTACATTCCTTAGACTTTGTATGGTTGTCATAACAAAGATGACTAAGTAAATTTAATATACATAAGTTATTTTATATATTTTATGTATTTTCACAATATTTCTTATCTATTGTTTTCATAATTGTAATGGGAATTTAGAAAAACAATGAAATAATCAAAAATTCACATACATATGTTACAGGGAACTCTATAATAAGCAATTAACACTTTTAATTTAAAGTCGGTTTTTGATCAAATATTTACTTTAAAATAATTAAATTGAATAAACAAATTTAATATAAACAAATAACCATATAATACCCTACACTAAGTGAATTTTACCAGACACTCGGAGTTCTAGAAACGTGTTTAAATAGTTATTTATTTAAATTTTACTCTATTTTCAATCTCTATCTATATTCGACAATTTATAGTTAAAATTTCGAGACTTTTGAGATGTTTACATCTCTCACTACGGTATTGAATTCACGCCGCACCCGTAAATGTGAGAGAGTAATATTGAAAAACCGAGAGTCGGACTACTTGTTATAGTTTGATTCGATACTTTTCAATACATATCAAGTGTTGACGACTCAATAATACTCAATACTTTAATAAAAACAAGTCAGAAAGTATGGTCAGTCACGCCCGATCATATGATACCCTACACCGAGAAGATAAATATAAAGATTTTTCTTTCATCATCGATCATCACAAAAATTGGTGGTGTGAGTTCGGCCTATAAAAAACTTATTTGTGCTGAATTTGGTTTGGATATCTATATAACTATTTTCAGATAGGGCAATCGTATGGGAGCTAAGAGAAATAATGGTCCAATTCTAACCAAATTCAATAGGCTTTGTCCTTAGAAAAGTTTTTAACAAATTTTATCGAATTAAAATTGCGTCCTGTAGTTTGATTACAAGGTTTATATGAACGGATAGACGGACAGACGGACGGACGGACGACATCACTTAATCGGTCCTGAGCAGATTGGTATACTTTAAGGTGGGTGTTGGGACAATATTTTTGCACGTTACAAACATCAGCCCTAATCTAATATACCCTCCCCACTATGGTGGTGTAGGGTATAAAAATAAACAACCCATGAACAATTTTAGAACTTGTTTCAAAATCACTAGTTCTAGAACGACTATATCCATAACAACATCAGACTCTTGGATAACAACCATAGAACTAGTGATATCGCAATTACTTCTGGAACCCATTCAAAAGAACAATGTTGATATTGTTGTGAAATTCTCTGGAGTTTAATAGGAACTAGTTATTTTGAACACAAACTAGTTCCGAAAGAACTTCATAAAACCATTATTTGTCAAAAAAAAATAAAATAATAATTGAAGAAAATGCAATATTAAATGTTGTTCTTTAATAACGATGAAAAAAATTGCATTAGATAAGTTAAAAAAAATCTGGAATTTTTGTTTATTGAAAACAATGGTTAAGTTGTTTAGAGGGGGATTTGTGAAAACGAATGCAACTAACGTTATGTAGATCTAAAATCGAGCCAGCATTTAAAATACCTTTTTTTTGGAAGAACTAGTTCTGGAACCGTTCTTAAGACCCAGCGGGACCCAAAAGAAGGCCTTCCTTAAGTCCTTCTTTTGCAGACAGAATGACTTCTAGCCGCATTGCAAAATCATTTAAATTTTACACGGCGTGTCATTGCGAGCCAAGGCCGTGCACACTCACTGCTGTTAGAGGGCTGAGGGAAGGCCTACTAAGGAAGGGCTACTAGAAGGCCTAATTGGGAAGAGCTATTAGAAGCTCTACTTTGGAAGGGCTATTAGAAGGTCTACTTTGGAAGGGCTATTCGCAGGGTTGCTATATGGTCTTATGCCTGTACAAAAACCTAATGAAAGGCCTGTAGAGGAATGTCATATGGAATGCCTAGAAAGGTAGGACTACTGCAAAGCCTGCAAAGTCTTATGGAAGGGCTACACGAGAAGGCCTAATAAAGTGCCTATCAGAGAAAAAAAACATTAGAATAAGGCATCAAAGGACGGCCTATGAAAAGTCGTGCATTTTCAAGTTTTATAAAACGTCTACCATGGAAGACCTATTTAAAGTCTTATTAGAATTAAAATGAAGTTGTTTGTTTAATTTTTTGAAACGTGATAATTTCTGATTACATTCTTAAAAAACAACAAAAATAAATAAGAAGCCACATCAAGCAATTTATTGTTGTAAATTTTTTAAAGAGAGTTAATCAAAGAGATGCAGATTAGACTATTGATGCAGACTATTTTTATTTAACCACTTGTTATTAAAAGGGGATTCATAGCCCTTCTTGAACACCTTCTAAGAGCAGGCAGTGTGGAATGAGTATCGTATTTTTTAGAATGTGTAAGTATGCCTTTTAGAAGACCTACAAACTGAAGTCCTATCATTTTTTCCCGCTGGGGAAGATGAGTTAGTTATAAAATTCTTTATTCTGTGATGTAGAGAATAATAAAGCATTTTTCAATAAATATTTCTTAACTGTTGAGGCAAATATTATTCGGTATTGCCGACTTAATCATTTCTACTAGTTTTTTTTAAAATAATTATTTAAAAATACATTAGTCATTGCCCTTTTTTATGCCGTTATACTGTTAGGTTCATTTTCATACTTACATAAATACTCTGTCTCGTTAGT
The DNA here is from genome assembly GCF_958450345.1 of Calliphora vicina. Classification (NCBI taxonomy): domain Eukaryota; kingdom Metazoa; phylum Arthropoda; class Insecta; order Diptera; family Calliphoridae; genus Calliphora; species Calliphora vicina. The sequence continues at coordinate 34,830,081 of NC_088781.1, read as the reverse complement.
CATTTCAAAATTTAATAAAACTTTTATGATAAATTTTTGTTATTTCTCCTCTTGCTTATATATTTTTGTTTGCCAACTCAAGTTTTCACTCTGTAACAGCAACTTAATTTTGTGCTTTAATTTATCAACTGTATTAATTCGTATCTGCTGCAATGAATATTTAGGTACAAAGTTGTGTGTTTTGTTGCAGTTCTAAAATATATATATTTTTTTTTAAGTTCATCAGTGTCATAAATAATTAAATAGTAATAAGAAGAATGTTTGGTCCATAATAACGGTAATTAATATATTAAACTTGATTCAATAAATAATTAAATACTTTGTATGGCTAATTTACCAGAAATGCTGAAATACAACTTGATAATTTATTTGCACTAAGTGAAACGTATGTGCAGATGGGATTTAATGATGTGTTTACTTTTAATAAATACTATTTAATTATTTTGAAAACTGATTCATGAAACATATGGTAGCCATTTGATAAAATGCAACTGGGAATTGTGATCGGTACTAGGCACAACACATTTGTTCAGAAGAATAAAATGCTACTTGAATTTGTTCATACTTAATACTTACATATAGAAAGCTAACAAGCTATTTCTGTATTGCCAAGTATTTTTTTTAAAATAATTCCCTAAATCTTAACTGTCAATCTTCTACTCTTTTTATTTGGTATTGACATGACAATAAAGCTTTAACAACGTATTTAAATTTTAGAGAAAAAATTATATTTTCCTAATAAATAGGCGTTAGTTTGTTGCTTTTATACAGTGGTATGCAAAAGTGCTAAGTCCATTTTATGATATGCAACTGTGCTAAGTCTTTGCTTTGTCTTAATTGCAAAATTATTATCCCAGTCAAATGAATTTAACTATAACTACATTATTAATATGTAATAGCGTTAAACGTGTTTTAATTATTAGTTTATTCATTTAATTTTAATAAAAAAATATATAAATAAATTTTTTATAAATTATTATAAAACAATTATGAATGTTCAAGTCATTTCCTGATGGGGGTTTTGTATGAGAACTAGGGACAGATGTTGCCCGATTTTGCGGTTATGACCACAACGAAATACAATATACCACTTTTTTACCTTTGAAATAGATGGTGCAGAGTTCCCATAATATTTATCAAATTCAGCATCGGTTTTTTCCACATAAAATAATTTTTAATGAGCACACGAAATTCACTTTTTTCCATTTCTCCTCAATGGCATTCAAACAAAAACTAAACTTGTTCTAATTCAATAATCAAGAGTCAACTGACAGATTGCAGTTACAGGAGCAGTGTTTCCCTTTCAGTTAAGAGGCGAGAAATTCAAAATGTGATCGTCCTGCCGCACACTGTTCGATCCCATAGGCCAAAAATAAAAAACAAAGTGAAATTTTGTCACCAAATGTGTCATCACTATTTCTTATAAAAACAAGGTTTTAATATTTATAGTTGTTTTTGTTTTATTCCAACTATACTCTTCAAGAATAGCTTCAAAAGTGAGTGCATGTTGACAGTTGGTTTTTGCAGAATGAAAAAGTGGAAAATTAAGCGCAACTTTAAATTAATTAAAACCATATAAAAAATTGATTTTTTGAAATAAATCAAAATGAATATTGAATTGGAAGGTATTAACTTAATTTTAAGATAATTACAATGTGTTTAGCTTCTTGTGTATTTTTTATAAAATTAATATTTGCCCAGTGTCATTTTTAGTGTTTGTTCGTCCATATATTTCAATTTCAACTAGATTTTTAGTTGTGTTCCCCCCTGAAGTCTCCAATGGGATTTTTTCTGGTTTATTAGTTAATATTCCAAGATTCTAAAATTGGAAATTTATCTCCCATACACCATAGCGGCCTCGTTGTTTTTGATGTCCAACTTTGAATTTTTGTGAGGTGTTATGTTAGTTTATGTTCGCGTTGCTTTGTTATTGTTATGCATGTAAAGAATTGTGTTTGTTTTTTCTTTTCCACGGACTTTTAATATTTTTACTTTATGAATTTGGTTCTTATTCTAAATTGTTTTTGCAATAGTCACATTTTATAATTGCAAACTTTCGAGCTCACACATTTTTGATATTTGGTGCTTAGAATACTGAAAAATCTCGAAAAGTGAAGGATGTCGTGAAAAACTGTATTAAAAGTGAGGGCTACACATTCGAAGAAAGTCATTTAGAAACACGCAATCGTATAAAAACAAAAGTTCAAAATACATATTCTGATTTTCTTGCCTAAAAGGAGTCGATTTTATTAAACTCGTGGACCACGCCCAGATTTAGTTTGCAATTTTTTTAGTAAGAATTCTTATTGATTTTTAATTTTTAATCAATTTTAAAAAGTTTATAGTTTCACTTATATGGGGAGTGGGTGTGGCAGTTGTCCAATTACGCCCATTTTTGAAAAAATGTGTGTAATATCCTTTTTATATATTGTACCAAAAATTATAAATGTACTATTATTTATTACCGAGATATGGAATTTTGATTAACTAGAATGTCATAACCTCGCACTGCGCATTGGGGTGAATTTGGATGCTAAGGTATGGTAGGGGGGTGGGTATGAGCCACCAACCACTCCCATTTTATCATTAAATAGTTCTGACATATTTATAAAGCTATGACAGAAATTACAAGTTGATACCTACACTGGAAGTATTTTTGGTCGGCGCGCCGACTCCATACAGCACCGACCACTGTGCGCCGTCGTAAAATAAAATATATTTTTGATTCAAACATGTTCATTATTTGTAAAACCTTCACCACGAGTGGTAATGGGATATATAACTTTGTCATTCCGTTTGTAATTTCCACATTTTTCACTTGCGACCATAAAGTATAAATATTCTAGATCGTTATTGAAAAATCTCTACCATGGACTCTATGAACTTAACAGTTGCTAATTTATAACCGCGCATAACTTAATTCAAATTAGTTGAATGTTTGGTTAATAAAAGTTTACTTAAGCTCACTTTAAACATTCGAAAATAATAGAACCTACGAAAAAGCCCAGTTCTTGTGCAACTGACAACAATAAAGCAAAGTGAAACACACACAACACATGGTACATGAAAAAATGAGAAGCGCATAGTAAGCTGTCGTTGACTTTAGAGAATTTTTTACAAGATTTGTGATTTACATATAATTTTTAATATGTCAATGGAAAGGCAATGAAATCTAGTTTTCAAAACTTTTAATGTTTTGTTAACTTCTTTACTATTTTTAGATGAAAATAAATAAAATGTTAAATATTTTTTTTTTCGATGTCGCAAATATTTTCATTTTATAATTTTTTAGTTTCGACTTGCAATAACTCATCAGCAATGATGAATATACGTTAAATGAATAAGTTAATTTTAACCCGGCAGTGTTGACGCAAATTTGACTTTGATCACTGGTGACGCCGGTCTCACGCAGTAATAGTTTGCTTTTACTTTAAATGTATGCTCTTTGACAATAAAACAAAGATATTTAATCAATTTAAGCACTTTTACTTCAATATTAAAATTCACATTTTTTTTTTAAAACAATAACGGAGAATAAAGTTATTTCAATTTTCATTAAATAATAACCTTAAATAACATACCACTATTTACCGACTTATAGCCACTTTTATGTTTTACTTGATTTTCATATAAAAAATCGATTTTTGGTTAAAAATATAAGTGATCACAGATGATCGTCCTTTTTCCATTTGGACCACTATTTACCGACTTATAGACATTTTTATGATTTACTTGATTTTTATATAAAAAATCGATTTTTGGTTGAAAATATAAGTGATCACAGATGATCGTCCTTTTTCCATTTGGACCACTATTTACCGACTTATAGCCACTTTTATGTTTTACCGGATTTTTATATAAAAAATCGATTTGGACCACTATTTACCGATTTATAGGAATTTTTATGATTTACTTGATTTTTATATAAAAATCGATTTTTGGTTGAAAATATAAGTGATCACAGATGATCGTCCTTTTTCGATTTGGTTCACTAATTGCCGACTTATAGCCATTTTTATGTTTTACTTGATTTTCATAAAAAAATCGATTTTTGGATGATTATATAAGTGATCACAGGTGATCGTCCTTTTTCCATTTGGACCACTATTTACTGACTTATATCCACTTTTATGTTTTACTTGATTTTCATACAAAAAATCGATTTTTGGTTGCAATTTTATAAGTGATCACAGATGATCGTCCTTTTTCGATTTGGTTCACTAATTGCCGACTTATAGCCATTTTTATGTTTTACTTGATTTTCATAAAAAAATCGATTTTTGGTTGAAAATATAAGTGATCACAGATGATCGTCCTTTTTCGATTTGGTTCACTATTTACCGACTTATAGCCATTTTTATGGTTTACTTGATTTTCATAAAAAAATCGATTTTTGGTTGAAAATATAAGTGATCACAGATGATCGTCCTTTTTCCATTTGAACCACTATTTATCGACTTATAGCCACTTTTATGTTTTACCGGATTTTTATATAAAAAATCGATTTGGACCACTATTTACCGACTTATAGGAATTTTTATGATTTACTTGATTTTTATATAAAAAATTTATTTTTGGTTGAAAATATAAGTGATCACAGATGATCGTCCTTTTTCCATTTGGACCACTATTTACCGACTTATAGCCACTTTTATGTTTTACCGAATTTTTATATAAAAAATCGATTTAGACCACTATTTACCGACTTATAGGAATTTTTATGATTTACTTGATTTTTATATAAAAATCCGATTTTTGGTTGAAAATATAAGTGATCACAGATGATCGTCCATTTTCTATTTGGACCACTATTTGCCGACTTATATCCACTTTAATGTTTTACTACATTTTCATATAAAAAACGATTTTTGGTTGAAAATATAAGTGATCACAGATGATCGTCCTTTTTCCATTTGAACCACTATTTATCGACTCATAGCCACCTTTATGTTGTACTAGATTTTCATATAAAAAATAGTGTGTTTACAAAAACTTAAGTAACAGAACCATATCAGTGTTGTATTTGTCAGAGCTGGTAATATAATTAATTAGGTCCCTAACTAATACAAACATATGCAATTTAAATACTAATCATTCATGAGAAGGGGCAAAAATTCAAAAAATTAAATTTTTGTAAACAGTTGTGGAAGTCACTGTATATATCGATTCGCTGTTCTTGGACGGGGCTCTTCCTAGGCGTAAGCTGAAATTAGTGATGGCGTTATGATTTTGTTCGAGGCCAAATAATCCCCCCTTAGTAAATTTGTTTAAACAGTTAAGGAGGTAACTTAAAAAGACAAACAAACAAAATAAGACTTTTTTCGAAAACTTATAAGTTGTCAAATGTTCTCTGAGAGCTAAAGCACATGTTTAATATTCACTAAGGAAATTAATCTGTCTATAAATTATTGATCTATAAGTTTTATATGTGAAATATTTTTTAAATTGTAGCCTACTAAATGTGATTGATTTAAACACAAACTAACAATGTATTTAATATGTTTTATGTATTTTTAATTGATTTGTAATTGTCACAATTAAACTTAATAATTTCAATTTTAATCATAGTAAAATAAACTACAATAAGTTATTCTTTTATCTTATTTATCTTATACATATTTCAAAACATATCATATAAATTGTTCACAAAAATAATGAATAAGCCATGTATGTGGTGATGTTTTAATATGTGTAAACTGTAAAGCAATAAGTAATTTTTCAAAAACCTAGACATTTATATTCCATGTTGAATGCTGTGATTTTCTTAACAAATTAAAAAATATTAAAAAGCAATAAATAATATGAAATAATTTGCAATGCACCATAAGCTTTTAGATGACTGGCGGTTGTATTTTGAATTGTAGACTTTTTTTGTTATATGGCTTTTGTATTTATAGATTATGTTTACTAACAATTAATCGAGTTTCAATATCAAGTAAAACATGTAAAAACATGAAACTTACATATGTTGTTGATTCAATTTCAAAACAGCTAACTTGTAAATTGAATGTCTTAATAGCGAAACAAAGATTTATAAAGTCAAGAAATAAAATATTCAAACAGTCTAAGAATGCCGGAGAGTCATACAACCCCTAATATTAAATGTCCGAAAGGACATACGTTAATAACAGGGTGTAATGACTTGACCTTGATTCTAAAGAATTGGAAATTAATAATATTACAGCTGGAATTTATAATTCTCAAACAAATTAAAAATAAATATACACATTTAATATTTTTTATTGTACGACTATTTACAACCGAATAATTTAAAACACTAATTCCTATTCAACTTCAACGTTAACTTGTCAATAACAGAACATGACAATTGTATTTTACAATAATTCATTTTGAGTTTATTTTGACATTTTGAACTGCATTTTATACTACTTTTCATATTTATATACAATTTTATTTATATATATTTCCATTACAAACTCAAACTTTGATGAATCATTAAATTTCTTGCTAAACACACCGCAAAGCTGGGATAAATGTGCTGTTGTATTGTTATACCCACCATCAAACAATATGAGGGGTATATAGATTTTGTCGTTCCGTTTGTAACATGTCGAAATATTGGTAGTGGGTCCTCATAAGATTCTAAAGTCTTCTTTTACACAGGGCAAGTTTTCTTGCGCAAGTCTAGAGTTTATGGGAGAGAGAGGCAAGAAGAAAGAAGAGGGGTACACACTTGCTTGTACTGGCAAGTCTCTTCAATTCTCCTTTGTTTTCTCATTTTCACTATGGCGTCTATTAGGTTTTGACATACAAAATTGAACACAGACTTGCTGAGTGTAAACAGTCGAGCAAGTTTAAAAGGGAATCGAAGAGACTTGCTTCAAGTAAACTTGCTGTGTGTAAAAGCAGACAAAACAATCTAGCTAGTCCGTCCGTCTGTCGGTCTTTTAAAACACGATAGGGCCCAAACGAAAATTTTCACAAATACTCTCTATTGATAAGGTTTCACTGATGATTAATCACTCTATCAAATTCTGTACAGTTCGGTCCATAACTGATCCAAGTAAATGAGAGGGTATACAATATTCGGCACAGCCGAATATAACACCATTACTAGTTTTTTTTTTTTACTTTTGAAATAGAATTTTTGTGTGAATTGTACAATAAATAATAAATCACGTTTTTGTATTAATATTAAAAATATAGATTTGCAAACAAAACTTCAAAGAAAATGAGTTTAGGTAACCTTAAAAGTTCCAGAGAATAATAACTTTCTTGTAACTAAGACAAATGTTGTTCCGACAAGACTTTTTTAGTAGCAACTACTAATAAAAGGAAATTCTATTTTTTGGTATATGGGCTAATCCTGCGTGACGAACGTTTCATTCGTACACGTATTCATATTTAAATATGAAAATTTTTTGGTTTTTCAAATAAGATACCTCCAACGTATACTATACGCTATAGTGAGATTTAAGTGCAATTCCAAATGGCATAAGACATTTCCTTTTAATTGCCATTTCTTGCGAAATAATTGATCGCAAAATTTTGTGACGCACGTTACAAAAAGTGGAAGTAACTTTAAAAGTTGAAGTGTTTATTCGTAATTTTAGCGAATTTGGCATAATAAAGCACACAAAATCTTATTCCTAAAAGAAAGATGAATGAAAGAGAATTCTAATATAACTTTTTTGCATGAACAATCATTTGCCGTTTTCATAAAAAGCCGAGAACATTTTGTTACGCTCGTTACAAATTATCCAGATGCTAGAAAATTATCTCCTTTTCCGTGAGAAATTGCGAAAAATCCCATTCAAAGTGAAATTACTCAAAATTCATTTGTATTTAAATTGTAATTATAAAAACACATTCAAAAATTAAATTTTTTTGTATAAAATTAAGATATCTGACCTAGTGTTGGATTTGATAATCATTTTTGTATGAATGACCATCAAAATACATTTTGTTTATATATAAAATATAATATACATATCAAGTCTAATATTACAATTAAGAATTTCAAGTTTGATTCATTTAAAAATTTTTTGTTGGTAGACTGTTTCTGGGACTTGCCCATATGTATATTAGAGTTCGTTTGTGACCAGGTCACTACATTTGTTTTTCGGGTATCATCATTTTTCTGAAGGTTTTTGCGTAAATAAAAATAATGGCATCCTTTTATTTGAAAAATTTTCACTCCTTGTGATGGTTCAACGCACCTAAAGACGCGGATTTTGAGCATATTTTTCTGTAGAGCAAAAATGGTTGAATATATTGCAAATCTCATTTCACCAATGGATTCTGCAACAAAAATTAATACAATTGATGTTTTTTGGATCCCGAAGATATCTGGGGTCTTCAGAAAATTGATTTCAACAGACAGACAGACAGAGGGACATGGCTTAATCGACTCCGCTATTTATAAGGATCCAGAATATATATATGTACTTTATAGGGTCGGAAAATTATATTGTGGAAATTACAAACGTAATGACAAACTTATATATATGTATATATACCCTTCTCACGAAGGTGAGGGGTACAAAAATCCGGGTGAATTTTTTCCCTTTTCCCATTTCCAATATTGATTGAAAATTTTTTTATTTATAGAGGTTACCCAATATTTATATGTACTAAAGTTCACCGTAAGTCTTTATTCTAGAAAAAGTATTTTATTTATATCAATAATTACAGCTATACACATTTGTTGCAATTTTAAGTAGTTAAGTAGAAAGAACACTTCAAAACTTGTAAACTGGTTATTGAAACTAGTCATAAAGTTTCTTCAACCCTGTTATGCGTTTTACAAAGTAAACTGGAAAACCTACGTGAGTTTTATTATTTTACAGCGAAATTAAATTTGTTTTAGGGCAGTTACTTGTGTTTGCAATTCAATGATCATTAACTTTTGAGCACCATAAAGTAGGCAATACTTTTGCAATATGTTGTCTAAAAGTGCACAGTGGGCGTAGTTGTGCATGTTTTACTGAAAATCTATTTATTTAGCTAAAATAAAGCATGCTTATAAGAATAAAAAAAAATTTCAGTTTTCATCAAAATAATTTGACTCTCGGTCGGTTCTCTATTGGCTAAGAATACAACGATATAAATGCTGCGGCTTCCATCGGCTAACTACTAGTTTTTGGGTATAATTACTATGAATGCAATCTGCTTATATAAATTCATCTGCTAATATTGAGCTATTATAAAGAATCAAGAGTAAGTCGAAGAGATAAATGCTTTGACTCTCGTTTGAGATAAATAATAATCCAAAATTTACGCGAGTTTAGAATTAAATAGGAAACACATTTTTTTTCATTAGATTGTTATTTATTACACTGCGGAACAGAGATTTTGGTGCCCGAGATTTGAACTACGTTTTGTACAAGCTGATGAACCCTCATTACTATGTTATACTTGATTTTTTCCAGTCAGCTCGCGTTTTCGAAATATCGCGGTTTTTATATTTTCATTGAATACCCTATTTTTTTGTGTTTTTCTTAAAAATTTTGGGTAATGCAGCTAAGAATGTGAAATTTTTTTAGCATGAGGATGGTATACGTAAACATATGCTTCTTTTGACTATAATAATTCTAATGGCTGTTTTGGAATATTTGTCTGATCTTTCAGGAAAGTTGAAATTTGACTCTTTTAGCTTTATCCTTAATAAAATTGTGCATTATGAAAATTTTAAATAAAAACTTAGCACTGAACATTCAAGGCATTATAGCGAACATAGTTTTTAATTAAAATGAAAAATTAGTTAAAAATGTAATGAAATATTTAGATAATATCCCGAAATTTTACATCCTAAAAAACTATTTTTTTTATAAATAAATTTTTAGGTAGTCATTAGTCTTATTTCTTAATACACATTTAAATCTAACTACAGCAATATAAATACTTCATTTGAAGTTTTTAAAAATATTGCGAATTTTGTATTTACGTGATTTACAGCGTTTTTGGTGAAAATATCTTAACATTTTTATTAAAAACACTAGTATTTTATAGAAAAAAATTAATTTTTACAAACATATAGATTTATTTCTACATTATATATCCAGGAATTGTCTAAGCTGCGAATTTGAATACCAAAGTAATCAAAATACAATTGGAGAACAGTGTATGTAATTGATTTTCGCTGATCTTTTAATAAATATTCGCCACAAATGTAGGAAAACATATTAGGATCTTTAACACAGCATCTCATCTTACTAGCCATAACGAAATAATATAACAAGAGAAATTATATTTAGCAAAAACAAAATTTTTGATTAAATCTTTAGTTTATGTATAATCTTGCAGGTGTAAAACATTCAAGTTACTAACATTTGTATAATTTTTTAATACGAAAAACATATGAAAAATATTGTAAAACTTTGAGTTATTTGCCAAATAGTTTGGTATATTTTCAGCGAATTTTCAATATTTTTATATTAATTAGTTTATTGATATGTTTTTATTGTATATAGTGAAAAAATTTTGAACCCTTTTACCATAGGTCAAACTTATAAGGATGAAACTGAAAAAAGTTAATTTTCAACATCCTTGCGATATCACCAATATATCCTGAAGTTTAGATAAACAAAATTGATGTCAAAGAAAAGATAATTTTGTGTAGAATACCAGTACAAAAATTAATTTTTAATTTTAGTCTCCATTTATGAAATAATCAAACAAAAAGAGAAAAAAATACAGAAAAACCAAAAAAATTAAAACCGCGATATCTTAAAAACAAGAGCTGCTCAAAAAAAACTAAAGATAGTTTCGACTATGAAATGTCACATACATGTTTTATTAAAAACATTTTCCGCGGCACCAAACCAAAATGTCAATTTTGTTCCTCTGTGTTATTGAATCATAAAGTACTCAGAATTTTGTTGTGTATGAAATAGCTCACCGAGAAATTAGCCTCCACGGGTTTGCTGGCATATACGCTCTCTTATTGCAGTATTAAATTTCCTCCATCAATACACATGTGACGATATCATAGACCTTTGACTTCAAATAATCCCATTTTTAAAAAGAAATCCAATAGTTTAGAAACTTTATATTTTCGAAATAATTCGGTAGCTCGTGCACTATTGGAGATATCTTAATGAAGTTTCATATAGCCAGTGCTGAGGTGTTTTTGGGTGATTTGTATTCACATGGGCTCGTAGTTGGATTGAGTTTTTTCATAATAAAAGTCTCTCTAAGATATCTTATTAACTTTTGGTGAATTTATATCAATATAGGGCCTTCCAAAAATATTTTTTGCGTTTTTAGAAATATTGAAATAAATCTGAACATTTGTTAATTTTTTTAAAATGTTGTTGGTCCGAGGTGAGCAACTTTCGATGACCGGCCACTAGCCTCCATTCCAAGAACCAGCCTTTGTACATACAAATCAACTGCGAAATACCTCACCACTGTCTTATGATATTTCCAAAAGAAATAATAGATGTCTCTAGGCCAAAACCAAAAAAAGTTCTGCATATCCTAATAATTTGTTCTTAGACTTCTATTGTATTGAATTTCATTCATATGGGGCATTTCATGTCAAGTGAAATCGATGTCTTCCGATCGGGATGAAATTTGCACCAAGGTTAGTTTTATTGGCTAGTAATTCAGTTATTTTTTAACAAGATCGGTCGAGAATTCTCTGAGTTAGAGTTGGTCAAAATTTGACATTTTGGCCAAGCAGGTGTTTTTTCTTATCCATGTAACTTATTACCAATTGTTCTTAGCAAAATGTGTCCCAGATAGTTTAGATAGCTCTTTCTTCAATCTTTAAAAAAAAATATTTAAAAAAATTATAAAAAAATTTGTAATATATTTTTTCCGAAATCAAAAACTTTTTTGTATATTTTTCCAAAATGGGCTTTTTTCTTAAAATAAAGCTTAGATATTTTCCTAAGCCCATTTTGAAAAAAAGTCAATAATTGTTGTATGTCTTGAGTTACAAAATATTTATTTTTATAGATATCTCACTCACATCCCACTAAGCGACAAAATAGGTCTTAAAGGAAAAGACCTAGAGTAAGTTCGGGTAACGTGGTATACTTATTTCTTATTTGACTATAATTTTTAAAATCGTAATTCGATTGGAACAGTTCTCAGCTGGTGTTCTACTACAAGTGTTAGGTTTACATCCATGAAAGTAAAAAAGTCTTTTAAGTTCAAGTTTTAGAGAAATTTGGGAAAAAATTGGCGGCTAATGTGGTATACCATGTTCTGTTAATATTGTATGCTAAACCACATAATCGATGCATAGTATTTAAATTTGTAAAGTTGCGTTTTATTTAAATCATCTTCCATTGTTGTGGTTAATGTTGGCGGCTGACCATGCTTACCAGAAGCTCCTCAATACTTTCTTCGCTTCGTAGGATATGTAAAATTAAACATATACACTAAATATGCTATATTGTTACATATGTTCTTCAATAGCAAAATATTTCCATTTGACTTTAAAATTAAATTAATGAAGATTAAAACACGTGATTTTAGAAAAAAAATAATTTTTAACAGATCACAAAAAAAGTCTACCACAAGATAATGCTGATTTTTTACAACTGAGTATTTCCATGACCTGCAAAAATGAAGTACACTCACCCAATGTTAATTTTCTGAGATCATAAAATGCTTAAGCTTGGTACCGCTACTCCTATGCTCTTAGTTTTAGAGAAAAGCAGGTATACCACATTACCCGCCTATACCACATTACCCGAACTTACTCTAAGCTTTCTTTTAGAAAAAAAAAATTTTTGGAAAAAAATTGTATGTCTTGCGTTACAAAATGTTTATTTTGATAGATATCCCACTTGCATCCCACTAAGCGACCAAAAATATCTTAAAGGAATGGACCTAAGCATTCTTTTGAGCAAAAAAAATGTTTAAAAAAAGGAAATTTCGATATTTCAAATATTTCAAAAATTGTATTTCTTAAGTTACAAAATATTTATTTTTTTGTAATGGGTTTTAACAGATTTTTGGAGTATGGCTTATATGGGATTTCGGTCCAGTAATTGACCAATCTTTACAAAATGTTGAAGTTTGATTTAGGATGATAAAGTTCTGTTTTGGGGAGAACATTTGTAGGAGGAGTATGCACCGAGTTGAACTAATTTCAATAAGGAATGACACTTTACTAATTAAAATTCAGTTCAAATTATGAACTGTAGTTTGATTACAAGTTATACAAATCTACAAACGGGTGGATATCAATACATCGAATTAGAAAGTGATTATAAAATTTCAATCTTACCCTTGCCTGTCGAAAAATACACCTTTTTTTAATTTTTTTTTTATATCCACAAAATATATGTACATTTATTTTCAAAAAAGAGTAGAGTATACAATACTACAAAAAAATTGTTTTTAATACAACTAAATTTAATTTACAATTCAAATATATTTTAAAGGTTATTGTGTTCTATAAAAAATGTACATTAATTTTAAATTTTCTTTTATGTAAATCGTATATCAAAAAATAATCAACAATTCCCTAAAACATCACGTTATTATTATACTAAAATAGTTTTATGAAAAATAAAATAGAAGAAATTAAAACTGTATACCAAATGTCACTTAAATTAATTAAAAAATAATAATTTAATTGTATGTTTCTTTTGTATTTATTAGTTATTTTAGATATATTTTTTATGTGTGTATATTTTTTAATAAATAAGCCATATTGACAATGTAAATGGAGTAGCTTAAATTGAAATTGAATAAATGAAACACAATGAGTATGGATAATATAATTTAAATTTTACTTGTTATAACAAAACTTTTGTTGACACTGACTAAACTCTTGTTTTATTGTTTGCAACAACAGAAATTTTGTTGTAACAACTAAAAATTTAAATCTGTTTTCCATATTTTTATAAATTGACAGTTTTTTTTTTAATTTTGTTTATAAAACTCATTGTATTCTTTTGTTTATTAGCTTAAGGCATAATTTGGCATTTTATTCAATTTAGCTTTTCTTTTATTTTTGGTAACACAAAATTTCAGTTTCGTTTTAATAATTTAATACACTTTTCTTATTCGTTAATATTTATAATAAATAAAAAAGGTTGTTTGTTCATCGAAAGTTTTTTTGTTTCATATTTTATTTAAAAAATAACAATTAAATCACGTTTTTGTTTTCTTTTCATAATCGCAGAGCAAGAATTTTACTTAAAAACTATAAAAACAAACTAAAAAAAACAAAGGAAAATCTTAAGGATTTCCTTTTTTTAAATAATTCAAAAAATAATAAAATAATTTTCTTAAATTTCTGTTAAATTCTTGTACGTTAAATAGTCTTAACGAGCTGTCTTCAACTTCCATTTCAAGAATAGATAAGCCGACACTCTTAAGACCACAAATATAACAACCAAAGCCACTATATCCAAAGTATAGTCAGCATTAACCATATCCAATTCCTCTAAAGTGGTCATGGGCGATTTGAAATGACAGTAGGTTTGGAAGCACTTTAGTTTCTCACGACCGAAACCGTAGGTGGCCAAGGCGGTACCTTCGAAACCGTATCTGATGTAAGACAAATATGTGATCCATCTTAGGTAAACGGGTATAGCATCAAAGGACACAAAGAAGCCGGAGAACAATAAGAAGGGCACAGACATGACGGGAGCCAAGAAGACACCGTTTTGTACATTCATGGCGGCACCTACGACCAAACCCACCGATTGTGCTACAAATGAGATCATCAAACAGGCGCCCAAGAACATGGAGAAACGGAACAGCTCCCATGGTTGTGACGTGAAGTAGTAAACTATGGATACGTAAATAATACAGAAAATGGCCTGGAAATAATAGAAGAAATATTGTTATGTTAATTGTTTTTAGGCAGAAAGTTAATGGATAAAAAGTTTGTTTATGTTTGTTACCTGGAATGGTATATCTGCTACCGATATAGCCAAATAATATGACTTTAATGAATACCATCGATTAAAGTTTTCTTTCAGCAACACCGGCATTTCGAGAGGGACTATATGAGGAAGAAAGTTTTAGAAAAAAATTATAAGATTTATGTTTAAATTCATTTATTTAATGGTCAAATTTAGCAAACAAATTGTATTATTCAAAAAAGGAAGGGACTGATTTTATAAAACAAAAATACAAATGTTCCAATATTCACAAATTTCATACTTCTCATGAAGTTATAAAATGAAACACAGAGAATCATACATAGAGCGGAAACTAGAAAAAAACTCAAGCAAACAAATTACTCATAATAATCATATGTACGAGTGTTTCACAAATGTAGTTATTTTTTCTAGTACATTCTCATCAGTTAGGTCTTTTATAACTGAGTTAGGCCTTTGACAGAAGAGTTTCCGATCTATGTGTATTTAATAATTGAAATTAATTAATAATTGAAATTGAGAATTTCAATTTTGATAATTTCAAATAAAATCTATAAAATAAATAGTTTTTTCAATTTCAGAATTTCATTTGAAATTTCTATGGTTCTCAATTTTATTTGAAATTTTATCCATATATGTAATCATAGTAGAAAAATAGAAGGTAGTTTCATTCTCTCTTTATTTTTTAAAATTCTACGTCTGACATGCTTAAGGATTTTGACGTTTTCGTTAAAATAGTAATACCATATTAATTAAAAATTTTCCCATATATTCTTTGAAGTTTGTGAAAAAATTAATACATAATTTTCATTAATTTGAAAAATATTAAAAAAAATATAAAAAATATTTACTATGAAATTGGGATCAAAGGTAAGATTTTCATTTTCAAATATTTCAAAGCTAATTTGTGAACATTATTTTAAGATTTAACAAACATGAGTTGCATTTTCCCCAACTGCGAAAATACCAAATATTTTTGCAAAAATTCAAATATAAATTTTTTTAAAGTCCCTACATTACCTAACAAACGACAACAGTGGCTGGATGTATGTAAAATTTGCGAAGAAGATTTGCCAAAAGAGCCAATGGTGTGCTCCGACCATTTCCTTAAAAGCAATATTTCAGTTAATACATTAACTTCCAACACAACATACTTAATACATTTTTATTGAAATACTAAATTATAAATTACACATTTTATGTAAAAATTTTCTCTAAAATAAAAATCATTTTTAGGAATATGGCAACGCTTTTTATAATGCTCACAAAATAAGGAAACTTCAAAAAACCTTATTTGAAAAAAAAAATATTGATTGAAACTACCTTCTATATTTTTATCATGTATGTAATATTGAAATTCTTGATTTAAATTAGAATTTTTCAACTTTAATTTCTAAAATAATTTCGAATGTTCTCAATTTCAATTTAGTTTTGAATTTTTTAACTTTCAATTTGAAATTCTAAAATTCATTTTTAAATTCTCAATTTTATTTGGAAATTTGTCCATATACTTATGGAATTCTTAATTTAATTTAGAATTTTTTCAATTTCAGAAATTGAAATTTTCTCAATTTTGATTTGAAATTCTCAATTTTTTTTTGGAATTTTCGCATGTTCAATTTGAAATTCATTTGTAATTTTCTCAATTTCAATTTGAAATTCTCAATTTTATTTGGAATTTTATCAATATAATATTGAAATTCTTAATTCAATTTAGAATTTTCAAAATTTATTTTATAAAATTTATTTGGAATGTTCTCAATTTCAATTTTAAATTCTCAATTTTGTTTCGAATTTGCTAAATTAAAAATTAATTTTTTATGTCTCAATTTCAATTTTAAATTCTCAATTTTTTTTAAATTTTCTCAACTTTAAATTGAAATTCTTAATTTAATTTTCTTAACTAGAATTGAAATTCTCAACATCATTTGGACTATTTTCAATTTAAATATTTTTTGGAATTTTCTCAATTAAAATTTTATTTGGAATTTCAGAATATCATTTGAAATTTTCTCAATATTGATTTGAAATTCTCAATTTTTTTGGAATTTTCTCACGTTCAATTTGAAATTCATTTGGAAGTTTCTCAATTTCAATTTGAAATTCTCAATTTTATCAATATAATATTGAAATTCTTAATTCAATTTAGAATAATCCAATTTTAATTTATAAAATTTATTTGGAATGTTCTCAATTTCAATTTCAAATTCAGAGTTTTGTTTCGAACTTTCTAAATTTCAATTTTAAATTCAAAAATTATTTTTTAATGTCTCAATTTAAATTTTAAATTCTCAATTTTTTTTGGAATTTTCTCAACTTTAAATTGAAATTCTTAATTTAATTTTCTTAACTTAAAATTGAAATTCTCAGCATCATTTGGACTATTCTCAATTTAAATATTATTTGGAATTTTTCAATTTAAATTTTATTGGAATTTCAGAATTTCATTTGAAATGTTCTCATTTTTGATTTGAAATTCTGAATTTTTTTTTTTGGAATTTTCTCACGTTCAATTTGAAATTCATTTGGAATTTTCTCAATTTCAATTTGAAATTCTTAATTTTATTTGGAATTTTATCAATATAATATTGAAATTCTTAATTCAATTTAGAATTTTCCAATTTTAATTTATAAAATGTATTTGGAATGTTCACAATTTCAATTTTAAATTCTCAGTTTTGTTTCGAATTTTCCAAACTTCAATTTTAAATTCAAAAATTCTTTTTTAATGTATCAATTTCAATTTTAAATTCACAATTTTTTTAGGAATTTTCTCAACTTTAAATTGAAAATCTTAATTTAATTTTCTTAACTTAAAATTGAAATTCTCAACTTCATTTGGACTATTCTCAATTTAAATATTATTTGGAATTTTCTTAATTTAAATTTTATTTGGAATTATCTCAAATTTCTCAATTTTAAAATTCATATGGAATTTTCTCAATTTCAATGAAAAATTGTGTACATAGGTTTTACAATTATTTACAATTAAACCATTTTATAATATTGAAAATTTGGTTTTGAATCATATCATTTTGTTTTGTATGCTATGATAGTTTCGTTTTTCTTATACTTACATGATAAAATCGTAATTGTCATTGAAGTGTACATTAAGAACAACATGTTGAAGAATAGGAAACCCAAATTACTTAAAACCTTAGCACCATCATTACCGATATCATAATAGAGAGCACCGATCAGGAAACCAACCAATAAATGAGCAAACAAACGCAAGTACATGAGAGTCTAAAAAAACAAACAAAAAATTATTAAAAAAAAACTACCAAATAAACTCTCTAACACACTTACCCAATCGCGATAACTGAATAGTAAAGTACGCTTTAGTACTACCCAAAACTGATGAAATTGCGAGGTGGGATAACGTTCGGGTGAAGTTATTTCCGCCGACAACAATGCAGTCGTACAATTATCCGTCTTTTCCAGCTCAATCATGGCATCACCTTTCTCGTTTGTACTCACTACCGGTGATTGTTTGGCTATGTCATTCACCAAATTACCCTTAAGTATGCCATTGTTTAAAGTTAAATTATCCTCATATTTTCCACTTGTCGAATTGGCCACATCATTCTTGTCCAATATGGCTTTAAGATTTTGTACTTTTAACAAATCATTGCGTGCCTTTAAGCTAGCATAATCGGCCGACGAGCGTATATCCTTTTTACCATTATCGATGGCATCCACCAAACGTCTGGTGTGATCACCATGCTCCCCACATGCCACCTCAATAATGTAACTAGCAGGATTGTGATAGCTGGGACACTCCAAATTCAAGGTGGACAAGAAAGGCACTAATTGTTTGGTACTACCCTGATACACACATTGACCGTCGGCTAAAGTATACAATTGATCGAACATTTCGAAGAGACGTGCCGAGGGCTGATGTATGGTACAGATAATGGTACGACCACCTTCGGCCAACATTTTCAATAGATTGATGCACTGGAAACATGTGGAACTGTCAAGACCGGATGTGGGCTCATCGAAGAACATGATGGGTGGATTGCTAACCAATTCCAAGGCAATTGAAAGACGTTTCTTTTGACCGCCCGAAAGATTGCGTGTCAAGGTGTTGCGGTGTTCGCTTAAACTCAAGGTCAAAAGGATGTCGTCGATCTGAAAGAGGAAGGTTTGGAAATAATTAGCAGAGTTTTATGAAATGAAGTGTTAAAAAAGTGTTTAAGTTTGCAACTAACTTATATCACATTGGGGCCATTTCTAAATGGCTGATTCGATTTAAATGAAATTTCACATAGGCGTAGCTGAGGAGTATTCAAGTTAATGGATCTCAAAGAACTCTCAGGAGGTCTCAAGGTAGGTCATATCAGACATAGAGCGGAAACTAGAAAGAACTCCGACATAATCATAGTGTTGTTTTTGTATTCACATTTTCAATACCGAATATTTCCGTTCAACAAAGAATATTTGCGAAAAAAGTCATTCTTCTAAGGGTCTAGATTTTGTGGGTCTACGTCCAATTTTGTATAAAAACTAGAAAAACATTTCTAAAACTATCTTGGATTTCTATCATTATTTCGACTTTTATTGTCTTGTTCTATTTTCATTAAGAATTCCTATAACGAAGTACAACATTACAATGGGTTTCGTAAATACCATTAAGATGAATATCATCATTAGCTGTCAAACATTATTGTAAATATAAAACAAATTTATCTTAACCGCAACTTTCTAACATCTATGATTAAGTGATTATATTCACCAAGTATCTATTTGATATTTTGTTACTTGTCTTTCGTTGAAAACGTGAGATAAATTGTTTAAAACATTTTTTTTAACTAATGAAGCTCGTGTTTCTATAGCAAGTACTAACACTAAAAACAAACAAATAACTAAGAAATGCAAAATATGTATTTCCGTTAAAAAAAAATATGACAAATTAAACTAACAGACATCAGTTTTACGGAAATAATTTATAGTTTTTTGTTTGTTTGCAGTTTGGCTGAGATTTAAACGAGCAAATTTTATAGTTGGTTGGTTATAAACATAAACAATGTGAACAGTCATTAGACAAATTTATTTAAGAAAAAACCTTAAACATTAAAAAGAAGTTTTTAAACAAATCGATATTATAGTGCATAGTAAAGTTTTATAGCCAAAATGCAGACTAATGGCGAGGGAATCTTAAACATTGTAGATAGATAAATCAGTAGATGGAATCGAAACGTCTACTTTTTAATTTGAATATGACTAGTACAAACGATTTTTTAATTGTTGTGATTTCAAGTGATGTCTGTATGATGACGTACTGTTTGTATATTTTATTAAATGCAAAATTTTATTATAATTAATAAAGAAAAATAACAAAAAACAAAAAAAAAACACTTAAAGAGATGTTGGCAGAAGCAAAAAAATAAACAAAAACTTGTTTGAAATTTATTAATCAAAAGAATCTACAGAAATATTTATTTGAGTATTTTTCTTCGAACTTCGAACATAAATTAAATATCTAAAATAATATCTAGAGAGCCAAAATATTGTGTAGGGACAAGACATTATTGCTTAACATACTTTGTAATGACTACTATATACTTTAAGTATTACTTAGAAATAGTTTAGCAATAACACAGGTCAACAGCAAAAAAGGCTTGACTAACCATTATATAGATTTGTTGCATCATTGCTACCTAAGTAGAATAATGGTAAAATTTTTCATTTCTATGAAAGATTTTTTTAAATTTTTTTTAGTAAAATTATACAGTTTGTTAGACATTTCTCCACATAATTAATGATAACTCAAAAAGGGTTAATCCGATGCTATTAAAATAAATTAAGAAAAGTTGAGATTTACATAACCTTAATCCGTTTAAAGAAGTGGCCACTTAAAATCCGTACGCACTATAGTAATCATAACAACGCCCCCTGTTATCAAAATGGAAAAATATTTCCATACGTTTTTAACAACAAATCTACCATTATTCTACAATGAATTGCAAGTCATTATGTTTATATTTAAAAAGTGTAGACACAATGGAAAATGAAGCTAGGGATAAAATTGAGCACAAATATCTAGAAAATCCGATTTTGTCTGGTTAAAAGATAGCCAAAATCGGATTTTCGGCAGATGTCAGGTCAAAATTTTTACGTCTCGGTAGCTAGAGGTTGTGTGGCCTTTAAATATGAATACGTAAAATTGAAAAAAAATATTAATTTGGCAGGCAATCAAATCAAAGCGGTTTGAAGAGCCAAGCTTTTCAGACATGTTTTTAAAGAATTTTCAGAATTATATATAAAAAGAGAGTTTGGAAAAGCGATTGCTGTCATTTATAAGACAACAAACATCTGATACAAAGTTTTAGCCAAGTTGTCAATACTCAACGACAAGTTGTCATTACTCAAATACAACTATGAAGTGGTATAATGAGAATAATATTGATTTTATACCAAAACACACCAATTAAACAAATTGCCCAAATCTTCGTCCAATCGAGATATATTGGGCAATGGTTAAACGTAAAGTGAAAAAGAGTGCAGGTACAGTAAATAACCAGATTTTGATGAGAACAAAGTGGAATAATTATGCTGGAATAACGGAAGAAGTGGGAAGAAAAGTTGTGCAGCTATTAATGGGAGGCATAAGAAGAAAATCCAGAAAATTTATTCGCAATAAAGACACATAAACATACAGTTATATTTTTTGAAAGCTTAATAAATTACCTTGAATTTCATGTATAAAATGTTAACATACGTTGTTTCATTTAAAAGTTATGCTCGCTTTAATCCGTACGGATTTTATGTGGCACTTCTGTATATAATAATTTCTGCAGTTTTCGATTTTTCATGATTTTTTTAAAACAAAAAAATTAGCTGTTTTCACGTAAAAAATATATTTTTTGCTGCAATTTGTTATTATAACTCCGAAAGTACTAAGTTGATTGCAACGCAAAATATATGTGAAAATTTGTACATGGTATGGGGAAAATGTTTCCAAAATTCAATCAATCGAAAGAAGAACATTAACTACTCAATTTTATGTATATCAAACAAAAAACTAAAATTTTGTGAAATGAGCGAATTCACTTAATTGTGAATAAATTCGAAAAGAATCCATCGATTTGTATAATCCGTATCTCGTTTTGTTCCTATTACTTGTGGCAATAAACAAAAAGCAATAAACCTGAACAATTTCTGCCGTTTTCGATTTTTCATAATTTTTTTAAAACAAACAAATTTGCTATTTTCAAGTAAAAAAAATATTTTTTGCTTAAATTTGTTATTATGACTCCGAAAATATTGTGCCGATTGTAACCCAAATTATATTTGAAAATTTGTTTATAGAGTGTGGAAAATATTTTCAAAATTCAATCAATCGAAAGAAGAACATTAACTCAGTTTTATGTATATCAAACGAAAAACTAAAATTTTGTGAAAATTAGCGAATTCACTTAATTGTGAATAAATTTTAAAAGAATAAATCGATTTTTATGATCGATATCTCATTTTGTTGCTATGATATGTGGCTTTGCTATAAAGCAATAAACCTGAACAATTTCTGCCGTTTTCGGACTTTCATGATTTTTTTAAAACAAAAAATAGCTATTTTCACATAAAAAATATATTTTTTGCTTAAATTTGTTATTATAACTCCGAAACTACTGAGGCGATTAAAACACAATATATAAATGGATTAAATGATATATAAATTTATTTGTTTAATAATATCGGACTAAACTTTTTTGAGTAATCATTAATAATGTGGAGAAACGTCTTCAAAAAATCAAAATTTTACGTACAAATTTTTTTTAAAAAAACCTCTTAAAATTTGGACTATATTTGTACTACTGAAACCACAATACATCAAAATTGTGTAGTGGTTAAAAAGTCTCTAAAATATTATCTATTTTCTTGCCCTGTGTAATTGGCTTTTAACCTTCATAGGATCTTCGGGTCAAATTTGACCAATTTTGAAATTAAAATTTAATTTTTTCTAAAAGTGAGTGGTTGATATTTTTGATTTTTTATGAATTTTATTTAATTTCAAATGTCAACAACTACATTAGGTTTTTAGAAAAAAAAAATGGTAAAAAAATTTTGACCCATTTTGAAATTAAAATTGAATTTTTTCAAAAAGTGAGTGTTTGATATTTTGTGACTTATATTTAATTTCTAATGTCAATGTGAGGTTTTTTATAAAAAAATTGGGGGAAAAAATGTCAATTTTCTATTTGGGTCAAATTTGACCCGAGGATCGTTAACGTCAGTAAATTTCAAGATCCTCTGAAGGTTAATGTATTATCGATCACTTATAATTTGAACCAATTTACCAGTACAAAGAAACAATATAATTCTCATTTAGTTAAGAATAATTTAATTATAAGAAATTATGATTTCATCAGAGATGCTTCTGATTTTAAAAGTTTGGGGTCATTTTGGGACCAAGTGTGTTTATGGGTTAATTTTCAGTATTCCACTATTATTGTAAATGTTGAACTTTATGATATATTCTTCTAATGTTTCCCAATAATCCAACCAAAAATATATAATTTTTCGCTATGTTTTCATTAGAAATAATAAATATGGCAAAATTTTACCTTTGACATTCACTATCTAAGGTTTAATTTTTGGTGCTCTCTAATATATGTACATCTCGATTAAACTCTCATATTTCCTACTGACCATTTAAATATAAAACTTCATGATCAATTTTAAAATGCTTTCATCAGCATTTTCAATTGTTCAGTTATTTCTGTTTAGTGTGTGCTTAAATAAAGTTTTCTTTTTTTCTTTTGCTGCGTTTCAGTTGCGTTAACACATTTAAAAAAAAGTAAAAAAAAAATTATTACTTACCATTGACATTTTTTCTGGTTTAGTGAATTTTTTACTTAATTTCAAATTTGTGGCCACTGTCATGGCTTCTTGTACGGTCAGATTACCATGCAATTGATTGTCTTGCATAATGTAGGCGGATAATTTACGGAATGCACTAATGTTACGCTCATGACCATTCATTGTTACACTGCCTTCTATGTTATTGGTTCTGGAAGAGAAGAAAAGATGAGGCAAAAATAAAGTTAAAATTGTTTTAGTTAGTGTGTTTTAAAATAAGATTAATGTAAATAAGATTAAAGTAGTAATAACTAGAAGCTTAATTTATATAATAACAAAATGATCATTAAATTTTAATGGGGTTTGTTGCAACTAAGAAGATAAAGGGAGAAATTGCAAATTATATTTGCAATTTTGTTTAATTTTTTCTTTTCATATAATCCATAAATGAAAATGAATGTGATATAAAATATGTCTTTAATCATTCACAAAATGACTGAACTGAATCCTTTTTGTAACAGATTGAAGAAACATTGAACAAATTTTAATAGAATAAACATTCAATACATTTTTTATGCTATTTTGTAATGGAAAAAAAAGTTACGCTGGAGCACACCGATTGCTCACCGAAACTTATGGTGAATGTGTTACATCGGTTTCAATGTGCGAGAGATGGTTTGTACGGTTCAGAAGTGGTGATTTTCACACGGAAGACAAAGATTGCCCAGGTCAGATAAAAAAGTTTGATGACCAAGAATTGGAGGCATTACTCTATGAAGATTGTTATCAAATTCAACAAGAGCTCACAAAATCATTGGGAGCTCTACAATCAGCAATTTTAAAATCTTTGCAAGCTACAGGAATAATCCAAAATCAGGGAAATTTCGTACCATACGAATTGAAGCTGAAAGTCGTTGAACCCAGCCAGAAAGTCGTTGAAACCCAGCCAACCAGAAGCCATAGCCAAATATTCACGCCGCTAAGGTTATTATCTGTATTTGGTGGAGCAAAAGAGTTCTATCTATTATGTGCTGCTGAAATCTACCCAGACCATCGCAGGGAATCTGTACAGAACACAACTGATTCGTTTGAAGCAAATATTAGCCAAAAAACGGCCAGACACGAATCCGTAATATTCCATCATGTCAACACTCGACCACATGTTGTAATACCTTTTAAAAACTAAGTATTTAGAAAGAAGTGGTTGGGAAGTTTTGCCTCACTCGCCTCGGAGTTTCGATCGATGCAGAACGCTCTCTCTGAGACACTCAATTCAGAACAGGGTATCCAAAATTGGCTTGATTCGTTCGTGACCTCACAAGATGAGCAGTTCTTTTGGCTCAGAATCCCTATGTTGCCAGAAAGAGGGGAAACGATCAAAGCTAACTTTGAATAAATTTATATTGTACAAATGCTTCAAAATAAAAGCTAAAAATTTAAAAAAATCCCGCATTTTTAAATCACACACCCAATATTTTTTGTATCTACTAAAGTAATAAACCTAGAAATCGGATATTGGACACATATATGCTTTCCTAATTGAAGTATGGCCGAATGGCTCTACCATAGAGACCCATTCCCACGACAGCCGGTTTTACGCACCGGAATGACCCGAGTTCACTCGGCCAAGGGCTGTCAACTCAGCAATTACTGCTGCTACAACAACAACCTTAGAGACCGGTTTTTACGAATAAATACTCCTTGGAAAGGTAATAATCACTCACAAAGAGTTTGAAATATTGCTATTTCTTTCTGTCAATTGGACTTTTTGTATTTTCTTCATAAACAACAAGTAAGAAAGTATGGTCGGTCAAGCCCGACCATATAATACCCTACACTAAGTAAAAGAGCAAAAACATTTTTCTTTTAAAATTTCAATAATTTATATTTTTGAGTGATTATCGGAAGTGGGCCTTATATGGGGGCTATGACGAATTATGGACCGATCACCATGAAATTAGGTCGTGTGTTTTATGTCTATATGAAAGTTTACTATGTTGAATTTTGTGAGTATACCAACATTTTTAAGCGATTTATGCACGTTAAAGTGATTTTCGGAAGCTGATCTATATGGGAGCTATGACTAATTATAGACCGGTCGTAACAAAATTTGGTGACATGAATTTTGTATATATAAGACTTATTTGGAGCGGATTTTGTGGAGATACATACAGTGGGGAGCTCAAATGAGTACATGTTTCTATTTTGTGCACTTCTTATGGAATAAAAATAAAACTAATAAAGCAAATCCAAAAATTGTTTCTGTCATTTATTTTATGTTTAATATGTAACAAAATGAATTACAATTCAAAACAAAAAACATCCAGTTCTAAATAAAAAAACAGACAAAACTAAAATAACTCGCATGTACTCAATTTTGCACCACACAATAACTTTAGGGAAGAATTGCATTTTTAAAAAAAAAATTCAAAATCCTTTATTACGTAAATAAAATTTTACACGTATTGGCATATTTTCTATAAATTTTTCATTAACTTTTTTTGGAATACTCTCTCTCTCGTGCTCAATCCGCTGTTAAAGCTCGTACAAATTGGTAGGAGTTAATCGGTATTGTTTCAACCGCCAATTCACGATTCACTAAAAATTCTCAATAGGATTGAACTCAAGACATTGAGCTGATAACTGCATTAATAAGAAATTTTTCTAGGAACACCATTCTTTACGATTTTTGACGTGTGCATTGGGTCACCATCCTATTGAAAAATTACTTCTTCTGCAGGATAAGCATTATAATCTACAAAGTCAAAAGATGAATGTGACAAATACAAAGATGATTACGTATTCAGGTTGGTATATCGAACTGGACACTATTTCGGTAGAAATTTTGCTCACTAAACCATTTTTCAAAGTTTTTCATGAGTGCTTTAATTCGCCGTCCTGCTGTAAAATAACTTCATCGACATGATTGGCGCTCTTATCTACAAAATCGGAATGGCAAGTCTATAAAGTCGGTATGATTAGTCTTCAATATACGCAGATAGTCTTCTTAACTCATTATTTCGCCGATTTTTTCAAAATTAGTGACATAGTAAGGAAACAGTATAACACGGTAATGATATGGAGTTGCTTTATATGGTGCCACCTTGGACCAATGCAAGGAATCAATGAAATAATGGGAAAAGAAAACCATCTGCGTATTTTGCAGACTCACCATACCGATTTTGTAGTCTCATCATCACGTTTTTGTATATAAAAGAGGAAATCCTGTAGGAGAAGTAATTTTTCAATAGGATGGTGACCCAATGCACACGTCAAAAATCGTAAAGAATGGTGTTCCTAGAAAAATTTCTTATTAATGCAGTTATCAGCTCAATGTCTTGAGTTCAATCCTATTGAGAATTTTTAGTGAATTGTGAATTGGCGGTTGAAACAATACCGATTAACTCCTACCAATTTGTACGAGCTTTAACAGCGGATTGAGCACGAGAGAGAGAGTATTCCAAAAAAAGTTAATGAAAAATTTATAGAAAATATGCCAATACGTGTAAAATTTTATTTACGTAATAAAGGATTTTGAATTTTTTTTTTAAAAATGCAATTCTTCCCTAAAGTTATTGTGTGGTGCAAAATTGAGTACATGCGAGTTATTTTAGTTTTGTCTGTTTTTTTATTTATAACTGAATGTTTTTTGTTTTGAATTGTAATTCATTTTGTTACATATTAGACATAAAATAAATGACAGAAAAAATTTTTGGATTTGCTTTATTAGTTTTATTTTTATTCCATAAGAAGTGCACAAAATAGAAACATGTACTCATTAGAGCTCCCCACTGTATATAAATTAAACATTTATGACCGATAAAGTCCAATTTCGGGAGGACATTTGTATGGGGGCTAGGTGAAATAATGAACCGATTTCAGCCAGTTTCAATAGACTTCAATTGACTCAGAAAGTGATTCTAAGTCGATCGGTATACTTTAAGGTGGGTGTTAGACTAATATTTTTGGGTGTTACAAACATCTGCACAAACGCATAATACCCTCCCCAATATGGTGGTGAAGGGTATAATTAAACATTTATGACCGATAAAGTCCAATTTCGGAAGGACATTTGTATGGGGGCTAGGTGAAATAATGAACCGATTTCAGCCAGTTTCAATAGGCTTGGTCCTTGGGTCGAAAAAATAATATGTACCAAATTTGATCGAAATATCTTCAAAATTGCGACCTGTACTCTACGCACAAGGTTTACATGGACAGCCAGCCGACCAGACAGACGGACGGACATCGCTTAATCGACTCAGAAAGTGATTCTAAGTCGATCGGTATACTTTAAGGTGGGTGTTAGACTAATATTTTTGGGTGTTACAAACATCTGCACAAACGCATAATACCCTCCCCACTATGGTGGTGAAGGGTATAATTAAACATTTATGACCGATAAAGTCCAATTTCGGAAGGACATTTGTATGGGGGCTAGGTGAAATAATGAACCGATTTCAGCTAGTTTCAATAGGCTTGGTCCTTGGGCCGAAAAAATAATATGTACCGAATTTTATCGAAATATCTTCAAAATTGCGACCTGTACTCTGAGCACAAGGTTTACATGGACAGCCAGCCAGCCAGCCAGCCTGATAGCCAGCCATCCAACCAGACGAACGGACGGACGGACATCGTTTAATCGACTCAGAAAGTGATTCTAAGTCGGTCGGTATACTAATATTTTTGGGCGTTACAAACATCTGCACAAACGCATAATACCCTCCCCACTATGGTGGTGTAGGGTATAAATATATAAATTGGAACGAATAGATAGTGAGGTAATAATCGGAAACAAAGAAGTTGAAATATTACATTTACATTTCTGTCAATGGTACTTTTGTATTTTCTTCATAACTTTTTGTATTTTCTTCATAAAAACACAAAAACAGGATATGACTTAAGAAGGTTTTGGGGGCCTTTATGGTACTTTGTCATTCTTTAGATGGTACCTTTTATATTTTGTAGAAATTACATTCTATGGTTTCTTAAACAGTTTTATAAAATATGCATTTGTGCTAAGAAGTTATTTTATTGTGTAAAATTGCATTTACAGGTGACAATACTGAAAATAAATTTCCGAAACCAAATCCTATTAAAGGGTGTACAAAATTCGTTTCGAATTCAAAACTCATTCGAATTAGTTGAATAATGCAAAAATAAATTATAAACAAATATTTATAAACTTGTTTTTGCACATGATCTTTTGACTTTAATTGATTAGAAACATAATAGTGCTGCTTTAAATTAATACGAATTGAATAGTAAGAATTTAAAAGGAAATATATTTCTAGATGTTTATTTCAAGTTTATTTTATATATTGAAGTTTGGTATAAGTTAAATACACTCGACTAATGCCACAAATTAGTTCTCAAAATGTGGATAATTAGAAAGAAAACTAAAGTGAGTAATTAAAGAGACAGGTTTTAGCAGTAGTAGAAATATATTAAGCTAAAAGTTTAAAAAATAAATAGCCAAGCATTTAAGATAAATTTTTCACAAAAAATTTGAAATTGAAATATTTATATCTTGGCTTTATTGAAGTCATACTCAGGGCTATGGAAAAAATTCTTATCATAAAAGCTAAATTTTTTTAAATTTTATTTAAATCAAATACAAACTACAGACTCTTCAGACACAAATTAAAATCAGGTCATTTTGTGAAAAAAAACCAACAGCACATTCATATAGAAATGTTGTTTGTATGTTAAATTAATTTTAATTTCGTATAAATGCATAAAAAATTTTAATTTCTAAATGTCCATTAAGGAAATGTTTTAAAAGCAACAAGTTTTTATTACAAAATTGTGTTATTTTAATTGTATATAAGAATTTTTAAGTACACAGTCGAAAGAACTTTGTACATATAAATAAACACAAAAAAGACACGTTTGAAATGTTATTTATGGCTCAAGAACGAATTAAAAGCATACAGTTTGATTAAATACAGTGATTGAGAAGAAGAATTAATTGAAAAATGTTATTGAAATAATATTACGAGCCGCAGAACAAAAGGAACTTTTTTGAAAATTTAAAAATTTTGGGAAATAGATTTTTCTAGAAGATTTCAACCTAAATATTATAAAAATACCAAAAAAATAAATTTTTAAAAAAATTCGAAAAAGTACTTTTTGTTCTGCGGCTCCTCATATGTATGACATTTCTATTCGTATAATACCAATGATATAAGTTTATTGTTAAAAAAGTACTTTTTGTTACCATAATGTGTTCAAACATCAATTTGCCTTCCCTAGTGTAGAGTATCATTAGGTGTGACTAGTTAGACTATATTTTTCTACTTGTTTTTTTTATATTTCATATGATTAATTCATCTAAGGTACTTTTTAAAAGTACTATTGTAGTTTAAAGTACACCCATAAGTATGTATACATCCATTTGTATTATTATTATTTTTGTTTGTTCCCATGTGAATATTTGACCACTCTAACAACATGTTCGTAATTTATTTATGGTTAATGTGTCTTATCAACAATATTATTAATTTAATTTTACCACAAATTGTGGCCATTTCACTTGTGTTCTTTTCTTTTTTTTTAATAAACAAATAAAACCAAGCAAACGTAAAGGGTTTCGATTTTACAATGTCGTTCGTTTGTCTTTTTATAAGGGGTCTTTAATCAATTGTTCACCAATTTTTTTTTTATTATTGTTATTGATAAGAAGAAAACACTTTTTGAGTGCTTCGCTTTCTTTGAATGTTTAATGGTTGTTTATGTTTTTGCACAAGGTTAGAAAAAGTTTATTGTACTTTACGGTTGATAAATACGTTTAATAATAATAAAATTAAAAAAAAAATGGAAAGCTTTATTTGGAAATGAACGTATGTATGTAGGTAGTATTTATTTTACATAGAGTCAATGACATAACTAAATAGTTTTTAATGATGGAAAAAATCAGGTAATTATTTTCTTGAAATTTTTAAATCTTTTAGAAGTGAACTCTTTTTAAAGTATTTAAATCCATTGAATAGAACGTTGAGTAATTATATCTAATTTATGCCATTACTTATCAGGATCTTCAGATTTAGTTCAAATTTGGTGAACATTTATAAAGGGTGTTTTTTTTACAATGTTTTTAATTTGTTATTTGTTTTTGACATTTCACTACTTCATTGTGTAGCATATTTATCGAAAAATGTACAATTAACAATGGGGAGCGATTCACGATTCACTAAAAATTCTCAATAGAATTGAACTCAAGACATTGAGTTGATAACTGCATTAATAAGAAATTTTTCTAGGAACACCATTCTTTACGATTTTTGACGTGTGCATTGGGTCACCATCCTATTGAAAAATTACTTCTTTGAGAATTTTTAGTGAATCGTGAATTGGCGGTTGAAACAATACCGATTAACTCCTACCAATTTGTAAGAGCTTTAACAGCGGATTGAGCACGAGAGAGAGAGTATTCCGAAAAAAAGTTAATGAAAAATTTATAGAAAATATGCCAATGCGTGTAAAATTTTATTTACGTAATAAAGG
Source organism: Calliphora vicina (assembly GCF_958450345.1). Lineage (NCBI taxonomy): Eukaryota > Metazoa > Arthropoda > Insecta > Diptera > Calliphoridae > Calliphora > Calliphora vicina. Next base: position 34,798,957 of record NC_088781.1, on the reverse strand, counting down.
ATTTTGAAAATTTTTTTAAAAAATGAAGTTTTGTAAATCTGACCTCGAGCTCATTAAATTAGAATTAAAATTAAAAAAAAAACTAACAATTCCGCTTGTAACACATCGCAATATTCATCGCAGACCCATAAAACTATATGGGGGATTTCATGTCAAGTGAAATTTTCACCAAGTTCTATTGGATTACTATCCACAATTTATCAACAAGATCGGTGCAGAACTCTTTGAGTTCAAAATTTTTTTCTCATCCATGTAACTTATTACCTATTGTTCTTAGCAAAATGTGTCCCAAATAGTTTTGATAGTTATTTTTTCAATCTTTCGAAAAAAATTAAAAAAAATTTAATTTTTTTTTACCGAAATCAAAAACTTTTTTTAATTTTTTTCAAAAAGGACACATAAATATTTTCCTTGAAGACCTATTTGGTCGCCTAGTGGGATGCGAGTTGGATATATATCAAAAAAATGTTTGGTAACTCAAAACATAAAATTTTTTACTTTTTTTTGGCAAAACTAACAACTTTGTTGACTTTTTTTCAAAATGGACACTTTTTTAATTCTTTTTTTTGCTCAAAAGAAAGCTTAGGTATATTCCTTTATTACCTATTTGGTCACTTAGTGGGATGCGAGTTGAATATCTATCAAAATATGTTGTAACTCTAGAAATATTTTTTACTTATTTTTTCCGATCATTTTTTTCCAAAAAGGGCCTACTTTTTTTAAATTTTTTTTTACTCAAAAGTAAGCTGAGGTCTATTCCTTTAAGACCTCTTCGGTCGCTTAGTGGGATGCAAGTGGGATATATAGCAAAATAAGTGTTTTGTAGGGAAAATATCTAAGCTTTTTTTGAGAAAAAAGGCCCATTTTTAAAAAATTTTTAATTAAATTAAAAATGAAAAAAAAATTTAAGTAGAAATTTATGACCGGTTATGGCCAATAGGATAGGTTGTTGAAAATAAATAAATTAAAAAAAATAAAGAAAATTAAAAAAGTTTTTGATTTCGGAAAAAAATTTAAAAAAATTTTTATTTTCTTTTTTTAATTTTTTTTCGAAAGATTTAAAAAATAACTATCTAAACTATTTGGAACACATTTTGCTAAGAACAATAGGTAATAAGTTAAATGATGAGGAAAAAATACCTGCTTCCCCAAAATGTCAAAATTTGACCCCCTCTAACTCAAAGAGTTCTCCACCGATCTTGGTGAAAATTGTGTCTGAAATTATCCAACAGAACTAACCTTGGTGAAAATTTCATCCCGAACGGTAGACATCGATTTCAAAAGTTGGTTCACTTGACATGAAATTCCCCCTCATAAGATTCTAAGACGATCTAGTTATGTCCGTCTTTCTGTTGAAAACACGATAGGGCCCAAAAGAAAAGAGCTAGCTGGGAAATACTCTCTGTTGATAAGGTTTGTTTGGAATTGAAAATGGGCAATGTCGGTCCATGATTTCACCTAGCCCTCATACAAATGTCCCCTCGAATACTGTTTGATTAAGCGGCAATCCAATTTTGTACAAATTAGTTTAAGTACTCTGGAATTCAACTGAAAAGGGTGGGGAAAATCGGGCCACCATAGTCCCTAGTCCCCATACAAGGTCCCCCTCAGAATATGACTTGACAGGTTGGTCACCAATTTCATTTTCTGACAGCTTATGTTCTCTCTACTCTACCAGTAGTTCAGTTCAGATCGGCCATCTTTTCAATATAAACTATTCATTAGATTTTAAGTAAATAGCACTCTCTTGTTTTAATAATGTTAATCACTCTTCTATTTATTAGTTATTTTTAAATGTGTGAATGTTGAGACGTGTTGAAGATGTGTAATTTTACATATTTAATTATAATTTTGATTTGAGACTGTAACCATTTAAAAACTTAAGGAACATGAGCAAAATTAATTCGAATGAAATAAATATTTGTACTTTATTGAGTGTGTGAATGGGCATCAATGTTGAAACGAGTGTTAGGATGTGTAATTTTAATTATGCATTCAAATTTATAATAATTTCGATTTTAAATGGTGGAGTGTAAGTATTATGGAATTAACATTTACTAATAAAAAAAATTGCTGCAAATTTCATATTTTATAAGGTTACTACTATTTTGTTTTTCACAATATTTTTTTATTTTCTATTAACTTACTTGTAGCCAGACAAAATATTGAGCAGGGTACTTTTGCCAGCTCCAGATGGTCCCATAATGGCAGTGAGTTCACCTGATCGTAAACGTCCACTGACGCCTTTGAGTATAGTTTTGGCATCTAAAAAAGAAAGTTAAATTAAAAAAAATTAGTACTATATTTAAATATTTTATATTATTTCAAAATCAAATAGTTTGCAATTTATCTGTTATTAAGAGAGTTAAACAAAATGTTTGCTTAATATAATTTCATTCACGACTTTTGTACAGAAAGCTAAAATAAAAATTATTTCACTAAGTTTTCATTAAACAAGTGTAGAATTATTATAACTAACCCCCTTATAAACTCTATATTTCTAAGATTCCCACTTATTATTTAAAACTCATGATTTGTGTACAATAAAATTAAAAAAATTAATAAATTTCTTAAACACATTTAAAAAACAAAAATTCGTAAATTTTTTTAACTAATCCCCTTATTTTTGTTATTACCCTAAGATATCTACTTTCTCGTTATGTACAAATTGTATTTAAAAGGTATTCTTGATACGGGTCTGCCGATTATAACTCTGTTTCTCTTTTGCTTTCATATTATAACCATAAATGCGTTCACAGTTATATCGTAAGCACTCCTTATTAGAATTGAATTAGCGAATAATTACATGTTTCTCTAGTTTTTGCACATTAAGAGCATTAGGCAATAAACAAATTATAAATGTATCACATAATATCATAGATAAAATAAAATTTATGTTTCACAATATTTCGCAAAATTTGAATTTATTTATTATACTGATAAATTTGATTCCACACATAAAATTTAATTTAAATTCAAAAAATAGTACAATTTTGTTTTTAAGAGTGTTTTTCAAAACACTTCTTTAGCAAGACTTGTTACTAAGTTTGGTTTCTTATTTCAAACTTTAAATATAGAAAAAGATAATAAACATATAGAGATATAACAAAATGTTGTGGCAAATACAAGTGCAGAATAAAAATTAAAACCCTGACTTGTTTTAGTTTCAGTTTTTTTTTTACTGAAAGCAATTGCTAAATTTGGCTAATACTCATTCATACCGGTATAAAGTAAGTATATTTACTTTAAAGTATTTTTAGTTTATATAATTATTGCCTTAACGCATCAAATACGTTTGTATGCACAATGGAACGATAATGAAATAAAGTGGAGTAAATGAAAAACTACCCGACCTTGACGAAAAATATACGCCAAATGCGGCAATTGTTTTTTTGAAATAAAATAGATTTGAAACAAAATTCAAACTTAAATAACAAATACAATTTTTCTTTAAAACAAAAAAAAAAATTAAAACAAACAACACTACTGAAATTGTAATTAAAATATGACAAATAAAAATTGTTGATTAAAAGTCATGTAATAATGTTTTGAAAAAACTCACTAGTTAAGTGTTTAAATGCTTGAAAATTTTAATAATTTTAATATTATTAAAAATAACATTAAAAACTGTAATAAAAAACACAGTTGCGAAATGTTGAGAAACATAAATTATAACAATAAAAACCAAAAATAATAACAATAATAAAACCATTTAATTAAACTAGTTAACTAGTTTTAGCCAAGAAACCAACTGTGTTTTATATTTTGGATACACCATCAACCTTCAGTTATGTTCACAAAATTGCTCATAAAATTCTGCAAAGCGTCTTATTTTTTTTGTTCAAATCTTTGCATTTTGTTTAATTAAGAAATATATCTATAAGGTTCGAGAATGACTAGAAGTTGTATAGTCTATTTGAAAATTTAATTCAAGAGAATAAAAAAATAACCCTATTGTGCAAAAAAAGCTTAACTTAAAATTCTCATGTTGAAAATAGTGTGTTCATGATCAACCAATTTAAATATGAGTTTATCATGATGTTTGTAACAAGATAAAAATTCATAGGTGGTTTATGTTTTAGAATGTCCTCTCAAAGAAGAGTTTTGAGTTTTGTTAGATAACTTACGAACATATTATGAAAACCTGATTTTCCAGGGTCCCACTCAAGGAAAACCAAAAATACAGCTTTCCTGTAGCTCGTTTCTGTATTTCCCGCATCGGAAAACTTCTCACATGAAGTGTGAAACAAAAAATTCCATCGTTTCTCGATGTGCGAGAAAAAAGTGTTTTTGTATTTGAATGCGAAAACAGACAACACAGATTCTGTTCTTACTGGAATATTTCCAGTAATTAACTGTCAAATGCAAGAGAAACGTCAACGAAAGAAAGAAATTATAATAAAACGAAAACAGTGAAAGGTTAAAAAATTTAAAATGCCAAAATATAACAATTGTGTTTTATTGATTGTCATCATTTGAATATAAAACAAAAAGTATAGTGTGGCGCTTATAACTGCTGAATATAAAAAAATAATTTTGAAACACATTTTTGTGTACTTACATGTGTATATATAATTATTTTAATCAAACTCTGTGCTACTTACATTTTAGGCTGAATTGGGTTCCATATTTATACATACGAAATTAAAAATATCTATATTTTTTAAAATTTAGTTTTTCTGACACCAATTTCAAATGTGACTTGATTTGACAGTTCTTGTGAGAAACTTTTCGCAAAATATTGTTACAGAAACACTTTTTCTCACATCGTTCCAATAATTGCTGGAAAATTATTTAAATGGCAGATAATTCTCACAAACTCAAGATACAGAAACACTTGTGCGAGAAAAAACATATTTTGTTTCATTTTGCACTGTTTTTGTTGCAATTCAATCGTTTCATGCGGAAAGTTTTTCGATTCGAGAAATACAGAAACGGGCTACTGTATTGATTGTGTTGTAGCCGGAGCTGAGCTTAATAACTTTGCTGAACATCACTTTGCGATATTCGAACATTTTGATGGTCAAAATGCATGAAAAAGACATAAGAATTTAATTTCAATTTCCCCTATACGATACTTACTAACTTCAATTCGATATATCTTGATTCCTAGACCAAGATCCAGGGAAACGCCGGGACTACATAATTATTTTTTCACCGGTATATGAATTATGAATGTACAAGCCATTTTCTGAGTCTAACCTTGTACGGAGAATAGGAATAAATATTGCCCGATATTCGCCATACTTTACAGTATAATTTCAGAGTACATATAACTAATATATGCAACATTTTTATTATGACTGCTCAGACAGTATTCCCAGCGGAAGTTTGTATGGGGGCTATGTGAAATCATGAACCGATATTTCCAATTTTGCAATAACAAATAAACTGTATCAGAGTTTTTGTAGAACATTTAGCCAGCTAACTTCATTCGTGTGGGTCCTAATGTGCTTTCAATAGACAGGCAGAAAAACGACGGACATTAGGGAGGGTCGATTTGTATGGACACAAATTTGTCGATATTGTGCCATTGATTTTACGATAGCTTTTGACATGAGGAAAGAAATTTCTACTACGACACACAGAGAGATTTTTGTGTCAAAAACCCTATTTTTCGACCACTCAATTTCAAAAATCAAATGATGCAGTTTTGTAGAGAAATTTTATTTTTGTATTTTTATTTTTAAAAATTTAAGTAAAAAAATCATTTTCGAGGCGCCCAAATTTCAAATGTACCCCATCCTGTGAGATCTAGACTAACGATCTCCAGCAGTTTGAAATGTTCGAAAATGTGACATCAGTGGACCATTTGGTCTGAGCCAGACCAAGCATGATCTGAATTCACTTGATGTTGTATCGATGATGTTTGAAAACGAAAATGTTAAAAAATAGCTGGAAAAATATCTGTCAGTTTTATAACTTATAAACGACAAATGAAAGGTAAATATCAATATATTTGATTGTGAAATGTCAGAAAATGAAAAATGCACCGGTTCAGAGATTGATAATGTCCGGAGGCCCGGTATTTCTGTCGATCAAGAAGTCAGGATCTTTTCTCAAAAGTCGTCGACGTCGGGTTGTTCTAGTGTAGTTATCATGTACTCTCAAAGTGGTTATCAGACAGAAAACAACATCAATAAGCTTGAAAAAATCAAGATTGGCTACTGATTCTAAACGGTTGAATAATAACTTTAACGCTAATTTGGATTATATCGCTAACGGTATTTTAGCAGTAATAGTATTTTGGCTTATATCGGTAACAATATAAGCCAATGCTAAAATGCTGTTATTTTAGTAGCTGACTTAAATTTATAATAAAATTTACAAAACTCAAAATAACCTGAAATAGTTTGTATAATATTAAATTTTTTATTCTGAAGATTTTAGTAAAATGTGTTATTGAGATTAGAAATTATTATTTTCATAATTTAAAAGTATTTATAGAATAGCGGTGACGGTAATTGCAGTTATTTCGGTAACGAAAGCTTAGCGGTAATGGTAATCGAGTTGAAAGGGTATTTTAGGGGCAACGGCAGCTTTGCGGTGAAAATTTTGAATAGAGCTATATTAATTTTTGGAATACCCTTTTTCTAAAAATTGGAACTTTTTGGGTGTAACTTGCAGTATCTCAAAAATTATACAACCTTGCATATAAGATCGTAGTGTAGGGTATTTTAAAGTTGTCTCTAATATAACACGCCTACATCTCTTCTTTTATAACAAACAAACTAATAAAAAAAAAATATGCCAAAATATGGTAATTTTAAGCAGCTTGAAATGTGGCGAGAAGTAAAAAAACTCACGTTTTTTGCCGGCCAGTTTGACTACCTTTCGGTTTCTATTCACAACATTTTACATGGACTACACACAGACCAAATGGCACTCATACATATTCAAATAGCGATAGAAAATTAATATAAATTATATGTTTTTTGTTGTTAGCATTGTCCACAATTTGCATGTCTCATAAAAATTTAACTTGCAAAGATGGCTACAAAAAAACTGAAATATCATCTTTAGCATTATTCCTAATCACTGGTTGTGCTATATAGCCAACGGGCCTTTGTGTTTATTGTTGTCGTCGTCTTTCGTTGCCGTCATCAACATTGTTGTTGTTGATTTATTTATTTTGATTTTGGTTCGTTTAGGTGCTGTGTTGACCACTTCCGTATTAGTGTTAAAGTGTAATATTTGTTTGGTCTGTATTTGTAGTTTATTAACCATTTTGGTGCTTGTTGTTGCTGTTTTTTATTTTTGTTTATTGTTTATTTTAATATTCAGTATTGATTTTTTTGTCAGTTTTATTTTGATGTTTTAACAAAAGGCCATTCAACTATGTATGAACGAAGAGGCTCTATATGATTTGGCATTATTTTTATATGGTTATGAATTTTTATCAAACAAAAAATAGCTGGGGTGTGAGAAAAGACCCCACGTTTCTGGAAAAAGACATGTAAGGTATGTCAAGAGATTAATCTGAATACAAAATATTTTCCTGCATTAGTTGAATTTTAAGAAGTTTTTGGTGATAAGAAGTTTTACTAAAATGGTTCAAAAATTGAGTTTCCAGAAAGTTTTTATGTTTTTTTTATAAAACTAGCATCAGTCTTTGTAGAAAATTTTCTCAAGAAGTAATCAAATTTGTTTATCATTTAAATTAACAGCAAGTTGATAAAACGTTAACAAGATCAGATGGAATTTTCATTCGTTAAGATTTTGAGCTTATAAATTATGTAAAAACTTTCTATGAAACCCGATTTTGGGAACATTTTAGTTAAACTTCTTTCCGCTGCTAATTTAGTAAAGTGCAGTTTGTGGATTAAATTCTCTACCATAGGGAATTACCATAGCGACAAGACACTCCGATTTTTCAAACAAAAATACAACAAATCATATGTCTGATACAAGAGTTAGGTTTTTTGATTGCAAGAGTTAGGTTTTTGACAACATACTTAGGTTTTTGACAATTACGTCTCGTCTCTATTTGACCCTATTTTCTCCACATCTTAAAGCTTAATTCACTAAAATCTTAATTCAGAAACATTTCAGCAATTCATTTCATATAACTACTTCCAACATAACAAATTATTTAGCTTCATTTAAAGACTTTTATTTCAATAGAATTCATTCATCATTGAATTACTTCATTATGAAATTAATTCATAATAAAATTCATTCAACCTTTGCATGATTTTTGTTAATTAAAATCTGATAGAAATTCAATGCAAATTTTGTTTCTTCATTCTATTTTGTTTTGCTTTTAATCATTTACAAAATGAAGATAAACAAATGGAAAATGTAAAACTACCATAGTTTCCCTTAGGACATAACATCAAGGTGTGGAGCTTCACCAAGATGTTCAAACATTATTCAGTTCTATCAACAGAAAGTCGGTTGTTAAAGAAGAATTTCGCTTTAAGCAACTAAACTTTTGATACCCCCTCTAAAATTTTGCATCCACAACCGTAAAATCATTCGATTGGCAACAAATTCGGTTACTATCACAAATTTGTTTTCTCTGTGTACCCTTACTCGTTCCCCCTTGGGCATGTTTGGATATCTTTGTGAAGCTCCACACCTTGATGTTATGGCCCAAGGGATATTATGGGTGACACCGGGGCTCCGAGGTGCACGGACCTCATTCCTGATAAGAATTTAATTCATTTAATTTCTCAGCTGACTAGAGCCTTTGGTGAGGTCTCTGGTTTGAGACCCAAAGCGGGAAGAAGATCGTAGGTTTAAGGACTGATATTTGTGCTAGTGTTGTTGTTGCCGATACAACAAGGTCATTGAAAGTAGCAGATAGCAATTGGCGCTGTGCTCAGGAAACGTATTGGGGTGGTGGCATTCGGTTGAGATCAGAAGACACACTTTTACTTTTATTTTCCGGAGCGTTCTCAATCAGAGATCATATATCGGACTGGTTCGAATGATGCTGCTTTGATAACTGTCCTGGGCTTGCTAATTGACTAGCTAGCTATGGATGGCAGGGATTAGATAGCCCGAGCTCCCGAGCAAGGGGTTTGTGCATTGATCTGTGCAGTTAATGACAATCAGTTGCCAATTATGTGGTCCTTGCAAGTCACTTAATAGCGGTTATTCTATCCATTCCGTGAGGTTGAGCCATCATGGTTGGTACCCACGCTAATCTTAGACACACACCTTTATTCATGGTGAAGGGTATACAAAATTTTTAATTTTGTAATAGATTTCAATTGAAGAGAAATTTAATTGGAGTGGTTAAGAAAACAAAATTAAGTTGATTTTGAAAAATTTTAAGAATTTATTTATTCGAACTTCATAGGAAAAACGTTAAAAAATAAGCATATTGTATTCAAAAAATTTAAGAATCATTCTTTAAGAAATAAATAGGAAAAATTCTTAAACAAAATTTTAATATATTTATTCGCATTCTATTAGAATAATTGCTTATTTGTTTACTAATTGCATAATTATTAAATACGAACAAAATCAATACCTTATTTAGTTGTATGTACAAAAAAATTTGTGTGATTAATGAAAATTATTAAGAATTTACTTTTGCTTTTATTTAAACATGACTTACAAATCAATTAAATTATTCTTCTTTGTTTTCTTATTTAAAATATACAAAATAAGCGTAAGCTAATTAGTATTTTAGACACAAACATGATAAGCAAATAAAAAGTATGTTTAACTTAAAAATTATTTATAACTATTTAGAATAAAGAATATTTTTTTCAGCAGATGTTAAATGGAAGAATACACAAGCCTGACTTAAAGCACGTCTACCACAAATGAAAAGCCAAGAAATTTATATAAAAAATGTAAAATAATCAAGGTTGAGAAAACACTCATATAACTAAACTTTCTTAAATTTAACGAAATTAATATTTACAATTTTTAAAACGCATTTAACAACATTGTAAGTCTATGTTATTTTTTAAGTAAATTGTTATTTTGTTGTAAATATTTCTTTAGTTTGGTAATTTGCTTGATTTAATTTTGTAATTTTTTATATAGATTTAAATTGTAATCACTGTAGTTGTTCATGTTCACAAAAAGGTCATTGATCTTTTGATTAACGATAGCATTATTGATTATCAATTTTTATGATTATTTTGCATTTTATTACAAAGAAAAATAATTTTACTTTGTAATCATTTTATATATTTACTTTAAAGATTTTAATTGTAAAATATCAATTGAAAGATTTATAGTTTTTTATATGAATAAATCCTTTATATCAAATAAATGAGTTGAAGGGGAACAGTGATTTTTTTTTTTAAATATGAACTACAAATTTATAACGTTATTTTTAACCGAATGTAAAAAAAAATCTGAAAGTTATTTGTTTTTCTTTTGGAATCTTTATGCAATCTGAGTTAAGAATGATCTACTGAAAAATAAGCTAAAAATTTGCTATTAATTTGTCACAAATCGAAATTTTTTATCAAAATTCTGGGTCCTTGTAACATTCAAAGATATGTACGTTCGTCTGGCTGTTTGTTCCCGGTAGGGCCTAGAGGGAAAGACTTAGGAGAATGAAATTTTCCTCAAATATTCTCTGTTGATCAGAATGTTTGGAATTGAAAATGGGCAATAGAATTTGTTTTGGCAATGTCGCAAGTTCATTATTGTATGGCAATGCTTGTCCATGCGCAGCATCTGTCAAATTTGTGAACTGTTTTTATTTATGATTTTTTACAAAACATTTATGCGTTCATGAATGTAACAAAATATTGCTTTGCCTTGTAATTGCGTTTATGAAGTCGGCCTTTGTTTCCGATAATATAAACCTTGATAAATATTTTTATACAAAATGCACAACAATTAGGCACAGAAATTTCTTTAAAACTTTTTTTTATTATATTGTTGTGTAAAATAAATGGTAGACCTATACAGAATGAGAAACCATATACTAAAATATTAGTAATCGTTATTACATGTCTGATATGACTAAATTTGAGTTACCACAACGCCGTTTCTAAGCTATGAGTGAAGTCCATTGTCAAAACGTATACTCAAATACTCCTGTTCTATGACCAGGTAAAATTGCATGCCAATTGGAGCAGCCAGTTAGAAATGGTAGATTTATTTACAAACTAATTTGATTCCAAACCACTGTGCATCTAAATTTATTCCGGCTCGTGAATTTTAAATTAAATGATAAACTGTAACCTTAGAATTTAGCAAAACTGTTTTAGTAGACTGCTAACAAAAGCAAAACATATTTAAATTAAATTAAAAATGTTTGACCTATAAATGAGGGTTTCACATTTCATGTCTTAAATGAGAATTTGAATATTTCATTTAAAATTTGAGCTCTGCTCTGTTATGCTACAAGATAGTTATACAAATAGAATAAAATAAAATAAAATTATAAAACTTATAGCAAAACAGCAGTTTTCAATTAAACACATTTAAGACTTTAAATTTGAATTGAAGAATATATTTTGCTCATTAAAGTATTAATTTTCTTAAGAACCCTAAACTTATATGGTCTTTAGCTGATGGCAACAATATTTACAAAATTATTTTTATTTTGTTTATAAAATATTTTAATAACTGTTTACAGTAGCTTCGATTTGTTTACATTTAAAGTGGAATTGTTTTGTTATTTTTTTTTTAGTTTTTGCGGTGTTCCGAGTATGTGTCGCTTGTTTTATAAACATCTTAACAAAATTCGAAAAAAACTTGTTAGTTGTTAAAAGTTAAGTTTGCTAAATATTAGCAGAACCTCTTAACACCAAATAAATGTGTAAATATTTACAAATACATATGTGGTTGTACAATATTTAGACAGACCCTGTAGTTTTTGTTGGGGTAGCAATTGTCATGTTTGCAGTAGATGTAAAACTATATCGCAATTTCATCACGTCTAAAAATTATGAAGAATTTGCTACGCAAGAAGTTAGCGATGGCTGTAAAAATCTATCACAATTTCAACAAAGCTATTTTTAGTTAGATCTTACTAACTAAGAGGGTAGACGCCGGACAATGTTCTTCAGACAGAGAAAAAACATGCTTCGGCATGGTTACGCCAACTATACTATATTATTTGAAACAATATATTGTTTTCGTACAGAAATAATTGTTATTTTAATTTAATTTTAACAATATTTTATTGAGTAAGAAATTTCCATATGAAAAAATAATATTTTGAATAACTCTCCGCATTGCACTTTTAATAAAAAACAAGTAAGAGTGCTATATTCGGCTGCGCTGAATTTTATATACCCTTCACCAAAATATACTTCAAAATTTTAAATATTTTTAGGTAAACAAAATTCAATTTTTTTTCCAGTTGTTTTTTTTGACCGACTGTAGGTCCAACTTACTATGGTCTTTGAAATATCTATCATTAGATATCCATATTGTCTATATTAATGTCTTAGTAATCCAGATATAGGTCAAAAATAGGTCAAAAATCGAGGTTGTATTGGTTTTTTCCTCATATCTCAGCCATTTGTGGACCGATTTTGATGATTTTAAATAGCAAAATTCTCGAAAGCATGTCTGACAGAATTATTGAAGATTTGGATCCCGAAGACATCTGGGGTCTTCAGAAAATTGATTTCAACAGACAGACAGACATACGGACATGACCTAATCGACTCCGCTATCTATAAGGATCCAGAATATATATACTTTATAGGGTCGGAAATGAAAAATGTAGAAATTACAAACGGAATGAAAAACTTATATATACCCTTCTCACGAAGGTGAAGGGTATAATAACGGTTTTATTCGAAAAATAATGTTTTTGCAAGGGCATCTAAGTTTAAAGCCGGCTTCAGCAAATGCGTCGCATTACATCTTCATCGATAGCTGCAGTAACGCCCCAACATCATATCGAAAGACTAGAATCGTTTCCTAATGGCTCGATCAAGAGAAAGAAACGATTTAACCTTTAAATGCATGATTTTTACTTTTATTCTTCCATAAAGTAACAAATTTTTAGTTGATTATATTCCTTTAGCTTTAGTTTGATTTAGAATTTCGTTAGCTGAAACTTTTCGTACTCCATTTGATTTTTCTGAATTAGTATTAAGCTTATATTCGTCTAAAATTAAGTGGAACTGGAATGTAGACAATTTCAACAATATGCATTAAAGGGTTTAAGTTGCTGGCATTTTATTAAAATAAGTATGATGACTACAGGAATCACAAGGATGTACTGCCACAATGAACAAGCATTGCTTACATTGCAGCGTTTTGAAGTTCCCTAAGGAATTCCCGGGAATTTGCAGTTCGAACGGTAAAGTTATTCCGCCACCAATTATTGAGCCACCTAAGCTGATTCCAAGTTAAATTTCCGGCGCCAATCCTATTTCCAAGCACTTCCTTCAAAATATCCAAAATTTCAAATCCTGCTTTCAAATTACGTCGGCTTCATGTTCACCTTTAAAGTTCAAGGCCAAATGTACCACAGAATTGGATCATTGCTCCCGCTCCCCACTGGAAATTAAGGCCCTAATTTTGTAAATCACGTCACCAAAGTGATATTTATTGCAAAGCAAAAACAACATTTAACACATTTCAAAAATTTGTTTTTGTTTTATGTAAAAAATCTGAACCAAACAAACGCACAAAAATTCAAGCGTTGATTTGCCTTTCATAAATTGAAAATTGTGTACACAAAACAAAAACAAATTTTTAAAATGTGTGAAATGTTGTTTTTGCTTTGCACATAAATATCACTTTGGTGACGTGATTTATAAAATTAGGGCCTAAGCCACAGAAGCCGAACGTTATCAACGAACATGTATGTGCAGTAGCTGCAATACTCTTCTGCCGAAATATTCTCAAAACAATTGTTGGACATCGGAAATGGAAAAATTCCAATTGATTCCGCCACAAATGAGATTTCGTTTCCGAACTTCTGCCAAATGAAAATGAATATTCAAGCCGTTGACGACAACGTATTCCCAAGTCTTACCAATGTGCAATTTTGGCACGCTCAATGACCAAATTCAATTTAAACTGCAAAACGATTGACACAGTAATGAACGAAGAACAAGCCGTCAATTATCCTACTGAATTTTTGAATTCATTGGATCCAGCCGGAATGCCACCGCAAAGGTTCATATGTCGCAGCCAGAGATCGAAAATAACTCGTCCATATACCAAAAAACCCATATTGTGATTTATATTTTTGTGATAAAAATAAATCACTGAAAATAACAGTTATAAAATGATTATTTTTAAATGGTTTGGTATGACCGTTATTCGTTTTTGTTGTTTTTTAATGGTTTGGTGTGAGATAAACAATTCATTTATTCTTGTTCTTAATAACTTTTGCTTTCTCTTTTATTTACATAAAGAGAATTTTTAACAAATTATTGAAATAATATGATAAGTATGAAGTAATGAAGTCTGAGTAATAGAAATGAGAATTTTTTTTAAATTGTTATTAATCTTTTGATAAATTTTATATATTTAAGCGTTGATTTGCATCAAATTATTTTTTGCGATTTATTTTTCATATTCGCAAATAATTACGAAAAAAATAAATTATAAATCACTCATCTAGATTAGTTGTGTTTGTTTCTTTGCTATTTCTCTCAACCCGTAACCTAAAATGTTCTCTAATAAATCACTCTCTCAGTGATATATCACAAAAAATTATTTTTAAATGGCTGCGAATGAGAATTTACTATTGAAATGAAAGTGAACCCGTTATTTTTGGTCTCTGGTCGCAGCACATCTTCGAGAATGATATCAATAACGAATAATTATCAATGTTGATGGGAATTGATTTGCACAGAGAATTCATAAATTGTATTACCATTAAACTTTATTCCAATGTTTCTCTTAAAAACATTCGAGAACGATTCGATAAATATTCTTCTGTAGCTCAGTTTGTGGCAGCAAAACCTTCATTCTCGATGGTCCGAGAATGATATCAATAATGAATTACTAGAAATATTGATCCAGTTTTGTTTGGTCAGAGCTTTCCAAAATGTTATCATATTATGCGAAAGTTTTATTTACAAACATTGGAGAACGATTCGAGAAATATCATCAATCGCAAAATTCATTCTCAATGGTTCGAGAATAATTAGCAATATCGTTTACTATTCTAATTATTCGTTATTTTAAAAATTCTCTACAAATTCCCTCCGAAATGTTAACGGGAATTATGGGGTATTTTTAAAAATTCTCGATAATTTTACAAACATTTTTGTTTGAAAATTTTTCGCTTTTGCGAAGTTTCATAAATATTCGATTATATGGTCTGATGAGAAACAAGTTCCAGGGTCTGCTGGGTACTTATATTGATGCACAAGTGTGTGTTGAGATTGTTGGAGAGTATATGTTTGTATTTATTTCTGAATTTAAAATCTACAGATGCTAAAATTTGTTGTGAAACTTAGGTAAACAAAAAAACAAACTTTGTAGTTTGTGCAAATATTTCAAAAAGTGCTAACATTTTTAGAATATTTGAAAATAATCTTTGTAAGAACAATTAAATTTGTTATGGTCACACCTTGACATGAATTAATGATGGCGAATGATTTCTCTACCATAAGTATGAAAGATTTGTAAATATCCATTCCAATACCACATTTAAGCGGTTAATAGCTTAGAATTTCACAATCAAGTTCAATTCATATAATAAAGTAAAACAGTAAAGGGTTTAAAGTACACAAGATTCTATCTAACTAATTATTCTAAAAGCGTTTTTTAAAAATAAACAAAGTTTCTGATTAATTTCTACTGTGTAGTGTTTTTTAAATAAAAATTTCCCCTGTTGTTTCACAAAGTTTAAGCAAATTTGATTTTAAAGTGAAAACTATATATTCTATTTATAAAAATACCGTGAATCATCATTGTTTTTTAGACTTAAAATAATGTATTATTATAATTCTAGTTTTGTACGTATTTAATCATTATTACAAACATTACAATGATAATGATCATGAACATCGTCACCATCATCATGTATTCCGTTGACAATGCTACCTACCAGTTTAATCATATTAAATTTAAATGAGAAATTGCACTTGTTGCACTTTGTACATTTAACTTGCATACAAGTAGTTTCGAAAGTCTGTCCGCTTTTAAATTGAAATAAAGAACAATATACAGTTAAATAAATTTATTATAATAAATTTATTTTATTTCTACATATATTTAACACAAACAATAAACTTATCATTAAATATGTATTTGTATATACAAGTTAAAAGAGGACACAGTTGCCTTATATTATTATTCATTTTGTATTTGTTTTATAAAATTTCATTACTGCCATTTTTGTTATTCAAGTTCTTTGTATTAAAAACAAAAATTTATATAAAATTTAATCTGTTTTGTAAAAAAAAAATTAACTTTTAAAATATTTATTACTCAACATATATTTTAGACATGCATATTAGAAATCAATCTTATCAGCATTGAACAACAAATTATTGCAACGGAATTTTTTCTAAATTTATAATAATGCTTAAGGGGTAAAGTTTCAGTTGAATTTTGTTTGGTATTTCTTCTAATTGTTATATTGATTTTGGTGTTCAGTTTGTAACATATCAAAATATAGATTAAATAAGAATTTGTTTTAATTAATATATTAATTGAATCAAACAAATAAGTTTGCTGTTATAAACTAAGAGAAAGAGATTTCGTCTGTTGTGGAGAGTGTCCCCGAATTAGTGATTTCTTCAAAACACTTTTATTTATATAGTTTGAATTGCTTTCAGCAGAAATACAAAGGAATTAACTTAATTGAATCTTTTTAAAATTTAATGCAAATTTGAGCAAAAAATGTTTTCACAACAAATTTAAATGTTAAACATTTAGAATAACCTAAATCATTTAAGACAAAATTCTGTAAAATATCGACAATTTATCTTTCGAAAACGTGTATGAACTTTACGAATAACACTTAACTAAATTATTTGCATTTAATTAAGCAATTAAAAACAATGAGCGAAACGCAGCACAAAGCAAACGTGATTTTAGAACGAACCTAAAAAGAAACCCCATTGACTTATGGACTTTGATTTGAAAAGAGATTATAGTGAAAGGCAAACGCAAACAACAAAAAAACATTTAATAATGAAATAATTATAACTAAGGGTTATTAAATGTTAATAATTAAATAAAATAAAAAAAATATTGTTATTTGACGTAAATTGCTGGGAAATTAACTCATCAAGTTGTGAATAAATATTTCCTGAATTTCCAACTAATAGGTATTTAATTTGTTTTTGTTTTAGAAAATCTATGTAGACAAAATTAAGATTTAGATAATGTAAATAAAAATTTGAGATTTTAGTAAAATGTCACTAAATAAGGAAGGCGTAAAAAAATTATAGTATTGGAATTATTCTAAATGATAGCTATTAACGGACATTTAAAAAACATTTGAACTTTTGTTATCTTATCTACGGAATAAATATATTGACAGTTTGGCTAAGCAAATAAAAGTACAAACACACAAAAAAGGGATAAAAAAACATGGTAAGATCGTACTTATGATATTTAATCTAAAATTAATCTTACTGATGGTATAACAAAATAGGATTTAGTGATGATAAAGGTGTTGAAAACTGTTTATCAACATACTGGGAATTGGATTGACACAACAAATGGGACAAAAGAATGCTGACGAAAACAGTAGCAGGTCAAATATGAGTTTTATTCTGATAAATAATCCAACAAAAATTTCAAACAATTCTTTAAAATTCGAGCTGAGTCGTTCTGAAACGAAATCGATAATTTTGACGATTGAGACAGTAATACAGTTTCAAAATAAGAAAAGTGCATTTTGTTTTTGTAATTTTTAAATTGTCATACACTTGTCATTATCTTGTTGTATGTCAAAAGTTAAATTTTATTTTCTTATTATTTAATTTGTAATTTATTACGCTCTTTGTTTAAAATAAGAAAATATTTTACTGCCTAAAAAGTGTAGTTAGCATATTTTCACTCTAAACTAACGATTTGATTATAATTAAAACAGGTCTTTATATATGTAAAATTTCTTTTCTTGGTTAGTTTTACGCATTGTTGAAATTTATTTTGATTTTTAAATCCGAAGTCTCTTAATATTCAAAAATTCTGAATTATACATAGAGACGAGACACGAGAAATACAAAAAGTCATATATAAGATACAACAACAAAATATATTGACTAGCATGTATTTTGTTGTTGCAAGAGTTAGGTTTTTTAACAACATACTTAGCTTTTTGACAATTGTGTCTAGCCTCTATGTTAAATTTTCAAATATTCACATTTCAAATTAATTTTGAGAAAATGCATTTTCAGGTCACCCTAGTGTAGAGTCAATTATCACTTTAGTGTCCCATGTGAATTGTGTTGAGTTTAAAGAGTTTCTATATTTCAATTAAAGAGGTAGTTGTAGTATTCTTTTGAAGAGTAAGTTGCTGGGATTGAAAACAAAATGTTTATTCGGTATCAAAATAATATTCCAATAGTACATTTGTTAAATACAACATTTTCGATAAAATTTTCAACAGAAAAAATTGTTATACAAAAATATTCTAAAATTACTGTTATACAAACATTTTGTATAGAAAAAACTATCATACAGAAAATTTTCTATTGAAAATACTGTTAGCCAGATAATTTTCCATAAAAAACTGTTATATGCAAAATTTTCAATAGAAAAAAACTATTAAACAGAATATTTTCCACAAAACAAATAAAAATTTCATTGAATAAACTGTTACACAAAACTTTCTATAGAAAAAACAGTTACACACAACATTTTGTATTGAAAAAACTGTTATATAGAAAATTTTCTATAGAAAATACTGTTAGCCAGATAATTTTCCATAACAAATTTTGTCAATAGAAAAAAACTATTATATAGAATAAAAAAAACTGTTATCAAGATAATTTACCATTAAAACAACTGTTATACAAACGATCTTCTATAGAAAAAACGGTTATACACTAAATTATCTATTGAATATACTTTAGCTTTTCTCAAAATCAGAAAACTAACATGACTCTTTACAGAACATTTTCCACAAATAGAACTGTTATACTGGCAATATTCCATGGAAATAACTGTTACACAAAAATTTTCTATAGAAAAAACTGTTATGAAGATAGTTTACCATTAAAACAACTGTTATATAGACGATCTTCTATAGACAAAACTGTTATACACCAAATTATCTATTGAATATACTTTAGCTCTTCTCAAAATCCAAACAGAAAACAAACATGACTTTTTAAAGAACATTTTCCACAAATAGAACTGTTATACAGGCAATCCAATTCCATGAAAAAAACTGTTATACAAACATTTTCTATAGATGAAAACTGTTATTAAGATAATTTACCATTAAAACAACTGTTATATAGACGATCTTCTATAGAAAAAACTGTTATACACCAAATTTTCTATTGAAAATACTTTAGCTTTTCTTGAAAAGCAAATAGAAAACAAACATGACTCTTATTTTCAATATGGAGATATTAAACAAAAACGAAAGAAATTAAGATTAACAAGACATGAGCGGACTTGCTGATATCGAACAACATATTATTTTGAAGCTATAGACATGTGTAAATTTGCTGTTTTTAATAAAATACTGAAAATTGTTTGCTTTTCTATGCCTGGTTAGTTGTTTTTATCCATTTGTAATTCGAAGAGTATTGAGTTTTCATTCATGCAGGGGTTCTGACATAGAAATTCTGTTTTATTGGAGTCCATATAATTCGGAAATATATATAGTGTTTCTTCATTTAGTAATTCTTTTATTACCAATGATACTCTTAAAATTACAAGATAGAGCGGAAACTAGAAAAAAAACTCAAACAAAAAAATTACTCAAAATAATCACATTGTTCCTTTTATTTAAAAGAAAATCGGTTGGAAAATTGGCTTTATTAAGGTTGTTTATGTCTGAAAAAATTCAAAATTTTTCACATTCTTCACGCTCTAAGTTGATCGTGGGTGGAAAATAATATAGAAGTATCTTTCCAAAATACGTAAGTAAATAAAAATCAATTAAAAAATAAATGAGTTATGCTAATTTTTGTGAAAACAAGTTTTTCGACTTTTTCGATTTTTTCAGCATAGCTAACAGTATTTGGTTTATTTGGGGGAGCATCCTAACTAAAATACCTTAAAATAGTAATTTTCCAACCGATTTATACAAATATTTTTATGTTAGAAATGTGAAACTCGTACATATTTTTTAAACAAAGGAAAACAAATATTTCAAAATAACATATTTTAGATCGAAGTGATCGAGAAAAACTATAATAAGTTTCGTACTCTATGGACTCCAACAAAACAGAACTTCTATATCACAGAGGAGGAAAGCTAGAGCAATAGGTCATTATTTTGGTCAGGAAAAAAAACAGAATCAAAACATTTTAAACAATATGGTATAAATAGAGGTTTTGAATATTTCAAACCTTACTACAAATTTGTCAATACAATTTAAAATGTTTTAAATCGATTTAGTTTATTTTGCTTATAGGCATGTATACAAATAATTTGATTCAGGAATTTTGTTTTTTTTTTTGCTTGACTTATTGACAATTTTTAAATTAAATGTAAACAAATAATTAAAATCTAATTTGCATATTAAATAATATTAAAAAACTAAAGAACTTTTTTAAATAAAACGCAATTTTTTTAGTAAATACTACTAATATTAAAAACATTTTAAATTCTACTTTTGGTTTATAAATTAAACAACAAAAAATTTACAAATTTGAGTCTCAAAACAAATAACGGAAAGTTTCTAACAAGATTCTAATAATATTTACGTTTCTTTAGAATGTATTTGCTTGTTTTCTTTTAACAAAAAAAAATATGGCAATATTGTTTACAAAACAGCAAACTGGCCATTCTAGTTAGAACAAAGAACGTGAAAACGACAACAACACACGAAAAAAAATATCCCACAAATAAGAATGTGGAGATAAAGAAGCAACAACAAATAAAATATATTTACACTGATGAACAAAAAATGATCATTGACAAAGAATGAAAGAAAAAAAATAAAAATACAAACAAATTAAAAAGAGAAAAGAAAAACATATGGATAAAACTTTGAAAACAACAAAGAAAAATTTCAAAAAAAAAACAAATGTAAGAAAAAGAAACTTACAAAAAGTAAAAATTTAGTTTGGTAACTTTTTGTATAAATGTAAAAAATACTTACTGCTTCTGTTGCCTTCTTTAACTCTGTAGGTTAAATTGTGAAAAGCCAAATCCACTGCAGGTCGTTTGGGCAAATGTTGTAATGTTTTCGTTTGCATGGGCACAATTTGGGCCTTAACCTGTCTATTATCATTTAAAAGATTTTTATTATCGTTCTCAACCATTTTGAATTGTTTATTTGTTTTTTTCTTTAAATTTTTTTTCAATTAAACATTCAACATAAAATCACAGTATTTTTTTTTGTTTAAACACAGCTTAAATTTTTACAACACAGTTTTTGTTTTTATATATGTATAATTGAATTTCTTTGTTGTTTCTTTTTAAGAAAATCACAGATTATTATTATTTCAATTATTAATGGTTAAATAAAACAAAAAAAAAAACATTTAGTAAACTGCGCGTTTTCTTTCGAACACAAAATGGAATAAAATTGCTCTTATTTTCTTTTTCTTTATAATGAAAATATATTTCTAATCATCACTATTTTTTTTTGTTCAACAAACAACCCTCCTCAAAGTAGCACGGTAAGAATTAATAAAAATAAAAGAAAACTAATAGAAAATATTTATAAATACGACCGCTCACACACACGGTGCGATCACAACTAATTTCTATTACAAAAAAATTCAACTGAAGTGGGTACTTGGCTGAGTGGTGGCTACTTCCATCACTACCACCACCACTACCTTCATAAAAATCATCGTCATCATCGCCACCACCACTACTAACACCAGTCAGTCAACTTTATTAAATCGTACGTACGTAAGACGTACATTCTCATACGTATCTACGTACTACTGTCACTAGAACCCAACGAATGTTTCAATACTTGTGTTGTTGGTCTTATTGTTTGTTGTTGTTATTGTTGCTATTTGAATTTATAAAATACAATCATTTTATCAATATATGTGCACATGAACACAGATATAATATTTCTTTACAACACAAATTAAAAAAAATAAATACAGTGAGTTTTTCATTTACCCTGGGTTTGTTATACTCACGCTCTTTTCATATAGTCTAATTAAATTCTCTCTCTCATTTGGTTTCCAATATCATTGATTTCATAGATTTTCATAAAATATGGCAACTTTTGTGTTTGAATTTCTTTGTGTTTATTTAGTTAATCAATTCTTATAAGAATTGATTTCGAATTAGTACTAAGCTGTGAGAGAGCTAGATTGTATAGCAAAAGAGTGAAAGATTAAAGATGAAGAGCACAAAATGTAAGAGTAGTAAATAATTTATTGCATTTGATTTACCCAAGTACAATTGTGTATCAGTGATGGGATTTTAAAATTTATATTTAAAGCCAAATTGATCTATACAACATGACGAAGTGGGACCAATAATAGTATTAAAATTACTTTTCAGAAAGTAAATAGGATTTAAGTCTGATAAATGATATATAGAAGAACAGATATGAATTCAAATGAAAACTATTTTGAAATATATTTTCTGTAATATTCGGGAAAAATCTAAATTTCGTCTAATCCGAAACACTCAGATATTTTTTTTTATGAATTTCGGAAATTTCTTAATAAAATCCAATTATATAATAAACTTTTCTTCAATTTCGCCTTCTATTATTTTGAATTTGCACATCAGGTTTTCAAGATATCTTAGTATAAAGTTTGAGACGTTATAAAAGCTGGAATTCTGCTCTATATATAAAATCTGTTATGTCGTTTGAAAGTTCTACCAATTGCCTTCCGAATAACCTTTGTTATATCTTGTTCCTTCTTTGAGATATCTTAAACAAAAGTTTTAATAAACCCAGTTTTCCATTATATTTATAGTATTTTCGCTATGAATGCTACATTCCGCATTTTTAATTTTTAAATTACACAGGGCAACAAATAGGGTTTTTTTAAACCACCACAATTTTGATGTATTGTGGTTTGCAGTAGTACAAATAAGGTCCAAATTTTAAATTCTATGGAGAAGTTTTTTTTTAATTTTTATAACCTACACCACCATAGTGGGGAGGGTATAATGCGTTTGTGCTGATGTTTGTAAAATATTAGTGTAACACCCACCTCAACGTATACCGAATCACTTTCTGAGTCAATTAAACGATGTCCGTCCGTCTGGCTGGCTGGCTGTCTATGTAAACCTTGTACGCAGAGTACAGGTCGCAATTTTGAAGATATTTCGATCAAATTTGGTACATATTATTTTTTCGTCCCAAGGACCAAGCCTATTGAAACTGGCTGAAATCGGTCCATTATTTCACCTAGCCCCCATACAAATGTCCTCCAGAAATTGTTTAATTTATACATTTATCTCCAGAAATTCCGCTCCAAATAAGTTCTATATATAAAAAATTCATGTAACCAAATTTTTTTACGATCGGTCCATAATTAGTCATAGCTCCCATATAGACCCGCTTCCGAAAATCACATTAACATGCATAAATCGCTTAAAAATTTTGGTATACACACAAAATTCAACATAGTTAACTTTCATATAGACATAAATTACACGGCCTAATTTTATGGTGATCGGTTCATAATTGGTCATCGCTCCCATATAAGGCCCATTTCCGAAAATCACTCAAAAATATAAATTATTGAAATTTTAAAAGAAAAATGTTTTTGCTCTTTTACTTAGTGTACGGTACTTTCTTACTTGTTTTTTTTTTGTAAAATTGTGAATTTTTTTATTGTAACAAAAATTTTAACAAAAACAAAACACATGTAAAATTTACACTAAAGTACAAGTAAAGCTTATATAAAATTTTCTGAAAATAAGCGAATTCACCTAATTGTGAATAAATTTGAAAATAATCCATCGATTTTTATGATGGATATCTCATTTTGTTCCTATTACATGGGGTATTGCGATAAAGCAATAAATCTAAATAATTTCGGCCGTCTTAAATTTTTCATAATTTTTATAAAACAAAAAAAAATTATATTTTCACATAAAAAATATATTTTTTGCTTCAATTTGTTATTATAACTCCGAAACTACTGACCCGATTAAAACGCAATATATATGTGAAAATTTGTACATAGCATGGGAAAAATGTTTTCAAAATTAAATTAATCGAAATAGGAACATTAACTACTCAATCTTATGTATATCGAACAAAAAAGTAAAATTTTGTGAAAATGAGCGAATTCACTTAATTGTGAATAAATTCGAAAGGAGTCAATCGATTTTTATGGTTGATATCTCATTTTATTGCTATTATATGCAGATTTCGAAAAAGTAATAAACCTGAACATGTTCTGCCGTTTTCGATTTTTCATGAGTTTTTTAAAACACAAAAATTTGCTATTTTCATGTAAAAAATATATTTTTTGCTTCAGTTTGTTATTATAACTCCGAAACTACTGAGCTGATTAAAACGCAATATATTAACAGATAGATTTTTATGGAGAGATTTTTTTAAAAATTGTGAATTTTTTAGATTTATGATAACTCAAAAAGACTTAGTCCGATATTATTGAAGTAAACTCAGAAAAGTTTAAAAAAATGTACATAACCTTTAATCTGTTAATATATTGCGTTTTAATTAGCTCAGTAGTTTCGGAGTTATAATAACAAATTGAAGCAAAAAATATATTTTTTACATGGATAGATTTAAAAAATTTTACCAGTTTTGTACTTAGGGAACCATGATACATCAAATTTATATAGTGGTTGGTGAAGGCTTTTTTTGCTGTTGACCTGTATTATCTGTTATATTTGCTGAGATATTGTCCGTTGAATTATTAATATGATGTTTTTGATGATTTCATACTAACACTCTCAGACGGGGCGGCATTGACTCCACTTTTGTTTTAAAGCTTTTTCTTTAATTTTTTTGAGAGTTAAATTACAGTTTTTTCTTATGAAAACGTTCGCGTTTCATTTCAAATGAACGTTGAATATACCCCCTGCAATAATTCGCCATAATTTCTTCTTCTCATATGCTTTGATTATGTCTCTCTTTTTCTTTAAGTCCTGATGGAAACTATAAAGTAATGTGTTCCAAATGAGAAAAGAGAAAATTTAACTTCATACTCATTAAACAATATAATCCTTTCAAGCTTTGTAACAAGCTTGACATAGTTGGTTTAGTTTGGTTTTCAATTGATCCCGAAAAAATGTTCTACAACATCTTCAAATCTCAACCAAGCTTCATATCAGAGTTTTTACAAAATCTTTCACCTTTCGGAAATAATTTCCTTAATTTTAGCAACAGATATTTATATTGAATATTATTGAAATCACCGAAAACAAAGCCATTTATCATCATTGCATTTAATCTACCCTAGGAGGATTTAAAAGTCGAATATGATTTTTGTCGTGATCCTGTAATCGTCGTACACCTGTCATAGATGATATCTAAGAGAATAGCTAAGATATTTAAACAATTCAAAAAGCATTTTTATGAGAAAAAGATTGACTACAAAAATCTTAAAAATTCGATGTAAAAGGAATATTTAGGTTGCTATCTCAAAGATGCAACAAAATATGACAGAAGTTAAACCTTTATTTTGAAGCCAATATGTAGTACTTTCTGACGACATAAGAAATTTTATGAAAAGTGCTGAAAAAAGTGCCACAAATGCCATCACTGTTGTGTATTTGATAATGTTGGTATTTAATTTACTTTTGTTTAGTTAACGTTGTCATAATTAAATAAAAATTTAATAATTACTTTTTTTTAATTTATACTGAAAGTGTTTTGAACTTTGCTCCTTTTTTTATAATAAATGATTAAATAAGTTGTTAGTAGTATAATTGCAAATAATAAAATAATTTTATTTACTTTACTGATCCAACAGTGTTAATTTTATTGTAAAAACTCGTTCAACACAAACAATTGGCATGTTCGGATATCGTTAACCCGTGCTGAAGTGGCCCTGATGTTTGAAAACGCATTTATAAGGGCAGTACTCCTTAGTTTAAAGTGTAAATGTGCTAAGTCCATTTGTTTAAAAAGACGGTATTGTCTGCCGTCTTTTTAAATAAATCTTTTGTCTGTCCGCTTTTGCTTAAATCTTAAATAATATTTCGAAATGGCGTGAAGAACTAGCGGAGTCTTGGGAAGTACTTAGTATTTTAATGGAGTCTCAAAAAATGTTGTCTGAATTTCTTTTCACACAAGTAAGCTTTCTTACGTGATCTGGAGAGTTGTTAAATCCAGCTAGGTGGGTATCTCTACTAAGAGACAGGAACTTCCAAAGGCTTTTTCAATGTCCACATTTAAAAATTCCTCGGTCATATCAAGTCCTGTAGTCAACTGCGATTATCTTAAGGTAGGATCACACAATGCAAATATTTGCTCAAACAATCGTAACCACTTTTTTTTAGCATAAATTTGTTTGATGTGATTTACTAGGGTATTCGAATTATTCGATTTTTCTCTTGTTCGAATAAAACGAATAATTCGAATAAGAGATTTTAAATTGTTCGATTAATTCGATCACACGTTTAAAATTAATCGAATTATTCGAATAATTCAAATTTTTTTTAAAAAAGTAAAGAATGAAGTTTTGATGTCGGTTTTTATACCCTTCAGCTTCGTGAGAAGGGTATATATAAGTTTGTCATTCCGTTTGTAATTTCTACATTTTTCATTTCCGACCCTATAAAGTATATATATTCTGGATCCTTATAGATAGCGGAGTCGATTAAGCCATGTCCGTCCGTCTGTCTGTCTGTCTGTCTGTCTGTCTGTCTGTCTGTCTGTCTGTCTGTCTGTCTGTCTGTCTGTCTGTCTGTCTGTCTGTCTGTCTGTCTGTCTGTCTGTCTGTCTGTCTGTCTGTCTGTCTGTCTGTCTGTCTGTCTGTCTGTCTGTCTGTCTGTCTGTCTGTCTGTCTGTCTGTCTGTCTGTCTGTCTGTCTGTCTGTCTGTCTGTCTGTCTGTCTGTCTGTCTGTCTGTCTGTCTGTCTGTCTGTCTGTCTGTCTGTCTGTCTGTCTGTCTGTCTGTCTGTCTGTCTGTCTGTCTGTCTGTCTGTCTGTCTGTCTGTCTGTCTGTCTGTCTGTCTGTCTGTCTGTCTGTCTGTCTGTCTGTCTGTCTGTCTGTCTGTCTGTCTGTCTGTCTGTCTGTCTGTCTGTCTGTCTGTCTGTCTGTCTGTCTGTCTGTCTGTCTGTCTGTCTGTCTGTCTGTCTGTCTGTCTGTCTGTCTGTCTGTCTGTCTGTCTGTCTGTCTGTCTGTCTGTCTGTCTGTCTGTCTGTCTGTCTGTCTGTCTGTCTGTCTGTCTGTCTGTCTATCTGTCTGTCTGTCTGTCTGTCTGTCTGTCTGTCTGTCTGTCTGTCTGTCTGTCTGTCTGTCCGTCTGTCTGTCTGTTGAAATCAATTTTCTGAAGGCCCCAGATATCTCCGGGATCCAAATCTTCAACAATTCTGTCAGACATACTTTCGAGAATTTTGCTATTTAAAATCAGCAAAATCCGTCCATAAATAACGGAGATATGAGCAAAAATCCGAGACAACCTCTGAAAATTTCATCAAAAAACACAATGTATTGCATGCTTTGACAAAAAAACAACAAAACGTATGGTTGGATGTGCAAGCTTTGTGTATTTTGTTTTTTTTTGTGTTTTGTTTCTTTTGGCGTTGTTGTTGTTTTTTATACAACTAAACTTTTGTTTGGTTGTGTGTTGGTTTTTTTGACAAAAAATCAACAAATCGTCTGTTTGAATGAGCATGCTTTGCGTATTTTGTTTTTCTTTTGTGTTTTGTTTCTTTTGGCGTTGTTGTTTTTTATACAATTAAACGTATGTTTGGATGTGTGTTGGTTTCATTGGCTTGCGTATTTTGTTTTTGTTTTTTCTTTTGGTGTTTTGTTTCGTTTGGCGTTGTTGTTGTTTTTTGTGTTCTTGATAAATTTAGGATGCTGTACGCTGAAAGTGGGCAATGTACATACATATATGCTAATTATAAAAAATAATAATGCATCCACAACAAAGGTGAAGGGTATATAAGATTCGGCATAGCCGAATATAGCACTCTTACTTGTTTAATATTTTATTGTTAAAGAAAAACAAAAAATAACTTTAAAGTTAACAATTCAAGTATTGATAATGTTAAAAAATATTCGAAAACAAAGTCCATCATTAAATTTTCAACAGAAATATTCTGATCAGATTATCCCCCGAAAAATTGACTAGAGAAACAATTAGTTTCCGTTTTGGAGCTATGCTTTAAAAAATTTGAGCTAGTTGAACATGATCCTGAATTCAAATACAATATAAACGTATAAGAACTTTTTTATGTCGTTTATTAGTTCGGGTTTTAAATTGAGTAACTAATTCTTTAGTAAATTAATTATTCACTATTTCTAAATTATTTATAACAAATTGTATTATACATCAAGCTCTATCAACGTTGCCGAATCTTAGCTTAATAAAGTGGTCTTGGGGAATTTAACAATAAAGGGAATCTGTCCAAAGTTTGATATCATTGTCAGTGAATGTGGCTAATTTGAAGTCAGGCAATGCATGATTGACGCATTTACAAATACGCAAAAAGTTTATTACCATGTTAGACAAAGATCTACAACGATGTTCAAAATCATGTATAAGACGAACTCCATGCTTTTCTTGCAACAAAACGTTAGTTTGCAATATTTCTGTTTATCATTCGATTTATTAAATATTTTGCTACACTTACGTACGCGGTTAATAACATCACTTACAGTGAGTGTCACTCAAAATCGTACAACATATTTTTTTTTTAAATATTATGAAATTATACAGGCAATAATAGGTGAATATATAAAAAATTAAAAGTCATTTTATTAATTGGAACAAAAAATATGTATTTCAACAAAAAAGTTAACAAAACCTCATTTCGTTAAAAAAATATTGATGAAAATTAAAGAACATCACAAAATTCATATTTCATTTAAATTCGTAAAATTATATTAAATTATAATTAAAACTTTAAAAATGAAAAAAAATTTTAATATTAAATAATCCTAATACTTTGTAGGGTATCATTTGCTATTTTTTAGTGCCTTTACGATTTTAAATGAAGCGTTGATATTCTGGGCACTGACAGTCTTACCCAATTTTTTTATTTGTGGATAAGGGCAATTAAAATTATACCCAATTTTCTGATAGGTAATAGCACACACAATATAATAATAGCATTTTAAAATATTTCCAAAACATCATCTTTCTAAAACTAATGAATAAAATTTGACTACGATGGTGTACGATTTTAAGTGACATTCACTGTATATATATTTTAAGATCAGGGCCTTCATCTATTTCAATGTAATCATTATAAATATCATCGTCAATACCACTTTCGACGACCGTTTCAAAATCACATTATCCATCCCATTCAACTCCACTTTAATCTAAGTTAATATTTTGATTATTAATTGCGATTCTTCTAAAATTTCTCCAGCTAAATAATAAATATTTTATTCCGTACCCTTTATTGGTTCAAATCCGTAGTTAGAAATTTTGAAAGATTTGTTTTTAGAATTGTAACTTCTTGCAGTAATATTTATATATTTATAGAAGGAGCTATCGGAACACTCATCTACAGTGATCGAAAGTCCCTTTTTTCTTTAGTTATTTTTCGAATTTCAGAAACAATACAATTTTTTTGAGTCATTATTACTTATTTAAATTTGAAATTATGAAAAATTTTAAGCAATTTAATAAATTGAAATATATA
The DNA here is from genome assembly GCF_958450345.1 of Calliphora vicina. Lineage (NCBI taxonomy): Eukaryota > Metazoa > Arthropoda > Insecta > Diptera > Calliphoridae > Calliphora > Calliphora vicina. Next base: position 34,769,179 of record NC_088781.1, on the reverse strand, counting down.
TGAACATTTATTCGTTTTATTCGATTATTCTACATAGAATTGTTCGAATTATTCGTTATTCGAAAATGGCCATTTTTAAATTGTTCGAATAATTATTCGCAAGAAATTATTCGATTAATCGAACGATCATTAGTCGAATGAATACCCTATGATTTACTCTTACAAGTGTTTTGTAAGATCAAATAAAATAAAACTAAATATTTATATTGAATTTTCCTGAGTAAAAGGAGTTTTTGAAATAAATAAAAGAATTCAAATATATTTTATTTAGTGTTTACGTATTTTTCTTCAAATATTTGACCCTACCTTCAATAAATTTTTGTTTCCGAATTCCATTGAACGTAAACCATTAAGGTCGTCGTGGATTCATTAATTACAGACAACTATTTAATTGACCTAAATGAAGAATTTGGGCTACCTATAAACTGCGCCCAAGAAAGATCTTGAAAATGCGCATAATGGAAACATTTCTGTGCGAATATAGAAGGCATCTATCAAACCTCTATTATGCGAACACGTTTTAAACTGTGGTTCCTAAAATCATTTACTAAGGTCTGGAGGATATCAGGTGAATAATCTCTAAAATTTTACTTTGACAATCATAAATATATCAGAGGGAGATCAACGAAGACTGCTCTATATATATGATCTATGACGTATTATTTTTAATCAGGAATTATTTATTGAATTTTGGAATTGTTTTGTAAATTGGCAGATCATCTCAGTTCAGGGTCCTTCTATTAGGTATTACCCGATTTTCTAATAGAAAACCAAGTGGGTTGTTCTCTCATCACTTTTATGGAATTTTCTTATGAACCTAGTGCTAAATTCCCAGGAACGTAACATTGAAACTTTGGCAGTAATTTTGTACCATTTTTACTCTGAAAACCACCATTACTTAACCTAATCTTAATACAGCTTAAGTCGATTTAATATTGAAATTTCTTCTACAATTCGGCGTTTCTCCGAAAACAAAGAGTTGCTAAAAATAAAATCTGCAAAATGTGCAGGTGTTTTGCTATCGATTTAAACTGTTTAATAATGATTATCTGTAAAAAGACTTGTTCTAAATTGCACATACATTTGATAAGATTAAGCATAGGTATCATAAAACTATTAAATTCTTGTAGTATGAATGTTAATTTCTTTTAAGAAATGAGAACTAAAGATTATTTTGCAATATATTTTTCAAATTACACACAAGAAAAAGACATAACCTCTAAATTATTTTCTTAACTTGAAAATTTTATTTTATTTAGAACAAATTATATTTGTAGATATTTGATCTTAAAGCTAAGCAAATAACTTGTTCAGCGTATTTGTGGAAAAAAATATTGGTTACATTATTTTTTGTAAATATTAGCCATGTGTGACAGTACCTTTAGTGAGAAATGTTATTTTAAATTATTCATAAATTATTTAGAATTTTTATATATATTATTAGAGAAGTATTAGAATTTTGTTGATTTAACTGACAACGTTTTTAGAGCAGAAATTGAAAAAATGTCTATGATCCTTCAGAAAAGCGTTATTAACACTTAAACGGCAATTATATTTTTGAGTTGTCGTGACCCACGAACTTATAATAGTTGTGTTTAAAAACATATATGTATATCTGTTTTATTTAAAGGTATTGAATATTGTATAATTAAAATCGTATCAACTTAACTTATCCCAGTAGTTCTAGATGACTGTTACGAACTAGTGAGTTTTCCTATAATTTAGGGTGGCAACTAGTTACATAACTAGCTAAGCAGGGTGTCAATTGATACTTTTGGATTTCAATGAGACTGTCTGATTGATGGTCCAAAGTAGTCAATGCATTTGATTTACATACCGGTTACATAGAATCGGTTACCTTACTAGCTACCGAACTGGTTACTTGATCAGCTACATAACTATTTATTTTAACATGTACGGGTGCTAATTGACCTTATCTAGTCAGTTAAAAAGCGATTTTATAGACAGTCCAATAACCGATTGCTTGTAAACCAATCCTATTCTGAGAATTCTCCAATAGATTATTTCTGGGGGGTAAAAATAACTACTTTTTAAAGTTCAGTGCAAAATAAACGTTTAAAGTGACTACACTTTAGGTTACTTAGAGACTAAAGTAACAAATTACTTCACGATATGTTACTTGAGTTACTAACATCTCAACAAAAAGAAAATAAACTATATGAGAATTACATAATTTGTATAACACTAGTTTGTACAAAATAAAAGTTTATAGTGACTACACTCTAGATTACTTAGAGACACATAAGTGGCAATTGTCTTCATGCTAGATTACATGGAATGTATAAAGTAACCAATTGTCTTCTGTCTGCTCTACAAAGAACACATTCGTGTCACATGACCCAAACTATATAAATTATAGTCAACCAAGTGATCAGACATTAGTGACAATTATTGTCTATAAGGGATATATTTACTACTTGCTTAAGTTCTGTGATACGATCAATTGGAATTTGAACTTACATTTAAAATATGCACAGTTATTAATATTTATAGATACATACATTTAAAAATCAGCTACCAGTATTATAAAGTATAAAAAGTAGTTAGTGTAATTAAATTTATTACATGTTATTTGTTTGTGGCATTATGTGACAAGTTGTTAGATTTTCTAAAATGACAAGATTACTAAAAGTTTAGCACGTGATCGTCAATACAAAAAATCTAAAAAAATTAATCATTTCAACTTGTTTGTGGGTGTGTAACGGTTTATATACAATATCTAAAGCAAACTTGAAACATCAGACAACACAATGTGCAGTAGGGTACTGAATATTATAAATAAAAACAAGTTTATTTTTTTTTATTTTAGCTTGTTGAGAAAATATCTAAAGATGACTGACTGAGGTAGACAATTTTTCGAACACAGAGCAACATTTTTAAAAAAAATGTTGTTTTATTGAAACCCAGTAATTGACTTGATACGTCTTTATTTTATTTTTTTGATCTTCTTGAAAAATTATTTAACCTTGACAGTGAACCTGTAACCACTTTAACTTAAAAATGTTTAAGTTAAGAAAACATTTTTAAAAAAATACTAGTTTATTTTTTTATATATTGATTAAAGGGCTTGACATTAACAAAAAAAGAAACACTGTTATCTTTATAGTTATAAAAAAAAATTACAAAAGTTAAACTCATTTAACCGTTAAATTTTATAGTTATTGTATTTATCAACTGAACATTTTACTACAAATTTAAAAAAATTGTTAACATATTGCTAGAGTTTTGTTGGGGGTAAAATTACTATTAGGTACAAAAAATATAAAAATATTTATTGTTATTTTCATTATCTTTGTTAGATAATATTATGACTGATAAGAATGTGTTTTGGTTTTATGTAATGTTGCTTGAAAATGCCAATAAACGATAAAGGAAAATATTCTTAATTACAATTAATTAGTGCCAATATATTAGTACCTTTAGGTGCTTTCCAATAGACCCTATAGTGCCTTCTAATGACAGATGGACTTAGCTATATCGTCTTAGAATTTTATAAGGACCCTGAGTATATACTTTCGGTGTGTTTACAAATGGAATGCCCAAATCTTTTTGGGGTTTGGTATACAATTATAGAAAGTTACATACTGAATTTTGATTAAGAAATAATCGTCAATTCAAAGTGAACAGAAAATAACGTCCATTTTCCAATTTTCACTCAAGGAGAGAAATATGCGCGATCACAAATCGTCTCTTTTTATTTATACACGTTTTTATTAAGTTTTTTACTTGTGATCACAAAACAACGTAATATTTATACCCTACACCACCATAGAGGGGAGGGTAGAATGCGTTTGTGCAGATGTTTGTAATAAATATACCGATCGACTCAAAATCACTTTCAGATCGACGCAAAGTACAGGTCGCAATATTGAAGACATTTCGATCAAATTAGGTACATTTATATCGGCCCAAGGACGAAACCTATTGGAACTTGCTGAAATCGGTTCATTATTTCACCTAGCCCCCATACACATTGGGATTTATTGAGAACATAATAGGGAATAAAAATATGAAAATGGTATGACAATACATCCTACAGTTTTTCCGTAGCTGCTATTTAAATTTTGGGATTTTCGAGAAAAACTAATTTCTTGGCCATATTTTGGCGAATGAGCCGAATTTCGTTACTTTTATGAATTTTAAGTAAAAACTATTTAGAATATTATAGTCCAAGTAATTCTTAATATAGTCAGAAAGTTTTAAAAGTTAAATCGGAAAACGTTAACTCTTAAATCGTGAAGGTCAAAAGTAAATTTTTTCAATATTTGGAATTTCTCATAGAAAAATATTAACCCTTAATAGCACTTGGGTTTAAAAGACCCTCATGTTTTAAAATCACGAAATTTGATATCAATAATATTTAATTTGGGAATTTAGCACACTAAAACTAAAACCTATTAAAATTAGATTTCGTATTTCAAAAACATTTTTTAATGATATATGATTTCTTAGGATCATAATACGTTTTCATTGGGTATAATACGTTTGGTCATATTATGATCGCTTTGAATCATTATATGATTACTTCAAAACATATTATGATCATGTATGACAATAATATTAAGACTATACTTGATCATAATATAATATTTTATGATGCTAGTAATGAGCATGATATCTTTGGACTACAATCATAACTCTTATTATAATATGTTACTCTTAGATTATGTTTACAACAACCATGTTTTTAAGAGAAATTGGGTGCTCACAAAATAACATCTCATTTGAATACCCACCATAAAAAAGATGAGGGGTATAATGATTTTGTCATTCCGTTTGTAACATATCGAAATATTGGTCCTAGAACCAAAATGTATATCAGCCCAATTATGAACAAAACTTCCACGAGAGTTTTTTTGTCTTTTCCTATTTTCCCATTTTTATACCCTTCAGCTTCGTGAGAAGGGTATATATAAGTTTGTCATTCCGTTTGTAATTTCTACATTTTTCATTTCCGACCCTATAAAGTATATATATTCTGGATCCTTATAGATAGCGGAGTCGATTAAGCCATGTCTGTCTGTCTGTCTGTCTGTCTGTCTGTCTGTCTGTCTGTCTGTCTGTCTGTCTGTCTGTCTGTCTGTCTGTCTGTCTGTCTGTCTGTCTGTCTGTCTGTCTGTCTGTCTGTCTGTCTGTCTGTCTGTCTGTCTGTCTGTCTGTCTGTCTGTCTGTCTGTCTGTCTGTCTGTCTGTCTGTCTGTCTGTCTGTCTGTCTGTCTGTCTGTCTGTCTGTCTGTCTGTCTGTCTGTCTGTCTGTCTGTCTGTCTGTCTGTCTGTCTGTCTGTCTGTCTGTCTGTCTGTCTGTCTGTCTGTCTGTCTGTCTGTCTGTCTGTCTGTCTGTCTGTCTGTCTGTCTGTCTGTCTGTCTGTCTGTCTGTCTGTCTGTCTGTCTGTCTGTCTGTCTGTCTGTCTGTCTGTCTGTCTGTCTGTCTGTCTGTCTGTCTGTCTGTCTGTCTGTCTGTCTGTCTGTCTGTCTGTCTGTCTGTCTGTCTGTCTGTCTGTCTGTCTGTCTGTCTGTCTGTCTGTCTGTCTGTCTGTCTGTCTGTCTGTCTGTCTGTCTGTCTGTCTGTCTGTCTGTCTGTCTGTCTGTCTGTCTGTCTGTCTGTCTGTCTGTCTGTCTGTCTGTCTGTCTGTCTGTCTGTCTGTCTGTCTGTCTGTCTGTCTGTCTGTCTGTCTGTCTGTCTGTCTGTCTGTCTGTCTGTCTGTCTGTCTGTCTGTCTGTCTGTCTGTCTGTCTGTCTGTCTGTCTGTCTGTCTGTCTGTATGTCTGTCTGTCTGTCTGTCTGTCTGTCTGTCTGTCTGTCTGTCTGTCTGTCTGTCTGTCTGTCTGTCTGTCTGTCTGTCTGTCTGTCTGTCTGTCTGTCTGTCTGTCTGTCTGTCTGTATGTATGTCTGTCTGTCTGTCTGTCTGTCTGTCTGTCTGTATGTCTGTCTGTCTGTCTGTCTGTCTGTCTGTCTGTCTGTCTGTCTGTCTGTCTGTCTGTCTGTCTGTCTGTCTGTCTGTCTGTCTGTCTGTCTGTCTGTCTGTCTGTCTGTCTGTCTGTCTGTCTGTCTGTCTGTCTGTCTGTCTGTCTGTCTGTCTGTCTGTCTGTCTGTCTGTCTGTCTGTCTGTCTGTCTGTCTGTCTGTCTGTCTGTCTGTCTGTCTGTCTGTCTGTCTGTCTGTCTGTCTGTCTGTCTGTCTGTCTGTCTGTCTGTCTGTCTGTCTGTCTGTCTGTCTGTCTGTCTGTCTGTCTGTCCGTCTGTCTGTATGTCTGTCTGTCTGTCTGTCTGTCTGTCTGTCTGTCTGTCTGTCTGTCTGTCTGTCTGTCTGTCTGTCTGTCTGTCTGTCTGTCTGTCTGTCTGTCTGTCTGTCTGTCTGTCTGTCTGTCTGTCTGTCTGTCTGTCTGTCTGTCTGTCTGTCTGTCTGTCTGTCTGTCTGTCTGTCTGTCTGTCTGTCTGTCTGTCTGTCTGTCTGTCTGTCTGTCTGTCTGTCTGTCTGTCTGTCTGTCTGTATGTCTGTCTGTCTGTCTGTCTGTCTGTCTGTATGTCTGTCTGTCTGTCTGTCTGTATGTCTGTCTGTCTGTCTGTCTGTCTGTCTGTCTGTCTGTCTGTCTGTCTGTCTGTCTGTCTGTCTGTCTGTCTGTCTGTCTGTCTGTCTGTCTGTCTGTCTGTCTGTCTGTCTGTCTGTCTGTCTGTCTGTCTGTCTGTCTGTCTGTCTGTCTGTCTGTCTGTCTGTCTGTCTGTCTGTCTGTCTGTCTGTCTGTCTGTCTGTCTGTCTGTCTGTCTGTCTGTCTGTCTGTCTGTCTGTCTGTCTGTCTGTCTGTCTGTCTGTCTGTCTGTCTGTCTGTCTGTCTGTCTGTCTGTCTGTCTGTCTGTCTGTCTGTCTGTCTGTCTGTCTGTCTGTCTGTCTGTCTGTCTGTCTGTCTGTCTGTCTGTCTGTCTGTCTGTCTGTCTGTCTGTCTGTCTGTCTGTCTGTCTGTCTGTCTGTCTGTCTGTCTGTCTGTCTGTCTGTCTGTCTGTCTGTCTGTCTGTCTGTCTGTCTGTCTGTCTGTCTGTCTGTCTGTCTGTCTGTCTGTCTGTCTGTCTGTCTGTCTGTCTGTCTGTCTGTCTGTCTGTATGTATGTCTGTCTGTCTGTCTGTCTGTATGTCTGTCTGTATGTCTGTCTGTCTGTCTGTCTGTCTGTCTGTCTGTCTGTCTGTCTGTCTGTCTGTCTGTCTGTCTGTCTGTCTGTCTGTCTGTCTGTCTGTCTGTCTGTCTGTCTGTCTGTCTGTCTGTCTGTCTGTCTGTCTGTCTGTCTGTCTGTCTGTCTGTCTGTCTGTCTGTCTGTCTGTCTGTATGTCTGTCTGTCTGTCTGTCTGTCTGTCTGTCTGTCTGTCTGTCTGTCTGTCTGTCTGTCTGTCTGTCTGTCTGTCTGTCTGTCTGTCTGTCTGTCTGTCTGTCTGTCTGTCTGTCTGTCTGTCTGTCTGTCTGTCTGTCTGTCTGTCTGTCTGTCTGTCTGTCTGTCTGTCTGTCTGTCTGTCTGTCTGTCTGTCTGTCTGTCTGTCTGTCTGTCTGTCTGTCTGTCTGTCTGTCTGTCTGTCTGTCTGTCTGTCTGTCTGTCTGTCTGTCTGTCTGTCTGTCTGTCTGTCTGTCTGTCAGTCTGTCTGTCTGTCTGTCTGTCTGTCTGTCTGTCTGTCTGTCTGTCTGTCTGTCTGTCTGTCTGTCCGTCTGTCCGTCTGTCTGTCTGTTGAAATCAGTTTTCTGAAGACCCCAGATATCTTCGGGATCCAAATCTTCAATAATTCTGTCAGACATGCTTTCGAGAATTTTGCTATTTAAAATCAGCAAAATCGGTCCACAAATGGCTGAGATATGAGGAAAAAACCAAGACAACCTCGATTTTTGACCAATTTTTGATCTATATCTGGATTACTAAGACATTAATATAGACAATATGGATATCTAATGATAGATATTTCAAAGACATTTGCAACGACGTATATAAGACCATATTAAGTTGGACCTACAATGGGTCAAAATCGGGAAAAAAAATTTTTAACCCGAATTTTTTTTTTCAAAAAAAAATTTTTAAAAACCAAAAAAAAATTTTGAAAATTTAAAAAAAAAAAATTTTAAATTTAAAAAAAAAAAATTTAAAATAAATTTTTTTCCAAAAAATGAAAAAAAACAACTAAAAAAAAATTAAATTTTGTTTACCTAAAAATATTTAAAATTTTGAAGTATAATTTGGTGAAGGGTATATAAGATTCGGCACAGCCGAATATAGCACTCTTACTTGTTTCTATTCAAATTCAATGGGAAAAAACTCCCGGGGAATTTTTATTCATAATTGGGCTGTATATATTCTGGGTCCACATAAGATTCTAAGACGGTCTGACTATGACCGTCCGTCTGTTATCTGTCTGGGCGTGATAGGGCTCAGTTGACTGAAACTTTCCATAAATACCCCAAATTATGGATTGTTTGGTATTGAAAATGTGCACTATCGGTTCATGATTTTACTTAGCCCCATTCAAATGTCCCTCCGGAATATTGTTTACGCAGTCATAAATATGTAGATTATGCGGCAATCCTGATAAAATTTGCACAAATTTGTTCTAAGTATTCTGAAATTATACTGTAAAGAATGGCGAAAATCGGCCTACATGTGTTCCTAGTCCCCATAAAAGGTCCCCTTCAGAAAATGATTTGTACGTTCATAATTGTCTTATAATAATTAATATCGTAATGAAATTGGACATATATAAACATACCAACTTATGTGCGGATCGGTACTTTGGAGCCTACCACATATTGATGTTGGATACACAACATTCTGCACAGTCGAATATAACACTCTTACTTGTTTAATTTAAATCGTTTTTATACCCTTCAACTTCGTGAGAAGGTTATATATAAGTTTATCATTCCGTTTGTAATTTCCACAATATAATTTTCCGACCCTATAAAGTATATATACTCTGGATCCTTATAGATAGAGGAGTCGATTAAGCCATGTCCGTCTGTCTGTCTGTTGAAATCAATTTTCTGAAGACCCCCAGATATCTTCTGGATCCAAATCTTCAATAATTCTGTAACACATGCTTTCGAGAAGTTTTCTATTTAAAATCAGCAAAATCGGTCCACAAATGGCTTAGATATGAGGAAAAAAGCTGGACAACCTCGATTTTGGTCCAATATCTGGATTACTAAGTCATTAATATAGACAATATGGATATCTAATGATAGATCTATATTTCAAAGACCTTTGTAACGATGTATGTAAGACTATAGTAAGTTGGATGGGTCAAAATTAGAAAAAATATTTTTTAACCCGAATTTTTTTTTCACAAAAAAAAAAAAAATTTTAAATTTAAAAAAACAACTAGAAAAAAAATAAATTTTTTTTACCTAAAAATATTTAAAATTTGTATTTTGAAGTATAAAAGTGAAGAATATATAAGATTCGTCATAGCCGAATATAGCTCTCTTACTTGTTTTAATTTAACAAAGTTCTGATCAGAATTATAGCCGATTTATGATTTTCACTAAAAAATCTTTACCAATTTAATTACAATTCATGATCATTAAAATGAAACAGTTTTGACATGTTGTAAATATTTGTTTTACATATTAAAAAACTGAATTGTCTTGTTATATCTATAATATTCCTCAAGGCATTAGCATTTAAATATTGCGAATACTTCATTATAATAAACATTTCTGTATGAATTTTTATTACTACGATAAAATGTTTGAAAACGTGCGCCATAGTACTCATATCAGTGGACTTAAATAAAATTACACTATTTCTTTCAACATCTGACCATCAATTAATTTCAACCGCTTTTATAATTACCTACAATTAAAAAAAATGGCAAAGAAATAAAAATGTTAAGAAGTAGGAAAAAATAATAATAAAAAAAACTTAACTTGGTTACCAATCTAATTAATCACTTGTCGTGATAAACTACAATGTACATTTATGTACAATATGTAGATTGGAATTGAGGTAGATATAATGAAATTAACGAGGGTTAATCGAACAGTAAGCATAAGTAAGACAATGATAATTAAAACGTATAAAACATGGTTCTAAATTAGAAGTGAGAAGTTTTTGAGTGAACCTTTAACATCTGTTTGTTATTAAATATAAGAAAAACAAAGTACATGATAAATATTCACTCAAAGTACTCGCTTGCGATATAGAATTGAAACTTATTTATGGGCCGAAACTCACAAAAGTTGGTAGAAAGATTAAGGTTAATATTAAACTGGTTTATGTCCAATTTTATCACGATATTGATTGTTATAAGACCATTATGAATGTTCAAGTCATTTTCTGAGGGGGACCTATGTGAAATCATGGACCGATATTGCCCGCTTTCTATACCAAAAATACCATATCAAGAGAGAGCTTTTGTGCAAAAATTTTAGCCATCTATCTCCTTTCGTTTGGGCCCTACTGTGTTTTCAACAGGCTGATAGACGGACAGACCGACGGACATACCTAGATCATCTTAGAATTTCATAAGGACCCAGAATATATATATTTTTATGGGTCTGCAATGAATATTTCGATGTGTTGCAAACGGAATGACAAAATCAATATATCTGCATCTTTTTTTATTAAAAGAAACAATTAAATCTAGCAATTTATATTCAAAATTATGCTAGTTAGAGTTCAATTATTTTACATACTTTTTAGTTAATTATCAATTGACCCATGTTTATATTCTACGTTGTTTTCAATTTATTTTTCTACAAGAATTATAAGGCGAAATCAACCCTCACATAATATTTATTAAAGAAACGTCAATAACATCGGTGACCACTTTGTTTTTTTCATTTATTTTTTTTTTGTTACTTTTTGCGATAAGTCAATTTCAACAATAATTTTACAAATTGTCGTTCTTTTTGTTTTACTACTTCACAGTTTATTTATAAAAAAGGGTCAAAGTCCAATTTTGAAAATTCTACACAGTGTATAAATGTTCTGTATTGTTTAAACAGTATTATTTACTTCACATTATCAATTTATTACTCATTGATGATAAAAAAACAATAGAAAATAATGTAAAAAATTGTTCTGGGAAATACAAAGTTCTTAAATGGAAAATAAGCTTATGAAATTCATGAAAAAAATGTATTAAAAAATCTAATTTTGGGAACATAATTTTTTGAACTTAAATATCAATAATAAAAAATAGCATATACCACATTAGGGAGTAATTTTTTTTTGAAAATTCGAAGTTTTAGGGGGTAAATTTTGTAACTTTATATCTTCTAAACTAATATAGATACAAACAAAATTTCAAATACATATTTATCTATTTAAAGAACTATCAGACAGGTATTTGGTACTATTTTTAAATTCGAAAACAGATAATAACGCTTTTTGGAACTTTTTTGCTACCCCATGTCTATTTTAAACTAATAAGCATAGAAATAAATTTGAAACCGCACTTTTTGGAATTTCGGACTATTAAGGGGTACAAATTTTATTCATTGTTAGTACGTTTTTCATAAAATCCCATTACGATACTGAAATTTATTTAAATAAAATTTTTATCATTTCAATGCAGACAAAAAAGGGGATAAAAACGGGAAAACACAATTTATTCGAATTTATCACGCCAATTTTGATACAATTTTTAACATTGTTTCCAGCAGTCATACACAAATTAAATAATAGGTTGCTATTTCGAACTCGAGTGTGAAGGTGTGGATAAATCACATCCAAATCAATCTGTAATCACTCATAATTTATATCAAAAATCTGTTTTTAGTATAAAAATCCCGAATAATTTAAATTGTTAATAACTTTGTAAATAATGCGATTCTAGAGAAAATAAGCTCAATCTGTAATCAGTCATACTCGTATTGTATACCAAAAATTTATGTATGACGTTATGATGAAACATTTATACAATATATGCACATAAATTTATTCAAATATTGTTAGCTATGACCCTTTCCCATCTTTCTGGCAACATATGGATTCCGAGCCAAAAGAACTGCTTATCTTTTGAGGCCAAGAATGAATAGAGCCAATTTCAGATACACTGTTCCAAAGTGAAGCTTATCCCAGAGAGATCATTCATAGGTGGGTGAGGTAAAACTTTTCAACCACTTCAATCTAAATAGTTTTTAACAGATATTTATTGCATAATGTGACCAAGGAGTATTCGAGTTTAAGTTATTAAAATGGATTATACAAATGCTCTACGGGAGCGCAGGGCGGTGCTATGGGTGCTCAAATTAGGGTACCTTCTAGATGTAAAATTTTTAAACGCGTGCCATTTTTTTCACGCCCGATTTCAAAGCGGCTAGATCGTGAAAAACATGCTTGTGTGTGCTATTTATCTCGTATAAATTCCGAGTTATAGGCATTTCAAATTTGAATTTATAAAATTTTGCCATTCCTTGGTCTGGATCCTATAGGGCGCACTTTTGGACCGAATGGACTCGAATTTTTTTTGTTAGTTTGACAACTAAATTAGCAATAGCAATTACCGATCCAGAAATAAACGATTTTCAATTTAAAATTTCACAAAATAATAGATTTTTGCTGTTTTTTGGGCGAAAAGGTGACTTAAATCTTTTTTTATTAAAAAAAACTTTCTTTAAGAACATATAACAACAGTTTTATGTTTATCTACAAGGTATATTTACAGAAAACTTTTTGGTATAGAGAATATGTCCTATTTTTCGAATATGTCACCCCTACGCCCTTTGGAATTTGACCTATTTTTTATCGAAATTTAAAATTTGGGCCACATGTTCTAAAATCCCAAAGCTGGGATCAGAAAACAGCATTGGAAACCTTTATGTGTTTCCTATTTATCCCTGAAGTAATTTCCCAGCCCCAAAGGAATTTTGGGAAACATTTTAAATATACCATTTTTGGGATTTTCGTTCCAAATTTTAGGAATTTTTTGACAAGTTTTTTTAGACTTTGTTGTTTAGGATGACAAAATGAAAGAACATTGAACGAGTGAATTTATCAAATTAAAAATTGGGAATTTAGCATAAAACAATTTTACTAAAATACTAATTTTGTATTCCCGAATAACCTTTTAACGATCATTAAGTTTTGTTAATAAATAAAGATTTTATTACATATTACATATTTGTTGAGAGTCTAAAACTACAATTTGTATCAAAATTTTAATAGGAATGCAAGTATTAGGAACAATTTGATCCATAATTATTCTGAACTATTTTTTTGTTTAGAGAAAAAAAATTTCAAGTCAATATCTCAATTAGATTCAAAAATATGCCTTTTTCAATAAACCTAACAAATTAATGCGCATGTCCAAAAAATGGTCGACTTTTCGTTGACAAAGCAGTTGATTTAAATTCTTATTTGCTCAGGCATGCATAGTAATGACTAAAACTCGATTATGTAAAAGATACACAAATGTTTGCAGAAATTTTAAGCTTGTGCATCAGCTATTTATACTAAAACATTAAGCCGAAGCGTATGGGAATTTTTAAAACCTTAAAAATTAATGCGCATGTCCAAAAAATATTCGACTTTTACATTGATAAAGCAGTACTTAAGCAAATACAAAACCGTTAATGCTGAAATATAAATTCTTTTTTGCTCAGACATGCGCAGTAATGGCTAAAATTCTATCATTGAAAATAAATGCAAATATGTGCATTAGCTATTTATACTAAAACTTTAAACCGAAGCGCATGGGAAGGTTTTGTACTAAAGTGATGAACGAAATTGTTTGTTTGTTTGTTCACACAAATCGTTAATTTTAATAATAAAAAATAACATTTATTTAGACGAATTTTTAGGAAGTCAAATCCGATTTAGATTTGCATTAAAAATCAATTTTGATTAATGAGTTAAGTTAAGGTATCTTTTTAAACCAATTTTAACAAAGTTATAGCCGATTTAAGATTTTTTACTAAAAAGTTGATTTTGAAAAGGATAATTCTTTTTCTATAAATTTTTTTAATATTTTTAAAATTTAAAGCTTTCAATAAATTTAATTCCTGCCTATTAAAATGTTATCAGTTTTTTTTCTTACGAAATAATATTTTGATTTAGGATTTTCAAAATAATACCAAATATGAGGATAAATAAAAGCTTTTTCTTTTTCCCCTTTTTGCAACTATTACTAAAAAATTTACACTAAACGGCCACAAAACAATTCAAATCAACTGCCAATCAGTTTATTTAAACTAAATAAATTTTAATTCTAATCCGTTTCTAAAAAATACCTTTTAAACGTATGCATTTGTTTGTTAGTAAAAAACCTATTAAATTTTCTAATCAGCTCAAGACTATTTTTTTTCAATTATTTATAATACCACATCATAGCATATTATGACTTATTTTCTTTTATGGTTTCATTCTATCGATGTCTTAATAGTATGAATTAAATACAAACTATTTAATACTATGGGGTGTGGGTAAATAGACACACTTGTCAATCAATTTTTCAATCAATATTTTATTTTTTTTTTAAATTTTATAACAATTTAGAACTTGTTCTAGTTATATTTTTTTTTGCAAGGTTTGTTTATGAAGTTACTAAGTTATGATATGATGCCACATGTTAATATGCGTGTAAAATAACCCAGTGAAGCAGAAAATTACAAATTTTTTAAGAGGTCATAAAACATTTTACACTATCGTACCCTTTGATTGTCTGTTTGTATTGTGAAAACAATTGTATATAGTTAGTAAAATGTGAATTCGAACTTGTTTTATAACAGTTTGGAATGGGGTCACTGGCGCCATTTCTCTCGAAGGACGAGTTGAATTATTTAATAATACTTTTTTAATTATTTCATTTTCATACTTAAAATTATGACTTTTCAAACTAATCAAAAAGCAACAAGTAGGAAAGTATAAACGGTCAAACCCAACCATAAAGAAGTAAGAAAGTATGGTTGATCAAGCCCGACCATATAATACCCTACACTAAGTAAATGAGCAAAATCATTTTTCTTTCAAAATCTCAATCATTTATTTTCGTGAAGGATTTTCGGAAGAGTGCATTATATGGGAGCTATGTTTAATTATGGACCGATCGCCATGAAATTAGGTCTTGTTATTTATGTCTATATGAAAGTTAGTCATGTTGAATTGTATGTGTGTACCAACATTTTGAAGAGATTATTGCTCGTTTAAGTGATTTTCGTGAGCGGAACTTATATGGGAGCTATGACTAATTATGGAGCGATCATCATAAAATTTTTTGACATAATTTCTGTATATATAAAACTTATTTGGAGCGAAATTTGTGTAGATACCTATATGAATTAAAAGTTTATCACGGATAAAGTCCAATATCGGACATTTTTATGGGGGCTTGGTGAAATAATGAACCAATTTCAGCCAGTTTCAATAGGCTTCGCCCTTAGGCTGAGATAATTGTATGTACCAAATTGTATCGAAATATCTTCAAAATTGCAACCTGTACTTTGCGCAATAGTTTTACATGGACAGCCAGGCGACCAGCCCGACGGACGGACATCGTTCAGTCGACTCAGAAAATGATTCTGAGTCGATTGGTATACTTTAAGGTGTTAGACAAATATTTGTGAGCGGCACAAACATCTGCACAAACGCATAATACTCTCCTCACTATGGTGGTGTAGGGTATAAATAACCTACACCGAGTATATGAGCAAATACCGCACAGAGGGATTTTGGTGCCAAAAAGTAAATTTTTCAAACACTTAATTTCAAAAATCAAATAATGCAGTTTTGTAGAGAAATGTTTAAAGATGAAATGTACACTGATAGTTTTAAGAAAAATTTTATTTTATTTTTAACAAATTGAAGTAAAGTCCGTGCAAGAGTGTTATGCAAAAATTTACTTATATTTTCACGCAATTCAGTGGTTTATATATGTATAATTTTCCTAATAATACCATTTACCTTTCACATATTTGAAAAATATAACATTTCTCCATAAACACAAAAAAAATTTATGGTGATAGCATAAACTGTTAAGAAGATATGGCCATATTTATAAGCCTCTAAAAATTATTTTATTTTTGATTTTCCATGGAGAAAAAAAATGTAGCCCCACTTTCCCCCAAGCTGTTTTTTTTTAATAAAATGAAAGGTGGGGTTGTCTTGTTTCGATTAAAAAAATATAGTTTTAGGAAGTTTTCGGAACAGGTTGAAAACTTAAAATTTTTTGTCGAATAATAAACGAAATATCAAAAAATTGCATATCTATGTATGGGTTTCGTGGGCGGTGGGCGGTAGTCGGTTTGCGTGAACGATTTTATTGAAACTCGGCATGTGTTCCTTCTTTGTTTCAATAAATGTATGTACCAAATTTGTAGACTTTTGCGTGGATATAAAAAATTTTATGCGAAAAATTCAATTTGGATTGTATGGGCAGTGGGCATGGTCGATTTTGATAAAATTAATTTTTTTTCTTAATTTGGTCCATATAATTCTCGGTGCCAAATTTCAATGCTCTACGAAAACTCCTTATAATTTTTGCATAAACATGTATTGCATTTGGATTGCATGGGCGGTATGCGGTGGGCATGGCCGATTTTAATAAAACTTAGCATACGATCTTCTTTTGTTTCAGAAAGAATATGTACCAAATTTCTAGACTATTACTTGGATAGAAAAAATTTTATGCGAAAAATCTATTTGGATTGTATAGGCAGTGGGCGTTGGGCGTGGTCGATTTTGATAAGATTTTACTTTTTTCTTAGTTTGGTCCATATAATCCTCTGTGCCAAATTTCAGTACTCTACGACCACTCCTTATAATTTTTGCCAAAAAATGTATGAAGCCATCCCTTTAAAATGTTTAACTTGTCGAGCATTACTTTAGTGAAGGCGCACAAAAATTATAGCGGTTATGTGAAGTGGTTTATGTCATTATTTCAAAAATAATTAATTAGAATGACGATTCCAGATATGTGGAAATTATTTTATTGCCACGCCCCAAAATACTGCCGTTTACATTTTAAATGTCATTGTTTATACATATTTTAATAACAACTACATTTCTATCTTTGGTTATTTTTGAATCCAACGTAAAATTATAGAAGTGACATCTAACATCTCGGATCCTTCCCACCTTATGTGTCATTATTTCTAAATAAAAACGAAGTAGAAACACCTCCTATGGTGCATCGGGTTGGTTCGGCATCGAACTCCTTTTTCACATGTTAAGGACCTCTTGGGGACCTGAACATGATTCATTAGGGTATCACAAATAGACCCAAGTGAGTTTTTAAAACCAGCCGCCTTTATAACCGAACCTATGTATTATTTAATTTAAATACATAAAAATTTACGAACCAAAATTTAAAACAAATTGAGAGGTAAAAAAAACATTTGTTGTGTATAATAGAAACAAATTAAAGCATCTCAACGAAATTTCTTTACATTGTAAAATGTAAATATTTAAGAGTCAGTATTCAAAAAATCCTATACTTTCAAGAATATGAATTTATTAAGTATGTTTTTCAAAGCTATTACCAAAAGCTAAAATTGTAAAACTCCAGAGAAAAAGTGTTGGACACAATTTTTACACTCTTTTTTTAAAGAAATTTTTCCAAGCTATTATTATCACAAACATGGTTGCCACAAAAATACTACAATCATGATTCTTACAATGATGTGAATTGTAACTGATATTATGGTTACTGTAATAATTACTGTAACCATAATATTGTTGAACAAGTAAGAGAGCTATATTCGTCTGTGCCGAATCTTATATATCCTTCATCAAATTATACTTCAAAATTATATTTTTTAAATATTTTTAGGTAAACAAAAATTAAATTTTTTTTTAGTTGTTTTTTTTCGAAATTGTTTTTTGATTTTTTTTGAAAAAGTTTTTTAAAATTTGTAGGTCCAACTTTCTATAGCCTTTTATACATCGTTGCAATGGACTTTGAAACATCTATCATTAGATATCCATATTGTCTACATTAGTGACTTAGTAATCCAGATATAGATAAAAACTAGGGTAAAAATCGAGGTTGTACCGGTATTTTTTCCTTATATCTCAGCCATTTATGGGCCGATTTGGTCGATTTTATGCAACCAAGCCGAAAGAATTCCTGATATACTGATGTATGAATCATGGCGGACAGATGGACATGGCTATATCGACTTCGCTATTTATAACGATCCAGAATATATATGCTTTGTGGGGTCGCAAATGATAAATGTAGAAATTAAAACCCTTCACTCATGGTGAAGGGTATAAAAAGTTGTTGGGTGTCAAATTCGCTTCAATGGCGAAAGTACACATCTTTACCCTATTTATTTTTTCTTTTTTAAACTTTTGGTCACAAATTTATAGTTTACTTATTGAATGAAAAAGGCTTACAAATTTCTTTGAAATATGTAGATATTCCTTCGTGTACACACTTCTCAATAAATTTCTTTGCAAATAGATACTTTTGTAAATATGCAATCGAGCAAATACTTCAACTTGACTTGACTCTTGGTTGTGTTTGAGAATATGTATATTATTTTTATGGTTGTTTTGTTTCAAACCAAATACTTGATAGTGGAAAACTTTGCCAATTTATGTAATTAGTTTTTCTATTTTCTCGCTCTCTCTCTATCTTCAAGTATTTTCCTTGGCTTCATTTAACAATCCAATGAATAAATACAAAAGTTGCAAGTAGTTTGAATTGTGTTTTGTGGCATTCACATCTTAAATGGACAAATTGTAATGACATTTTCTTGGTATCTTGATATGTTAAGTAAATAAGCAAACAAAATGAAATGCTAGAAATTACATTAGAATAAATTATTTGAAGAAAGAAAAAAAATATGTAAACCTTGATTTGAACATGATATATTTGTTCTTAGATAGGTCAGGGTATGGAAAACAGCAATACAATTTGAAATGTTATTAAATTTATAAGGAATATATGATTTAGAGCAAGTTATTTGAAATCTACAAATGTTTTAAAAACCAATAAATTTGTGAAAATTTTAAATATTTCTAAAACATCCGTCGTGGTCTGATAGTAACGAATTGACTCCAAATATTACATAAAATATTTGGATATATGAACATTTCCCTTAAATACTACTGCTCTAATGTTAACAACTTAAAATCTGTGCTTGGCACAAAGAGAACATACCACATACATATGTATGTATATCAATATATTTGTATGTCTCCACTGAATTCATGCTATGCTGTTTCTGCATCTTAAGTCTCCAATATTCTAATTTTTTTGGATATGCGTTGTAATTTATATTCGGCCCCTGATAGCATTGAGTGCCGACCACTTGCTTAAAATCAAGTAAATGCGCGGTTTTTTTTACATGCTTGGCTTACATGAAATAAAATATGAATAAAAAACAGAAAAACAGAAAACATTTGTTGATTACACACAAAAACAAAAAAAAAATAATAAGAAAAATATTTCAACAACCACAAAACTTAAGTAATTATGATGTATTCATATAGTTTTTTCAAATGTTATTTTTTTTTTTTTTTCAGTTGCATCATAGAGAAGTCTAACATTAAGTCATTTCGTTAACTTCATGATTAACATAATAATTGTAAGTTTCATATAAAAACTTTATCCCCATTTCTAACAGCTTTTTAGATAATTATAATAAAAATATGAAAATTATGAATTAAGTATAATGAGCTGCATTTTTGCAAATATGTATGTGTAATTTAAATTACATTTTTGTTTTAATATAATTAAAATGTTTTCAAATATTATAAGCTTAACACTTGTCAGAGCAAAATACATTAAAATAATAATGGTTTTTAACACCGCATTTTTATTTCAATTTTGCTTAATGCTTTAATAACAATTAAGAAGAGTGATTTTTGCACTTTAAATATCAAGAGTAATTTATCAGTAAATATATCATTAACCCCTTAATGCTGAATAGGTAGAAAAATACCAAAAAATAGAGCAATGTTAGAAAAATTCTAGGAGAGCGATATTAAAAATATTCTTTTAAATAAATATAAAGTAAGAATCGAATCGAATTTTTTCGGTAATATTAGGTCATGCTTTGGTGGGGAACTAGTGAACTAGCAATTTTACAAAATTGGAAAATAAGTGGATCTAGAAAACGAGCAGTGGAAGTGATTAGGCCCACTTTCCTATGCTACAAGTACGATTTTGTGGATCGGCATATGAAATATGAATTGCATTTTTCAAGAAAAGTTTTTTTTTTTGAAAATCATTCATTTGTGAAAACTTTACCAGAATCACTATTAAGTTATCACGGTTTTAACATTAGCCATAGAAAAGTTAAATAGGCTTATTAGTGGTACAGAAATTCCCCATATATTTTCTATATAATGTTTCTTAGACTTTCTCTTCATTAACAAAAATATGGTTCTATAATATGGAGACAAATATTTCCATTATTGTCAACATCAAGATATAACTAAACATATGGTTACATAATATGGAGACAAATATTTCCATTATTGTCGACATCAATATATAACTTAAGATCTTATAAATACACTCAATCTCAGACTTACCACTCATTTGATTAGTTATTTGAATTTCATAAGACATTATAAATAATATTTTCTAATAGTATCAACCTTATCGGATGGGCAATGTCCATCTAATTGGGAAAATGATTCAGCACTACACAAAAACCACTTTACTCTTAAAACGCATTTTCAAAAAAATCTGTTAGATATGTGGTTTCAACTTTTCAACTATCTAAGTATTCATAAATCTACAAAGAATTCATCAAAATATCGAAAAAATGCCTTTTATTAAGTAGCTAATTTAAAAAAAATATATACATTTTAGAACCTACATATGCCGATGTGCGACTTAAGAAAGCCTCAGAAGAAAAAGTCTAACGCGGTCTAATCGCGCGATCTCAGAGGCCAGTTCACATCACCTGCACGTGAGATGACCATGATTTCAAGTCACTTATGCACACGCAGAGAAAAACATGGTTGTGGTAAACATAAACTAAGAGCAGCATATTATGATCAGATTTATGCTTGTAGTCCAAAACATATTATGATCATTATTAGTATTATTAAATATCATAATATGTTCTGAAATAATCAAATTATGATACAAATCAATAATAACATAACATCCGAAAATCATATTCATATTTATAATTGCGATGAAAATATAAACGTTTACAGTAACTAAAATATGGTTGAAATTAACAATATATTGTTACAAAGAACATAGTATAGTTGTCGTAACCATGTCGAGCCATCTTTTTTCTCTGCGTGCAAAATTTCCAATGTGGCATCAGCTGTGTGGCACGTAGCGCCATCCTGTTGAAACCACATGTCAATATCATACTATTCAGGTCAAAAGTACTGGCCGTTGACGGTGATGGCCAACGTCATTCTCAAAAAAAATATAGATCGATGACGGCACTATCCACAAATTCAAATAATGACTTTTTTGGGATGTATTAGACACTCCTAGATCTCATGTGGATTGGTATAGTCCAAATTTCGACAATTTTATTAGTTGTCAACGTTTATTTTGCTTCGAAAATTTTGTGCCAACATAGCTTCACATGCGGGAAGTTTTGCTTTACTTCGATTGCTTACCAAAGCTTATGGAGAATGTGTTCCATCGGTTTCAACGTGCGACAGATGGTTTGTTCGGGTCAAAAGTGGTGATTTTGACACGGAAGGCAAATATCGCCCAAGCCAACCGAAAAAGTTTGAAGACCATGAATTGGAGGCATTACTCCATGAAGATTATTTTAAAACTCAACAAGAGCTTTCAAAATCATTGGGAGCTACTCAAGCAGCAATCATTACTTGCGATAAAAAATGGATCCATTACAATAACCCAAAGAATAAGAGATCGTATGTGAAGCCCTGCCAACCAATGGCGCTAAGGTAATTTTCTGTATTTGTTTTGAGCACAAGGATTCTATATATTATGAACTGCTGAAATCACAGGGAACCTGTACCGAATGCAACTGATTCGTTTGAAGCGAGCATTGGCAGAAAATCGCCCAAAATATGCGGCCATACCGAAACCGTAATATTCCAACGCTCGCTGTAAAAAAGTATTTACAATGAAGTGGTTGGGAAATTTTGCCTCAACTACTTTATAGTCCAGACAGTGTCCCGTCCGACTACTATTTGTTTCGAAAAATGTAGAATGCTGTCTCTGGGATACGATTCACTTAGGAACATAGTATCCGATATTGGCTTGATTCGTTTTTTTCCTCAAAAGATGAGCAGTTACTTTGGCTCGGAATCCACATGTTGCCAGAATGATGGAAAAAGGTCATTATTTTGAAATTAACTGTTTTTCGATTCAAATAAAATGTTTCCCTCATTTAAGCTATGAACATTAGAGTTAATTTAAAAAATTTGATTTGCGGGTATCATAATTTTTTGAAGGTTTTTGCATAAATAAAAATAATGGCATCCTTTTTTTTGGAAAATTTTCACTCCTTGTGGTGGTTCAACACACCTAAAGACGAGCATTTTGAGCACATTTTTCTGTAGAGCAAAAACGGTTGAATATATTGCACATCTGATTTCTCCAGTGGATTCTGAATCAAGGAGTGAAAATTTTTCAAAACAAAGGACGCCATTAGTTTTATTTGCGCAAAAACCTTCAGAAAAATTATGATACCCGAAAAACAAATGACGTGACCAGGTCACAAACGAACTGTAATGAACATAATTGGCTATTCCTTGACAATGAGAAGATACACAAAGCTCAAGTGGTTAAAGATAGAATTGCTGAGTCTGGCCATATTTTAGTTTTTTCTCATACTTCCCCATCGCTAAACCCAATGGAAACAATTTTAAGAAAAATTAAAATTGAGTGAAATTTGTGTTGTTTCCTATATAAATTAAACATTTATGATCGATAAAGTCTTATTTCGCGACTATATTAGCATGGGACTAGTTGTATTTGTTAGAAAGATTTAGTTTCATACAATATCATCACTATATTAATTATTATAAGACAATTATGAATGTTTAAGTCATTTTCTGAGAGGAGCATTGTATTTAGAACTAATTTGTACAAAATTTTATCAGATTTGCCGCATATTTAACATATTTATAACTGCTCAAAGAATATTCCGGGGCACATTTGCATAGGTGCTAGGTGAAATCGTGGACTGATATTGCCTATTTTCAGTACCAAACAAACCTTATCAACAGAGAGTATATGTGGAGCCGGCTAGCTCCTTTCGTTTGGGGTAACTATATCATGTATTAAACAGACAGACGGACGAACATAGCTAGATTAGAATTCCATAAGGACTTAGAATATATATACTTTTGAGGGTCTGTGATGAATATTTCGACGTATGAATGACCATCTTTTTTTTAATTAAAATTTTTTAAGATTCATTTTAAATAAAATATATCGCTGTCTTAACATGCAAAGGCCTATTTTTCCTGATTTTGACCCATTGTAGGTCCAAGTTATTATAACCTTATATACATCGTTGCAATGGACTTTGAAATTTCTATCATTAGATACCCATATTGTCTATATTAATGACTTAAAATGACTATATTAATGAGTAAATTAGAAATGAAAGACAAGTTCTAAGAGAAAGACCTAAGTCCATAAAAAAATACAAACTAAGCAATAGAAAAGCTCTAAGTCCAAAAAACCAAAGAAAAATACAAACAAAATTGCGTTTATAGAATTCAAAAATATTTACGCAAAAAAAAGTTTGAATGTTTTTTGTCTCTCCTGTAAAATTTTAAAATATGGACTTAGAGTCTTTGCATGTTAAGCCAGCGATATTAAAAATGATTTGAAAAAACTTCCATTTGTGTTGAAAATAATTTAATTTGTTTCGAATAAAATTAAATTTGCTTTGAAAAAATTGGGTTTGAAGAAAATAACATTTAATTTGAGAGTAAAAACCTATCTTTACAAACTTACTCAATTAAAATAATTCCTGTTAAAATAAATCCAAATAATTTGTTAATTAAATAATTTATATTTTCATGGTTACAACTTTATTTCTATTAACAAGCTGGATGCAAATGCTGCCAAGAAAAAAGCTTTTAATTGCAAATTGTTGCAATGCAGCAAAAACCTGTTAGCCGGCTTTATTAGATTTTCATTAAGTGTACAAATAGCCCAAACTTGTTTTATTACAAGTAACAATTTTCAATGCATTTTCAACATCACAAACTTTTATAGATTGCACAAAAAAAAAAAACAAAAACTTAACATTGGCTTTAAGTTTTTTGAGATTATGTTACGTATGTAGCTATTAAAACTTTGTGATTTTCTTAAAATATAAACGAACAAACTAATACTGTGATTTTATTTAAGCATTTAATATAATTGTTTTTTAGAGTTTTACTTACTCATCGTTGTTGTAATCCAATAAGTTTTCATTGTAATTATCCTTAAAGTCCTTTAGCATTTTAGGGCGTTTGTGTAGGGGTGCTATTGGCTGTTGGCGGCGTTAAAATAAAATGCTCATAAATTTCTCACTTAGATGAGCTCAGAATAGAAATGTAAACAAAAGTATTATTTTACATTAAACACTATTATTTGAATTTAAGTGAAGAACAAAAAATGTATATATTTTATTTAGTACAAGGTTAAATAAAATTAATTTATTTATTTATATATGTATGTATATGACCGCTAATTAAACCAAACATTGACCAAAATGTTTTGTGTTCTTGTAAGTATTAGAATATTTTAATATATTTAAGGCACTTTTGAAATTTGTTTAAAGTATTTTATTAGAAAATTGTTTGGTTTCGTTGTGTCGTTTGCAGTTGTCTTACTAATCTATGCAAAAACCGTATAAAAACTAACTTGTAGCTGTAAGACTGCAAAATGTTTAACCACAAAAACATGTTGGCTTTATTTGATTTATTTTTGTTGTTTTTGCTTTGGACGTCATTTCTTACTGGTTGTTGTTGGTGAGTTTTTTGTTTTGGATTTCAGTTGTTTTGTTGTTGAAAGTTTGTGTTTACAATTTTTTCTATGTTTGTAATTCCTCTTCAGTGTAGGGTAAATAAGTGTATAGATTTAAAATTGTTGATTTGTTTGTAACATCAATTAAAATTTTTAGCTTTTCTTTTAAAAAATTTGTACAATGTAAAAATTTTCAAAGTATTTTCGATTGTTATCTATGACTTTTCCCATCTTTCTGGTAACATACGGATTCCGAGCGAAGAGGACTGCTCATCTTTTGAGGCCAAGAACGAATCAAGCCAATTTCGCATACTCTGTTCCAAAGTGAAGAGTATCCCGAGAGAGCGTTCTGAATCGATCGAACAAAATAGTAGTTGGATGAGGCTAGGTCTGGACTATAAACCACTTCTTTCTAAATACTTTTTAAGAAAGAATTGCAACATGTGGCCTATCGTCATCATGTTGGAATATTACGGTTTCATGTCGGGTCTCTTATTCTGGGCGCTTTTCGTCCAATGATCGCTTCAAACGAATCAGATGCGTTTGGTGCAGATTTCCTGTGATGGTCTGGCCAGATTTCAGTAGATCTTAATAGATACGAACCTTTTGGACCCACCAAATACAGAACATCACCTTAGCGCCATGGATGTTTGGTTTTGGTATCGAATTAGCTGGTTTGCCGCGTTTCACATGCAATGTCTTACGCTTCAGGTTATCGTAATGAATCCATTTTTCATCGCAAGTAATGATTCGGAGCAAAAATTATTTTCTTTTGTAGAGTTGAAGCAGCATTTCAGACATACAAATTCGTTTTTCAAGGTTTCTCAGCTTCAATTCGTATTGTACATAATTTCCCAGCTTTTGGATAAATCGTGCTGCTTGCAAATATTTAGAAAAGCTGCTTGAGTAGCTCCCAATGATTTTTGGAAGCTTTTGTTGAGTTTGGAAACAATTAGCTTGGAGTAATGCCTCCAATTCTTGGTATTCATTCTTCTTTGTCTGGCCTGGACGATCCTAGTCTTTGGTGTCTTTGGTGGTACATTGAAACCGATGGAACGCATTCATTATAAGATTTGTTGAGCAATAGGTTTCTTTAGCGGCACTTTTTTTCAAATTATAGAAGTAAAGCAAAACTTCCCGCATATGACTTTTCGTTGGTACAAAATTCGACATTTTCGAAACAAAAAAAAACTTAGTTGTTTGCACACTAATGTCAATAACTAAGTGAGAATAAATAACAGATATGTCATTAGATTTCCCTGAGGATATTTTTGCCCCAATACTTGTTTAACTTTCTACTGGTAAACCTGCTTAGCTATAGTATAACTCATTCGTTCCCACTATTTCGAAATGCTTTAGTCTTCAGATACAATAATATACTGCCATTCTCGGACTTGGTAGTTGGAAAACACAACAAGAAACCCTCAAAAATTCAAGAGCTAGACACAATCCAGTTCACCAGTCGCATGGTTCTAGATATATAAAAGACAACATACCTGGGTATGTTTTGCATTTTCAAAATGCTGTATCTCTGAATTGGACATTCAGATCGATTTGAAATTTTTTGATATCCTAACCAAAACTGTTTTCCGCAATCGTCCCAAGTTCGGTTAGGATAGGATGACCAGTTTGGAAGATAAAGCCCATTTACAAAGTTGCACCCTTACGTGGGTATCCAAAGTAAAACGCACGCAAATATAATGATAAAATTGAAAAGTAGAGTATTTTTCAACGTTTTTACCCACCTTACTCCACATTTTTGATAACAGCGGAACCAAATATATCCCAATTTTCTCCATTTTTCTTTTATTGGACTAAGAACAAATGTATATGTGAAACAAAGAAAGAGTTTTTTAAAAATCGTGACTGACTCCAACGTTATATGTATTTGAATTTAAAAAAATTTAAAAGCGATTTTTCGCTAGTTTTTGGGAAAAAAGTACTTTTATTATTTTTAAGTTATCTCAAAAATTTCAAAGAAGATATACTAGGAATTTATACTTATTGAAAAGCTAACTTTACACTAAATATTTTAAATGAAACAAAATTTAAAAATTGTTGATACGGAGGGGACCAGGTCCATTCAAATAAATAACGCCTATTTTTTATGTAAAATTAAAATTTAGGGCAAAAATTCTCAAATCGCGTAGTCGATATCAAAATAAAGTAAACTATTTTGGATGGCCAAATATGTTCGGGGTTTCGATAACCCCGCTCCTGGTGTGGATATTATAGCAAAAAAAATAAAAAATCCCATTTTTGGGATTTTTCAAAACTTTTTTGGAAATTACGGGATTCCTGATTATAAATTTAAAAATTTGTTTTTATTTTTATATATCTAATAGAAAAGTCTATATAACTGTAAAATTTCATTAAAAACTATTATTGAATAAAAAATTTATTTTAATTTAAAAAATTTGTATCTTTGCAAAAACTCAATAAAAAGCATTTTACAATGACTAAATGTAAGGTTAAAACTGGTTATCATAAAATTTTTGAACCTACTAAAAAAAATAATACAGATATTCCAACAAACGAGTTAGATATTAGCATTTTTATGCTAACGGCATGCCATTCACCATACAAAACGTATGAACACACCCAGGTATGTTGCTGTTGACGTGCGTAAAGCAGTTCTGCTGTTGACATAAAGGTTAATAGGATCGGGTAGATGTTATGTGGAGCATGTGCTTTTGGTTCCTTTAAATCCGTTACTTATTTCTCAGAAAAATGATTATTGTAAGTTACACAATTGGGCAGGACGTCCAAACCAACATTATTGTTCGTTAGTTGAAATGTCAATATCATCTTTATCTATTCGACGAGTCGCATTTTTAGATTCATGGCTGTATTATGGTGATAAAGCATCCACAAAATATTTCTGTTTTCTACAAATTTCAGGCCAGCGGAAACATTGGTCCATACTTCTTCGAAAACGAAATTGGCCAGGCTATCATTGTCAACTGCTAGCTCATGAACTGCTTTAGCCTGAACTGATCGATATAAATGTTTACGACATATGGTTATAGGAGCATGCTAATCCAACATACGAGGATTTCTGTCGCAATCAACTGAAGACCTAGAAGTCAACATAATCCAGATCATCACTCATATTCAGCAGGACCTATGTGGCAGAGTCATTAAAAATTTAAACTCTTGGATCCATGCCTGCGGAAGCTGCAGTGGTCATTTCTCACACAGACTTTGCCCGACATATATGTTCTCGTCGAAAACATGTTTTTGAACAACTCTTCGTGAATGATTCTTACTGCATCAGATGACTACCTATCTATTAAGATAAAAATTGGACTCCTCACTTACGACAAACTTGGAGCGAAAATAGTTGAGATTTCGGAAAGCGAGTAATGCGCATTTTTGAGTAGTGCAGAATTCCAACAATTATTGCCTTGTATTCTTTATCTGCTTACTTCACACATGTAATAAAATTAACTATTGCCAACATTTGCAAAAGTTATGACATCTTCCGACAGAGTAATAAAGTTTGCTATAAATACTTACCAATATAGTTCTATAGTTACATTATTTTTTTTTTCGCTTTTCAAAAGAAATTTCAAATTGATTCATCCACTATTTCTTCGACTAATTTCTTGAGCTGCATATTTCATTATTTGTAGTATGTAGAGTATTCGTATCTATCATATTAAATGCGGCAGTGAATGAAAACTCAAAGATAATAAAGAAAAACATACTTGTACTAGACGTATGGTAGCATTTAATATTGTTGAATGTAAGACAACTTTTGTTTATAATTTTCTAAGTGCATAAAATGAAAATTTGTATTACAGTCAACACTTTTAATATTAGAAGCAAATAGAAATGAATTTAATATTGTATTAAAGCAACTGAATAAAATAAACATTGAATTATTTTCAAATTAATAATAAAATTTTTGACATTATTTAAATTTCTGGATTTATAAATAATTCAATTATACACATTTAAATTTACTTTGTTACGGGGCTACTAAATTTTAAACTGTAATTTAAACAATTATTTGTTTTATATTAATTATGTTTTCACTCGAATTACTAACATTATAATATTTACTTACTAGATCATATTGTAAGTAATTTAATGATTACATACCAATTTATATTTGCGTAACTTACGCTAAATTAAATTCGGCTAACGTAATACTTTAAAACTAAATAAATACAATTACAAATAACTTTATAAGGTAAGTATTTTAAGGAATAAAAAACCACCTGATGCGTATGATTTATTTTTAATATATTAATATTATGTATACGTGATATTAATTTAAATGAAATTTTAACTAATGTTTTCTTTGAATTTAAAATACCTGCATTAATTTTCTCCAAGTGCATTATTGTTAACAAAATCATTGTTGAGTTTTTCTCCTCAATTTAATAAAGGGGAATTGAAATTATTTACAAATATTTTGTGTACAAACATTTTCAGAATTTAGCGCATGCTCTTTAAAAATGCCGGTTATATACATTATTATGTTTTGTTTATTATTTTATACATACGTTTATATGTATAATATATCACATACTATGTACTATAATTTAGGGAATAAAGAGTTTAACAAAGGTCAGTTTTAAATATATATACATATATGAATATATTTTTGCCTTGAATTTAACAAATTTGTACAATACATGTTGTACAATAATGCTTATAGAAACAATTTTCTAAGATATTAGCATTTATGAGAAAGATAACAATAAAAATATTAAGCATTTAGAATGAGCTAAGCAGAGTTACATGATTTGTTTGGGTTTTAAAAAGGCTTTCGTATGTAAAATTTGATTGGCATTTCTTTTGTGTGCACCTCAACGTGTGGGGCTTACTCATGTGTAAACAAATTCACCTTTCTGCAAAAAAAAAGAAACCTGGTAGGTGTGTGGCAAAAAATTATTTTGGTAGTGACCTTTTATTTAAGTTGCTATCTTCATGAAAACTTATGAAGATGATTGATAATATTTTAGTCAAATGCCAGAAGAATTTATTGAAAGCCTTATACGAATAAAAAAATACTTTGATCACATTATATAATTAAAGTGCCCCAAATTATTATTATTTACATACGTACATATAACTAAACGAACCTATCTTTAAATTTAACCCTCTAACCGGCAAGGCTACCTTTAGGCGGGGTATATTAAATGTATGAATGCTGCTTTATTTGCTTATTTCACCCGTTATAATGGTAAATATGTGTAAAGAGACAAACAATTTACTTATTGTGATAAATATGAACGTGCACTTGTCTTTTGTTTTTTTTTTATTCCAATATATTTTTTTTTTCAAACAATAACCTGGTATATTTTTTACCTCAAAATAAAATTGGCCGGTTAGAGGGTTAAACAAAACATTTCCACATTTTTTTCTTCCTTTAAAAGGCCTATTGATGCCATTATCGCCTAAATGTCCGTCGCAGCTTCGTGGCTATGTGGCTCTCATCCAAATGTCCACTCAAGACGTACAATTTTTGAGTTAAAACATTTATTTCGATATATATCCTACTCGCATCTCACTAATCGACCAAAAAGGTTTTAAAGGAAAAGACCTAATCTTTCTGTTAAGCATAAAAAGGGCCCATTTTTTAAAAAAAAAAGTTTTAGATTGTAGAAATGTCAAAAATTGTATGTCTTGAGTTACGAAACATTTAACTCCCACTTCTTTTTGAGCAAAAAAATAAAAAAGGTCCATTTTGAAAAAAAAGTCAACAAAGTTTTTTATTTTGCAAAAAAAGTCAAAAATTTTATGTCCGGAGTTACATCACATTTATTCACATGCATTCAAAAAGTCAAAAAAGTTTTTTTTTCAAACATTTTTATATTTTTGTTATGAAAGATTGAAGAAATCTAAACTATTTAGGACAAATTTTGCTAAGAACAATAGGTAATAAGTTACATGGATGAGAAAAACACCTTTTTGGCTAAAATGACAAATTTTGACATACTCTAACTCAGAGAGTTCTTGAACGATCTTGTTGAGAAATTGTGTCTAAATTAATGTCCAAGGACTAAGCGATCGGAAGACATCCGTTTTAAAAGTTTGTTTACTCGACATGAAATTCCCCATATATTTTTGTTTATTATTCGAATAATATTTTTTATTCGTTCTTCATTCGAATAATCGAGGAAATTTAAAAAATTAATCGATAACACGAATAATGAACAAATTTTAAACTTTTTTTTAGTAAAATTTATGCTAACTTCCCAATTTTATTGATAAATTCATTGAAATTTATTGTTCACTGGTTGCTTAGGCAAAATCATCAGGAAACCTTTTCCCAAAAGGCTTTAGAAAAACTAAAGATATTATACAAACTTTTATTCTATTCAAATTATGTATTTATATAACAATTGTATAAATAGCTTCAACTCTTCAGAGCCAAAATGATTGAAATTGGTGTAATATAGCAAAGTTTTCGATTTCAACAAATTCAAAATCAAATTTAGTACACAAGTTTCATTTAAATTATTTATTCTAGAAATATATCAGCTATGTCATCAACAGACATAATAAATGTATTTCGAAGTAAATTATTTTGCAAGATATCTAGAATAAAAGCATGTGCTGTCAATATATTAATATAAAGGGCGTGTGTGAAACGGTAGCAAAGTTCTATAGTAAATTATAATTTTGCTATGGTTGGAAAATTTTATATACATACATATTTGCTGTACCAAATGAAATATATTTTACTCAAATAAATTTTGACATTTGTCTAGAAAATCCAAAATATTTAAGAACCAATTATTTGTTTTTCACTCTTAATTTATACATTTTCATTTTATTGGAGATTTCAAAATTAAACACAAATGAAATTAGAAATATATATTTTAGTTTTGTATATTTTATTTATTTTATGTTTGTCAAATATTTCTGTTTATTTGTCAAAAATGTTTGTAGCCCTATGAGCTAATGAAATTTTATTCACCTCATAACTATCAAAAATTTACTTTCCCTCATAGTTTGCTACCGTTTCACACACGCCCAAAGAAGAATATTATAAATCGAAATTGAAAATTATTGAATAGATAATTTTCGTAATTGAAAACACATTTTTTGTTATTTTTTGTGTTTCAATTACGAAAATTATCTATTCAATAATTTTTGTATTTGAAATTCAACCAATAACGAAAATTGTATATTCAATTGTCAAAATAATCAAATTCAAAACTTAAAATTCAATAGAAAATATCAAGAAATTTTGTTTTTGAGCAAATGAATACTTGATTTAATTATGAAATAATTGAAACCAGTTCAATATGGGATAAATGTTTGAATTGAAATATAATTTTTTCTGTGTAATTATAAAGTATTAATAAAAAATATTTCGAATAGATCGGGCGACTAAAAGTTTGTAAAACTTTGATTTAAAAAAAGGGACACACAAAATATCACGTGCTAAAATTATGACATCACTCACAAAACAGCTGACAGAACAAAAACTAAAAGTCAGAATGCATTTCGACCTTCGAGGGAAATGTTAACAAATCTGTAACTAAAGCCACAGTAAAATTAAAAAAAATTATAATTACTTTTTAAGATAATTGGTGTTTTGTAATATTTGCCTTGAGGCACTCTTGCGGGTTAGAGGGTTAATACATATTTTAAACTGGAACTTGAAAGATTGAATTTTTTGCACCACTGCACGGTGGTAAATTCCGGCCAAAAATTTATTTTTTTGTTTTTTTAATTTTTATAAAATTTTGATGGTAAATTTTTCTTAACACTTCAGAATATAAAATCAAAGGTTTTTTCTTGTCATTTTAATATTATAAAAATGTGATTTTTTTACCTTTGAATCGAAGTAAGCTTTTTTTTAAAGTTTTTTTTTGCAAATTAGCACATGTTTTTATAAAACAGTTAGCAGTTAACCATTCCATGTAGTTATTAAGGAGTTTTTGCGTGTTCCTTTTGTATAAAAGTGAAGTGATTAGGAACTAGTTTTAAATCTATAGAAACTAAATTTAAAAAAAGTTTGAAAGGCCAGAACAAATTAAATGGGGCTATTAGAGGTTAAGTGTAAATTACATCTAATACTATAAAGTATCAATAGTAAGTACTATAAATATCAGCTGCAATATTCTGCCATTCCAATAACCAGAACGATTTCAGTGCCTTCATATTTTACAAATTTTTTTTTGTATTTTTTTGGTCAGTTTCAAAAATTATGTAAGTTTGAGAGTTATTTACGTCTATGCTGAATTGGCAAAACCATGTATTTGTATATCGAAATTTTTTCAATGGATTATTTATGTTATTTTTAATTATAAACCTAATTTAAGCCATGTACAAAAATTACATACTTTTTCAATACTTTTACAATGTTTATTTGGCCTGTATGCAATTTCTAATATTTTTTGCGATGGATCTAGTGTATTTTTCTTAAATGTACACCAAATTTAAAATTTTACATGAATAACCTAACTTTTCCGATAATTTCAAAACGACCATGATTGTTTGGCCAAACCCTGTATATGTATTCCGAAATTTGAATGACCAATTTTTTTTCGATTACATATTTTATTCTTTATTTTTGGACTAAATTTCAGCCACTTACATGCAATTTTTTTGATACTATTAGAAAGTTCATGCTGTTTTGGCCAAACCCTGTATTTGAACATCGAAATACTTATCGATCGATCGGTTATGTTAATCTTAATACTAATACAAAATTTCAAAAATTTTTATGAAGAAATAAAGAAGTTATGTATTTTTGGCCGAAATTGACCACCGTGCAGCTGTTCAATTACATATGGAATGTTTACATCAATATTTAATTCCATATGGTCTGAATTTTGGGATCACACAGTGGTATGAGAAAAAAAAAAGATGGAAATAAATCTGTAACTTCTAAACCCTTAGTCCGATTTGAATGAAATTTGAAATGCGCACAGACGAAGTGTTGTCGAGTTTAAGTTTTGAATTTTGACCGCACGAGCCCATCGGGGGTGCGGCCTGGGTTCCCCAAAGTAGGACACCTCTGGTATGTTCAAATTTTAAAACGATCCTATTTCTTCGGCTGTTCCGATTTCAAAACGATCACATATATAGAATCTCCTCGTCGAGCACTACAAAAAACCTCGTCGTATCAATTATCTCTTATAACTTAGGAGATATTCGCATTTGAAATTTAAATTTTCATCAGTTTTACCCACCCTACTCCAGTTTTTTGATAACAGCTGGTCCAAATATTTCCCGATTTTCTTTTATTGAACTAACAATAAATTTATGTATGAAATATAGAAAGAATTGTTTAAAAATTCTTTGAATTTTAAAAATTTAAAAAAGGCGATTTTTCGCTATTTTTTTGGGAAAAAAGTACTATTATTCTTTTTATGTTATCTAAAAAATTTATAAAAGGATGTATAAAGAATTTGTACTTTTTAAAAAGCTAACTTTACATCGTATGTTTTAAATTAAAAAAAATTTAAAATTTTTAATACCGAGGGGACCAGGTCCATTCAAAAAACGCCTATTTTTTATGTAAAATTCAACTTTCAACGCATACTCGATATCAAAATATAGTAACCCATTTTATATGGCTCAATATGTTCTTAATTATTTTGTAAAGGGTTCCGATAACCCCGCTCCTGGTATGGATATTATTGCTTAAAAACTAAAAAATCCCATTTTTGGGATTTTTCAGCACTTTTTGGGAATTGCGGGATTCCTGATTACAAATTTAAAAATTGGTGTTCAGGTTTTCATTTTAAATCGAAAAATCTATATTACTGTAAAATTTTGTTAAAAAAATATTCATAAATAAAAATTTTATTTCAAATTAAATTATTTGTATCTTTGCAAAAACTCAAAAAAAGCATTTTTGTCATATTTTTCAAAAAAGTATTCCATGATTTTTTTAGTTGTAAAAAGTTATATATATCTTTGAAAAGTAGACAAAGTTCCCTATCCGCTGACATATAATATGTCTACCTTATGTTTTTATATGTTTATATATAAAGCTGTCTAAAATACCGAAATGAAGAACTTTGCAAAATGCAAAGCTCTAAAATTCAACAATGAAAATATAATAAAATGGAATTTTATTTTGTTTTAATTTTGCGCTTACCTTCGACTCAAATTAATTTTTATTTTTATGTTTAAAACCACATGATAATAAATTAAGAAATTCACAATAACCCAAAGGTTAATTTATTTACACATCCTAAAAATATGCACTAAATTTGTTTAATTCGTATCTCTAATATAATATTTTTATATTTTTGCAGGGCAGTGTTGTCAATATTCACTGGAATATTTATTACTTACTTTGAAATAATTTTACCATAGATAATACACATATGTAGATCGAAAACTCTTCCGTCAAAGACAACACTCGTATGTGTGATTATTTTGGGTAAATCTTTTGTTTGAGTTTTTTTCTAGTTTCCGCTATACGTATATCTTCACATATTTCAAATAAAACACACTTTCTTTTATTTAATGATGATTTTATTATCGAAAATTTGTTTTTTTTATTTTATATAATAATTGTTTTCATTTTATAATGCTGATAATATTACTTAAAATTATTTTAATCGTTTTTTTAATGGGGTTGTTTTAGTTCTTTAAACTTTAAAATTTTTTATAAATAACAAATTTTAGTTTTTTGTAAACAATTTTATTTTAATGAGTTGAAATTTGTTTTTTCTCAAATATGCTTTAATATAAACTATATGAAGCCTTATAGCTAATTATTTAAATAATAAATAAAAAAAGATAAAGTATTTGAAACTATATGAAGTTATAAATAAATGAATATATTACAAATTTAGACTGTAGTTTAGTTTATTTAATACATATTTTAATTGTCACACTTTGTTACCTTCTAAGTAATAGTATTTTTCAATATACGATGTCCTATGATTCCTTTAACATACTAATGTTGATTGTCATCATTATCTCTTTTTTTTGGAAAAAACTTGTCAGTTGGGAGGTTTCAACATGTGACCAATGATATTTTCTATAATATACCTCACATAAATAAAAATCTAAAGACATGATTGTAAGGTTTATATTATCGCAATTGTGTGCGTGCAGTAAAAGACTTATGAAATGAAATACTTAAACAGATCCTTGTCTTTAGTACTAATAAAAATTTTTGAACTCAAAGTTAAATAAACCTTAAACGAAGTTTTTAAATGATTAGCAAATGATTAGCAGATAAAGATTAATATTAAAAATAGTAAAACCCTCCTCAATTGTCATTTGGACCACCATTATTACTGCAGTTTTGTTGCTTCCTCTCGTTATTGTGAATGAAACAGTAGGTTGATTTTTTAAATTAGTTAGAGCAGCTATAGCGATGAGATGAAACGTAATGGTAGCTTCTGAACTGATATAACTTTCTTAAGTGCAATCGGATAACTATTACCAGTGCCGGAAATCGAATGAAAGTTGTAAAATTGGGTAAATAATGGTATCTTTTCCGATATCTTAAAAAAATTCCCTATTTAAATGATTGCACTTAAATTTTACAGTAGTTAGTTTTAGCTATATATTAATACACAAAATAAGACCCATCCAAAGCAAATCAATTTCTTAAGGGCTTGGCTAAGGGATATTGACAAAAGATAAATAAATTTTATGGAATTTTTTGTGATAAATAATAAAAATGTCTGTGTATAAACAAGTTTAAGTTAATCATAAATTAATTTAAAATTAAAAAAATAAAAAGTTTTGTGCAACATGACAAACAAATATTATTAACACTAAAGTAATTACAAGTTTAACCAAATATTTATTTATAGTGGGTTAAATAATTTAGTAAAATTGGCTAAAAACATTGCAAAAATCATTGAAATTAAAAGAGAAGCCGCAGAACAAAAGGTACTTTTTTGCTGACTTAAAATTTTTGGGAAATTGATTTTTATTTATTTCTCACTTTAAGAAAAGCTGCATGAACCTGGAAATGGTAACAAGTTTCTAACTGCCATAAGTCATCACATTAAATGTTAAGGATGTTTGACATAAAACCAATTTTAGTATCGGAAAAAGAACCTTTTGTTAAAAAATAAAGTAAAAAAGTACGTTTTGTTAAAAACAAAATTAAAAAGTATGTTTTTATGCGTTTTTTTTAAACGATAATTTTTAAATAAATATTTTTAATCCTGATCTAATATATAAACAAATTACACATTGAAATTAAATAATTTTTTTTTCGCTTGATACTAGTGTTGTACATTTTGTTAAGCACTAATTTTTTTAGAATTAATTAACTTAGTAAAAAAATTAAACAAAAATTTGTCTATCTTGATTGTTTCTAGAAGATTTCCCCCCAAATATTATAAAAATATCAAAAAATCAATTTTTGAAAAAATGCGAAAAAGTACCTTTTGTTCTGTGTCGTGTCACGCCAACGATAGCTTTCAATCTAATGTGAAATTCTTAAAAACAAACAAGTGTATTTATACTAAATGTATTGACCAAGTTTTCTAATCTTTATCTTACCACATCTTCGTTTATAAAATACTGAAACAACAAGACAGCAACGTTCAAGCAAGAGACATAGTGAAACACAAAAATTAGCTTTCTCTCTTGCACTGAAGGCGTTTTCTATTAAACATTACAAAAACCATTCAAAATGCTCATGCTCGTGCCACTTCTATGGTTGCTTTCAATCAAATGTTTAATTCTTAACAACAAACAAGTGTTTTTATACTAAATCTATTGACGAAGTTTTCTACTCTTTAACATACCACATCTTCGTCAATAAAACACTGCAACAACAACACAGCAACGTACAAGCAAGAGATATAGCGAAACTCAAATCTTGCACTCACCTAGTTTTCTTGTTGTTGTTGCCTAAAATACTCTAACGCAACATATTTGTTTTTGTTTGCGCAAAATAAAAATGCACAAGTAAAAACAAATGTATTGCGTTAAGGCAACAACAACAGCAATAAACAAGTTGAGTGCAAGATTTGAGTTTCGCTATATCTCTTGCTTGTACGTTGCTGTGTTGTTGTTGCAGTGTTTTATTGACGAAGATGTGGTAAGTTAAAGAGTAGAAAACTTCGTCAATAGATTTAGTATAAATACACTTGTTTGTTGTTAAGAATTAAACATTTGATTGAAAGCTACCATTGAAGTGGCATGAGCAAGTTGAGTGCAAGATTTGAGTTTCGCTATGTCTCTTGCTTGTACGTTGCAGTGTTTTATTAACGAAGATGTGGTAAGTTAAATAGTAGAAAAACTTCGTCAATAGATTTAGTATAAATACACTTGTTCGTTGTTAAGAATTAAACATTTGATTGAAAGCTACAACGAAAAAGCATATTTGAGGAGCCGCAGAACAAAAGGTACTTTTTCGCTTTTTTTCAAAAATTGTTTTTTTGATATTTTTATAATATTTGGGTTGAAATCTTGTAGAAACAATCAAGTTAGCAAAATTTTTTAACTTTTTTACTAAGTAAATGGGTCCTAAAAAAATGTGTGCTTAACAAAACGTACAACACTAGTATGAAACGAAAAAAAATTATTTAATTTCAATGTGTAATTTGTTTATACATATATTAGATCAGGATTAAAAACAATCATTTAAAATATTATCGTTAAAAAAAGGCATAACAAATATACTTTTTAACTTTGTTTTTAACAAAACGAACTTTTTTATACCCTTCACTATGAGTGACAAGGGTATATGTATGTATATAAGTTTGTCATTCCGTTTGTAATTTCTACATTTTTCATTTGCGACCCCACAAAGTATATATATTCTGAATCGTTATAGATAGCGGAGTCGATTCCGATGTGTTGAAATCAACTTTCTGAAGCCCCCAAATAACTTACATACACGAATGATACATCAATATCTCCGAAATTCTTCCGGCTCGGTTGCTATTTAAAATCGAGATATAAGGAAAAAACCAGGACAACCTCGATTTTTGACCTATTTTTGACCCATATCTGGATTACTAAATCATTAATATAGACAATATGGTTATCTAATGATAGATATTTCAAAGACCTGTGCAACGACGTATATAAGACCATAGTAAGTTGGACCTACAATGGGTCAAAATCGGAAAAATATTTTTTAACCCGATTTTTTTTTTGGACCAAAATTTTTTTTATATTCCAAAAAAAATTATAAAATTTTTAAATTTAAAAAAAATTTTAATAAACAATTTCGAAAAAACAACTGGAAAAAAAATTTAAATTTTTTTTACCTAAAAAAATTTTAAAATTTTTATTTAAAGGAATAATTTGGTGAAGGCTATATAAGATTCGGTACAGCCGAATATAGCTCTCTTACTTGTTTTTTCCTAAAATTGACATAAAACTTGTATGTATTATTCTATATTTTATTAAAAAAAACTACAAAAAGTGCTTTAAACTAAATTCATTGGAAATATCTTTGAATATATTGATGTATGAATCATGTATGTAAGTTATAGGGGGGGCTATGGGAAGTTAATTTCAACATACAGACTGACAGATGTAAAGGGACAGGCAGATAAAGACTCCGATATCTAAAACGATCCAGATTATATACAGCTTCTTGGGTCGCATATGAAAAATGTAGAAATTCCAAACGGAATAAGGGTATAAAATAAGTCCAACTTTATAAGCATGATTCTAGTGTTCTACTTAAATTTTGTATCCAAAATTTGTTGATGCATTTCCTAATGTGGGAACTTATCTGCATGGGATAAGGCTGCTCTTCAACAAAGATAAATACAACGTTATGAATATAGCAAGCATGAAAATAATTAGGAATGTCTTGGGGATAGAAAGTGTGAGGTATTCCTCACAACAAAACAGAAACATCAGAAAATGCTGAGTAGAAATACAATTTACATTAACTTTTAACTAAATACATGATTCAAGAAAAGATTTGAAAGTGAGATTATAGCACTAATGTTGGATAACTTTAAAATTCTTGCAGTTATGTATTTATGGGATTTCCCAGCAAAAATGCGTACAAAATTTTTCGAAACTTTTATAAGATTTAGGCTGGGTAACTTATCAAAATTTTAAACATAGTTAAGCCTAAACAATATTTAAATAATTTTTTTTTTGTATGAAAAAAATTTAACTATGTTTAAAATTTTGATAATTAACTTATAAGTTACCCGGCCTAAATCAGGAATAATTTGGAACAATTAATAAATGTTTAATGTTAAAAATTATAAGAATCGTTTAAACTGTTTTTGTAAAACTCCTCTTCATTATTCTGAATAATATCAAGTCATTTATAATCATATATATTTATCTATATTTACTCTATCTGAGTAGAATAACTGAGACCCTTTCAAGCAGTGGCTCTAAATCATTATTTTATTCACAATAGCTTTCAGTTGTAAAGTAAAGACGAATTACAACATGAAAACGTGGAAGGTAACTTAACACTATTTTAGACAATTCATCTATTTATCAGCGGCTTTAAGAGTAGAACTAAGTTTTCATTTAAAAATTAAGCAGAATGAACCAATTGTGAATTATTTGGAAAATGATTACACAAATTAATAGACAGATGTAAATATCATGTGAAATAATTTTCTAAAATTCTGTTCTAAATGGTTTCTAAAACTAATTTTTCTAAACAAACATGTCAATAAAAGGACGGAAATTTTGCACATAAAAAAGATTTGATGACCAAAACTGTCTACATTAAAGTGATTTTATTTTATTTTTTTTATTTTTATTATTTTTCTTAAATCAGACTATTTTAATTGTGTTATATCTGTATTAACTTGGTCAATAACATTTTAGATATTTTAATACAAAATGAAAAAAAAGAGGTGAAAGAAAAATATAAAAATTTGAGCCAACTAGTTAAAATCGGTGTAGTTTTAATTAATTTACTTTTAGTTTAAATAAAAAGGGAAGGTTTTCTTTAACATTTTAAAAATTTAGTTTATGCTTAAACTAGGTTTAAACTATTAAAACTTAAACAGCAATATAAACTTTACATAAAAGCTGTTATAATTCTACCAAGTCTTTTTTATGACTTGTTTAAGGGATTTAAATCTATTTTGGTTAATAATATGTATTTTTTTCTATTTTTATGTGAGTTTTTTTTTAAATTGTATGATTTAAATATTATTAGTGATGTTAATACTTTTGTTTGTCTAAGTCTATTGTTAATGAAGAGATTTACAATTTAAACAGTTAAGTTGGTTTTTAAAATGTTGTTAATTTGTAAGGGTTTAAGGAGCTCAAAACCCTAAATTGAGAAAGTTTAAAATATGTTTGAGTCTGTTATTGTAAATCTCTTTTAATGTCTATATAAATGTTTATAGGTAAATATTTTAATGATTATAAAATTGTCCAATGATTTTCTGATATAATTGAAACAAAAAATAAGAAAAAAGACTGACTAAAGTGTCGGTGGCCACATATTGACAATTATTATTAATTTTAAGATAATGCTGTCAATGAATCCTTCATCATACTATATTGAGTTCGTTAAAAATTGTCACTTTCATGCTTTCTTAATATGTGACCATCGATTATTTAGTCAGCTTTTCCTTTTTCGGTTTTGAATATTGCGTTTTGAAAATAAAAATTGTTTTAAAACATTTTTGTTTTTGTTACCTTTGGTTTATGTTTAATAAAAATCAGTACAAATTGTTTTGTTGTTTTTTTTTTATTTTTTTCAATTGAATTTGTTTTTATTAATTTTTTTTTTGTATTTTTCTTTTCTGTATGATTTTAGAATAAATGTTTATGTTTTAAAAGCTAAATAACTTATGTTATAAATACTTAAGTTAATAATGGATTTTTGTTTCATTTAATTTTTTTTTAATATTATTAAATTTATATTTTATAATAATATTGAATATGTATTTAAAAATTATGTCACAGAAAAATATCGTTTTGTATAAAAAATTATATATATAAAAAAATTTTAACTAAAAATACATTTAATCACACACAAATTTACATATATATTAAATGATGACATAAAACATAATGTGTAAAAAAAAATTTCACTAAATAGAGAAAAAATTAGGGTGGAAGGAAATATTAATACAGTTACATTCTCTTATATGTATGAACATTTACAACTTTGACATGTGTCAGTTGAATATTTAAATATTTCTATAAATAATATTTTAATATGAAGCATCACTGCAGTATAGAATAATAAGAGAACATGAAATTGAGTAACATATTTGAATAATACATGGTGTTTCATTGGTAGCAAGGCCTTGCATTCGCTATTTGTTGGAGGACTTCTAGAATGCATACTTAAGAAGGACATTTAGGAGGTCTTACATTTAATGCATATAAGGAGATTTGGTGAGAGTGGCCTGTTAAAAGTCATGCACAAGCATGCCTTACAGAATGGCTTGACGGGTAGATATATTAAAATGCCTGTTAACAATTTTTTATTGGAAAATGTTAGCTTTAAATATTCTTGAAATAAATCAAAATATAACCTAAATGTTCCAAAAATATGCATTTATAATTCAGTGAAAAAGGGTATAAATAACACAACTGATTTCCAAGCTATTAATTATACTACTTTAAAATTATAATTGATATTATAAGAAAACGATGTATATTTTAGGATTAATTCTCGTTTAACGCTATAATGTTTAGATAATTTATCAAGTAAATTGGAAATATTGGTCGTGCTCTAAAGTATAATCCAACCATAATTATCAGCTAGTAATAAATGGCTGCGAAGAGTGCTAACTGTTTATGTGAAGTTACGAAGTAATTAAGTTACAAAATCTCTTATAGATCAAAATTACAACTAAAAAATATTAAATATGTTACTACAATTGATACATTTTTCATCCTATTTATGAAAAATATATATTTTTTTGAAACAAAACATTTTGAAAAGATAATTTTGAATTGCTGATAGAGATATGAAGAAGACTTAATGCCAGTTTCCAGATGCCGAAAACATTTTTATGAAAAGCACACAATATAAAATATACGAATCTTTTTGATCCTATTTATATATCAAATTCGAAAAAATAACAAAATTTTTGAGCATAATTTTATGTAGGACGTTCCACTAGAATTTTTCGGGAAACTTACTAGTATTTTTTGCGTTTTTATCAAGTGATTATATATTTTAAATACTCGCTAACTGGATTAAATTGTGATCATTTTTGAGTCGAGCTGAGAACTACAATCTCTGCTAATGACCTTAATTCCTTGAATATGTAAATAGCCGATTAGGTTCGGTCCCTGTAAGTTACAAGTGCCAACTACTGTTTTAAATGCATATATAGCTATTTACGCATCGTCTTCACGATTTACTTTTGATGTGTTCTAGTGAAAAAGTAAAATACGTTATCAAGGTCAATGTAATAAATTAATCATCCACTCAAACGATCCACTTAATCGGCTTTATGCTAATCGTTTTGTATATGTTCACGTTCGGCCCCTGCTGGCTATAAGTGCCGAGCAATGTTTAAAATGGTCAAAAAATGCCCATGATTTGTTATATAATGCCCAAATTTCAAGGAATATAAAATTAAATTATATCACGTCAAGAGCTAGTCACATTAGTTTCATCACTACATCATAGTTTTTCTGGTACAGCACCCGATTTCAGCCTATTTTTTCAGACCTATAGTCGAAAGAAAAATGGACCCATTTATCTGATCTGGCTTCAAGCGAATTTTTGGTTGTTTCTAAATGTTAAAGATGTTTAAAAGATACGGAACATTTGAGCTCTGGCTTTTGTAAAATTTATTCGAGCTCTTAAAAGACTTCACTTTTATATTGCGAGTTCGCATTGGGAAGTAAATCCATCGTTTAATCACTTTTTAGACAAGCTAATCAAACGTTTTGAAATCATATTGGCAGTTTGGAAATATATCGTCTTTTAACCCTCGTGTGTTGTTTTCCACACGTGTGGTA
Organism: Calliphora vicina; assembly: GCF_958450345.1. Lineage (NCBI taxonomy): Eukaryota > Metazoa > Arthropoda > Insecta > Diptera > Calliphoridae > Calliphora > Calliphora vicina. Next base: position 34,725,481 of record NC_088781.1, on the reverse strand, counting down.
TGTCTGCGTATTTTACACTAACAACATAATTTTTTTTTATATTCAAAATGTTTTTATTTGTTTGTCATCAAAAATTAGTTCAACACAAACATTTGATGACAAAAAATGCTGTTCCTAGTGTAAAATACATAGAAATTACATATGTGTGAAAAACAACACACAAGAGTCAACAATGTCACAAGCAAGAAAATAATGTTTTAATAAATCAATGTGTTTCAAGAAAAAAAATCAATAAAAAATATTTGTTTTGTGTGGTTTCCTACACAAGGGTGAAATGAAGTTTAAACCGTTAAATTCAACTTTAAAATAAACTTTTTATAGCTTAAATCCACCAAAAATGGTTTTTAGTAATATTTGCCTATAAAAGTTTAAGAATGTCTTTAGGATCCTTTAGGGAAGTTAAAAGTTATATTTTTTTAGTTTAATCCCAGTAACTTTTAGCAGGGACAAATTGCAAGGTTTTGATTTCATTAAAGAAATAAATATAGTAGGAAGTTTTAGCTTTTATATAGCCTTATTTTTTAGAACACTTCGCCTTTTTCTGATCTTTTATTAAGACCGATATGACTTTTTTATTTAATAGCTCCAGGGAACACCAATTGCTAGATAAAAGAAAAAAACTCTCCTGTCCTAAGCTTTAAATTTAAAAAATTTCTATTACAAAAATTGCATGTTCTCAAATCATACAGAGTGATGCCTTCATTATAATTTACTTCCTTTAAAAACCTAAGAATACCTAATTTTATTTAGAAAAATTTAAATAAAAACTTGCCAAATAAACCAAACTAATGCCAACCCAAAAATTTGAATATAAAATCGCATTATTTTCTTAAAAAAAAAATTAAATTACAACTTCAATAATGATGTTAATGAAAATATCAAATAATTGCTTTGCCCATTATATGTATGTTTGTATTGTATGTTTAGTTAAATATGTAAAATGTATTTAGATAGATTCATAGATTATAAAAAAAACAAACTTAAAGTAAAATAAAATTATATTAAATATTTTGATAAAGTATAAAAAAATATATAAAAACAAAATTAAACACATTGCGTACATATCACACCATATTGAGAATAGAAAGGTTTCTTTTTTTTTGTTTGTTTTCTGCTATATAATTC